>NC_141607.1:52718573-53318573 GCF_047967505.1 Dipteris shenzhenensis | reverse complement strand
AGCCATAAGTTAAAAAAGGAGAACCATTAATTTAAAGCAATGGATATAATAAATTTTAATAAATATATTTAATTGTCTTGCTAGAATTAGCTAGAGGAACAAAGTAATTAAAGATTAGAAAGCATTTTTTGGATATAGGAACATTCCACTAGGAAAACTTAACACCGAAACGGCATTTTAATGTACACAAGTAAATAGATATATACGATTAATTTAAATAATGCACTCTATTAACTTACACATAAGTTAATTTAATTAATAAGTGTCAATGACTGAACTATCAAATCACTACTAAGGTTTGAATTTTAGACAAATGGAGGAAGAATGATTATTATACCAATAAGGTCAAAAACCAAAACAGTTATATATATATATTATGCCAAGATCAACAATAGTTGAGCAAGTAAGTAGTAGACAACAACCATAAGAGAGCAGTCGGCAATAAGGGTGAACTCAAACGTAGCAATAACTAAGTGAACCCACAAAAGAAACTTCGATATTACTTATACTTATCATCCCCTAAAAACACAACATAGTGCAGTTTCAATCTCACCATAGTCATTCATAAGATTGAAAACCATAAACTCATAGCAGGGACTAGCTACTATGACATCCCCACTAACGCATCAGCGCCCAAGAGTGGGTGTAGACCATAATTAAGTGGACCATGTAAAGGCCACGAGCTTGTGAGGGCCACAAGAATTAACGGAGCAATAAGAAGATCGAGCACCACAGTAAGCAAACGAGTTTCAATATGTACCGTGCCTTAAACACATAGCTGGAAGCTCCTCTATGACGTACGTCACTAGTGAAACAAAGAGAGAGAAAAACTTAAGCGTGTGCACAGAGGTGCAAAGGATTAGGTTCACGACAATACGAATGCTACAAAAGAGAGTCATGGCAGATAAGCTCGCAACCCAAGTAAGGAAACACTAAAGGCTCCTTACTCTGCAACAAAGATAGACATTGCAAAGTAATACGACAAGCGATTGAGAAAAAAAAGAAGAGAAAAGCGAATGAGAAGCACAAGGAGTCTTCCCACAAGCTACTAATGCAAGCATTGTGGCCATGTAGATAACAGAGCAAAACATACGTAACACCATTTATAAACTGGTTCATGTGATGAAAAAGGAGAACAACGAGGTTTAGCCAAAGGAGATGGGGACCCAACCTGTGTGTACACTGACTCATAAGAAAGCTAAGGAATGAAAGACAAAGAAGGAGGGAGCACCGAAAGCAAGCGGGGATGGCGGAGCGTCATCATCTACAATGGGCATGGGCTCTGGCTCTACTATGCCTGTTGGCGTTGTTGCATCGGCTTCCTGTACAAAATTGACTGCCTTGAGCAGGGTGTTGAAGGTTGCATCCGAAAGGTCGACCGAAGCCATAGAAGAGATGGACGGGGAGGTCCCATGTTGTACAGTGGTGGTGTTAGAGGCATTAGACGAATACTCGAGCAGTGTTGTCTAAGGGAGAGGAGGTACAATGGTACAGCTAGAGCAAGAAAATACATTGAGTTGAGCCATGCAACGTAGCCAACGTTAACTAGGGTGCGGTAGGCTGCCTAAGGGAAAAGGCGAAATGAATTACGAAATTTTTAATAAGTCTATTTAAATTAACAATGTTTTAAATTGAAATAAAAAAAGTAAGCTGAGAATATAAGAATTGTATGTTTTTTGCTTTTTTGCGTTTAAGAAGCAAAGATATGCTTTTACCCACAAGTTTTTACACTATTTGAATAAAACCTTCATGATTGATATCAATCGAAATCAATCTAGGGGCTCATATTTATAAGGGCTAAAATCAATCTAGGGGCTCATATTTGTTACACGTGACTGAAGGAGATGGATGAAAACCGAAGAATATGATTTTTGTAAGTTTTGAAAGTTAAGAAAGGAAAATACCTTACTATAAACTAAGCAGGCAATAGTAGGTCCGAGCAAATGTCGTGTGTGTTTAAGCGTTCCCTTCTTGCGAGTACCTCAACACAGAAACAGATAAGAATTCAGAATATGCAAAAGCAAAAGTGAACAAATAAGGTGAAATTCAAAACATATATATAGTACATATATATAATATACTTTATATAACCACACAATGTGGGCGGGGAGGCGGTGCGCTTCCTTTCCCAAAGAGTTATAATTCGAGAAAACGGGTCTTTCCTCGTGCGCTGAGATTAGAATCACCGAGAATATTAGCGTCGAGATTGAGTATCGTGAATATGTAAGAGACTGACACATTACCTAAATCTCAATGTGCGTGTTTGTCTTCCAAGTTGAACATCCAAATTTATGTACGCACCAAGTATGTACGTCTACTTCAATTTCTGAAACGTCTGAAATCAAAACAGTATTAAAATACGGTATTATTGAACAACAAATCATTACGGTAGCTTTTATCAAAATTTTATATATAAATTGCTACATGTAGTGTTGGAATGTAAACGTAGAAATCTTCGCATCTGGAAATCTCATACCTTTGAAGTTCTTCACAAGAGGGGGATGTCTTCCCACAATTGTCGCTGCTGCTGCGGCCCTTGGTTACAGATCTTGGAGAGTTCTTTCTCAACTTTGTGCCAGTAATCTTTGATTCTTTTTACGTTCTGTTCGTTGGACTTGGCTTCCTCTTTATGTTCTATAGAAGACAATATCCACCAAGAAGCCCGAAAAGCACCAATAACATTCGTGTAACCCATGGAGAGGAGATTCCTCTCTTCCATTGTGAGCTTTCAACCTCGTGACTTTCTTCATGGACTCCATCTCGATAGAGAAAAATATTTTTATAGTGCTATATGCAATCGAAAGACTAGAAAATACAAATACAATGCTAAAAAGAAGAAACTGGAAAAGCCTGCATTTTCCAAAGGAAACAGGAAAGATTTTCGGATTCAATCGGGTGTCGCGCTCCTTCTCGGTGCTCATGAAGGTGGATGGGGTTGAAGAAAGGAGGAAATGGCGACGATCCGAAGCAAAGACAGAGGCTATGGCGATGGAGAAGAGAGAATGATCCGAAGAAAGACGCTATGGCGATGATCCGAAGCGAAGACAGAGGCTATGGCGAAGAGAGAATGATCCAAGTGAGAATGTATTCTCACTCTTCTTCCTCCTCCCTCCATAGCTCTCCCACTCAAGCTTTCTTCCACATTTTTCTCCCTCTCCAACCATCGCCATGAACATTCCACCGCCCCACATCGCCCCTCACTACGCTTTCCATTTGCTCCCGCTATGTCCTCTCCCTCCGTCTGAGAACTTCTCGCAGCTGAATTTTTCCACTCTTCCCTCTCCTGCTGCACCAATATGGCCTCTACCACGCCACGGCGCAACGAATCCACTCACAGAACCAGCTCCGCACCCAGAAGAAATGAGTCTTCGCACAGACTTAGCTCCCGATGGAATGAGTCCACACATCCGAGTAGCAGCAGCTCCAAATTGGCTGCCGAATTCCCCACCCAACCGCTTTCCAAATCTCATGATTTGCCGGAAACGAAACCGGTGGACAGACTTTCGAACAGAAGGATGTCTCCCGCATGAAATCTCCGCCGTGCAGCAAGCCCGCCAATTCAATCCGCGCATGGCAATCACACCTTGTCAATGCAGTCCGTAAATTCGAAGAATTGCGGAGCAGATGAAATTCGAGTTTCGTCGAAAATCGGGAATGCTGCAAACTTGCACGAGCCGACATTACTTTCCCGTCTCAATGAAGCAGCTGTCGCCTCCAACTTCAATCCGATCGATGCAGGTTTGTTAAGTCTCGATCTGTTAGCATTAGTGACGACGAACGTATGTCTTTTTTCATTTCCGATCATTAGTAAAACTGGGATAGCAGAAACAAAAGCTTGCGAATACTTTAAAAAAAGATAGCGCTACAGATTAAAGCTTCTGGTGCGCATCAGTGCGTAGCGGTGATCTGAGGCTGATCCTTCTTCGCTTGTTTGCGGGTTGCGAGTATCTTCCTTTCTGTCCTCCTTACAGATCTACACAATTCCCCATGAACTTTTACAAATCATACCATCTGGATCATCAACACAATCGGTATGAAACACTGGACAACGACGAACTTGCAGATAGGAGCCCATAGACGTTGACGAGCAGAATTTTTACGTGAACCCAACCCCCCAGAGTAGTTTCGTGAACTCACAGACACATACATAGTTACATACATAGTTCAGAAGGTCGTTCAAAAGCATAAAACATGCAACTTTTGGCATTCCTATAATCATCACAATTTATTTTAGCCAGTTCCTTATTTTTGCGCTCCAGATCTACGGCCGGGGTCGCGCCAAGTGGCTTCACAAAATCGCAGCATCTCAAAAATCGATGTGGTGCCAAATTTGTCGTCCCAAAGATAGAAACAAATAAAGCAAAAAAGCTATATGATTTCAACGGTTAAAATCAATCTACATCAAGGGTTCATATTCATTACACGTGGCTCAAGGAGGTGAGAGAAAACCAAAACATCCCTTTAGGCTGCCTATCATAAATAGAGAACCTCAAACTAAGTGAACAATCAGCTAGATCACATATACGCACAGATCAAAGACAGTAAAATGTGAAGCTCAAAAGCCCGTGAGTGAAGAGGAAGACAAGAGAGGGCTGGCGCATCAGAATGCGCTAAAAGAAAAGAAAAGTTAAAAAAGAATACGTAAGGAATCCCTTGGGAGAGCATAAGGTTCCAAAGCGGTTGTGCGTGAGATTACTTTTTCTGCTTGTGGTCTCCAATATCGTCACTTCTTGCGTATTACCCTAAAGCACAACAATCGATCATAGAACCACAAACAGAGACGCAGGCAAGGTATAAGTGAAGTTTTGACAACAATGTAAGCGACCTTCTGACAATATTGACATGAACAATGTAAAGTGATATAAAGTGATATTCTCGCAGATCATCAAATTACTAGTTGTGAAAAGAAATCAACAATGATCGTGCATTGTCTTATAAGAAACAATACATTTCTTTAACCTCTTCAATAAAATCCGAGAGTCCTCCTGAAGTCTCCTTGGCATTTTTCAAACTCTCATTCCCATCATGGAGATCTCTTTCCCATAATCCTAAAGCATATTCCTTCAAACTCTAATTTCCATCCATCAACATCTATCGATTTATGTACATACTAGAGAGCCAAATAGAAAATAACCTACAATGAGCTATAGAGAGCAAACATTGACGAATGTGGATAGGGCAAGGCAAGAACGTCTTTGCTTACAAGCAAATAAAATGAAGCTTTACGTTCTTCTACATCTCTGTTATAGCACTCGTTATAAGTCCATATCCTCGCCATAAAGTGGAAGGCATAAGAAAAAGACACAGTAATTATCTGTCTACTTAGGAAATTTATAATTGTACAAAGCAATGGCCATTGTGGATGTTGACGCTGTAAATGAACTTTGGATTTGCAATGAAATATCTCAGAACTATCTGATTTGCAATGACGATACTTAAAGGTATCTACTTCTAATGTAGCAAAAAGATGCTAAAGCTTGTAGATACTTCAAGGTATCTTCTTATAGAGTGCATATGGCAATAAGATGATGTGGACTATGGGCTGCACAATGAGGAAATCAGCCTGCACTGCAATTGGATGCCGCTACAGCATGGAAGTTGTTGGATCTTGGCAGATCTTTAAAAAGGACACAAAGAGTTCAAAAATTAAAAGAGCTCAAAAATTTTCCTTGAACACAGACCAAGTACAATGATGTTCCAGAAGTACAAAACCCTTTAACGTGGACCCAAAATGAAAAGGAATCTTTAAAAAAGCTCAATCTCTCTCTCTCTCTCTCTTCTTCTTCAAACTTTCACACTGTCTCATACAGAGACACAAATCCTCACAAGAACTCTTGAAAAACAAACAAGGATTCAAAGACTCATAACGTGAGTTCCCATGGAGCTTTTTGAAGCAGATTGAAGGGGAACACACCCTTGACACACTTGGTCACATTGGCTCAAAGAGAGACCTTGAACCTCTCAAAAGGAGAAGAGCACTATAGGCTCTAATACCATGTTGAAAAAGATGGAGAGAGTGAGAGAGGAATGCACAAGAGATGAGTAACTGTACACTACATTGAAATGAAAGATATTGAGAGTATACTGATTCACCCCTTAGTTTAGGGTTGGGGTGTGTCCCATGGACCCTATCTTATCCTCCGTAGATAGGTGTAATACAATACTTTTCCACACCAATTCCTCAAGATTTCCTTCAGACCAACTCCAAACCTCATCTCTCATCGCCTTTAATCATCTCAATCCATTTCCTCCCCCTTTCCTTTGTTGGTTACTCTTGGCAATGCGAATCGGACTTTATTCTTCCAAGTTCTGGTAAGCTAGGAGTTCTACATCAGTGGATCTTGAACCTCCACCTAGAGGCTCAACTACCACCATATTGGTTTCCAGTGTCTTCCTCAAGGCCTGTTGGAGCTATAATGCACTTCCTATTGATGCTTCAACCATATCACTTGGTCTTACAATGTTCCTTGGCCTGGCAATAATAATACTGGACCATCATGGGTGGCCTACTAAAATTGCTTCCAAATGGACTGGCATCCACTTGATTGACTGGAACTGCACGCTTGATCACCAGTCCTCCAGTCCTGGGACGGTTGTTCTTTGCATTATAATAGCATTCTTCCATATTATGATTTTGCAATATTGAAGAGAGAATGAAATGCCTGATCTTCATCCGATACTCTTGCTTTGTATGTCCTTGATCATGCACTTCCCACATGGGTCTTAATCCAGAACTCTACCTTGAGGAGTCTTATCATTCATTTCTGTCAATTAATTTTGGCCAAACAACCATCACCTCGTCTTCCGTCTATTTGTCATCTACTTCTTAGATTGTTTCTCATCCTTGGAAGATTTTGTTTCGAATGCTTCCTCAAAACTCCTCAGACTTGGATTCCAATGTCAATTCTCTCTTCTTTTCACCTTTGGATTGCTTACATGGTGCAGTTCTTTGGATCCTCTCAAGTCTCGATGTGTGATGATACTTCAACAACTTTATAGAGCTGCGTGTTTCCTCAGCTCCTCTAATCTATATACATCATCCCACCTGCCAGCACTTGCATAGATATTGGCCATAAGCACATACGAACCGGCAAAATCCGGATTCATCTGGACAAGTTGCTGAAAGCATTTCAGTCCTAGTTGTGTTTCACCATAAACTTTGCATGCAATCAGCAGAGCTGTCCATGTTCCTTCAGAAGGAGGACACCACATGTTTTCAAGAAATTTATTGGCCTCGTACAAATGTCCAGATCGGGCAAGAAGATCAACCATGCAAGTATAGTGATCTATTGTCGGTGCAATGCCATGCTTTTCTCTCATCAGCTTGAAATACTCCTGGCCCTTAAATACCAAGTTGGTATAATTGCATGCAGTGAGAAGACACATGTATGTAGTTGCATCAGGCTTCACACCCTCTTCTTGCATGTCCTCAAAACATTGCACAGCCATGTTGCCCTCATGGTTCACTCCATATCCAGTTATCATTGCACTCCACGACACAACATCTCGACTTGGCAGCATGTCAAAGACTTCCCGTGCCTCTAAAAGTGAGCCACATTTGGCATACGTGTCAAGCAGAGTATTGCCAACAAAAAGATCTCTTCCCAATCTCTTCTGTGTGATCTCAGCGTGTAGTTCTCGGGCCATGGCTAAGGCTCCTATACTGCCACAAGCTTTTAAGACACAAACAAATGTAACGGCATTAGGTGAGATACCCTCCACCTGCATCTGTTCAAAACATTTCAGGGCTTCCTGACCAGGTCCATGTTCAGCGTATCCTGCAATTAGTGTGGTCCATGACATGACATCTCGAATTGGTAGCTTGTCAAAAGTTTCCTGCGCCTCTGAGAGTGAGCCGCATTTCGCATACATGTTAACCAAAGCATTGCAAACACTGAGATCTCTTTCAAATCCCTTTTGTGTGACCTCAATGTGTATTTGTCGACCTTTGTCTATGGCTCCTATATTGCCACAAGCTTTCAAGGCACACACAAGCGTAATAGCATCCACAGAAAACCCCTCCACATACATCTGTTCGAAAATTTCCAATGCTTCCTGACTTGATCCATTTTCAGCATATCCTGTAATCAAAGCAGCCCATGACACAACATCTCTAATGGGCAGAGTGTCAAAGACTTCATGTGCCTCTGAAAGCAAACCACACTTAGCATACATATCAATCAAAGTGTTGCCAACAAAAGGGTCCCTTTGCAAGCCCTTTTCTGCAATCTCAATATGTACTTCTCGCCCCTTGCCTATGGCTCCTGTGCTGCCACAAGCTTTCAGTACACACACAAATGTAAAAGCGTTTGGAGAGATGCCCTCTAGTTGCATCTGTTCAAAACATTCCAGTGCTTCCTGTACAGGTCCATGTTCAGCATATCCTGAAATTAGTGCAGTCCACGACACAACATCTCGAACTGGCAACTTGTCAAAGACTTCCCGAGCCTCTGAAATTGAACCACATTTGGAGTACACATCAACTAAAGTGCTACCAACAAGATCTCTTTCAAATCCATTCTGTGTGATCTCCAGGTGTATTTCTCGAATTTTGTCTATGGCCCCTATGCTGCAACAAGCTTTCAAGACAAATACAAATGTGACAGCATCCGGAGATATGTGCTCCAGTTGCATCTGTTCAAAACAGTTGAGTGCTTCCTGACCATGTCCATGTTCAGCATATCCTGCAATTAGTGCGGCCCATGACACAACATCTCGAACTGGCAGCTTGTAAAAGACTTCCCAAGCCTCTGAAAGTGAGCCACATTTTGCATACATGTCAACCAAAGTGTTGCCAACACAAAGATCTCTGTCAAATCCCTTTTGCACAATCTCCGCATGTATTTCTCGGCCCTTGTTTGTGGCTCCTATGCTGCCACAAGCTTTCAAGGTGCAGACAAAGGTGACAGCATTTGGAGAGATGGATTCCAATTGCATCTGTTGAAAACATTTCAGTGCTTCCTGACCAGGTCCATGGTCAGCATATCCTGCAATGAGAACAGTCCAAGACACAACATCTCGGACTGGAAGCTCATCAAAGATTTCCCGTGCCTCTAAAAGCAAGCCACATTTGGCATACATGTCAACCAAAGTGTTGCCAACACGAAGATCCCTTTGAAACCCCTTTTGTGTGATCTCTCTGTGTAGTTCCCTTCCTTTGTCTAGGGCTCCTATGATGCTACAAGCTTTCAAAACAGACACAAACGTGATAGCATCCGGGGAGATGCCCTCCAGCTGCATCTGTTGAAAACATTTCAATGCTTCCATACCAGGTCCATGCTCCACATATCCTGCAATTAGTGCAGTCCATGACACAACATGGTGAACTGGCAGCTTGTCAAAGACTTCCCGTGCCTCTGCAAGAGAACCACATTTGGCATAGATGTCCACCAACGTGCTGCCAACAAAGACATCCTTTTCAAATCCCTTTTGCACAACATCAGTATGTACTTCTCGGACCTTGCCTATGGATCCTATGCTGCCACAAGCCTTTAAGGTGCACACAAATATGACAGCATTTGGAAAGCTGCCCTCCAGTTGCATCTGTTTGAAACATTCCATGGCTTCCTGACCTAACCCATGTTCAGCATATCCTGCAATTAAGGCAGCCCATGACACAACATCTCGAACTGGCAGCTTCTCAAACACTTCCCGTGCCTCTGAAAGTGAGCCACATTTGCCATACATATCGACCAAAGTGTTGCCAACAAAAACTTCCCTTTCAAATCCCTTTTGTGTAATCTCCATATGTATTTCACGGCCTTTGCCCAAGGCTCCTATGCTGCTACAAGCTTTCAAGACACAGACATATGTGGCTGAATCCGGAGAGACACCCTGCAGTTGCATTTGTTCAAAACATTCGAGCGATTCCTGAACAGGTCCATGGTCAGCATACCCTGCGATGAGTACAGTCCAAGACACGACATCTTGAACTGGCAGCTCTTCAAAAACTTCCCGTGCCTCCAAAAGGGAGCCACATTTGGCATACATGTCAACCAATGTATTGCCAACGAGAAGATCTTTTTCAAAACCCTTATGTGCGATGTCCACATGAATCTCTCTGCCTATCTTTACATCTTTCTGCCTAACACTAGCTTTAAGTAGGGCCATAAGCGTGTACCTGCTAGGATGTACACCCTCCTCTTGCATTTTCTCGTACAGGTCGAGAGCATGTTGCGGTTGCCCACATTGGATGTATCCAGATATGAGCGAAGTCCATGAATGCTCGTTACGATGCATTGACTTGTTGAACACCTCCTGCGCATCCGACATACTGCCACACTCCACAAACATTGGCACGATATAATTGCCAATAGCTCTATGAGATTCCACGCTACTATTGCAAATGCATCTGTAGGCACGCTTGGCATACGCCAAATTTCTTTTTTTCCTGCATTTCTTCAAGACGCAGATAAAGTTCTCAACCGAAGGCAGCTGATCCATATCGTCCAGAACATTGAATGCCTCCTCTAAAGTCAGCATCTCCCAACCAATGCCCTCTCGTGGTTTCTGTGTATCTAACTGTATTCCAGATATAAAATTGGACTTATACATTCGAACGGAATATGCTAGTTCCTGTTCGTAGCTAGAGTTTTCAGGATTTAAGCACAGCTTTTCTTGTTTTACATGCCCGCTAGATATTCTGCCCCTATCAGTTCCATGGCTTCTGCCCCTCTGAGCCTTCTTTTTCTCAAGCGTGGCTTGACCCCAATTTGAGCCGTCTATCCACAGCGACTCCTCAGTACTTTTATGCCTGAATTGTGGAAGCTTTGGATTTGTCTGGTAAAGCTCCAATGACGGTATCAAGGTGCCCACGAGGCGATAGCAAGAAAGAGTCTCATCCTGCAAGTTGTGCTGCATGCCTGTCGAATGCTGCACAGATGATGGATGCACACTTCTACGACAAGTGAACCGGAAGTAGCTCCAGTTGACAACGTGGCTCACCTCAGACTGTGCCTTCCCTATGGATTATGGAGAGTCAGTAGGGAATCGGCAGCAGGAGCCAATTCTCGACGGGTTGCCATGTGGCAACAGCATTTTGGCGGTGTAGGCACGTGTAGAGGTTGCCTATGGCGGCACAGACACGTGGGTTCTTTTTCAACCGTCGGGTCGGTTGGCCCGCGGTAATGTGTGAGTGGTTGTGACCGGGGTCCGGTATTGAGGGTCCTTCTTTGTAGACTAGCCGGTTTTGAAAAGGCATATTATGATTACGAAGGGTGGGCGATCCAACGATCCAGATTGAGATTGTGGTCACCGGTGCCATTGACGGTTGGAAGGAGGATCCGTTCGAGATCCTTGACTGAAAATTGCGATCAGGGGCTGGCAACAATTGTGGAATGTAGATGACAATTGCTTATGTGGAAGAATTCAGGGTCGGACTTTCTTGGTTTCTTATCATTCTATGTAGCTTCGTAGTAGTGTCTAATTGTGAGCCTTTGTGGCTAATCTACATACTTGTAAACCTCCACATCAAGCCCCGTAGGGGTCAATTTGTCTTCTAACAATAGAGTCGACTTTCTTGGCATGATAATGAACAGGAGGAGAGAGGGCACAACTAAAGAGCACACCACAAATGGCTAATTGTAATTAGTTGAAAAAAATGAATATATACAAACCCCTTTAGGCTTAAGGTTAGAGTTTCCAACCCTTTACTTTTTAACACTCTTTTGTGTTAGTGCTATATGCACATATGATCACATCATGTTGAAAAGAATCCTCAACACCTTCCCTCAAGATCAACATCATGAAGTAGGCCTTGCTCAAGATGATGATTATGGGGAATGAAGAAGGACTGTTGAGCATTACATTCCATCACACCCCTTTAATGGGACTGTCCTTCCTCTGCATCAAACCAAGAGCTTGTCGGTGCTTCTCGAAAAGCTCTTTCCCAAGTGGTTTGGTAAAGATGTCTGCAACATTTTCTTTGTTGTCACAATATAGTGTGATGTTACCAAGTAACACTCTTTCTTTGATGAAGTGCTCTCTGACATCATGTGCTTTGTCCTGGAGTAATACACTGGATTCGTGGCTTTGTCTCATCAAAGTAATCTATTTCTGACAATAGTCTTCTGAGCCATATAGCCTCACATGCACGTGTTGTGAGTGCCCTATATTCTACTTCAGTTGAAGACAGAGAAACCGTTGGTTGCTTGTTTGACATCCATGATTTACCAAGGAAAAATGCATATCTTGGATCTTCTGGTCTCATGATCTCCTGCATAATCACTATCACAATATCCATGGAACCTTGGATGACTTCCATTGTGTTCAATTCCAATTCAATTTCAAACTGTCTTGTACCTTTGATGTATCACAAGACTCTCTTGGCCGCATTCTAATGAGATTGTTTTGGATTTTCCATGAACTATGCAAGCGAGCTTACTGCATAACAAACTTGGCCTCTTTATAGTCAGATATATGAGAGATCTTGCCAATAGTACTTTGTCATTGATTGTAGGCTTTTCTAGATCTTTGGTAAGTTCCAAACTTTGCTCCATGGGATTGGTTGCGATCTTGCAATCTACCATATGACACTCCTTCAGGAGACTATCTACATATTTATGCTGGCTCATGAAGGTGTTGTTCGAGTCTCTTCAGAACTCAATTCCAAGATAATAATGCATAAGTCCAAGATCTTTCATGTTATACTCTGGAAGTAAGTCTTCTTTCAACTTCTTGATGAAGCTATCATTGCTTCCTATCACAATCAAATAATGTCTTCCCCGTGAACTTTGTAGTAGAGAGTATGATTTGCATTGGACTTCATGTATCCCAGATTAGCAAAATACTCGTCGATTCTATTGTACCAACTTTTGGGTGCTTGCTTTAACCCGTAGACACTTTTCTTGAGGTGGAAAACCTAATGCTCTTTCTTTGGTTCAAAATACCTTGCTGGTTGCTGCATGTAGACTTCCTTGTCTAGGTAACCATTGAGATCTAGTTGGTAAACATTCCATCTATTGAGTGCCGGGCTATATCAAGAACCTATGGAATTCATCTTTGCTAATGGAGCATAAGTCTCATCATAATCTTGACCATATTGTTGTGCAAACCCTTTTGCAAAACGAGTTTGGCTCTATATCTTTCAATACTTCCATCTGGATTATACTTCACTTTGTAAACCCATTTGTTTGCAATGGCCTTCTTTCCTAGTGGAAGGTAACTTTATTCCCATAGGTTGTTTTAATACGAAGCTTCCATTTCTTCATTCATAGTAGTTTTCCATTCTGGCTTGTCAATTGTGTCTTTAAAGTACACTAGCTCTTCTGTAGCCATGATGGTAGTCATAAGAACATAATTGGCGGTTTCAATCTGAATTGCTTTGCCTTTCTAAGCATATCTTAATCTTAATGGTGGCCTGCTTTCTCTAGTAGACCGTTTGAATTGCCGCTCTTCTGGAGGGCTCTCTGGCAATTCTTGCTCTTTTTCATCAATCTTTTTTGTAGGTCATTGAGTAATCAAAGTGACCATCTCCTAAGTATTGGATGTTTTTCATTCCGATTTTTCATCAAAAGTTACATCTCTAGATATTATAACCTTTCGATTGATGGGATTATACAACTTCTATGCTTTGCTTTCTTCAATATAAACACCTATTTCATTAAATTTGGACTTTTTCTGGTGTTTTTGGACGAAGCCTGAAAATCCTTCCCAAATAAAAAGTTTACTTTGTGAAAATATCCTTGCCAAATCAAAAGTTTACTTTGTGAAATATCCTTCCCAAATCAAAAGTTTACTTTGTGGCACTATCATATTCACATACAAATCTTATTGTTTCAATCTATACTTTTGCACTAACATGCAAGAATTTTTTTTGAAAGAATCCTATGTTAGAAATTCTAATTTTTCCTAATTTATTTATTTATTTATTTATTTATAGCATTTTTCCTTAAGGTGATAATATAAATCCATGAAAGGATACTTACATATTTAATGTAAAGAACATTGTCACTAGCAATATGCACAAATTTGAAACTTTTTAATAGAAAAAAACCATGCCAGAAGACCCAAGTTTTGTATTGAACCAAAGAATTATAGCAATTATAGCTATCATATGTTTACAAGAAATGTTTCTCTCACTTGGAGTCTTTATATAAAATGATATATCATATGTTTACAAAATTGTTGCTCTCAAAGAGCCTTCGGTGCCATCTGCATTGACTCCCTGTTGTCTTATCACTTGTCGCTTGCTAGGTGCCATCTGCATTAACTCCATGTTGTCTTGCCAAGCCTTGCCCCTTGGGTGACATCTACATTGACTCTCATTTGACAGAGGAGGTGACGACTTAGTACTACACCCAGTCTACACAATAATTGATTGGCTTCTTGCCTAGTACCCAATCCTTTAATGGATTCTTCATTTGCACTGTCTCCTTACTTCCTCCATGGTGAGCATCCTTAAAAATTTGTGTATATGCAAAATACTTTACGGCGGTATTTTGATTTTTCCTTCTACCTCATATCCCATGTGCTTCTTTGACTTCTTTGCCCTTGAATGCCAGGACATTATGATTGTTTCCGTCAAAACTTGTGAGACCGGTTCATCATTTGGGACCCAATCCTTTGTTATACAATTAGTATACAATATGTTGTTATCCATATAATTCTCCTTCCCACCCTTTCGCTCATACCATAAGCCGTAAATGTTGTAGCTCTCCCTTGATCATCTCTTTGCACGTCAACTATTTTTGCAACCCAAAACTTCACATTCTCATATTCATCATCTGATGGCTGAACCATAACAAAACAATCAACCTCTATATCTACTTGTGGCATGAGCTCTCTCTTCTTCGGTCCACAATATGGACGTGGGAGTACTGATACAAATTCATTTTTAAAGACAGGAGCTAGGCACAAATCGTTATGAAGTTTTGGCCTAAATAAATTGCACTCTTCCTCGACATCCTTTGAGCCTTGCATTCTCTCAAGGTCCTTTATTAATTTGCGTGTCTTGTTAATTACAATGGTAGTGTATTCTCTCCAACTAGGCTTCAAATCAGGATATCTCCGAAGGATTTCCTCTTTGTATGTAATAAATGCTTTTAATCCTTCTATTTCACACTTAGACCTCTCATTGAATTCTTGTATAGGACCCATGTTGGATACATTTCCTTGCTGGGAATATAAGTTAAGAGACTGTAAGGTTCTTTAGGTTCCCATTTTGTATCATGAGAATACTGTTGCCAATTGCATGATTGGTTTTTCATTCTTTAAAAAAAAAAAAAAGTAGTGTGGATTGGTATGACCTGTCAATGCATCACCACCCGTTTGTATGAAACGTAGAATGAAGCTCTTCCAATCATACATTCTTTCGAGCCTCTCACATACCGTACTTTCCTTACGACCACCAACTTGCCTCCCACATCTTCTTACCAAGTCATTTATTGTCTCCACATCCCTGCATTTAAGCTCTCTTGAAACTGTGCTAAAAACCTAATCGATATCCTCATGTGTATGCCCAACATACAAAATCCCACATTCAACCTCATTGAAGATTCGATGAGCAACTATCATTGAGCAGAATACAAACATGAGTACATTCTTATTTTCTTGCCAGCAATTATCAGCTTGTATTCTCAAAGATGGTGGCAAGCGACCTTTTTCTGCATGCAGCTCAAGCAGGAGTTGCATAATGTGCAGAGAGAAAATATGAGCATCAATGACTACCACATGAAGGTGAAGAAGATTACAGATGCACTTGCTTCCATTGGGTCACCAATGGAAGATGATGATTTAGTTTCTGTGACCTTGAATGGTCTAGGAAAGGATTATGCACA
The DNA here is from genome assembly GCF_047967505.1 of Dipteris shenzhenensis. Lineage (NCBI taxonomy): Eukaryota > Viridiplantae > Streptophyta > Polypodiopsida > Gleicheniales > Dipteridaceae > Dipteris > Dipteris shenzhenensis. The sequence goes on along the minus strand of NC_141607.1, from coordinate 53,302,797 downwards.
GTTCCGGACATCCATTGCCGTCCGTGAAAAATTTCCTGATTTTGAGGAGTTGATTGCTCTTCTAATCTCTGAAGAGCAGAGAAATGGTGGTGCATCTTCTTCAGGAGGAACTTCAAAAGAAACAGTTTTCTGAGGCAGAGGTAGAGCAGGCCGATATGGAGGCCGTGGCAGAAATCAAAATATGCAGCAAATTTAAGAAAACTAGTCCTATGGAGGAGGACGTGGTAACCTTAAAGGCAGGGGGAGCCAAAGAGGTTGTGGTGGATGGCAGAGAGGCCAAAATGCAAATAGCAATGTTGAATGCTACTACTATGGTAAAATGGGTCATATGGCTAAAGATTGCTATAAAAATCAGAATGACATTATGAATGGAAAATTGCAGCAAGGCAATTATGCATCCTCTAGTAGACAGGGTGATGACAGAAATGAGCATTTATTTATGGTGGAGTACATGACCAATTCTGTGACAAGTGCAGAATGGATCAATTCCAATGGCCTCTTACTCTCTTAAACATGTCTAGTAAATGGTTTCCTTGCCTCCAAATTGACAGGCTTCACATACCTTATGCATTTCTGCAACCTTGAACTTAGGCAATCCTGCAACAATATTTTGGGCCTACATTAGTTTAAGTCACTGTACATTAACATGAACAATGTGTTTATGCCAGATATAAATATCTGCAACTACACCGGTCCCATGTGCAAACATTGCTGCACTCAATTCAGACATGTCCGCATCCAACATAAACATCTTGCCCTTATTCTTCCCTTTTGCTATCAAGTGACCAATATTTTTCATATCCTCGACAAAGCATCCATGAGGATTAAATCTGACCTTCAAGCCCTGCTCAACCATTTGACCAATAGAAACTAAGTTCTTGGTGATGTTCGGGACATGAAATACATCAGACAGGTATTTCTTTACCCATCCTGCATAGCTAAAGGAATTTTACCAATCTGCACAGTAGGATGTGCAGTATCATCACCAGTATCACAAATCCTGGTTTTTCCAATTTCCTTGCATCCTCAACCATGATGTGTGGACTACTAAAGCTGCATCTATTGGAGGGTGTCATTATTTTGTCACTTTTATTGATGACTACAGTAGAAAAATTTGGGTGTATTTTATGAAAAAGAAAAGTGAAGTGCTTGGGCATTTCAAAGCTTTTAAAGTTATGGTTGAGAAAGAAACAAGTTTGCAAATAAAATGTCTAAGGTCAGACGGAGGGGGAGAGTACCTCTCAAATGAGTTTGCAAGGTTCCTGTAAGAGCATGGCATAAAGCAGCAATATTCATGTAGTCATACCCCACAGCAAAATGGACTTGCAGAAAGGAAAAACAGGCATATTGGAAAGGTAGCTCGTGCCATGCTCAATGAAAAAGACCTACCAGATTTTTATTGGGCTGAAGTAGTTGCTACAGCAATCTACATAATGAACAGGAATCCCACTGCAGCAATACATGGCATGATGCCAGAGGAGAGGTATACTGGTAGAAAACCAGATATTTCTCATTTGAAAGTTTTTGGTTGCATTGCCTATGTTCATGTGCCAGATGAGTTGAGATCCAAGTTGGATCCAAAAGCTGAGAAGTGCATCTTTATTGGATATTCTCTGCAATAGAAAGGGTATAGATGTTATAATCCTTCTACTTGTAAGTTTATAGTGAGCAGAGATGTAGTTTTTGATGAGATGAGCAGCTGGTATAAACTAGTAAATGTGATTGATGATGTAGATGCACAAAATGGTAATTCTGCACATAATTCACAGTAGCAATCACAAAATATTAGTGGACCTGTAGTGTCCTCTAGCAGTGATTCACATACTTCGCCATGGACAGGTAGATTGAGACCAAGAGAATCTCCTCAAAGAAATGCAGATAGTGGTATGCAAGTATCACGAAAAGGAAAAAAGAAAGTAGATCAGCCCATGGTTGATGTGGATGCAGGTCATTCTTATATGGATGGTGAATCCAGTCGCTTAGAACAGAGCCTTGATGATGAGTTGGGTATTCCTTCTGTTGTTACACCTGGAGTAAGGAAGACAAGGGATGTTTTGAGAGCACCTGGTAGTGAGCCTATTTTGTGCAGGTCTACCAGAGTCAAGTATCCTGTGGATAGGCTAAAACATGATGGATTTACAGCCATTCACTATGCCTATATGGTCAAAGTGATACAAGAACCAGAACCCACTTCTTTTGAGCAAGCCATGGGAAAAGAAAAATGGGAGAAAGCCATGGATGAAGAAATGGATGCCTTGGAAGCAAATGCTACATGGGAATTGGTGCCTTTGCCTAAAGACAAGAATGCAATTGGCTGCAAGTGGGTTTATAAGGTAAAGCACAATGCAGATGGTTCTGTGAGTAGATACAAGGCAAGATTAGTTGTCAAGGGGTATGCACAGACATATGGCATTGATTATGAAGAAACATTCAGTCTAGTTGCAAGGATGGCAACCGTAAGAGCAGTCATTGCTATGGCTACATTGAAGGGATGGTCTCTACATCAGATGGATGTAAAGAATGCCTTCTTGCATGGTGATTTGCAAGAAGAGGTCTATATGGAGCAGCCACCAGGTTATGTACATGATGTTCATCCTGAATTTGTTTGCAGGTTGAAGAAAGCCTTGTATGGCTTGAAGCAAGCACCTAGAGCATGGTCTGACAAGATAGGACAGTATCTTGTCACTATTTGTTTTCAGATTTCCACGCCAGATTTCTCACTTTATATGATAAAAATAGAGAAAGGTATTATGCTGCTTGTTATTTATGTTGATGATTTGATCATCAGAGTGATAGTGATGAAGATATCCTTCATGTGAAAATGCTATTGAAGCAAAAGTTTGAGATGAAGGATTTGGGAGAGCTGCATTACTTCTTGGGCATTGAGGTGATTAGATCCACAAGTGGGATATGGCTTTTGCACAGGCAGTATGGATTGCACATGCTGTCCAAATATGGGATGACAGGCTGTAAGACTATTTCAGTTCTTTTGGAGCAGAATGTGAAGCTGAGTTCAGATGGAGGTGAGCTTCTGGAAGACCCTATTATGTACAGACACATAGTAGGAAGTTTGATTTATATGACTATTACCAGGCCAGATTTGAGCTATGCCATTGGGTTGGTAAGTCAGTTTATGCACGCTCCAAGGAAATCGCATTTGGATGCGGCTAGATGCATACTAAGGTATGTGAAGTCCACATTGCAGTATGGACTATTTTATGAGACTGGGGTTCGGATACAGTTGCATGGATATAGTGATGTTGATTGGGCTGGTAGTATTTCTGATAGACGATCTACCAGTGGATATGTGTTTTCTTTTGGGAGTGCTGCAGTCACTTGGAGCAGCAAGAAATAGCCTACTGCTGCCTTGTCGAGCACAGAGGCTGAATACAGGGGTGCAGCAATGGCTGCATGTGAGACAGCTTGGTTGCATAAGCTGCTTTATGATATGCATCAGTCTACAGATGGGCCAGTTGTCATTTATTGTTACAACATGAGTGGTATACACTTGGCAAATAACCCAGTCTATCATGCTAGAACAAAGCACATTGAGGTGCATTACCACTATGTGCGGAAGAAGGTTCTAGTAGGTTTTATTGATCTAGTTTATGTCAGCACAGAGGATCAGGTAGCTGACATATTCACGAAGGCATTGGGCGCAGAGAAGTTGCACAAGTTCAGAGACCTGCTTGGTATGCAGGTATTGGGATTGAGCTCGAGGGGGAGTGTTGAGATATCGAGCTCCACTCGTGATATGCCAGGGTGACCGTTGTGCATTTATGTCACCGACTTGTTAGCTGCAGATGCGGTTGGTACACCGCCCATGAATAATAGCTGGTGATAGCTATCTTTATGTACTCTAGTTAGTGGCTGAGTTAGTATGGCACCTAGGTTAGCTCAGTTTGGTTTGAGACCCACATATAGGGTTCATCTATTCCTTTTGTAGTAAGAGAGAGAGTTCTTTTGGCTTTCACAACTAAGAAGAGAAAAAATGTTTTCAGCCTCCACCTTTGTGTGTATTCCCCCATTGTGTATGTGAGAAAGCTGCAAGTGAGACTCCTTACCTCTCTCCCTCTCTCTTCACAACTACACGGATAAATACAAGAGCATATAAGCTCATATTTAAGAGCTCAAATTATGTCAAACAGTAAAATTTTGCTTGGGAGGTGCTCCCACAAGCAAGCAAGCAAGCTTTCTCCCGAGATGAGGTTGATTATCTCGATCAAACCAATTAGTGCTTGCTTCCTTGCTTGGTTGTGGGAGCACTCCCCCAAGTATTTTCTCGGCACACCATTGACCCTAGAAAGAACTAATAGGTGAAACCTCAAGGTGGGGGCTTAATGAATCTCATTTGTTGAAGCACATAGTGCCTTAAGTCTACGCCCTTCCCTATTGGTTGTGGATTTGACCTGTTCTTTCTCCCGATTCTTCCGTGGTTAAATTGATCCTACAACCTCCATCACCCTAAGATGGCACATCTTGGATGGTTGGAAATTGTTTTGAAGGCTGAGAAACAAAATGATTATTCCATTTATAATGTGTGTTCTGAAAGTTATTCCTTATTGGGTTCCTACCATGGGAGGCGACTTGCAGTTATGGCTAAGAGGGTAGTTGGAAAATTGGGCATCTTCTTGTTCAAGGACCCCAAACCCATTTGGGTGAGATGCGTACATTATGCAGATGACTCATCGCTAGGAATTACTAGTTACACAAATTTGGTAAGAGGGATTTAGGATAGGATCGTTAAATTTTGTAGAATCAATGGATTTTCAATCCATCCTACATCAGGAGAGATTACTCTCATAGCTTGCTCTATCCAATTGAGTTGAGATTGTTGTACATTCAATTTAGAATATGGTAAAGTTGCTCTGGAAGCTACCATAAGTCAAGTCTCCGATGACCACTGTACCACTGCTTTGCATCCTAAACCACAAACCCTATTTATCCCTCCTTATCTCGATGATGATGCACTTCTAGGTAAGAGCCCCACTTCCAAAACTAACCGATGCTAATAATGCAATGCATGCTCTCAATTTGGGCATGATTGATTTAGTCAACAAACCTCAACATGTATGTAGTACACTAACCATGAAAGGGAAGGTTGGGGAGTCCAAAGAACAAGAACTCACATTCAAGAAGTTTATGATGGATGCTTGAAGAGTTTTGCAAGCCATGGTGAAGTTTTATGATAATGCCTGTGGAACAATGTAATGATCAACTAAAGATCATACTATAGCTGGACAAAAGTGAGGTGGTCAAAGGTCAGATTTTGAAAAGAGTCAGCTTGACATTGATGAATAGAATACTGGACCTTCAAGTTGAGCTTCATGATGTAAGGAAGTTCAATGTGCAATCGGAATAGAAGATTTGGTGGCTAGCACCGCATTTGGGGAACCATGAAAATTTGAATTTTGATTTGGTAGTGAAAATTCTTTGAATATTTTGAAATAGGATGTGAGTTGGTTTTATAGGTGTATAAGGAGTCACATTCTATTTTAGAGTAGTTCTTTGGCCAAATCAATATCCCAAGTGTGATCAAAGGTCATAACAATGGTAAGCTTTTTGAGGTCTATGGATCCTCTTGCATGGTATTGCAACTAGCTACTGTTGATCTCAATTCTATTGATGTATGTTTAATGTGGCACATGGAGCAATTACAAGCCATCCTTGTCCATTGTGGATGAAAAAGAAAGTACCATAACAACTAGGTAAAATGAACCAAGAGCAATGGGCTTTTGAGCTTGCAGAGATCCATCAGACCAACGGCACTAGATTACAATGTTCCAAGGAAAGATTCATCATGGAGCCCAATTCTTGAAATTACTCTTGAGAGAGTACACATTTGTGCCCTTTATGCTATTGTCAGAATAAGTGAAAAGCTGGTGCACTTGCACATCATTGATGCATCTAACTTGAAGTCCCAACAAGAGAGTGAGAGCTTGATTGCAAGAATTGAAAAGGTTCTTTTAGATATGGGACTATACTCTCGGCAAGTTAAGATTACAAAACATGAGAAAATATATGAAAAATAGGCAATGTTTCTTGTAAGCCAAGCTTTACTAGTGTCTAGGATTTAAAATTTATTTCTTCAAAAAAAGAAAGATAGGCTCAAACATGCTGTGAGTTTGATGTCTGTGAAAGTTACACAATACCTATTGTGAATGAGAGGGAAACAGAGAAAAAATATTGGAAAAGGGTCGAGTATCTTGATAGCTTGGTACCTTTGCTACAAAAGAAAAGGTTTGAAGATGATGATGCAGAGCATCTCATCAATGTTGTGAATGATTTTAGTTGAAATATGGAAATCACTTGGGGAAGGAATCATTTCACACAATACATAGTAATCTCTAATCTCTATACATGCTTGGGTCCACGTCAGGGCCCTGGTATCTTCTCAGCTCTTTGGTGTTATGTTTTGTAGAGGTCCACACTTGAGGTGGCACCGAATAAATAAGGCAAGGGGAAAGAGTTCTCCATGAGATGTCTAGTGGGTGTAAGCCTCACACAGCAAATCCGACTCTCAAAACAAAACAAAACAAAAATCTATACATATTGAATGGTCCCATAGTTACGAATTTATATTCTTGTTTGGCAGTACATTCTATATGCTAATGCATCATACATGGTGACAGTATGGAAGCATTGGAGTGTGGTACACTCAAGGCATAGAAAGATTGCATTGGTAAGCACATTGTTGATAGTAGCAGAAGTGAGAGAGGGAGAGAGAGAGGAGTGCACAAGATATAGCTACCTGTACACTAAGTGTATTGACAATGAACATGAAGATATACATGTGAACCCCTTAGGGTTAGGGTTTGCCCCTATGCCCTATGTGGATAGTGCAATTTAAAATACATTTAACACCCCCTCTTAAATTGCATTAGGTAAGTAGAGGGTGCATGTACAAGACCTTTTTGTAGATTTCGTTTGGTGCGTATGCTAGCATCCAAAATTGAAAAGAAAACTGAAAAGAAATCAGAGTAGTATGTGTGTATGTGAGCACAGTGACTATGTAGCAGAAGCATGTACAATGAGAACAACTTGCAATCTTATACATGATGTGGATTTCCCCTCTTAAATTGTGGGTCATCCTTCACCTTTGGGAATAAAACCCAGAAGATAGGCTGAAAGGAAGAGGAAGGAAATGTGCAGAAAGTCAGGTCCACCTGGATTAAAGACTGGTCGATCAAACGATGACGGCATGAAGGTCTGTATGTATGGCTGCATGCTAAACATGTCAAAGCTGAACATGTCATGAGTCACCATGGACTGTGCAGCTACTCTGTAGAAGAGGCATTCAGATGTGAAGCTAGTTGATGTAGCTATGGCAGTGTAATCTAGTAGGTTGTGACATACAAGGGTGTCACCAACACAAAAGAACTGACAGCAATGTGTGAGGTATGTTGTAGTAATGTAATCTCTGTCAAATGATGCGAGGTTCAAGAAGACCACATAGTCAGTGTAGACAGAGTGATCGAAAATATGGGGCCAAAGGTGCAAGTATGATACGCTGCTCTATTGATGAAGAATAGACCCGTAAAATTGACAAGGTATGGCAACCTGTCAAACCTGTATGCTCAACTGTCATGAGCTAGAGGTCTTTTGATGTGTGCATAGCTAAACATCCATCGGCATGGGATGTAGCATCTGTCGTAGGCTCGTTGAGAAGGAGCTGATAGTATAAAGGCCTAGATGCCTGAAATATAACTGTGAGAATACATAAGATATCCCTGAGGTGAATGAGGTGCTGAATGCTGATGTAGGGATTGATCTATAATCTTGGATCCAACCACTGATGTGCATCGAGTATGGACTACATACAATAGCCATAAGTGCATGATAAAACACTGAGTCTCCCCAGGTTGCACTATGGCTGAACCTGATGATGTCCATGTTGAGATATCGAGCTCCACTCGTGATATGCCAGGGTGACCATTGTACATTTATTTCACTGACTTGTTCACTATAGATGTGATTGGTACACCACCCATGAATAATAGCCAGATGACAGCTATCTTTATGTACTCTATTTAGCGGCTCAGTTAGTATGCCACCTTAGTTAGCTGAGTTTGGTTCACATATAGGGTTCACCTATTCTTTTATACTTAGAGTTCTTTTGGCTTTCATAACTAAGAAGAGGAAAACTATTTTCAGCCTCCACCTTTGTGTATATTCCCCCATTGTGTATGCTCTGTGTATGTGAGAAAGCTACAAGTGGGACTCCTTCCTTCTCTCCCACTCTCTTCACATGGTATCAGAGCTCGATTCGTGGTAAGGAGCTCAAGAAAGCAAACCAAGTTTGCAGTGTCCTAGTAAGAGGATCAGTGTTGCTTTCCTTTTTTTTCAAGTTTGGGAGCAAATCTCTGCAGGTAGCATAGCTGGAAAGTGCAAGAGTGCACTATCTCAGATTGGGACACCCTTCGAGGTGTGGCGAAAGGGCAGTATATGCTACAGGAGAGGGAAAATCCCATTGGTGAAATTATTTTTTGATTCGACATCCTATTGTGCAGATTGGTAAAATTGCTTTGTCTATGCAGGATGGAAAAAAGAAATACCTGTCTAATGTATTTCATGTCCTGAATATCACCAAGAACCTGGTTTCTGTTGGTCAAATGGTTGAGCAGGGCTTGTAGGTCAGATTTATTCCTCTTGGATGCTTTGTTAAGGATATGAAAAATAAAGGTCGCTTGATAGCAAAAGGGAAGAAGGGCAGGATGTTTACATTGGATGCAGACATGCCTGAATTGAGTGCAACAGTGTTTGCACATGGGACCAGTGTAGTTGCAGATATTGATATCTAGCATGAATGCATCGGTCATGTTAATGTATAGCGACTTAAATTAATGCAAGCCCAAAATATTGTTGCAGGATTGCCTAAGTTCATGGTTGCAGAAATGCATAAGGTATGTGAAGCCTATCAATTTGGAAAACACGCAAGGAAACCATTTTCTAGACATGTTCAAGAGAGTAAGAGGACATTGGAATTAATCCACTCTCATGTGTGGACTGCTAAAGCTACATCTACTGGAGGGTGTCATTATTTTGTCACTTTTATTGATGACTAAAGCAAAAAAGTTTGGGTGTATTTTATGAAAAAGAAAAGTGAAGTGTTTGGGCATTTCAAAGCTTTTAAAGCTATGGTTGAAAAAGAAATAGGCCTTCAAATAAAATGCCTAAGGTCAGATGGAGGGGGAGAGTACCTCTTAAATGAGTTTGCAAGGTTCTTGCAGGAGCATGGCATAAAGCAACAATATTCATGCAGTCATACCCCATAACAAAATGGACTTACAGAAACGAAAAAGAGGCATATTGGAGAGGTATCTCGTGCCATGCTCAATGAAAAAGACCTACCATATTATTATTGGGCTGAAGCAGTTGCTACATTAGTCTACATAATGAATAGGACTCCCACTATAGCAATACATGGCATGATGCCAGAGGAGAGATATACTGGTAGGAAACCAAATATTTATCATTTGAAAGTTTTTGGTTGCATTGCCTATGTTCATGTGCCAGATGAGTTGAGATCCAAGTTGGATCCAAAAGCTAAGAAGTGCATCTTTATTGGTTATTCTCTACAGCAGAAAGGTTATAGATGCTATAGCTCTTCTACTCATAAGTTTACAGTAAGTAGAGATGTTTTTAATGAGATGAGAAGATGGTATAAACCAGTAAATGTGATTAATGATGTAGATGCACAAATTGGTAATGCTTTGGTACAGCAGAATTGATAAGTATTTTGCTGATCTGGGATACATGAAGTCCAATGCAGATCATACTCTCTACTACAAAATTCAAGGGGAAGATATTACTATTGCACTTTTGTACGTAGATGATCTGATTGTGATAGGAAGCAAGGATAGCTTCATCAGAAAATTAAAACAAGACTTATCTGCAGAGTTCGACATGAAAGATCTTGGACTTATGCACTATTGTCTTGGAATTGAGTTCTGGAGAGATTCAAATAGCACATTCATGAGTCAGCTCAAATATGTTGATGGTCTCCTGAAGAAGTTTCATATGGCAGATTGCAAGATTGCAGCCACTCCCAGGGAACAGAGTTTGGAACTTACTAAAGATTCAGAAAAGCCTACAGTCAATGACAGATACTACAGGCAACTCATTGGATCTCTTATATATCTGACAATCACATGGCCTGATATTTGTTATGCAGTAAGCTCACTAGCATAGTTTATGGCAAATCCAAAACAGTCTCACTGGAATGCAGCCAAAAGAGTCTTGAGATAGATCAGAGGTACAAGACAATTTGGGATAGAATACAGAGGAAGTCATCCACGGTTGCATGGATACTGTGACAGTGACTATGCTGGAGATCATGAGACCAGGAGATCAACACAGGGATATGCATTTTTCCTAGGTCAAGGTGCTATATCATGGTTGTCAAACAAACAACCAACTGTTTCTTTGTCTTCGACTGAAGCAGAATATAGAGCACTCACTACAGGTGCATGTGAGGCTATATGGCTCAGAAGACTATTGTCAGAAACAGATTACTTTGATGAGTCAAAGCCAACAACAATATACTGTGATAATCAATCGGCTCAAGCATTGGCCAAAAATCCAGTATATCACTCCAGAACAAAGCACATTGATGTCAGAGAGCACTTCATCAGAGAAAGAGTGTTACTTGGTGACATCACAATGCAGCATTGTGATAGCAATGCTCTGTAGATCGATGGAAAGTTGCTGTAGAAATTGCATCATATGCCTGTGCGCAAAGATATTGGGAGTTACAAAATCATCCTTATTGCCTGTTCATGCAAAATCATCACTAGGAAATGACTGTGTGGCCAAATACCACTTTTGTTAGTTTTGCAGATTTGCCCTTGTGAGGCAGAAGCTATGTTTTTTGCAGTGACAGAATATTTTGCAGTGTTCTCTAGTGGTGTCTGATTCTCTTTCACAGATTGTCACTCAAAAGCTTGACAAGAACAACTTCCAAGCATGGAAGTTTAGAATGACGAATTTCCTTATGGAAAAAGGCTATTGGGAGTTCATTACAAGAAATGAAGAAGAACCAGTTCTTCCTAATGTTCCCAATCAACAGGAAATGCAGGCATTTAAAGGATGGCATGAGAGAGCCAGAAAAGTTATGTACTGGCTGTCTATTAGTATTTCAAATTCTATGATTGTGCATATTCAGGATGCAAGTACGCCAAAGGAGGCATGGGATACTTTGGCAAAAATGTACAGCACAATTATGCAAGCCAAGAAAATGTGGCTTAAGCAGGAGTTGCACAATGTGCAGAGAGAAAATATGAGCATCAATGACTACCACATGAAGGTGAAGAAAATTGCAGATGCACTTGCTTCCATTGGGTCACCAGTGGAAGATGATGATTTAGTTTCTGTGACCTTGAATGGTCTAGGAAAGGATTATGCACAGTTCCGGACATCCATTGCTGTCCATGAAAAATTTCTTGATTTTGAGGAGTTGTTTGCTCTTTTAATTTCTGAAGAGCAGAGAAATGGTGGTGCATCTTCTTCAGGAGGAACTTCAAAAGAAACTGTCTTCTACTCAAATGTTAGAAGAGGTAGAGCAGGCCAATCTAGAGGCCGTGGTAGAAATTAGAATATGCAGCAAACTCAAGAAAACCAATCCTATGAAGGAGGATGTGGTAACTCTAAAGGCATGGGGAGCCAAAGAGGTCGTGGTGGATGGCAAAGAGGCCAAAATGCAAACAGTAATGTTGAATGCTACTACTATGGTAAAATGGGTCATATGGCTAAAGACTGCTATAAAAAGAAGAATGACATCATGAATGGAAAATCGCAGCAAGGGAATTATGCATCTTCGAGTAGATAAGGTGATGACAGAAATGAGCATCTGTTTATGGTGCAGCACATGACCAATTCTGTGACAAGTGCAGAAGAAAGCAATGATGTGTGGTATGTTGACTCAGGTGCGTCAAACCACATGACAGGTCATGCAGAATGGATGCAGGATGCAAGGAAAATGGAAAGACCAAGATTTGTGGAGACTGGTGATGATACTGCACATCCTATTGTGTAGATTGGTAAAATTCCTTTGTCTATGTAGGATGGGAAAAAGAAATACCTGTCTGATGTATTTCATGTCTTGAATATCACCAAGAACTTGGTTTCTGTTGGTCAAATGGTTGAGGAGGGCTTGTAGGTCAGATTTAATCCTCATGGATGCTTTGTTGAGGATATGAAAAATAACGGTCGCTTGATAGCAAAAGGAAAGAAGAAGGGCAGGATGTTTACATTGGATGTGGACATGCCTAAATTGAGTGCAACAATGTTTGCACATGGGACCGATGTAGTTGCAGATATTGATATCTGGCATAAACGCATTGGTCATGTTAATGTACAACAACTTAAATCAATGTAGGCCCAAAATATTGTTGCAAGATTGCCTAAATTCAAGGTTGCAGAAATGCATAAGTTATGTGAAGCCTGTCAATTTGGAAAACAGGCAAGGAAACCATTTCCTAGACATGTTCAAGAGAGTAAGAAGCCATTGGAATTAATCCACTTTGATGTGTGGACTACTAAAGCTACATCTATTGGAGGCTGTCATTATTTTGTCACTTTTATTGATGACTATTGGAGGTGTTTGGGCATTTCAAAGCTTTTAAAGCTATGGTTGAACAAGAAACAGGCCTGCAAATAAAATGCCTAAGGTCAAACAGAGGGGGAGAGTACCTCTCAAATGAGTTTGCAAGGTTCCTATAGGAGCATGGCATAAAGCAGCAATATTCATGCAGTCATACCCCACAACAAAATGGACTTGCAGAAAGGAAAAACAGGCATATTGGAGAGGTATCTCGAGCCATGCTAAATGAAAAAGACCTACCAGATTATTATTGGGCTGAAGCAATTGCTATAGCAGTTTACATAATGAACAGGGCTCCCACTGTAGCAATACATGGCATGACGCCAGAGGAGATGTATACTGGTAGGAAACCAGATATTTCTCATTTGAAAAATTTTGGTTGCATTGCCTATGTTCATGTGCCAGATGAGTTGAGGTCCAAGTTGGATCCAAAAGCTGAGAAGTGCATCTTTATTGGTTATTCTCTACAGCAAAAAGGGTAAAGATGCTATAACCCTTCTACTCATAAGTTTACAGTGAGCAGAGATGTTGTTTTTTATGAGATGAGCAACTAGTATAAACCAGTAAATGTGATTGATGATGTAGATGCACAAAATGGTAATGCTGCACAGAATTCACAGCAGCAATCACAAAATATTAGTGGACCTGCAATGTCCTCTAGCAGTGGTTCACATACTTCGCCATGGACAGGTAGATTGAGATCAGGAGAATCTCCTCAAAGCAATGCAGATAGTGGTATGCAGGTATCACAAAAAGGAAAAGAGAAGGTAGATCAGCCCATGTTTGATGTGAATGCAGGTCACTCTTATGTGGATGGTGAATCCAGTGACTAAGAACAGAGCATTGATGATGAGTTGGGTATTCCTTCTGTTGTTACACCTGGAGTAAGGAAGACCAGGGATGTTTTGAGAGCACCTGGAAGTGAGCCTATTTTGTGCTGGTCTACAGAGCTAGGCATCTTGTTCTTTTGAGCAAGCCATGGGAAAAGAAAAATGGGAGAAAGCCATGGATGAAGAAATGGATGCCTTGGAAGCAAATGCTACATGGGAATTGGTGCCTTTGCCTAAAGACAAGAATGCAATTGGCTATAAGTGGGTTTATAAGGTGAAGCACAATGCAGATGGTTCTATGTATAGATACAAGGCAAGATTAGTTGTCAAGGTTGCAAGGATGGCAACCGTAAGAGTAGTCATCGATATGGCTGCATCAAAGGGATGGTCTTTACATCAGATGGATGTAAAGAATGCCTTCTTGCATGGTGATTTGCAAGAAGAGGTCTTTATGGAATAGCCACCAGGTTATGTTCATGCTGTTCATCCTGAGTTTGTTTGCAGGTTGAAGAAAGCCTTGTATGGCTTAAAGCAAGCACCTAGAGCATGGTCTGACAAGATAGGATAGTATCTTGTCATATTGGCTTTCAGATTTCCAAGGCAGATTTCTCACTTTATGTGAGAAAAACAGAGAAAGGTATTATGATGCTTGTCATTTATGTTGATGATTTGATCATCACAGGTGATAGTGATGAAGATATCCTTCATGTGAAAATGCGATTGAAGCAGAAGTTTGAGATGAAGGATTTGGGAGAGCTGCATTATTTCTTGGGCATTGAGGTGATTAGATCACCAAGTGGGATACAGCTCTTGCAGAGATAGTATGGATTTGACATGCTGTCCAAATATGGGATGACAGGCTGTAAGGCTATTTCAATTCCTTTGGAGCAAAATGTGAAGCTGAGCGCACATGCAAGTGAGCTTTTGGAAGGCCCTACTATGTACAAACGCATAGTAGGAAGTTTGATTTAGATGACTATTACTAGGCTAGATTTGAGCTATGCTGTTGGGTTGGTAAGTCAGTTTATGTGGGCTCCAAGGCAACTTTGGATGCGGCTAGACGCATACTCAGGTATGTGAAGTCCACATTGCAGTATGGACTATTTTATGAGACTGACACCACTCGTGAGATAGCATCCTTACCACTGACACCTCTTCCACACCATGGGCAGGCCTAGCAGAGGCCATACAATTTTGTAGTGTGCCCCAGTATAGGGCAATGGGAGGCTATAGCCACATGACGGTAGAACAGTTGTCACGCACCGATGTCATGGAGATGAATCTCTTTGAAGCCATGGCACAATTGCCGCAAGTCGCCTGTATGATCTTACAAAGGAGGCAAGAGCAAGCCTCACAAATCTCCTCCAATCTCATCCAAGCCCAGCTCTTGGCACATGAAAGCTAGTCAACAATGGTTGCAGCTCAAGCAATGCGCCATGCCGCACTAAATCAAGCCGAAGAATACCGAGCTAAGGTAGAAGACCTCGAGCTCACTTTGACAAAAGTCAAAGATGACCTCACCACTAGTGAATCCCTAGTCCCAAACACTTACAGAACAGGTGGAAAAGGCATAATCGTCCCTGCGCATGACACTAGAGCAACAAGCATTGGCAAAGAAACGGTATGCCCACACATAGGACACCCACGACCAGTAGATCCTCTCCCTACTGGATCTCTTGGCACAAGAGAGGGACCTCACGGTCTCCCTCCAAGAAGAAATCGAAAGATAGCATGCCACTGGCCACTCTGAGGAGTCAGGGTTGGAAGACCACAAGCAGCAAGAGTGGGAGGTGTCTGCACAGTTAGCCATGTATACACTTGCACCATGCACCATCACCCAAACCCTGCAATCGATGCACTCCGCGGACAAAACCTTATCTTCCACCTAGACCTCACTACTCCACTACCGCCTAATGCCCTTCAAACTATTCTCCATTGTAATCCCAACTACTGCCACTCCATCTTAGCCATGTCTTATTTTTCTCTTAACCTTCAACCCACCTCCTTATCTCTTCTCTGCCCCTCCGATCTCCAAACCCTATCTGCCCATCCTATTCTTCTTACTTTTCAAGGCTCGCCTCATCACTAAGTCCCTTAATTATCCTATGGATGATGAAGTGATGCAACTCGCAAAGCCCGAGGAACACACCATGGGTCTACACTCTCGAAAGTCTACATGCAGGCATAACTTAGATGCAGACCTATGGCCGAGCCTCAACAGTCCAAGCTCAAGGACACCTTGTACCTTTTGGGCACCCTCGCACCTTCACTTATTTGGGGTTCGAACCTCATGAATGTAGCTCAAAACCTGGAGTGACGAGGCTCCACTTCTGCTAGACCCTCAAAGGTAACCTTGAATGTTGTTGGGAAGCCTTTTCTTTGGAATATTTGGGGAACAAACTCCCTGAGTTTGAGCTGTATTCCTTCTGGGGCTATTTTTGTTGGTGTCACTATTTCCTATGGATGTGGAGCTAAACAATGCAAGGCACATGCACTCTTCATGGCCCAAAAATGTACATCTCCTTTTTCCTGGCATGCACATGGAGCGGACTATGGGTATTTGGGGATCAAACTCCCTGAGTTTGAGCTATACTCCTTCTGTGTGCACATTGCTTGTGATCATTGACCTTGGTGTATTTGGGTATCAAACTCCCTTGAGCATGTTTGTTGAAGTAGAT
Organism: Dipteris shenzhenensis; assembly: GCF_047967505.1. NCBI lineage: Eukaryota > Viridiplantae > Streptophyta > Polypodiopsida > Gleicheniales > Dipteridaceae > Dipteris > Dipteris shenzhenensis. The sequence continues at coordinate 53,286,688 of NC_141607.1, read as the reverse complement.
CATTTGGCCTAGTCACCTTTACTCATTGATTATCATGTATTTGGTGGTTGTACTCTGTGGATGTTAACATGGCCCCCTTCCTGCTGCTAATCCGTCCCTGGGTCAGTCGCGCTTGAGGAGGTTGGTGGAGAGGACTGACTGCAGGATGGCATAGTAGTCCAGCTACTTGGATGTGAGGCGAGCAAGGTAGGAGCAGTACTTCCAAAAATGGGTGGCATTCATATCCTTGTAAGTGCGGAGCTGATGCTTGTGAAGGTTGCGGATGCGGATGCGGGTTCAGATACAGTTGCATGGATACACTGATGCTAATTGGGCTAGAAGTATTTCTGATAGACGATCTACCTGTGGATATGTGTTCTCTTTTAGGAGTGCTACAGTCACTTGGAGCAGCAAGAAACAGCCTACAGTTGCCTTGTCAAGCACAGAGGCTGAGTACAGGGGTGCAGCAATGGCTGCATGTGAGGTAGCTTGGTTGCATAAGCTACTTTATGATATGCATCAGTCTACAGATGGGCCAGTTGTCATGTATTGTGACAATATGAGCAGTATACACTTGGCAAATAATCCAGTCTATCATGCTAGAACAAAGCACATTGAGGTGCATTATCACTATGTGCGGGAGAAGGTTTTACTAGGTCTTATTGATCTAGTTTATTTCAGCACAGAGGATCAGGTAGCTGACATATTCACGAAGGCATTGGGTGGAGAGAAGCTACACAAGTTCAAAGACCTGCTTGGTGTGCAGGAATTGGGATTGAGCTCGAGGGGGAGTGTTGAGATATCGAGCTCCACTCGTGATATGCCAGGGTGACCGTTGTGCATTTATGTCACCGACTTATTAGCTGCAGATGTGGTTGGTACACCGCCCATGAATAATAGCTGGATGACAGCTATCCTTATGTACTTTAGTTCGTGGCTCAGTTAGTATGCCACTTTAGTTAGTTGAGTTTGGTTTGAGACCCACATATAGGGTTCTTCTATTTCTTTGTACTAAAGTTCTTTTGGCTTTCACAACTAAGAAGAGAAAAACTGTTTTCAGCCTCCACCTTTGTGTGTATTCCCCAAATGTTGTGTATGTGAGAAAGTTGCAAGTGAGACTCCTTCCTTCTCTCCCACTATCTTCATATATACATGGGTAGCATGTGTGCGTGCAAGAAGAATGCAACAATCCTGAATCCGAGAAAGATCATTGCCAAGTGCCACACTGAGTGATGAAGTGCCAAATGCCAAGAGAACTGAACGAGTGTCAGATATGTGAATGTGTACACCGATGATAGAACCGCATGGACTGACACTAATGGGAACTAATCGGGTAATGTGGCATGGCTTGCTTGGCTTGATGGAGTTATATCTCCTCTATGGCGGTGCTAGTCTACCGCTAGACTACATGTCGATGCGCAAAGTATAGCAAATGAATTTTATCTTCATTTATTTTAAGTGCTGGGTGCGCTGTAGAGGATTAGGAGGTGGTTCTGATGAAGAGGAGTCAATGATGCTGCCTGTGGAAATCTCATATGGAAGGTCTGAAGTGCTCAGCACATAGAGCGCGAGCTAGCGAGCAATTTTGCTTTTCGAATCACCTCCAAATTCTCCTTGGATCAAAAGATACGGCTCTCGGAAGGATGGCCAAATTTTGATCCAAGAAGGGGGTCCAAAAAGGATGAGGTGTCCTAGAGTGAGGTGGCACTGAGGTTAGATATAGAACATAGATATGCCTATCAAGAGGCAAGTGTGCCTTGTTGGCACTGTGCCATATGTCATTGCTGACTGGGCCTGCTCTCGGAGTCCCATAGGGTGATGATGTGGTAGTTGGTAGGTGCTACTAATGTGGCACTCATCTGGTCACTGATGATGTCACATATGGACTAGGTCTACTAACATGGTAGCACCGATTGCTGATGTGGAGGATGAGCCTATGCATGATGATGTGGTAGATAGATTGCCACGTGGTGAATTTTGGACCAAGTAGGGTCACCATCTCCAGAGATTTCGATGAAATCTCAAGATTCCATCGACGGTGTGTGGTTGTTGGGTGGCGCTGAGAGCCGTGAACGTTGATGAGCAGCCCATGCTGCTTGGTGAGCCTGCTTGGTATTCGTTGCATGGAGGCACTACTGAGACAGAGAGGAGCTTTCAGGGCTATGTGGGAGAGAGCCTAGGGAGAGAGCCCGTGAGCTCATTGGAGTCTGAGTAGCTACCACTGATGAGCCGTCGAGGAGCGATGGAGGTACAACTTCCACGATGATGATAACTGATGACCCTCTGTAGTGGAGTCGATGGGAAGATACGCAGCCTGATAAACCTCAAGGAATAGGGGTGGACGAGCAACCCATCTTGCCTAGTAAGCCCACGTAGAGGAGCCGCAAGTTCATGAGCTGTATTCAAATGACTTCATCCTAGAGCCAGAGCTTGACAGTCAGTTGTGGCTAGTGGTCGGTTGGACAACCGTAGGTAGCTTTATGTAAAGGTCTAGCTGGCCCTCGTTGAGGCATCTTGTGAAGAGAGCTGCCTTGCTTGTTGAGTGGCTGTGCAGCTTGTGGTCGTTGCTGAGGACGTTGTTGTGTCTCTACTCCTCGAGCGTTGAAGCGTTCCCATCGGAGTCAAACTTCAAAGCTCGTAGCATTCCCGTTGGTCACCTAGAGTTTCTTGCTGACGGGGGCTCGCTAGTGTGGAGGAATGAAGTCTTTTTGGAGCTTAACGTTGAGCTGTAGACACTGTAGAGAAATCGTTGTGGTCGAGTAGATGCTGTTTGGAGGTGCCAACTGCTTCTTGTCCGTCGCTACTGGAGCTCGCTTTTGCATAGAGTAGACTGAGGGAGCCATTGACAGAAAACTTGAGAGGGGGAAATAACCTCTCATAAAACTCTCTAAGATCCTCTCAAGAAAACCTTACAGAAGACTCAAAAACCAAAGAATACACTCTATGAAAGAACCTCAAAATATGAAAAGGGCCATATCTCTAGCTCCATGAAGCGAAATGGAGAGCTTTCTAACTCAAATCTGAGATGAGGATGAGCTCTACAAGAAGAGATGTAGAAGCCATGAAGGTGCCCTCAAGGGCTTGTGCCTTGATGGAAGCAAGGGCTTGCTCTCTTTGACGGAGATCTCTCTCAATGAAGGATGCCTCACGGAAGGAGGGCTTGACACTCACAAAGGGAGTGGAGCACCATTAGCTCTGATACCATGGCAGCGGAAGTGAGAGAGGGGAGTGCACACAATATAGCTACCTGTACACTAAGTGTATTGACAATGAACATGAAGATATACATGTGAACCCCTTAGCGTTAGGGTTAGGGTTTGCCCCTATACCCTATGTGGATAGTGCAATTTACACTATCTTTAACAATTATGCCTATAAGAGAGTGACCCAACATGGGGGTGGTAGAGCTAAGTCAAGCTCGATTAACCAATTGTTTCAATGATGGTACAGGAGTAGTAAAGTCAATGTATAAAGGCTATGCGTTGTAATACAAAAGGAAAAAATTGAGATGTTGGATGTTAATTATAAGTTTTCAGCTCAAGGTTGTGCCAATTTTATGTTTTTGGAGTTTAAATTGAAAACAAGTATTTTTTTTAAAAAAGGGTTTTGGGTCCTATATTAAGGAACTGGGTCTCATATTCATTTCATTGTTTTAAGATCTCTCCACTCCCTCACCCCATTTTAATTACCCCTAAACTCCCACCCCTCCCTTGCTCTCATACCCTCTCCCTGCCTCCCCCCCCCCCCCTCTCTCTCTCTCTCTCTCTCTCTCTCTCTATCTGTGTGTGTGTGTGTGTGTGTTGTGACATGAAGTTGGGGGTAATAAACTTCACGCACATCTTCACTTCCTACTTCTTTCAAACTGAGTGACAGATATCTTTATCATAGGGAAAGGGAAATAAAACAAATCTCTCATGCCAAGAGACCACATCATACTTTCCTCCCTTAGATGAGACTGAAGATGGTAACATCCCAACTGATAATGTACTCTAGCATAGGGAGAAAGAAAGGGTTAGCGTAGGTCAAAATCTCAGCAAGCTGGTCTTTTCCAAAGAGAACAGTGATATGTTATTGAAAGAAGATCTTGTGGCTCAACATGACATGAACTAATATATATCGAGGAGATTGAAGGGGTTGATTGGGTCGGATGGGTAGGTTCCGGGGAAACATTGCACCTCCTCTACAAGCAGCTCAAAATACTCTACAAACTACTATCAAACACAAAGGCCTATAACTTCTAACAAAGAAATGATATCAAATATTTAAACACATTTAGTGATGCACCTTAAAATGGGCTTTACTCTAGTATAAGTTTCGTAAGCAACAGAGAAGCGGTTGAAAAGTTATGGGTACTTTACTAGAAGGGAGAAAAAACTATCTAAAAAAGAAACAGTCACACACAGAGAGTTATAACTTTTTGGGCTGACATCTAATACAAAAACGTAAAACATAAGATAATGCTCCTTAAAGGGAGAAGTCCATGCTAATAAAAGTTTCATCAAAATCAAAGCATTGAGTAAGAAGTTATGAGCAAAACACTGACAGGGGGTCAAATTGTCACGAAAAATACCTACTCCTTCTATTGATGCCAACTTGAGAGAATACTCCCTTCATGCTCATAATTTATCAACGATTCAAAGCCCATAGAGGTCATCTAGGAGAGAGGAAAGAATTTCCTTCGTGGCTCGAGAAACGGATGGACCATGTGCACACAATGAGTAGTAGAGTAAGAAGAACTCTGAAGACTTTGAAAAGAAGAAAGAACAATGGAAGGAGAGAAGACTCAAGGGAGGTAATCTGAAGTGACCTTCATTTCTAATAGAGTGAGACTCTACTCAAATGCAATTCCATATGCTATACATGCAAGGGAGGAAAAGAGGTTTCATACATACAAGAGGGAGCTCCAAGGCTACTCATAAAAAGAGAATAAACTAGAGAGATATGGACTCGAGTCTACATAAGAGGATATCTATAAGAGAGAGAGAGAGAGAGAGAGAGAGAGCTCAAGGAAGAGGCTTGAGGATACTAGAGCAACAGCAGCATGAGGCTCAATGGTGGAAGAGATGTTGAACAAGGGAGAGGAGGGCTCCTTTTATAGAGATTTTGTCACCATTCTCCACCCATTTACAATTGATACCTGTAGATTCCTTTCCCCATCAATCACATAAGCTCATATGTCACCATCCACATCCTTTTTGGCTACTCGCCATGTGGCCCATCAAAAGATGCTCAAAACTCTTAAAATATTGAGAAAGTCAAGAGTCTCTCCACATGGAGCCCATAGGGACCCTCTCTTTTCCATATGTCCACATCCTCCTTATTCCACGTAGGAATTCTACAAGGATTCCTCTTTACTCCACACTCCTTTTTATGCCTCTCTTATATTATTGGAACACATGGACATGAGCCCCACCTCTTTATATGACTCACTCTTCCTATTTTCTAAAAACCCCATAATATCCCATACACAAATAACTCTCACCCCATACCAAGGTATTTATCATTCATACACATGGTATTTACAATGATCCATTCCACTCATCCTCTCAGTCCCATACAATATCTTAGAAAATAGAAATGAGTGAGAGCCACTAGGCTATCACTTGATACTCACACTCTTATCAAACATAGAGAAAAGCAATACCAATGCCCAATAAAACATATCAATTTTTTGTGTCACATCTTTCCCCCCCAACAAATCCTCTCTAGTAACAGAGAGGGTCTGTTAGCCCTCAAAGTGGTCGAGCATAGAGGAATTTAAGGTGATACTCATTGGTGTGTCTAGGTATGACCATGCTGTCAACATCCTCAAGCTGATAGGTTCCATTGGTGAACTTCTTCTTGACTCGATAGGGTCCCTCCCATTGTCTAATAAACTTTTTGTCTAGCTGCTTGTCCAAACGGCTATCAAATCTCATGACCAAATCTCTTCTGCAATATCCTTCTTCTTGCATAATTTTGTGTCAAAACAGGCTTTGCACATTTTTTGAGAAGCTTCCAAGTTTTGTAAGGCCTGTAATCTGCATTCATCCAAAGCTTCTAATTGTACCAAGAGTTGAGCATAGGCATCTTCATGTCCTTCTATTCTTGCAACAGTAGTGCGAAGGCTATGTATCTCCAATTCAATGGAAAAAATGGCTTCTATCCCAGAGACTAGTTGGAATGGTGTAAACACAATAGCTAGCTTGTGTGCGGTTGTGTAAGCCTATAAAACTTCCGCCAACTGCCTATCCCAATGCCTTTTCTTGGTGTCCACAAGCTTTCCCATTGAATTGCACAACAATCCATTTGTTTTCTCAGCCAAGCCATTACATTGGGGATAGGATGTCATGGACATGCTATGATTTATCTTTAGCTTATGCACCACATCTTCAATTAGTTCATTTCTAAAAGAGTTTCCTCCATCAGCGAGAATTTACAAAGGACAACCAAAGCGTGAACAAATTTGATCAAAGAGAAATTTTGCAATTGTGCTTGCCTTGCTATCGACTGTGGCCTTGGCCTTTGCCCACTGAGTCGCATAATCTGTGGCCACCAATAAATAATGCTTGCTTTGAGATGAGCAAGGGAATAAGTCCAACCCCCACCTCTCAAAAGTTTCATAATGCTAGAATAGGCTTCAAGGGCCCAAGAAACAAATGTCACCTTCCAAACTTTTGGCATACTGTACAACTTCGACACCATTCATATACATCCTTATGGAGGCGTGGCCAAAAGTAACCTCCATTAAGAATTCTCCTAGCTGTTCTTGCTAAAGCAAAATGACCGGAGCATTCATGACACATTTCTAGGATTCTCCTAGTTTCCGTGGGATGGACCACCCAACGAAGCACCTTATCTTTTCCCAATTTATAAAGAATGTCATTAACAATAGTATAGAGACAAGCCTTCCTTACCAATCTTTGCTTCTATTGTGGAGCTAACCCTTGAGGAAATATGCCTTCTTCCACATATTGCTCCAGAGAACCCCCCGCCCCCCCCCCCCCCCCCCCCCGACGTGTTGTACTGCAATGGATTTAGTAGCTAACTCATTTGCCCTTTGATTTCCTTTTCTGTTTATATGAACAAACTTGCAAAATTCAAATTAACTACATAGTGCCATAGCCTTCTGATTCTGCTCCTTCAAATGAGGACTTCTGGTCTTGTAATGCCCTTGCATTTGCTTTATAATAAGCTAAGAAGCTCCTCTTACTTCCAATTCTTTAACCTGAATTTGAAGACAACCCTCCAAACCAAGAGTCAAAGCATCATACTTAGTTGCATTATTAGTTGTGATACTTGGAAGCTCTTGTCCTCTTGCCCACACCTCTTGACCTTAAAAATTCATCAAGACCATCCCCCCGGCTCCTTATTGGCATGAAGGACTAAAAGCCCCATCAAAATACAAAATAAAAGCTATTGGTGGTATCTCCCTTTCATCCTTAATGTCCTCCTTCCATTTCGTTTCTTCTCCTAGATCCTCCCGTCTTGTGAGCAAATCTACCATAGTGGACCTAGTGGTATTTTTAGTGACAAAAGAGAAAGAGAACTCTTGAAGCTCTGACAACAACCATTTTGCAAATCTCCCCTTGGGATTAGGCTTGTGAACTAGATATGCTAATATAGACTGAGAGGTAAGGAATAAAAATGGTCGAGGCAATAAATAGGAGCCAAACATTTTGACTGAAAACACCAAAGAGAGAGCCTATTGCTCCATTTCTTCATACCTTGTTTCCACCTCTGTAAGTTGTCGGTAGCTGGCATAATAGATGGGTTACATTCTACATGTCTCTCCTTTTGTAGAAATATAGCACCAATTGAATGAAAAGATACACTTGGGTTTACATAAAAGTCTTGAGACCAACCAAGGGGCTTCAATATTGGGCCCTTACTCATGGCCTCCTTAAGTTATTGAAAAGACTCCTATTGCTTCACACCCCATTGGAAAGAAACTCCTTTTCTTGTCAACAAGTTCATTGGATGCACTATCTCTGTGAAATCATCACAAAAGCATTGATAATACTTGCTCTTTCATAGAATTCTGCAAACACCAGTCACGCTGTTAGGACTTGGCAATGACATGATTTCTTGAACCTTGTCAGGATCCATTGCAAGCCTTCTCTTCAGACACAATATGCCCCAATAAAACTACTTTTGTTTGAGCCAAATGGCACTTGCTAAGGATTTAGAAACCCTTTTGCTTCATCAATCTTGGCTAATGCCATCTTTAACTTCTCCATATGGTCTACGCACCGAGAATAAATGCAGAAATCATCTAAAAACACACTTATGAACTTTCCCAAGTAAGGCTCAAGCACTTGACTCATGAACCTTTGAAATGTAGCTGGTGCATTGGTCAACCCAAAAGGCATCACTCTATAAGCAAAAACTCCCCAAGCTGTGACAAATTATGTCTTCTTTTGATCTTCCTCCCTAATATGAATACCCAGGATACCCATCGCATACACCTCATGCCCTGCTACTTGGTCTAGTATTTCATCTTGGAATGGCAACGGAAAATGATCCCTCTTGGTGCATTCATTCAAAGGACAAAAGTCCACATAAACCTCCACTTATTTCCTTTCTTTGGTATGACAACTATAGGAGATATCCATTCTGAATTTTCAATAGGAAAGATGAATCTAGCCTCAAGTAGTTGTGTTACCTCTTTCTTTACTGCCTCAGCTTGGATCACCCCCAATCACCTTAAGCGTTGCACAACTGGCTTGCTTTCTAGCTTTAATTCAATCTTTTGCTCCACAAGAGAGACTGGTCGAACCTGTGAATAGCTTGTTGCAAAGAGATATGAGAAATCATCTAACATATCCAAGTACTGGAGCTTCTCACTACTTGATAGAGAATCACCAAGAAGCTCTTTATTGCGTTGGTGTCATTTAGTGTGCTCCACACCCTCCACATGAGGTGTCTCTATAGGATCTTCTTGTACCACCTCCTTGTTTCCTCCTGACTCATCCCAATTAGCACCAAGACAAAGACCAAAGGCCACTCCTTCCACCTCACCCTCTGAGCTGGACTCCTCAGAGCTACACCCTTTTTCTTCTTCTTCATCGGTTAAGTCAGAGCTCGAACTCTCAGATGTTGAAGAATCCTCCTTGACAACTTCCTTTTTGTGGCTTCTGATGTTGTAGTAGACCTTCTTATGATTTCCCTACAAAATCAATTCTGCAGTATTCCACTTTTGAACAACTTTCACCTTGCATAGCCAAGGCCTTCCCAAAATCAATGGATAGGCACGTGCATATGGCTTGGTAGGGATCACTTGAAAAGTAGTCGGCATAGAAATTCCACATACATCCACTTCTAGATTCTTTACAACTCCAAAGGCCTTAACCCTATGTTGTCAACCAATTTGATGCAATAGGGAGAGGTAGTACTAGAGTATTTTAAATCAAAATCTATTATGGTTTTCTCACTCATGACATTAATCGATGCACCTTCATCAATGTAAACATTATGAATCACTTGACCATCAATAATCACATCAACCATAGGTACATCATCACCAACATCTATATCTACCTTTTGAACAATAGGAATGGCACTTTTCTTCTTTTTTTCTTTGAAACTCTTATGCTTGCTAGGTTTACCCATTCTTTCCATAGTTTTGGAGACAAAGCAAGTAACGACCAAAGGTGATATGAGCTTCCTTTTCTTTAAGGTCAAACAACAAGTTATAGCTTCTAATTCCTTCTCCTAAAGGAAAGTCTGATTGGCTAATTGTCCTTCTAGATGCCTTCTTTTTCTTCCTACGGTGTTTCTCTTCCTGATGTTCCTCATCTACTTCTTCCTTGCTTTCTTCTTCTTCTTTTTCTTTACCACACCCCTGTTTATCTGTCATTACCTCTCTTTCCTCATCCCTTGAAGAAGCTTCTATCAAGGATACTTGTTTTGCTTCTTTCTTTCTCAATCTAGGACACTTATAGTGACCTTTTTCATTACATTCATAACAAGTGACCCCACTCTTATCTCGAGGCGTATCCTCACTCTAGGGTGCTCTAGAATGTCGTGCATTAACCAAATGTAATTTCAAATCAGCAAACTCCACCATTGGGAGATATTATGATCTAACTCAGAGGAATTTGGTGCCTAAGGAGTGCCCATTACCTCCACCTTAGAAGTTGAAGATATTGAAGACACAAAAGAGGATTTGATCTGTAGAGAAGCTTCTTTCTTGGTTGCAATGCAAAGTGCCTCCATGTATGTTGTTGGATCTTTACTCATTACTTTTGAGCAAAGACAAGGCTCCAAAGCCATCACAAATTTGTTCATGTTTAAGTGCTCCATCCTTGGGAGACTTTGAGGGGCCGATGATGTAAATGCCATAGCTTGCAAATATGCCCTTTCATACTTTGTCCATAAAGCTTCATGTTGGATTGCCAAAGTAGAGACCATCTCACCCTCTCCGTGATAGAACCGGTCCAACTGCAACATCAAAGAATTTGGCAACTCCACTGTCCCAAAATCTTTGCTTCATTCAACAGGCAATAAAAATGATTCTGTCACTCCCAATATCTCTACGCACAGGCATACGATGCAATTTTTGCGGCAACTTTTCTCTGACCTGCGGAACAGTGGTCGCACAACAAAAAATAGGGCACTTGTCTAAGTGCCTATGGAAAACTTTCGCCACCCAAACGGGCCCCGAAATGGCCTTCAATCAAAAAAATAATGTTGTCGAGGGCTTCTCACCCACAGCATATACTACCCTCTTACCACACCACAAAGGGCATCCCAATCTGAGACAATGTACTCTTGCACTTTCCGGCTATGCTACTTGTAGAGATTTCCTCCCAAACTCAAAAAAGGAAAGCAACACTGATCCTCTTACCAAGACACCATGAAATTGGTTTGCTTTCTTGAGCTCCTTACCACGAACCAATTCCGCCATTGTGTATGTGAGAAAGCTCCAAGTGGGACTCCTTACTTCTCTCCCACTCTCTTTACAAAATGAGGCCGAAGTTAACTACACAACCACCGAGAGAGAGGGTCTCGCCATGGTCTATACAATCATGAAGTTCAGCCACTGCTTGTTAGCTAACAAGTTTTTCTTCTTCGTGTACCCTCAAGCACTGCTGTACTTAGTCAACAAACCCTGCATGACGGGATGCATGACAAGGTGGATGCTAATCTTGCTAGAATTTGACTTTACAGTCATTGTGTGCAAAGGCAAAACCCACGTTCTAGCCAACCACCTATTGAGGATCCCAAATGGTGAAGCTCCAACAGGAGTAGAAGATGATCTCCCCAATGCTTCCCTCTTTTGCCTTGATGTCATCCCAGAATGGGCTGCTGAAATCGGCCACTACTTGACCAACGGACTACCCCTAGGCCAAGACCTTAAGAAGGATAGAGCCTGTAAACTTATTAAGGATGCACTGCCATAATAGCTGATAGCAGGCCAACTCTACCACATGCGTAAGGATGGCATACTGCAAAGATGTGTATGCAAACATGAATACATCGAGATGCTTGAAGAAGCCCAGTCAAGAATCATAGGAGGCCATTTTATCGCTAAGGTACATCACGTAAAGTGTTACAAGCTGGTCTCTAGTGGCCAACTCTCTTTGGAGACACGGCCGAATTTGTCAAACGATGTGACCCCTGCCAACGCATCCAAATCCCACATAGGGCAGACATGATGCCCCTGCCGAGATCTTGGCTGACCAACCCTTTGAAAAGTGGGGCATCGATTTCATTGGTCCTGTAAGCCTAGCCACTAATGGGACTGGGGCTCGATACATCATCCTAGCCACCGACTACTTCACCAAGTGGGGGCTGATGCAAGATCCACCGCCAAGTTCTTATATGAACAAGTCATCACGCGGTTTGGATGCTCATTGGAGTTAGTCAACGACTGAGGAATTCAATTCCTTAACGAAACCACAGCAATCCTGACAAGTGAGCTTATGATCATTCATAGAAAATCAATGCCATATTACCCCAGAGCAAATGGCTTGGCTGAAAGCTCCAACAAAACTTGTTGTAATATTGTCACATGTATGATAGAAGCCAGCCATACCGATTGGGTGCATAAGCTCATAGCAGCGTTGTGGGCCTACAGGACCTCCTACAAAGTGGCAACACATTGTACCCCCTTCAAGTTAGCCTTTGGGGTAGAGGTAGTAATGCCAATGGAGTATGTAGTACCTAGCCTCCGTCTTGCCGTAAAGGAAAGACTCACGAAAAACACGCTAGCCGAAAGGCTAGTCGACCTCGAAAGCTAGAAGAGACAAGGTTGCGAGCAACCTACGCTCTCCGAGTAGAATAGGCCCAACGTAAAAAGTGGTTCGACTGTAACCTCAAGAACAAGGACCTGGCGGAAGGAGACTTGGCACTCCTGCGGACACAAAATGTAAGCTTAAGTACCAAGGTATGGGTCCTTACCATGTAGTTGAGATCAGCGCCCAAGGGGCATGCCGAATAGCCACCCTTGATGGAATAGAAATGGTTGGCTACCTAAACGCAAGTAAATTGAAAACATACTACGGATCACTCACTATCCCTACCCTTCAAGCTGCGCATAGAGAAAAAGAACTCAAGTAGAGATGGAAAGAGTATCCCGCCACGCAAGGCAGATAGATATGCAACCCCAAGCCATCGAGGAATCTAGAATCTGTCGAAAGGAGAAGAAATCTCACCGTAGTGGTAAACCAATGCCATTGCACACTCAACCAACGCTACCATCCTCCACTCAAGAAATCTGGGAGCTGCAAGTACAAGATGCTATCCTCTGTGCCCAACGTCACTTTGATCGAAACTGACATCCAAAAAATGGTAACACAACAATAGCAGCTCCGATCACCTCAAGATCGCTTCCCCCACACATGCCAATAAACTAGATACATCAAGCCAGCCTCAAGGTACCGAATATGCCTTGGTGCCACAGGCAGTCCAACTCAACACAATCATCGCCACCACGAGTCAAGGTACTCCACTGGAATCGAATTCCACCCCACGAAGAGTGACACAAGAACCTCGCCTAGGGGACGGACACTCGAAATTAGATCCCACAACAATAGCAAAGTCCAACACAAAGGTGCCTCTAGCATCCAAGGTAAGGAACAAGTTGGACGCATACTCCATGGCTCCTCACTCGCTATGCTATAGTACAAGCCATGTCGACTGCGACCTAAGACACTCCATGCCGACCATCATCATTGAGGTTCATCACCGACTGTCGCCATCAAATTTAGCATCGACCATCACCATACTAGTATCCTATCGGTCGAGGGATAGAAATCTATAAAGGCAAGCCTACCCCACCGGGTCATCGCCATAGCTATTACAACAAAACTCTGCCAAAATTTATCCAAAAATCTGACAGTTCCCTGCCCGCTTCTTCTACATTCCCACCAGCAAATTGATGTCCTCCTATTCTTTCTCATCCACTGATTCCCTCGTCATGATCTCCCCCTCCTATTTGCAATGGAATCCGAACATGACTTTTTCAAATTTGAGGCTGATCTGGGCCTCCACCCTCGCCCTATTCTAGAGGTCATTGGCCCATCAAATTCTTAGAGCACTCCATTGGCCACAATTCGAATGTCATCCAAAATACCCACAGAGGACTTATAGGATGTAGACACCTCCACCAGATAGGCTGCCCAAGAAGAGCCAGCTATAGCAGGCACGCCATCCACAAAAACACAAAAGCGCACCCCGGTGCCAACTGTAGGCGAGTACAAGATCGTGCATTCACAAGCGCACTCGCCGTTGGAAGAAGCATGGCTCCAAGAGCTAGATGCTTGCGTGATCCACTCGCGCTTTGCTTACAAGGGTCAAAACTACACCCTCCACTACCACACCGTAGTAGCATATGCCACTCTCCAAGATCGGGCAGTTGTGGAGGCACTTAACTTTGCAGGCTTGGGAAGAGTAGCAGCCCATTTCCCATGCCACCTAGACATGACACTACTGGTGGAATTCCTCAAGACATACGATAGCAACACCAACATTTGTGTCATGCGTGATATAGCTGGCAATCCTCACCACTACCAGATCAATCAAGACACAGTGTGGGTAGTATTCAACCTGCTAGTGGTGGTAGAGAAATATTCCAAGCAAAAGAAGAAGCCCAACTCCCTAAAGACGGTCTATCAGTACAAATGCCACAAGTGCAAAGGCCGCATCCAGTGCACCACAATCCACAAGCCTAAGGTAGAGCACCCGACAAGAGCCCTGCAATGGTGCATGCAAGTGAAGCACATGGACCATCATCAATCCATTGTGCCCAATATCTTGCTGAGAATGGTGAGCTTCCAAGAGGCGAACTAGGATGACTATTACTACAGCCAAGTGAGAGATTATCTCAGCACCCACAGGGACATCATCGGCAATCCCATGTTGTACATGTCGATCCTCTATTACCTAAAAAGTTAGCATCCTCTAGTGGCTTCAGCCTTGCCGAGAAATTTGCCACCAATCCTGTACAGACCGAGCAGGAAGATAGAGAAACAAGGCCCAAGAGAGCGAGGACAACACCAAGTGCCACTCCGGTCACTCAGGTGCAACCGAAAACAAGTCAGCCGCTCAACCAATATGAGGAAATCTAGTTGCATAAATTCATGCAATGATAACTACGCATGCAGTGGTTAGGTCCTCAAGATAAGGGCAAACAAGTGCAAGGAGCACCTATTCTCATTGAAGACCTCTAGGGTGATAACACCATCGAAATCGGCCTCCACACAAGAGCCGAAACTACACTGACAACCCTGATTGCACCCTTCGTCTCAGTCTCCACCACCCCTCGTGAGATAGCATCCTTACCACTGACACCTCTTCCACACCATGGGCAGGCCTAGCAGAGGCCATACAATTTTGTAGTGTGCCCCAGTACAGGGCAATGGGAGGCACACATGACGGTAGAACAGTTATCACGTGCCGATGTCATGGAGATGAATCTCTTTGAAGCCATGGCACAATTGCCGCAAGTCGCCTGCACGATCTTACAGAGGAGGCAAGAGCAAGCCTCACAAATCTCCTCCAATCTCATCCAAGCCCAGCTCTTGGCACATGAAAGCTAGTCAACAATGGTTGCAGCTCAAGCAATGCGCCATGTTGCACTAAATCAAGCCGAAGAATACCGAGCTAAGGTGGAAGAGCTCGAGCTCACTTTGACAAAAGTCAAAGATGACCTCACCACCAGTGAATCCCTAGTCCCAAACACTTACAGAACAGGTGGAAAAGGCATAATCATCCCTGCGCATGACACTAGAGCAACAAGCATAGGCAAAGAAACGGTATGCCCACACATAGGACACCCACGACCAATAGATCCTCTCCCTACTGGATCTCTTGGCACAAGAGAGGGACCTCACGGTCTCCCTCCAAGAAGAAATCGAAAGATAGCATGCCACTGGCCACTCTGAGGAGTCAGGGTTGGAAGACCACAAGCAGCAAGAGTGGGAGGTGTCTGCATAGTTAGCCATGTATACACTTGCACCATGCACCATCACCCAAACCCTGCAATCGATGCACTCCGCACACAAAACCTTATCTTCCACCTAGACCTCACTACTCCACTACCGCCTAATGCCCTTCAAACTATTGTCCATTGTAATCCCAACTACTGCCACTCCATCTTAGCCATGTCTTATTTTTCTCTTAACCTTCAACCCACCTCCTTATCTCTTCTCTGCCCCTCCGATCTCCAAACCCTATCTGCCCATCCCATTCTTCTTACTTTTCAAGGCTCGCCTCATCACTAAGTCCCTTAATTATCCTATGGATGATGAAGTGATGCAACTCGCAAAGCCCGAGGAACTCACACCCTGGGTCTACACTCTCGAAAGTCTACATGCAGGCATAACTTAGATGCAGACCTATGGCTGAGCCTCAACAGTCCAAGCTCAAGGACACCTTGTACTTTTTGGGCACCCTCACACCTTCACTTATTTGGGGTTCGAACCTCATGAATGTAGCTCAAAACCTGGAGTGACGAGGCTCCACTTCTGCTAGACCCTCAAAGGTAACCTTGAATGTTGTTGGGAAGCCTTTTCTTTGGAATATTTGGGGAACAAACTCCCTGAGTTTGAGCTGTATTCCTTCTGGGGCTATTTTTGTTGGTGTCACTATTTCCTATGGATGTGGAGCTAAACAGTGCAAGGCACATGCACTCTTCATGGCCCAAAAATGTACATCTCCTTTTTCCTGGTATGCACATGGAGCGGACTATGGGTATTTGGGGATCAAACTCCCTGCGTTTGAGCTATACTCCTTCTGTGTGCACATTGCTTGTGATCATTGACCTTGGTGTATTTGGGTATCAAACTCCCTTGAGCATGTTTGTTGAAGTAGATCATTTGGCCTAGTTACCTTTACTCATTGATTATCATGTATTTGGTGGTTGTACTCTGTGGATGTTAACATGGCCCCCTTCCTGCTGCTAATCCGTCCCTGGGTCAATCGCGCTTGAGGAGGTTGGTGGAGAGGACTGACTGCAGGATGGCATAGCAGTCCAGCTACTTGGATGTCAGGCGAGCAAGGTAGGAGCAGTACTTCCAAAAATGGGTGGCATTCATATCCTCATAAGTGCGGAGCTGATGCCTGTGAAGGTTGCAGATGCGGAGGTAGAGGCGGAGGTTATGGAACTAAGTTAGACCAACATTAGGTTGAAGACAATCTGTTGACGTTGGTAGTGGGTGGACTCGATGATCGATGGGCATGCTATGGTAGTAGCGCTAAAATTTCTCTAGCTTCAAAAATGGGAGCTGCCAATTTGGTTGTAGATCGGCATCTACATCCATCGCGGGGATGTGGGTGTCGGGGGTGAGGCTGTATCCTCCTCTTGTGTGCTTGGGATGCGTGCGGCACCAGTTGTCGAATGATTGCACTATGAACTATGTGAGGGGGCTGACCTAAAGAATTTCATAGAGGTGGAGGTTGGAGCCCTCGAGCTGGCACGTCCAATGATGCATTAGTGCACTATCCCATAGCTCTTGGAAGGACTACAAGTCTGGACACCAAAGAACATATAAAAAACAACAAATCTCTCTCTCTCTCTCTCTCTCTCTCTCTTCCGGCAACTTCTATCTGCTCTTGTAATGGACACTACATAAACCGGGAGCTCCTCACACAATCTTTCCTCCCCCTATCACACACACACACACACACACACACACACATGCGCGTGCATGCACATGCACACACACACACACACAAATTCTCTATCACCCTAAACTCTCTCTCTCTCTCTCTCTCTCTCTCTCTCTCTCTCTCTCTCTCTCTCTCTCATACATAATTCACATACAAAGACATCCACATAGATTTAGGTTACAAAGACGTATCAAATTGTCATTCATAGGAAATAGAGAACCATCAATCTAGAGGTGCAAATGATTGAATATAGTCATAACACTGAATGAAACATTGCTTTGTAATATTGTGATTTATATTCATACATCTAACAATGCCTCATTGCAAGATGAATTGTTAAAGAACTGAGGATCCAAGCAACTGAATATTATTAATCTCGAATCTTTATGGTAAAAATATGAACCCTTGTACAATTCTTACAAAGGATGTTTGTCTCATCTTTCTACCTTTATGATTATAAAGTATAAAATAATAGTCCTAGGAAGGGCTTGGTATTACAAATTACATTTCTTCTCTGATGAATCCCATGATCTACTGCTCTTCCAATTACAACATTAGACCTAGATGTCCTTACCAAGATATAGATACATCAACAATGGGACTATGAGTACCATGACACAAATCATTATTCATTGCTTCCCATTATAGGGTTTTCCATCTAAACCATATACATGAGAAAGACATGCAAAGATTTTTCCTTCCAATAATATGCCTAAAAAACTAGATTCTATCATAAATACAAACTATCCTGTATCAATATCATTTTTCATACAAACAAACAAGAATTACTCAACATGCTCTCCAAAATATCACATCTGAAGTGTTCAACCGACATCATACCAAGTCATCACTATGACATGTACTTGTTTTCCATCCATTGTCAAATAATTCACATAGCCAGTCTACTTCTAATCCCTTTCAAGTATATATTATCTTTTTTTTTTATCAATTTCCTACATTAACAAAGAAATCAACAAAGCATGGGAATGGAAGAAACTAGCTCAGCATAGGATAGCTAGCTTCATAGTATTTCTCACGTCATCAAACATTTTATTTCTATATGATTTGCTAATCTATGTGCTTGGAAGCAGCCACTTTGGATTTCAGAAGAAGGTAAAGGAAGAGATTCTAATCTTCCATACTGGCCTTCTTAATCCGGCATGATGAACAATGAGTCACAAAAGAAGGCCTTGTCCTTCAATTATCATGGTGTGTGACCTTCTTACTAAGGACTCCTGATCTCATCATGGAGGAGGACATGCAACAAACCAATTATGCATGCTATAGACTCCCACTCTTTGTAAATAGATCAATGAAAATCTATAAAGCAAATGTAAGGCATAAAAAAGTTTGTCAATGTCCCCAAATAAATGCAAATACTTTGAAGCATGACACTAGTACACTTGAAATACATACAATTGGGCCTACTTTATGGAAGTCCTACATGTGGATGCACATATATGGTTGCATGGGTAAAGATTTGTTGAATATATACCCATGGTACATTCTTGCTATTGGGAGACATTTAGAAATCTATGATCGTCCCCTTCTAATATCTGGAGGTGTCCATCACATCCTTACAAGCCACTTTATAGCACCCATCAATAGTGGGTTGCCTTGTCATCCAAGAATATTTCTTTTAGACTAAGGAATCCATTCGCCATGTTCATCCTTGACATTCTTAAGTATAAAAAACTTTAAACTACCTTGATATCTTTCATTTTCCATGTTCATAGTGCCTACCACCGTACCATATTATTAACAATAGCTCTCCTCCTTTCTCTTCTCACCCGTAAACAAGAATAGCAATCATTTGTAATATCCCTCATTTTTTGATCAAAATTAGAAATTTTGTAATAACATTGAGTTTAACAAACATAATATTGAAAAAAGATGTTGAATCCTCAAGCAGTCCAAGCTCCAAGGTCGGGTTCCACTTACCTTCCACCATCCAAACAAAGTAGGTGTTATAACATCATAGTTATGTTTGGGTAGACAGGTAATGCCTGCTTTCCCCGGTTTATTATGGCTTTACCTAGGAATATAGACAACCATATGGATTCTTAATTGAAGTTTAAGTGACAAGTTAAGTAAGGAGCAAATGAGTGCATGGGCTACGAAGGAATTAGAGAAGGCGTGGGACGATTAGTGGGCTTGGTATGTGGGGTGGTTAAAAATAAAGTGTAAAGGGAAGATTTCACTAGGGTACATAAAAGATTAATCCATAATTAGGGAAGTATTCATGTGTGTATGTGTGTTTTGGCTATTAATCCTCTCTCTCTCTTCTCTCTTGCTAATTTCCCTTTTCTCTCCTATTTTCTATTCCTCCACTTCAATCCCACTTTTTCATATCATTTCATGCATCCAGCTTCCCTTCCCTATTTCCATTCATTGCTTCTATCTTGGAGTTTAGAACATGAATGGCAAGTATTTGGGAAGTTCTAATCCTCCTTTTCTTATACATCCTGCCTCTTATGTGTGATAGTCATCACCATAAGGGGGTTATCAATTACGAGGGGGTGTTTTCTTTTCTCTTTGAAAAATTCTATTTTTATCCATGAAAAGAAACTTTATTTTATGTTTAAAAAGCTGGCTCATGCTGAGCTCCATTCTTCTTACTTTTACTTAGCAATGATGCTATTCTGGTTCATGCAAATTCACACAAACATGTAAGGTCCTAGTAAGTCATTCCTTCAATATCTCATCAAAGGTATCCAAGACATCTGATGCATATTGTTAGTTACACTTGTCTCATTTGTCTCAAAATATCTTACTAACTCAAAATATTAGGATTATTCTATGAATTTAAAAAAATGTTTTCTATAGAGTATTTTGAGCTTGCTTCCCTAACAAGTTTCTATTGGGTACAGCTGCAGATAACGGCCTCTACTTGGCTCCAAAAAAACTAACTCTGCAGTGTTATATTGCTATAGATGAAGGGTCTCCTTTTTCTTTGCTAATCATTAAACCGCTTGGAAAAGTGGCCAAACTCACCTGCATCAATCAAGGTAACACAAGGGTTAGAATTGTTATCTTACACTTGTAACCGCAGGCTTCATGGCTCAACCATAGTTGTTATCCCTATCATTCCCAACAATTCAAGCAAAATAGGAGGGGTTTAAAGGAAATGTTTATATCTTTCTTTAAATCCATTAGTAGTTCTTTTTTGAAGGCTATAACTTGCCTATATTCCCATTCTATAGTGGGTCTACCTCAATGAAGACCTATACCAAACTCACCCTTTCCTTAAAGTGTATTACAGAGTGTAGGTGAAAGGTATAGCCAATGTGACTTCCATTTTCTGTCTATCCATAATGATAAAGTAAAATAGTAACCATCAGGGAGTAGTTCATCTACTGCAAAGGCATCCATCAATTTTAATAGTGATTCCCATGTAATGTAAGTTTGTTATAACAACATAGATTATGATTTTACTTTTTTTCATGAGAATGATAACGTTTATTTATTTTAGAATGAAATAACATCAATTACCATAGAAAGGGCAAGTACAAGCAACCTCCATTGGGGAGCCAAAATATAGTGTGTACAAAAGGACACATTATAATATAATAGGTGTCCTCTAAAGGAAAAGAACACATACAAGACAGATAAATGTTGATGGGTATAGTGGTAAATGCTAAAGAATGACCACTTCCATCATGTTGAAGAAGATTCTTCCCTCTACCTTTGATTGCCTCAATGTTCTATCCATCCATGCTCAAGTTCCTTGAAATCCAATCGAGATTACTTCCACATATTTGAAAAGATTTGAATAATGTTTATCCAATAAGCTACATGGAGAAGGTAGTTCATAATCCCTAGACATAGCCCTCATGCACCATGTAGCTTGCTCCCTTTGCTTGATTGCTTGCTCCACCGCAACCTGCCAGGAACACGTTTTGTCACATGCGCTTGTAACTCAGGAAACACTTCTACTTCTTGTTGGTAACATTGAAATGGAACAATGAGAGATGTAAGAAAATAGATTTGAGTTATTGAGTGAAAGTAACTTAAAAAAATAGATTACAAAATAGCTTTGTTGTTACACTATCAACTGCGAACCACATTATAGGAGAATCTTGCAATGGAGCCATGAGAGGGTTAGAAAAGCGACAAAAAATAATTATGGTGAGAAGAAAAAGGATTCAGGGGTGAGAAAGTGATTAGATGAGAAGAAGAAGGATTGAGGCATTGGAAAGTGACTGTGGTGAGTAGAAGAAGGATTCAAGGGTTGGAAAGGGATTGGGGAGCATATGCATGGTTTGGGGGAAGGTTTGGAAGGGTTTCGGGTCATTTTTGGCACTTTTGAAAAATTTTGAATTTTTGGGGGAAGTAGTACCCGCGAGATACTTTTTATGACAACGGTAGTGAGCAAGGGTCCTGTAGATAACATGGGCTTGCCCTCGCGTGTATGCTCTGCAGCAGCAGTAGAACCCATTGCTAGGGGTGTCAACGCTGCTTGCAAGCCATAGTATGATTTCTGGGCTATCTCATACTTCCAAAGTCCCCATCATTTGGGTGTCTACGTAAGGCCACTAACGGTTACTCCATTCCCATGCAAGAAATCGTTAGCTAAATCGTTCAGTAATAGAGTCGGTCAGGTATGGATCAATTGGAGCGTTGTCATTACAAGCTAAGACTCTTTTGCGCTATTCTATATTGAGAGGAGTTTGAGTTTCGTGCCCGATTGTCACGCTTCGTGTCTAGTTTTTAATCATATCAACGAGGACATTTATTCGGTACATCATGTGTCCGATAGGAATCACCAATGGCACGGGTGCCATCACTGGTGTATTGGTTTGGCTCCTCTCTTTCAAACTTACGTAAAAGCCTTAGAGTGAAAAATGATAACTGAGTCCGTATCTTTCCTGCTACCATTTGTTTGGCGTGCAAGGAGGGAGGTGGAATATCATATGCTAGAAATGGGCTCAGATTCATCGACTCAGCAACTAGGTTTCCCATGTCTAGCTGGGTCCCTGGCCTCGGTTGTTCATAGTTATCGTATTTTCCCCAACCATATTCTCATGGTGAGAAGTTGTCACGATATCCTTGGTGCTCCGTATGCAGACTATGTCGTAACCAAACAATCTCGGCCCTAGTACGCTGAAAAAACGTTTCCAAAGCTATCACGCCCATAGAGGGGTCGATTCCATGCAAAGCGTTCCTTTCTTCGTGGGTTGTGCGGGGCTTATATTCAAGACTATGATCCAGGAGTGGACAGGCTTCCTCGTTGACTGACGTCCTCAACGCTCTCCTAGAGCATCATGTCCATGGAAAAGGACTTCACGCTCTTTTTTTGAAGATGCGGGGGAGTCAGAGATGCATCAACGCATCGAAGAATCAAGAGAAGATGCGCTCCTTCATAAGCTATACGTTAAGGGAAAATGCGCTTCTTCATAAGCTATACGTTAAGGGAAAATGCATTCAGCCTTCTTCTGGGGCAAAAGCTAACCCTGCACACACAAGGAGGGAGATCTCCAAGAACACGGGCTTAGGGGCCGTGTATCTGCATTTTGTTTCTAGCCTGGGGCTCATTTCTTTAGAACCGCAAAATGAAGCCCCGTTCGCAGCATCACCGTGCTCTCCTGAGTACTCCACTCTGTGACGCCAGTTATACCTCGTGTGGGGCTAGCGTAGCTCGTGTTTCTCTTGTCATATGCGTAACGACTATGCTCCATAGACTATATACCAAAAAAAAGGGGAGCGGGATGACAGATGAATAGAACGACATGAGAGGGAGATAGCGCGATAAGGAGACGTTCCTCATGCTGTGAGCGACTTGGCTCTATTGTGCAGCTCCTCCTCCCCCTGGTAAGCTTCATAGGAAGTCCCAGGAGGGTGCTCGTGTTGGTAGCGAGCAAACTTCCGTCTGCTGCCCTGCATGGTGGTGATTCGAATGATAGTCAGGTGAGAAATGACGACTTGAACGTTCGCCATCCGCCTTAGTCTGCTAAGGTACCATTGGTGCATCGGGGTGCTTCGCCCAAGGCTCTAAATGCCTGTCAGGTGTTTTCGTCCCTCGTGTACACGTCAACATCTCCAACTGTCACGGCTTTGGGCCAAGTCTGAGAGGTCTACAGATTTGGCTCACCTCGTTTGCTGTTCCCGTCTTGATCGCGAGGAGTACGAATCTCGAGGTCCTCAGGGGGCTTTGGATACCTTCAGTTCCTGGGATGCATTAAAAGAGTACCCCTTCCCATTACTTGCCATGGGGCTCCCTGACACGCCATCACATAATTGCCCTCTCGTAGTATAGTACTTTTTCAAAATTCTTTTTCCCTCTCTAATAGCTAGAGGTTTCACGTATATTTGCAGGTATGTTGGCGTATATCCCTTGCCCTGTGTATAATTTCCTAGGTCCTTTAGAAAACAGGGTCTCCCCTATTTACAGTTTATTTCTCCTCTAATGTATCCGTTTATTCGATCATTTCTATCATCGGTACCGAGTTTTCCTCTTATCTGGTGTGTGCCCAGATTGGTAGATATTTTTATCAAATATACCGATGCATTCATTTATGGGAGTGAACTAGAATTTACAAGGAGTCCGTATCTCCTTGTTTGGTATCTCAGGTCCTCCCTTTGGGAAGCTTGTGTGTGTGTGTGTGTGTGTGTATGTGTGTGTGTGTGTATGTGTGTGTGTGTGTGTAACCCTATCTACTATTTGCATAGTAATACAAACATTATTAACTATTTTCCCAATTCCAGTCCAACAATCATTCCAATTATGCCAAGTGAGTTAATGTAGGTGCTCTACCAACTACTTGCTGTCTCCAAGATATACCAAGGGCTCTTTTATTCAACGAGTCAAAGCATGTGAAAATCCCTATCATTCACCTCATAATGAATGCTTCTTCATTATTCATTTAATGTAACCCCTTCCTTTACATGGTCTACTTTGTTTAATGATTTCTAAGATAGAAAATTCACTATCATAGGCATTTTATCATGAGTTATAAAGGGGGTTCCACTTGCAGAATTACACTTAAGCCATTTTCAATCCAAATTACTACTGTGCTACAGTAATAATCCTTTGAATAATTCATAAAAATGTACTCCCCATCAGACTGTTAACCCATCTCCAAAGATAGCCAAGAAAATTTTTTATTTATTATGCCATGTCTTGCAAACTTCAAAGGTAAAATCATAGTATGCTGGCTTATGATGTTCCATGGGACTACCCATATTTTCAAAAATTGCTTTTAATCCCCATGTCTGCATATTGTCAAGAAATCCAAATGCCAAAGGCAATCCCTAATTCAGATTTTCAGATAAGTGTCTAGACCTCAAATAAAAACTGTGTCAAAATGAGAACTGTTACCCAACTAACATTAGGGTAATCTATATTAAAGGTATTCATAAACCATTGAGTAAGAAATGGAGAGGTCCTTCTAAGTGTTCCAGCTGCTTGTACTCTTGTGTTTCTCCAAAGTGACACTAACGAGCTCCGTCAAAAGTGGGTCTCCAAAAATCATGAGGAGAAGTATAGGGACTCACCTGCCACCATACAACAAAAACAACAATAGTTAGACTTCCAAGGGAAAGCAAGCTTCATAGCCCCTAGACAATTGTTATCTAGGTCACCCCACACAATTCAAAAAACACACCAAACAATCTCTTAAACCCATATTTCTATCATATAGTGCAATCTAGTACACTATTGTAAAAAAGTTGTCCCATGTAAGGTACTAACACCACACATTGGGTATTTCTTACTGTACATTACTTATATTCATGCCATTCAAATGGTTGTTTTAAAACACTGTTGACCAATATAGGTACTAAGTGACCAGAAATGTGCTCTATCTCTGACTTGTCAAATGGCTTCAGTACCCCGTCATATCTTTGCCAACCTCAAATATTATAAGAATTAAAATTTGCACTGAAAATGTATTTTAGTGATGACCTTATTCCTACTATAGAAGGACCCTATCTGATCGTATGTCCTTATGGTTATCCCCTCTACAATGTTAGGGGATCACTAGAAACTGGGACCCTTCTTCGATGATAACTTAGGTAGACATTAGTTAGCCCGTAGGGTGACCAATGGGGACGTTCATCATACCGATGTAGTCACGCAACTTGTAGTTATACTTCAAGAGCTTTAAAAAAATTGGCAAGTAAGCTATCGGGAGGGAGCTCAAGGCATAAACAGATCAACCATCCCTAAACGTGACTAGGGACACGCCTTTTTTGTTATGCTTCTGTTCTCACTTTATGTCATTCATAAAGGTGGTTCCTAGCCCACTAGCTCCAACTATGCTCAGTATTGTGGTTAGAAGTGTGTGGTAATGGCTCTGCTGTAGACAGTCGCTATGTTACGGTTGCTAGTGTAGTCCATGCACCTACCTTATTACCTGCATATGAACCAAGCATCTAGACCACGAGCATCCCCCTTCATAGGAGTTATATCTGGCTTCACTTAAACGGGACCGCGTAGGGGAAGGGGCCATTGTACTAGACTTGTGTGCTAATATCCAACCGCCAGTCACTCATTTGGCCTTCACATAGTCCCTATATAAAGGCTACCATCTCCCCATACTCGGGTATCATGGTCGACACCACCTTAGTACGGAAACCACTGCACAAGGCTACGAGGCTTGAGTTCTTACTTTGCAACTCTGGGGCAATTCCTACACCTAGACCCTTGTAGCAAGCAGGTGATGTTTTGGTGTAAGGGCTCCAAATACACCCAACAAATCATCGTTTCATAACATACGTTCTTGGAGTAGACACACCCTGTATGGTTGGGCTCCTCAATGACATGGCTTGAAGGCTCGACCATAGATGTTGCTTATGCATGGGACACGTATACCCTTCATGCAACGTACTAGTAGTGGATCCCGGCATGTCGGAATCCCCAAAGGGCTTGGGGTCATGCCACATATGCATTCCCCAACCTCTATTCCCAGTGGTGCTACAAGAAAGCTTGTAAACGGCCTCACTGTGCTTGGTGATTCAAGCACTCAGCTAAAGGAGCTTAGCTCATGAAAGAAATACATAAAACGACAGGCATATAGTGATGCACAAACAAATCTCCTATCGGGATCGTCGTTTCAAGCTTCTCTATGTAAGCTAGTGTTACGTAATAGCACACAGCCGGGTGTGGCACACTCTAGATCTCGGCTTCTATGGGTATGGCAAGAGCGTTCCATTTACGGGGGAGCACTGAAGCTCACATGGTCTTGGAGATGGACTCAAGGAGTGCCTCATGTCTCTCAACCATTCTTAGGCTACTCTTATGTCACCTTGTCAGCGGATGGCTATGTGGGATGCAGGAGATCCTTGCCCAGCCCTTCTTGGTCTTATCTCTCCTTGGTGAAATTGTAGAAGAGAAAGGAGGGTCTGAGTGCGGGCACCTCACCTAGTTTTCCTCCATATCTACCAGGGGGTGCTGGTCTTCGTTGCAGTTCGCTAAAATCCCAAACTTTAAAACCTGTCAGGGCTCTCCTCCCAAGGTTGTCAGGTGCGCCATTTGGAGCTCAGCTGCTTCAGTGGAATGGATCTTCCCATGTGCTGGCTTCTCGCTGGCTTATCTCTCCCAAAGTCCCTCCTTTAATGAAATATCTACCCCTAAGGCCCCCCAAGCACTCTTAATTAGCAAAATGGAGCTAATTCTTTGTATCCATTGGAATTTTGGGTCCTACGTACTGAAATCACCTTCTCTCTGATCTTGACGCCAAAGTGCAGTCCTTCCATTTCGCACCATCCATCAATAGTGTTGGCTCAACATCTCCATGGCTTCCCATGTGTTTATTCCAATGGGACTATCCCTACTCTATGGAGTCCCCTAGTATCCTCATGTCTCATATTAGTAACCCAACTATTACTATTATCCACAAGTCCCAGGGGTGTCCGTTGGATACCAGTGTGCATGTGTTCTCGTGGGTCGTATAGGATAATAATTCCTAGTGTGGACATTAAAGTCTATGTGTTACCCGTTTCCTACTAGGGTGTACTCAAACCTTGGTGTGGTATATTCTAAGTGGCTCATTGGTCACCCAAGGGTCCATTAAGGGTGTTTTAACATTCCCATTATCGGACGTCTTTACTAATCTTGTAAACCGAAAGCCTTGGCCACCAATGGATTAGAATTTAGTATTAGTCCTATTGAACCCCCATGTATTGACTATCAACCCCTATATCAAATATCCCCTATTAACCCCTTGGGGGGTTATGGTTACTCTTACAAATCATGGATTCCCCCGTACTACCTAGTTAGCAATGTGAAGTTCTATGTATCATGGGAATTGCTTATGCCTTACCTGTAGTCGCTTCTTTAACATTCAACATCACCACCCTCCCATGGGAAGGGGATGTGTGTGTGTGTGTGTGTGTGTGTGTGTGTGTGTGTGTGCGCGTGTGCATGTGCATGTGCATGTTCGTGTGCGTGTGCATGTGCATGTGCATGTGCATGTGCGTGTGCGTGTGCGTGTGCGTGTGCGTGTGCATGTGCGTGTGTGTGTGCATGTGCGTGTGCATGTGCGTGTGCATGTGCATGTGCATGTGCGTGTGCATGTGCATGTGTGTATGTGCATGTGTGTGTGTGCATGTGTGTGTGTGTGTGTGCATGTGCGTGTGCGTGTGCACGTGTGCATGTGTGTGTGTGTGTGTGTGTGTGGGGTGTGTGTGTGTGTGTGTGTGTGTGTGTGTGTGTGTGTGTGTGTGTGTGTGTGTGTGTGTGTGTGTGTGTGTGTGTGTGTGTGCGTGCGTGTGTGTTTAGTCAAAATCTAAACATGTAATGCTCAAGAGAAATCAATAGACAGAGAAATCAATAGACAGAGAAACCATGACTAGAACCAAAAGCTATTCTTTTGAAAAAATACAAGTTCTTTGAGAACACAGATACATCAAGTGTAAAGAGAGCACCCTCCTGGTACCTGCAACCATCTAGTCCCTTAAAAAAAATGAAATTAGTTCAAAAGCTAGGAATGCAGGTGTCTACAAGGAGTGCTAGTTGTTATCCCTTTTACAAAACACTATCGAACCTGATTCTTCGTCATGGTCAGGTTACTTTGTTGTAGGGCATAGGAATTGTGGCTTCAATTTGCCTACCATCTCCCTCTTTTATGCAACTTTCACTTGTGCCAAAGAGGAACGATGGTCTGTTATCTTGATGAGCCTTCACATTCTTTTCTATGCCTATTAGATCTACAAAAAATAGCCAAGTATCTAGTGCAAAGGGCACCAACAGGTTCATGTCATGGAGCTCCCAAGTCTTGTTATCATAGGCACTTAATTCAGCTTCAAGGACCCGGAGGGGGGAAAAAAGGATTTGTGTATGTTCATGTGGAACTTTTCTTTGGAGTAACTATGGTGGGGGTCAGAATAAATTGCATCCTTGTCCTCCTTGGACAGACCCTCCATATCACAAAATCTATGTTGTGAAGCCCAAGTGCTCTCGATTAGCAAAATGGAGCTAATGCTTTGTATCCATTGGAATTTTGGGTCCTACATGCCAAAATCACCTTCTCTCCGATCTTGGCACCAAACTGCAGTCCTTCCATTTCGTGCCATCCATCAGTGGTGCTAGCTTAACATCTCCATGGCTTCCCACGTGTTTATTCCAACGAGACTATCCCTACTCTATAGAGTCCCCTAGTATTCTCATGTCTCATATTAGTAACCCAGTTATTACTATTATCCACAAGTCCTAGGGGTATCCTTCATTGGATACCAGTGTGCATGTGTTAGCTATTCTCATGGGTCATATAGGATAATGATCCCTAGTGTGTACATTAAAGTCTGTGTTACCCATTCCCTACTAGGGTGTACTCAAACCTTGCTGTGGTATATTCTAAGTGGCTCATTGGTCACCCAAGGGTCCATTAAGGGTGTTTAAGATCCCCATTATCAGATGGCTTTGCTAATCATGTAGCCTTGGCCACCAATGGATTAGTATTAGTCCTATTGAACCCCCATGTATCCACTATCGGCCCCTGTATCAAATATCCCCTATTAACCCCTTGGGGGTTATGGTTATACTTACAAATCATGGATTCCCCCGTACTACCTAGTTACCAATGTGAAGTTCTATGTATCATGGGAATGGTTGATGCCTTATCGGTAGTCGCTTCTTTAACATTCACCATCACCACCCTCCCATGGGAAGGGGACGTGTGTGTGTGTGTGTGTGTGTGTGTGTGTGTGTGTGTGTTCATGTGTAAAGAAATAAGTGTCTGTGTGTGTGAGATACATTTACTAATCAAATTTTGTGTGTGTGTGTGTGTTTTGCTTTATCAAACAACTATCCTACTACACTACTAGACCAATTTCCAATGTCAAAAATATTCAATTGCAAACATCCACTCTTGCCCTTTTCAAACATTTAATGAGAGTAATCCATTTTCAACCACTTTCTTAATACTGCCTAAATGAGAATAATTCATATCATATCGTTCCTTCTGACCAAGTTACAAAGTGAAAGTCAATTTTCATACTCACATTCATGTCAAAACATTCCATCAAGTACAACAATAATGATGGCTAATCTCCAATAGAATGTTCAATCATATTTATTAGTACTTGGAGATAATCTGCTTTAGTGTACACTTCGAAGATGCCAACACCATCTTTTTGCCTTAGAATTTTCAATGCAAATCTGATGGATAGGTATGCTGACTCACCTGCATCCATCCACAAACATAGCAAGTTAGAACATGCACACTATGAATTGTGGGACTACATGCTTCAATGCCGGCACACAGTTGTTATCCGTGTCACTCGATCTAGATTAGCATAATCAAATCGTGGCATTTTATTATTCAATAGTAATCAGAGGTGGGCAATTAAAGATATGAATAAATGCATATAAAATGTTAGTGAAATCCAAGTGATAAATGGGAATCTCAAGTAAACCATAAATTTGGGTATTCCAACCAAGTCCAAGGGAATTCCCAACCTGGTCCAAAAAATCCAAATATAACCTCAATATACTTATACCTTTCCTCGATCTCCTATTGGCACTTTCCAATTATCAGTATCACAATTAAATTTATACACACATCAAAGTGTGATAAGTTCCTTGAGAATGTCAAAATTGAAGGGCAGACTCCATGCTACATGGCCTTTTCACCATGTCACACTTAAAATCATGCTAAATTCTTAACTTCTATTAAT
The DNA here is from genome assembly GCF_047967505.1 of Dipteris shenzhenensis. Taxonomy (NCBI): domain Eukaryota; kingdom Viridiplantae; phylum Streptophyta; class Polypodiopsida; order Gleicheniales; family Dipteridaceae; genus Dipteris; species Dipteris shenzhenensis. The sequence goes on along the minus strand of NC_141607.1, from coordinate 53,256,499 downwards.
AATTACACCATGAATGTTTCTTATTTCAGTAGATAGGAAATCTCTCCATAATATCACAATTAAATTTATACACACATCAAAGTGTGATAAGTTCCTTGAGAATGTCAAAATTGAAGGGCAGACTCCATGCTACATGACCTTTTCACCATGTCACACTTAAAATCATGCTAAATTCTTAACTTCTATTAATAATTACACCATGAATGTTTCTTATTTCAGTAGATAGGAAATCTCTCCATAATATAACTAATAAGATAAAAGAATACTCTGATGGTAATTCTCTCCCCAAACACATTAGGAGAAGTTCTCAAGAAATGCAACACAATGTAAAAAACAACTAGCAAGTTACCGACTCATGACAAATGATGGCCTTTTCCATTTATCAAAGTATAAATTGTAAGTGCAACATATCAAAGTATAAAGTGTAAAATGTAACCCAATACCATCCTAAGGGTAAAATATTGCCCAATTGTGCCAGACCCTACTACTATGATGAAATTCAAGTCACCAATAAACCAAGCCTTAGGGATCTTCAAATAGACCAAGGTTTAATCTAATCCAATGATCATAGAATAATTTCAAACAGTAAATAGCAAAAAACTCCCTACATAGTCCTTGAAAAGGAAGTCTAGGAAAAACCCCTTATTATAGGCAGTCTAGGAACCATAATAGGCCTGGAACACAAACCCAAATTGATGCATAGAAACCATCGTATAGAACCAAAGGGTAAAACATATCTTCATTCCTATCCCATCCAAGACAATCCTATGCTTCACTTAAATAATCTTCAAAGTATCCCCAGTATTAAACAATCATTAATGTCTCATTAAGTGCTAGTAATGGATCTACTCTCACAACTCTCCAATTGTCAAAATGTCATATGCCCAAATGGAATAGGGGAACCCCAGATTTAGAGGGTCCTAGTCTAGGACTGTTACTTGTTTCTTCCATGGCCATATAAGTACCACACCTTGTCCATAAATCATTAATGGCTCCTAACTAAGTCTCTCCAAAGGAAAGGAAGCTAGGCGGGAGAAGGCTGAAGGTAGCAACGTGGAGGATACTAGTTTTTCATGAGATAAGTGAGCAACTAAGTATAGTTCTCCGAGTGGAGACACTTCACAAGACAAGGGCTTTCTTCTTGCTACAAGTTGTCATCAATAGTGCCATGAAAATATCGATCGTTGAATATTTTCTGAGTAGAGACGCTATTGATTGTGGGAAAATAGTTATTGAGTGGGAAAACATGGAATGAGCAACAAGAAAGCCCTTCATGTGAGCGGCTATCAATCTCACGATACGCAAACGATCAATGAAGGGACTCACTTGTATGATCTCCTTGCTAATGGATTCATAGCCTGTAGATTTCATAGAGCATTCGGGCCTTGAGCATTGTAAGACTGGCCCTTCCAGCAATGTACGCCTCCTTAGTGTATACAAGACTGATGTAAAATGGAAGTATTGCTTGTGAGTGGACACAAGGGGCTCCCATGGTCTAAAGCGAACTAGTAAGGTGTTGGGAAGAAGGTTTCATCTCCTCTCTCAGAAGGTTGCTTGAGACTCCAGCTATCATTAAATTTCTTGGCTTTATCTATGTGGTGTCATAATGCACTATGCCTTATAGACTGTCCTCCATTACTCATTTCGCTTTCCAAATCCTCCTCTAAGTCACATGCAAAATGTGGCCTAAGGTCTTCAATGCAGGCCTCCATCATCTTCCATTGATGGATACAATTTGTAATGGAAATGTGGTCCCTGTACCACACTTTTAATGGGCAAGGAAGGCATTCATATACCCAAGTACTATATATCCTTGGACATTATTAATGATCTACAAGGAAATTATTAATGATCTATCCTTACACATAGGATTTTCTTCCGAAAATCATGTATTCCTCATGAATTTAAAAGCTAGGAGATTCTAACTCCATTGGTGAATTAGAGGCATAATAAAAATTTCCTAACCCACCACATGCTCAATGTTTAATATCACCATTATTGGATCCCAATTCAAACTTGGGAAAAATTAGTTGCGATGCTCCATCCAAAAACATCAGTATGCCCTCCATATTCTCTAATGTCATAGATGGATGCCAGTATATGGGCAATTAGTATGTTGACAAACCTATTGTATACAAGGGTCCCCAAGGTTACCAATTATCATAGTAATACTCAAAGTAATGAAAGGCTGACCACACTCTTTTCCATGTTTTTCTTTCTCTGATTTCCTACTTTCATGATCCAAAATGATTTCCTACTATCATGGTCCATCAGTATGTTGACAAGCCTGAACCACACAAGGGTCCTTGAAGGGATGTGTGTGTGTGTGTGTGTGTGTGTGTGTGTGTGTCTCTCTCTCTCTCTCTCTCTCTCTCTCTCTCTCTCTCTCTCTCTCTCCTCTCTCTCTCTCTCTCTCTCTCTCTCTCTCTCTCTCTCTCTCATTGCCCTCATCCCCCCTCTCCATGTCTCAGCCCTCAAGCATCCCTCATTCCCCCCTTGCTACCTCTCAACCTTCTTCGTGCCCTACTCACGAGCTCTTTCATCTGCCCTCCATCGTGCCATTATCTATCCCTTCATCCTCTTCTTCATCTACTCCTCATCTGCCTTAACCTACACGTCCACTATCCATTATGCTTGCGATCTAATTGTCCCCCCACATGCTACTCATCTCGCCCTTCTCTACCTTTCCTGGACCTGTGCCATCTCCCTACCTACTCGTAAGATCTTCTACCCAAAATGCTACCCCATTGGAAACCCTTGCATTGATATTGGTCCCCCCACCTTATAGTCCAAGGTGCAAGGCAAACCCCATACTGAAGGGGGACACACACCTCCCCTCCTCTTTGGGTTATTTTCACACACTCACACGAAGCTATTACCCCCCCTGCTCTAATTCCTCTCATCCAGGACCCTAGGAGGGGTCACCCCTAGGCTTATGTGCCTTCCTACAAGCACACAAACAACCAATAAACTAGATTTACAATGTAGATGGGGAAAGGAGAGAAAAAGAATGTCAATTAGAGGCACAAGAGAGAATAAAAATCAAAATCAAAATCAAAACCAAAGGTATTTAAATCTGAAAATTTCAATAAACGCTCAACCATAGAGGCCTAGAGTGGAGAGAATAGCATTAAACAAGGGCTCTACATTAGTGGAGTGAATATTGCATCTACATCTACATCAAGGGCCTCAACTTCGACCTTGCCTCAACTTCAACCTTCCCTCCTGCTAGTATGGACTCAACTCCAATCTGATCAACCATGTCACCATCATCAGGGATGATATACACAAGTTGTAGTAATCTTCATCCTTTGTCTCAATCCTCCCTCTTAGCTAGACACCCTTCTAGCCCTCAATTGGAATTACCTCACCACTAGTTCGGACATCTCCACACTCTATCCAACTTACATAGTAAACTCCTACTATTCGTCCACATCCACCTACATTTGTGCTAGGTCCTTTCTAGTTTTGAATCCCATGGGGACTAGACTTCCCACAAGCTATTTTGCCTTATGTAGGAGGTTGGTGGATCCCTTGTCTAGCCAGTCATATTCTGATTCGTTATCTTGTGTAGTAGTCAAATATAATAGTTGGCAAGCCACTACTTTCGATTTTGTCCCAACAATGATGTTGTTTGGGCCGACTATTATTATTAGACTTTTGTAATGTTGCTTGCCTAGTTCAAGAAGGATGTTCTTGTGGTTTCCCAAACAGAGAATGAATGAGAAGTTTTGTGTGCAGTAGTTGTTGTAGCTTTTGGCTCTCAAAATATGTGTACAATTGATCTTCCATTCTCATTTCTCTTTCTCATTCTGTTCCATTTGTACATTCCATTCTCAAGTTCCTATTGATTTTTGTGCATGATATTATTGCATACCAAGAACAGTAATAAAATCATCATACTCACAAAACAAATCATGCATATTTTCTTAGTGATATACATGGGAAATGATTCATGATGTATGTATGCATATGGAAGTGCTCTTAATTATATAGAAACAAAAAAATTATCATCATTTCCACCTTAAGATAACAATTCAACACATGGCTTACCATAAGGAAAGAGTCCATAAATGGAATCAAATTGCAACATAGAAGACAAATAATGTAACATATGCAACAAGATAAATGTTCATGGTGCAAAATATGGGGCCCAAATGAGGAGACTACACCTGAAGGGACTTTATTTACTTACCAAGAAGTGCTTTTAATTACAAAGAAACCAAAAAATTATCATCATTTCCACATTAAGATAACAATTTAACACGTCTTACCATGTTCATAAGGAAAGAGTTCGTATGGAATCAAATTGCAATATAGAAGGAAATAAATGCAACAAGATAAATGTTCATGGTGCATGATATGGGGCTCAAATGAGGAGACTACACCTGAAGGGACTTTATTCACTTACCAAGGATGCATCCACTTAAAGCCATTGATCAACCATCAAGGCGCCATTGAGTCTTTCATTTTTAGCAACATATCCCATGAATCCCTCATGATCTTGCAGGATTTCTTATTGCATCATCCATGTCTCATGCTTTCTACAATCCAAGGAAGAAGTACACCATGGGAGGCTATTTGCATGAAAACATAAGGAAAGACCTTTATCCTTTATTAAAGGTCTCATCTTAATCTGCCTAAAAGAGAGTAAAAGAGCCTCAACACAAAGAAATCACAAGGGAATTCATTCTTCAGCAAGCTCTTCATCACAAAATAACTTACAACACATAATATAGAGTATAAATGCAAGAAAGCATATGACAAACCATCGTATCTTGATGAATATGCCATCCAAGAGTAATGCTCATGCATTTTTAATGCTCAAGGCATGGAAATAATATATTAAGAAGAGGTTTAAATTTGAGGAAGGTGCTTTCCTTGACTTCATCACTTTCTAAGCTGCAAAATCATCATCATCATCATCCTGTTTTATAGTGAAAGAAGGGTTGCCCATAAGAGGTTGTGGAGAGCATAGGGGCTTATGTCACTTCATGGAAATGTTCTAGGAAGGGGAATCCACAAGTAAGGAATAGGAGAAAAGTTATAGGTTCCCTTTTTGGTGGCATATGGATGCAATAGCATGGGTGGCATGTCTGCCAATTCAATGGCAATGCCTTCTTTTATAGGTGAACGGTTGGAAACTAGCTTGGCTCCTTGGAGCCCACAAAATTTGGTGACATGGTTTAACTAACCATTCTTTGAGAACATGGGCTTTTAAAACCATGGTTTTTGGATAGCCAAATCGACATAGTTACATATTAACTAGTAGTTAGCCTTATCTAGTTACATACCAATTAGTAGTTAGTCTTATCAAAGTGGATGATTCATAAGTTGTGGCACACCAATTCATCCAATGAGTTAGTTCATCTTATCTACTTAGCTATAATTTAATTGCCCATACATTGTTGGTCAAAACCATTTCCTCCTATGGTTTGGTGGGAAAAGTCATAGTTTTGGCTGATGGTTTGATGAAGCCATGACGGTTTTGGTTCACGGTCTTGGTATGCCATGGTTTGGGTAAAAAGATTTGTCAATCCATGGTTTTTGAAGTAATTGAATCGGATGGACTTAGTTCCAATGTACCCAAATTAAATGAACATAGTCCATGTAACCGAAATTGATAAAGTTAGTACCAATCCAACAAAACTAGGTGAACTAGGTCTAGTTTTCCCCAATTTAAGGATTTTCATTCAAGTACAACTTTCCTTGGATTATCCACTTACATGTAATTATTTGAATTATCAATGGTTCCCATTTCTCATAAGTGTGTGAACTAGCGAGCTAGGCTAGTGGTGTCTCCCAAAGCCTTGGCACATTCAATGTAGCATTAAAAACCTTTCCTTCTAGCCTTCGGCTAGCATTTGGATTAATAGCCTTCATGAGCATATAGCTCTTTAATATCAATTATTTGCCCTTACTAGGGCATTATCTAGCCTTGCTTGAGACATGGTCATTGCATGTCCTAACATGGATCATGCCTTACTTATGCAATAAATTAATTAAATCTTGTTGATATTTGGACATGACAGGCATTATCTAGTGGATCTATGTACTGAGGGTGCCCCTATCCTTAGCCACCTAGACACTTCTAAAAGCCTCATCCCCAAAAGGGTGGATTCGAGGTGTTGAGGTCTTCTACCACCAAGGCTTTATATGCCTTGACATTGGGCTACCTATTCTATATGTGGGATTAAGCCCTTGTACATGTGCCACATGCCATTCCAAGGTGAGGTTCCATTTAGCCCTCTCTATATTAGCACTTGCACTTCATGCACTTATGATTGTGCACATTCCAATAGCCCCCTCAATCATGAGTCAGTTTCCACCTGCCATTGAATTCCTGGCGTGCTTCCTTTGCAATCTATGGGCTCTAATTTCTCATCAGCTTCATGCTACAATTTGTCATCTTCATGCTGCATGGCTCTTGCCTTTCACATGGTCTATGTTCTAAGGCATGTGACCTTTCATAGCTTTCAATCAATGTGTGTGAATCTTCCTTGATTGCATGTGTATTAATGGGCATTAGATTCTTGGAGATTTCACGATTCATTTTCTTGTGTGTGTTCACCTCAAGAAGGGGCCTTTAAAAGGGCCACATTTGCCTTCCCTTGAAGCTCTATCCATCCATACCTTTTTACCATGTGTTCTTGCATGGTTGTTGTGAGCTTTGTCTTATTGTCCATGTAAACTACTTGGGTCTATCAGTCTATGCCAATCTAGTCTACTGTTAAGCATCAACTTTTGTATTAATTGGCATTATCTTCTTGGAGATTTCAAGATTCATTTTCTTGTGTGTGTTCACCTCAAGAAGAGGCCTTCAAAAGGGCCACATTTGCCTTCCCTTGAAACTTTGTCCATCCATACCTTTTTACCACGTGTTCTTGCGTGGTTGTTCTGAGCTTTGTCGTATTGTCCATGTAAACTACTTGGGTCTATCAATCTATGCCAATCTAGTCTACTATCAAGCATCAACTTTTTGCTATGTTGAGCCAGTCTTCTTTTTTCTCTGTTGCATTCTTTGCCAAAGCTTTATGCTAGCTTTTTTCATCTCTATCAATTTTCTCACTTCAAGAAATCTACTCCTCCCTTGCATTTTTCCTATTGCATCTAATTCTTTGCAAGTTTGTTGGTTTTCTTCTGGCTGCACAACAGTCCAATGCATCAACCTAGTTATTGTGCTTGCATGGCTTTTATTGTCCATGTATTATTGTAGGTAGCGTTCTTCTAGATTTTGCTTTCCAATTCTACACTTGTGTCTACATGCAAGAATGCTCTACTTCTCCTTGGCTTCTTGCTTTGTTTGTTGGTATGTGCTTGTCACAGCAGTCCTTGACAGAGTTAATTATTCCACCACGTGTCGCGTCTGGTCATTAGAGCAATCTGTAGATTTGCTGGTCCATTTGCCAACGCTTGGATGCTGCTTGTGTGTGCTAGGTCCATCTTGTCTATTGCAATCAGCTAACTTGGTTAGTCATGCCTTTATGCTAGAACTCTTTGTTGCATCAGGCACTTGTAATGAGAGCTTTTTACTATAGCTTGTTTATTGTTGTGCCACATTGCACTATGCCATTGATTTGTGCCTCAGATGTACTTGTGAATGTTTCTTCAAGTACCATTTTCTTGCATTGCTAGAGAAGAAATACCTTAGGGACAAAGAGAAATGTACCTTCGAGCAAGGAGGTCCAAAAAGGCTAGGGAAAGGATTGCTAAAATGCAAAGTGGCAGCCATGGATGATTTTTTCAAGTTACTTTCATTAAGAAGCTAAACTTTTATATTGGCATCGAAGGTTTGTATGTCCTAATAAAAATAAATGTTTGAAACATTCGCCATGATTTGAAACTTTTATGCAAAAAAATTTAAACTTTCGCTAGGATTCGCATTTTTTCCTTCAAAATTCAAAAGAAAATATATAAACAAGTACTACATTATTCTACTAATATTGTGAAACTAAAAATTTTATCTTGAAAACTTTCGCCAAGATTTTATATTAATATATAAGCATAGCTTCGATAAAAACATCCCTGGTGGCAGCATAGAGGACTTGGTAGTTGGTATGATGGTCATTGTGCTAGCAAGAGATGATCCTAGTAGATTTCCTTTCTGGATTGCTAAAGTTGTAAAAATACTAAAGGGAGAATCAAAGACACACACATGTACACACACACACACGTGTGTGTGTGTGTGTGTGTGTGCGTGTGTGTGTGTGTGTGTACGTATATACATGGATGCATCCATTCCTACATATGCATGCATGCATGTGTAAATTTGTATGTACATAAAAACTCACGGGCCAAATAACTCCAAGATGGTGGTAACAACATAAAAAGGGAAGAAGGGGAGATAGTAACTATCCGAGGCTTTAGACATTGGAGCTAGATGCGGTAGATAATTTGGTACATGCATTTTAGTTAATACAAGTGGGGCAATTGCTACAAGGGTCACAAGACATAATTTGCCAAAGGATTCCAATAAATTTATTAGATACATTGAACAACCTATCAAGCTAAGACACATCATATACGAAAGGGGTGGTAGCTTATCTTGCTTGGTTTGACTCAGAGACTATTCTAGTGGATAGCTTGGAGGAGGAAGACTCTATACCTTCTACCCATAAAGCCTTGGCTCTAGTGCATTTGAAGGTGTTGGATGGCAGGATGAGTACTGGTCTTTGTAGAATCTCTAGCATGTATAATTATTGAAGCTTTCACTCTAATGCATTTAAAGGTGCATTTGAATAAAAGGATAGATAATTGGAAATAAAGAGAGACAAAAAGTCAGAGAGAACAAGAGACTCTCAAGAGAGAAGTGTTGTGTGTGTGTGTGTGTGTGTGTGTGGTTGCCCTATGGTCTCTCTAACTTCTGTCTCACCTGGAATGGCATGGTCGACAGTCTCTGATGGGTGACTCTTTACGGGTTGAAAGCATTTACTGATCAAAAGTTTCTCAGCCTCCACTTACTTTACAGGTACCTCGCCGTTCTTACTTTATTTCTTTTAAAGGGATCTATACTGTTGCTGATGTTATTCATAATGATGGCTCTATGCTTCCCTTTTCTCTTGCAGCGACACAGGATGGTTTGGGTTCTCATTATAGTACTTTATGGTAGCAAATCACTTGTATGCTTTCCCCTTTGATTCTGATTCCCCCTTTGGAACTCCAGGATCGATTAGAGGATTGGACATTGACTTCCCTTGGGTCCTCCTCTCGTCCTTTGAGGCTATCTCAGATTACTATGCCTGCATTATACAAAATCCTTTTGCCTCAACCCTGGGTTTCAGAAATAGGTAATTCTATTTGGCGAATGCATCGGCCAATTAAGTGGTGGAGAAAAAGACAACGGCAACTTTAGGCATATAAGGTTCCACTTCGACAACAGGTTTTTCTATGGCGAGTGCTTCTGGGAATTTTTCCATCTGGACAGTTGCTGGCCCGTAGGCACATTGCTCCTTCTTTATGTCATCGGTGTCTGATTTCTCAGGAGAATGTGTCTCATTTATTCCGACATTGCCTGTCTTCTCGACAGTTTCTAGATTCTCTTCGATAGAGGCTATGAGCGAGATTCCTGACTCTTCTCTTTGGGAATTTTTCCTAGCTCTTTGGTTTTCATCCACAGCGACCGAAGTTTCATCTTTTCTTTGTTTGGGCTCGTTTTTGGGCACTTGGGACTTTATGGACAGACCGCAATTGAAAAGTCTTTAGTGATCCCAATTTTCCTTTATTTTCTTTCTTTAAGCGTTCTCTGTAGCAATCTTTCTTTGATTGCTTACAGACATGCCAGATGGATTAGGATGTATATTTGGCTTATACTAAGATCTTCAGTTGATGTATTTTCTAGCGCCTCTTTTTTGGGGTGACTATTCTTGTAATATAATCAATCAAAGCTTTCACTATTAAGAAAAAAGTGTGTATGTATGTATGTATGTGTGTGTGTGTGTGTGTGTGTGTGTGTGTGTGTGTGTGTAGGATACTAAAAAACAAGAAATAAAAATAGATGATCAAAAAAGAAAGTTAAAACTATAACTACGAATGAGAGAAGAGAGAGAGAGAGAGACTAAAAAACAATAGATAAAAATAGATGATCAAAAAAGAAACCGAAAAGAGAGAAGAAGAAGAAGAAGAAAATATTATCGTCCTCTGAAGACCAAAACCGGCCTATGGGACCTGAGCAATACAATATCACAAGTACATGAAAGCTCCTCCCGAAGATGGGAGGGTGGAAAGAGAAACCACCTTCTAGGATTCAGGTGGATTCCTATGCTTGAAGAGCTTATACACAAATGTTCCTAAAGCTGAAGGTGACCCTTTATGCAGCAAATCAGCCAGTTTGTTATGCCCCTCAAGGAGGTGATTGAACTCTTCCCTAATGTGTGCATAGTGAGGGCATATCATTACCATGTGTTCTTCTGTTTCAACCATACCTTGATCACATAGTTGGCATATTCTACATGATGGAAGAATTGAGGCAGCAACAATTCGGAGGTCTACATCAAACTTTGGTCCATTGAATAAAGAGATAGGAAGGTCCGGCGATTTCAAATATTCAATTTCTATCCACTAGCCAATATTATACTCAATTTTATTCACCTTATCCTTCCCATGTCACCAAACCAAGGGCTCTCTTACAGGCCCCCTTTTTTAGTTCAAAATTTGTGCAATAAAACCGAGGAAACTCAAGATTATCTTAAGCAGGGGAGCCACTGGCATTGAAATCACGTCTTGCGGTGTCAAATGCATTATTGTTTTTGATGGAAGGTGCATGATGACGCTTGGAGAGGAGAACTGGAGAACACAGACTATCCCATCTGACTCCACCTCCATCTCCTCCTCCATAAGCATCAAATTTGATGCTCAATAATTATCATAATACATCTAAGCACATTTCCATGTGTGTAGTGATCAAGTCATACCAAGTCAATAAGTCTGATAGCTACGTTGTTATAGACTTTACACTTTAACTCTCCTTTCACTTCTACTCTCATAGGAAGCAAATGTTTGCTACGTGTCTCTATCATACAATGTAACTAATGACCAATTTGAGCAAGGTTTGACAGATTCATTCAGAAAAGAGTGCAGGTACTTGGCCCAAAAAAATATAAGAAAGAGACCTGCATTTTGTCATTCCGAGTTGCAATTGTGTGTATCTCTAAAAACATTGCCCTTTGTGCACGGGTAAACCCACTACGAGGAAACATAATAAGACTGGCAGAAATTACATCTGCAATGTGATTAATTAACGAACCTACCTCCATAGCTCCTATGAGTACGTTCCTGAATAATACTTTTGTCGGTATCAGAATATCATAACCATCACATAAAGAAAATGTGTATTATGTGTTACCATAACAAAGCACCGTACCATTGGAAATAATTATCAAGAGATCATGTCATTAATTCCTCTTGCAATAACTGGATTTTTATTAAATAATTATCAACATCCATCAAACACTCTGAAGCTGTCTTCAAAGAGCAAAAAATTTTGGGGACAGCTCCTCCATACCCAAATTCCCACCAAGGTACTGCAGGTAACAGAGTAACCTTGAGGTAGAGACCACAATAGCTTCTTGCTTCATAATACTAAGGATGCAGATTTTCTCCGGACACGAAGATAATTTCTTGCCTCATCATGATCTTGCTAAATTACACAAGAATGAAAAGAATTGTGATTTGAGGTGATGCATCTCTTAAAGGATATAGATGGGCAACTCAATCAATTACTCGCTCTCCAGTGGCAAAGAAGTTCCAAAAGAATGAGCTGATAACATACAAGATTGCTGTCAGGGCCAGAAAAGCTTGGAAAGATCCTAAGCATTGTATGAAGAACCCTGTTCCAATAGTACTCATGATAGCTGCCACAGTCCCTGCAGTGTTTGCAATTCCTGTGCACAAACAAAGCTACAATTTAAAAAAAGAACTTTTGTCTGCACAATGTTTAAAATTTTCTTTAATACCTCCTTCAATAGATCCCTTTACCAAATGATAGTACAAAAAGGTAAGTGAGCTTTGTTTCATAATATTTTGATGAAGAGTTGATCCTGATACTTGAAATGGCCACAAAGCAAGACTTGTGTTGAACAGTGCTTACCATGAAGTACTCCGGCATATCTTGGTGCTACTTCCTGTGATTTGCCACATGCAAACTCAATTATGAGTGTACATCACATAAACAGAGCAACCACTTAGTTAAGAAGGAAACATTTAAATAATCTGAGCAAATTTTGAAGAATTGAGAGTAGGAAAAAACCTGAAAATTTACAAGAAAGCCTGCTTGGCTGAAGGCACTTAGGCCCACAGCAGCAGTGAGCCATGCAGTAGCTATGCCTGCGCTTGGTGCAGCACACACTCCAAGAAGCGCAAATGCTGGTCCGAGGAAACCAATTGACTGCGATAATTGATATTAAAGTTCATCAAGAAAAGTTCTTTGATGCTTCACAAATGCACAATCAGTATAGCTAACCCACACCCTCTCCTTGTCACTTCAAAAATTAACCCGAGAGTTTTAGATGGGTAAATTTATGTTGATTCAAGACTTCTGAGTTGTATTGCTTGGCTGTAAGTATTGATAAATAGTATGCAGCTATGCAAATATTGTGTTAAGCCATACCAAAAGTGCATTAAAACTACAATTTAATTACTGAGTGTGGAGAGTAAAATAAGGCCAAATAACATATATTTATTGGGCTTTAATGGTTATGCCTGCTTAGGTGAATCCAATAACAAGCTCCACCTCATTATGCATGAGCAAAACAAACCATGAATCTCATAATTGTCTCAACTACCATGTATGGTAAGACCTAACTGCTACAAGACCACATCTGCAACAGTCAACCATAGTGTCTCCTTGCATAAACATACGGTCTCACTCATGCATGCATATTCACCAGCTCACTTACATCCACATTGGGTTACATTTATATAAAGAACCTTGTACTGAGATTCAGAATATAGACTTGACTTTCGCCATTTCAAATTATCTATTTCATGTTATTTCTTGACTTCCATAACTTGATGTGTCTTGCTGATGGTATCAAAGCATGGTCTTACGCTTTTTGGGAGAGAGAACGGATTTCGAGGTTTCCAATTTGGTTATTTTGAAAGATTGAACAAGATCCAAATTTGAATCTTGGTCGCATGATGAAATTACTTAAAAAAAAGTCAAAAGGTGTCAAGGCTTCGTAGTCACAAAATGAGATACTGAATCAAACAAATGGAAGACTACGAGCCACCACTGAAAAACATAGCTCATTTTCAGGGATGCAACAGTCCTACTGTGGATAATCCAGCAAACATCAAAGTTTACGGGACCAACCCCTTGTGGATGAATACTGACGTGAACACAGCAATAGTATTGTCATCTTATGGTTGTTATATTATTTTGCTGCAGAATTGTGTTATGCCTACTTTACCTCTCTATTTTTTCTCATTTATTAAATATTTGTGCACATGCTTACTGATCGCACATGTGACTGTTTTGTGCGAATTGATGTTTCCAGACTTCACACACCCCTTGTCGTGGTGGCTACTTTTATGAGGGTAGCCATAGCTAACACTTCTTACTGGGAGGGAAGCGAATGGAGGCTGCGGGTGCGCCCCAATCAGATGTGGAACAGCGAGAGCTGGTCTACCGCTTGGCGCGGGGCGCTGGTCAGCACGGGCCGGTGCGATGGGACAAGAGCGGGCTTTTGATGGCCTGCCTATGCCGTCGTGCCAGCTGAGGCACGAAGCGCACGCCACTCGTGGTGGGCTTTACACGCCTGCGCGCTCGAGGCGTTCGCATTCTGGGCTTTCCATCTGACCCGTCTTGAAACACAGACCAAGGAGTCTAACATGTATGCGAGCCGGTGGGTGGCAAACCCATGGAGGCGCAAGGAACCTAAGAGGTGGGATCCCCCCCGCGGGGTGCACCATCGACCATGATCTTCTGTGAAAGGTTTGAGTGGAGTGTACCTGCTGGGACCCAAAAGATGGTGAACTATGCTTGAGCAGAGCAAAGCCAGAGGAAACTCTGGTGGAGATGATGTGATATGATTATATTAAAGTCTCTTGAGGCCCTTCAAGATCTATAGGATTGGTGCTCACTATCAACAAATAGTGATCTTTTACATTAGGTGAAAGAAAATATTGTAGACTTGGTATGTAGATAGTACTTGTTGAGCTAGTTTGCTCAATGCTTTATAGGGAATCATTTGTCTGAGTTTTGGACTCTGGGACAGTCAATCACACAGGGATGCCCTCTCAGTGCTTTGCTCTATGCTATTGCTTCTCATCCTTTGCTTCTTTATATGGATCATTTGGTTGATACTGGACAGCTTGTGGGGCTACAGATTCCTAGCTCACGGCCTTTTATTGCACAGGCTTATGCAAATGATTCTTTCTTCATGCCAAAGAATTGTCCTCTGGAGCTTCGCTTATTGATGGATACCCTTTCTGATTTTGGGTTGGCAGCTGGTCTAAATATTAATTTTCAGAAATCAAAACTCTTGCCTCTCAAGATTTGTGACTGGCATGCTCTTCTTTGGCCAGGTCAAATTATTCATCCTGAGCACATAGTAAGGCATTTGGGTTATCCAATTGGCTGGAAAATCAGCAATAAGCAGCAAATGTCTTGGGTATTCAACAAAATTCAAGACAAATTAGAATATTGGAAGATCTCCACTTGGCCTTTGCATGTTTGGCTTCGAATTTTCCAGTCCATTGTTTTGGCTTATGTCTAGTTTTAATTGCCTTTACTACATTCATCATCTCGAGATCTCTCTTCTTTTATGTCTCAAGACATGGAGATTTTTTGGAAAACTAAACTTCATAAAAAAGCTTTGAGGTTGCTCAAAATGGACCTGCTTTGTTCTACAAAGATGCCTGGAGGTTTGAATATTCTAAACATCAAATTTCATGTGTTGGCAAGAAAGGTCACTATGCTCAGGACTTTTTTTCAGCAAGAGCAGCCATGGTCTATTATGTTGGCAATTTTGTGTGGCCATATGCGCACAAATGCTTACGGGCATTGGCTCACTGATCCATGGGAAGTAGTACTTAGCAAGTTTCAAGGCAAAATACCTGGCTGTCCATTTTCTACTGCCTTGATTCAGGATTGGAAGCAGGTGCTCTCTCACATCAAATGGTCTCCCCATCCTTCGTCTATAGCTTCATCTCTTCGACTGAAAAGCCTTCATTGGAGTGCTGTTTTTTACTCTCCTCTTGCTGTACAACAACCAATCAGAGCTTACAATCTCATGAAGTTGGGCATTCGGTTCATTGATGATGTAGTAGATATTTAGGGGCATATTCTCTCTTTTCCAGCAGCTTGTCAACAATACAATCTTGGGATGCATCATAGACCCATATGGAAAGTTATTGTAGATCTCTTACTCCCTTTTTTCCCAATTCCACCATTGGCAGTAAGAGACAGGCTTCAAGATAGGCATCTTCAATCTTCAAGTCCAAGCTTATCCTCTCAACCTTTGCATTTACTGACTTCCATACAGGCTTATAGATTGATTTTACCTCCTCCATGGATTGCTCATCATGCCAATTCTCTTTGGCATCTGAATAAGTCTTTATCTTGGTGGAAAGAAAACTTGAAATTAATATGGAAGCTGAAAATGCCATTAAAGCAGAGACTCTTTTTTTTGGAGATGCATTGTTGGTATTTTTCCAGTGGGAGTGAAATTGGCTCAAAGAAGGATTGCCTCTCCTCTTTGTCCAAGATGTCACCATGCTCCTGAGAGTATTTAGCACTTATTGTGGTTTTGTTCATATTCCAGAGACCTTCTGGACAAAATCACCTATCTTTTATCTCTTAGATTTCCGACACACAAGTTTTCGAGGTTTTTCTGGATGTTTGGCAGATTACCAGCTCCTTTGTCCCAATACAATACCCTCTTTTCTTCCATTGGATCAGATATTGGGCATTGTGGACTCTCTGGCTTCAACGAAATCATACATTCTTGAATTCATCTCTTCAGCACCCTTATGAGTTCTTCCAGGCCTCATTGCGGCAATCCTTATATGATGCCTTGCATGAGGAGGATTTGGATGTCTATTGCATTGAGCTTTCTTTTACTGTTTCTGATGGATAGGGCATTGGCTCTTTTCTGGAGCACTACCCTGTTGTAAAATGGATGTTTCATAATATAATGTTCTTAGTTTCACACACAAAAAAAGTGTGTGTGCGCGCGCTGAACTCTCTATACTGAAAGAAATTTTGTGTTAGATGGATAGCTTGAGGGATCAGCCTAACAATTTGTTTCCCATTTAGCCAGAAATCAGATATCACCTCATTACCAAGTATTGTTAAAGGGATACTATTACATAAAGACTACGAAAGACTCTACTTGTCTTCAAGTGTGAGAAGCACAGGGATTGGTGTTCCGATGTATTTCACAAGCTGTTAAACGAAGGCTCAATTTTCTCTTGTTGTGTGATACAGAATTCATTAGTCAGTACAGAAACTGATTGTTCTATTTTGATCTTAAGGGACACAAACTGAACAGAATGTATCCAATTTTATGGCCCACAACTCTTTAAAACAAACAGACTCCCTTCCAATTTACAGGGACCCGTTTGTGCCTGAAATAAACAGAATGATGAACGCATTGTACAGCCTGAAATCCTCACCTGCATTACTTTCCGCACTGTGGTGACACTTAGACCAGAAACAATGAGAAAATCTGAACAGGTTCCTGCAATAAAGCCAAGGGCTGCCATCATTGCCCAGGGTAAGGCACTAAACCATGCCGCTTCCTTCAAGTTCACACCATATACCTACATAAGGGTACCAAAATTGACATCAGCATATCACACTATTAGAACATACTTTTTGTGTTCCTCATAAAATTGCCGGAAGACTCTAGCCAATTCACTCACATGACTACATTGAATACTTACTGTGTTGAAATAAATGGGCATCCATGAGAGGAGAACGAAATATCCCTGCAAAAAGAAACAAATATGTGGAGTGATTGTAAACAGGGCTGACAAACAAGAAGAAATGTCAAATGATGCAAGGAATCTAAAAATAAAATAAAGCATGATACACAAAAACAGACGGACAATAGGAGAGTTCCGCATACTGATGAAAGATGCATAAAAGAGTACCCAATTATTTATTACATGCATACAGAGCAGAGTCTGTCAGATTCAAGCTGACCCATTGATTGTGAGAAACATAAACGTTCCATAACATCTAAGATGGACAAAATACCACATTATCATGTGTATCTTCCTTTCCTTGGTCCAAGATATTGGGGTGATGGGAAAGACTACTTCATAGTTCATCAATACTTTGGACAGTATGCATGAAGTGAGCACCTCCTCACCAATGGACTTCCCAGAGGGGCTTGACTTGGGGCTGTTTAGACCTTGGCCTGGTCTCCCCATGTTCATATTACCAATTACATGACACCAACACATCCATGATGGATAGTATCCATGCTGGCACATGGCCAGGCTCCCTGCGACAACTCATTCCAAGTTCTATATGTCTACATTTCAAATTAAAGGCTTGGAGTAGATCTGCCAACTGTGAGTTTAAGGTCATGCCTAGGTTCAAAATCCGCAAGTTGCCATCAAGCCTTGAGAGGGAGCACCAGGTTCCATGGCATGCTGGCTCCGGGGTTTTCAAACCATACTCACAAGTGAAGAAGGAAATCTTGTAGATAAAATGGAACAAGAGACCACATAACACAAAAAGAATCACAAATCTGAAAGTACAAAGCTGAATCAACCCACCAAGAGGACCAACAACTATAGCCCAAGAACTATAGGACTAAGGTTCCTTGCTGTAGGTGAACTTCCTATGTGTTATTTCTCCACCGAACTGCTCCTTTGAGTGCACAATGCTAAGTGGACAAGTGCAATCCAAAAAGGTGGAGGCCTGCTTATAGGCCCCAAGCCCTAAAGGTGCTGACTCTACACTTGGCAAGCTCAAAAGCCCCTTGGGGAACCTTTCTGGGCGACCATGTGTGTTACCTCAGGTTGGCATTCGTATGGATTGACATGTGTCGCATGCAGAGTGGCACACTTATGGGCTGCCATATGGCATCTATAGACATCCTGACTAGGACACCAACGCACAATTTAGAGCATCTAATAATCTCTTGGCTATGGTATCCGATCGGTATGCCAACTGGTGCAGCCAATCACGAGAGCAAGAGTTATGCTTTGTCATGAACAGAATCTTAACAGCCCTCTGTGATCTCATAGCTGTCTCACAGAGTATTCTAGTATCTACTACATGGTAGGCTATGGTCTCTAATTGATAACATGGTCCACAATGCTTCCTACACTTATGCACCTACAAAGACCAAGGTAGCCTGTAACACACTGCACTTAGGCATGTCCATGTTATTGTACAGATGAATGTAAATGTATTTTTCATGTATGTATGTATATACAGACATATGTATGTACATACATTATACAGATACAAACACGTAGATGGATCTAGGAATACACCCAAACTTATCATGTAAAATGATGTACTCTTTGACCTAATGAAGTTCCCACATGGTTTGAAACCATTGATTCCATCATAATAGCACAGCATACATTTCTACCATCGGTGATTTTGAGTTTAAGTCAAAGTTCAGAGGTGAAGTGCAATGTTGGTAATTCATCATTCTGAAGTAGTGCTAGCACTTCAAGGAGAAAACTTATTAAAAAAGCAGTCATCTCTTGATCCAAGCTACACCTACTTGTGAAGACCAGGAAATTTTATTTAGTCTCTCCCAAACAAACACTTCTAGGCAAACAAGTCTACAAAATGAGCTGGTAGGGCAACACACCACTATAAAATGAGCTGAGAGGGCAACACACCACTAAGATATTAAGTGTGATCAGAACTTGTTTCAGATACAAATACTGTAATTTAGAGCTTGGCTAATCACAGAAACATCCTTGTTAGACACACTTCAGCAATTTAAAAACTTGGTAAGGCGACAAAAATTAATCTCTGGTGTTTTCGTGTTAACTGGTGTTCTCTTACCCAATTATTCATGGAATTCGCAATGATAATTGCCCAGCAGGGTAGCTTTTTGAAAAGTAGACCAAAAGGTGGCAAACTCCCTCTGCGATTTTCTGTTGGCCCAATGCTGGGTTTTGTGAAGGCCTTGTTTTCTTGCTGTATGTACTGCAATTCATCTTTACCTATGCTTGGATGGCTTTGTGGATCTTTTGAGATGAAGAAAAACCACATAAGGAGCCAACCAATACCACTGAGCCCAAATGCCGTGAAGGGCATGTAGACACCAAATGCAGCCATAAGAACTGGTGTAGCCAACAAGCCTATCACACTGCCTAGGTGAAAGCCTGCCATAGACAGGCCTACTGCTGTAGCTCTTTCAGAGCGAGGGAACCACCTGGCAACAATTAGTTTGTCTTATTTAGAGCCCAAGGAGCCACATCCTATGAAGACATGCAAAGTGTGTAATGCAGACTCTCTCTCTCTCTCTCTCTCTCTCTCTCTCTCTCTCTGTGTCTCTCTGTGAATACACGCTGGTGTGCCTTTAAATCATCCAGCCAAGAAGATTGTCAGAGATTTAGAATAGCAGCAGGACTACAATGAAATCTCCAATGACCTCACTCAAGGAAAAGCTTCGATATTTGAAGCACATTCGATGACATGCAATAAATTCAGAAGAATTGCAATTTCATCTAGCTGAACATGCTTCTAATAACTCCTGCATCTAGGTTACCATACATCTCTCCCTCTCTCTCACTCACGGGAAATCAACCTGATGGACAGCTATGCAATGCAGAAATATCTTGGGGAGGACATCTCAATATTCAAAAGGAATTTAATATGCAAAATAAGGACCAGCTCACATGCTCTAGAAGTGGACAAGGGTAGATGGATACGACCCAAGATCCCAAGGGAGGACAAGATATGCAAAATCTGCCCTACAGGGGAGGTAGAAGACGAGCAGCACATACTCCTAAAATGTCGAGCATATGCACACATAAGGGAGAACCATGGCAACAATAGTTGTAATCTGAAGAATTATTGGAACAGCCAGCCCACAAGTTTGGAAGCTACTTAAAAGGAACCTTGGAACATCGCAGCCAAATTCTTGGACTAGCACAGAAAATAGCCCAGCGAATACTCACAATGTAGAAAGATTTGGGAGACTATTGCAATGGACCACTATTTAATTTAATAGTGGTCACAAATCCCATGGATCCTAAGGGTCTCAAAAGGACTTTAATACAGTCATATCATATCATCTCTCTCTCTCTCTCTCTCTCTCTCTCTCATTCACACATGCACACACACACAGAGCCAGCCACGCAAACATCCATCTTAAGGAATTACGGACGCTACAGTAACAGTGTCATGATGAAGGAGGTCGAATTTACATGGCTGCGGCCCTGGAACTACAGCCATACAGCTAATCAATCACGTAAAAAATCTGAAAGTGTCAATGTCAGTAAGAACTCTGTCATGTAAGAAATCTGCAAGAGCAGGGAATCTGAAAGAGCAGCACCATGAGTTCCAGCAACAAGTCCAACAGCACTGGGGAGGAGGAGTACGCTTCCCAAGCCTCACCACCACAAAATCCTGCAAAGGCCCTAATGTCAGTTTCTGCCATGATGGCTATGTTGTAGACTATGATGCAAATGCAACAACAACAGTCAAAGGGTCTCTTTACCCGCATGGTTTAGCTCCAAGAGATGCGGGATCATGGAGATCAAGAGGCCCAAGAAACTAAGGAGCACAGAGATCATGAGCAAGCCCCCAAGGACGCTAAGGCTCAGGAAGCCAAGGAGCTCAAACAGTGTGTGAGGCTAAGGAAGCCAAGGAGCTCAAGGCCCAAGAAGCCAAGGAATTCAGAGAGACCGAGGCTCGAGAAGCTAGGGAGAAGGAAGAACGGGACCGGCAACTTCTGATTTCTCTACTCTAGCCACTTGGAGGTGAAGGAAGAGTATTTTCCACAACCCTAATGGCATGAAGTACTCGGCTATAAATCTCCTCGTCTCGGATGATGATTTAGAGACTATATGGGATTGTAGTAAAAATGCTCCTAAACATGGGAGATGGTCCCTTACACGGTGTTATAATGAAGCCGTGAAAGAGATTGCACAGTGCATCTGGGAGATGATTTTTGCTAGGAAATTTTGCTCTGAAATTCCCAAATACTTTGCAAAGATGCTATATGCAAAGTTTGTGCTTGGGCATGAAGTGGACTTTGCCTCAGTCACTCGAGTACGCGAGGATCCACGTACGCCAAGCGCCAGACCCGTGGTAGTCGAGCCTCCACAAAGTGTCGGCAGTCCAGTCTCAGGTGAATATAATATTTAAATATGTCGATCATTTACTTTCAGGGTTTTTTGAAGAATTCCAACCCAACATCAATTGATAAGTTTGTATGTGACTTTATTGAATGTGTAGCCTCTGTCACAAGTGAAGATCTCTATATGAATATCAAAGAGGGAGCTAGACAGGGAGCACATGTCGAGCGAGATGTCACATTTATGGTTGCCACTGTACGAGATGCAATAGCAGAGCATCGACGAGTGTTGCAAGAACTTGAGCAGGTGAGAAGCGACAATGAAAGATTCATGCACTATTATCCCAAACCGGCCAGCGGCTTGATATCGACAATGCATACACAGAGATGTGCATAATAGCAAGCAATTAGCCCGTGAAAGCTTCTTTTCCTGGGAAGCTGTAGCGAGAGATAGACTATCCTCAATCTCTCTCCTGCTCAACACTAACTGTAACTGACAAATGATGCACTCGATGTGAGTGAGAGAATCTAAGGGAGAGAAATGTAGTGGACCTCCGAAGAGGAATACAAAACTGAAATGTATGAATGCCCAAAGGGATCAATACAACTGTATGGAGGGGCTGAAACCCTCACTGCAAAACTGGAAAGAAACTAGACTACCTAGAAGAGGCGAATCCTCACGAGATCCTTGTAGAGGCTGAGGCACCCTGTGGACTGCTGCGAGGAGACTAGCTACTGCTGCACTAAAGGCTTGAAGGCCAGAGGTGGGGATGAGAAATGAAGGCCAAGGGGGCTGCTTTTATAGGCTCCCTTGGGTCTCAAATTGACCGACCAGCAGCTTGCCGCCCACCAACCAGTCTACTCCCTGTTCACCGACCTTCTGCTGCTGCTCACACGACAACCGACCCTGCTACATGGCACTTGCTGACGTTGCTGATGTGGCGCTTGCTCTGTATGGTCTGCTGAGCTGGCTACTGCTTGCGTGATAGTCCACGTAGCAGCTGGCTGACATGGTAATCCACGTTGCCATGTGTTGTGTGGACAACCCACGTGGTAGTCCAGCATGCCACGGGCTGAGGATGCTCGTAACATCCCCTTTTGCTGGAACTCAAACTAAGGCAGAGAAAAAGCCACCTTGTACGCTGCAAGGAGGTCTAGATACTTCGTGAATAGATCTTCTTCCACCCAGTGTGCTTCATGGGATCCCCTATGCTTGAATTTGACTGCACACAAGCATTGTCGATTGCTTGTTCCTCTTTTGAACCAATGAAGTAAAACCTGATCCAGTTCCACAATATTGGCCTCATCAACTATTTCAGATTGCTCCACATTTGGTACTGTCGTTAGTGCCGGACCCACATATGGTTTGAGCCAAGACACATGAAATAATGGACCCAAGAGTCTTCCAATGTCCGTAGGTACCATTGGGGCAACCTCTTCTACTTCTCAGTGGGAGGAGGAACTGGAACTGCTTCTGGAACATCCTGCTCTTCCTCAGTATCTTGTGGAACATCAGCTTCCGATTTCGCCACCTCTTGGATGGTCACCCTAGGGCGGGGTGGATTCGGGGGTTGAACAATCTCCTCCTCCTCAATCTGAGGCTCCTCCTGGGGTTCAGATCCCTTTTCCTCGAAGACAACATCCCGACTGATAAGGATCTGCTTCTTTACTGGGTCGAAGAATCGATAGACCTTGGATTCTTCGCTATACCCAACAAAGATACATTTTCTGCTCCGGGAATCAAGCTTGGTCCTCTTCCTTGTGCACATGCACCCATGCGTTAGAACCAAAAATGCGAAGATGAGTGATAGAGGGCTTCTTACCATAAAATGCCTCATATGGAGTCTTGTCCTTGACGGCCTTCGTCTTGGTCCTGCTGAGAATGTGTACGGCTGTATTGATAGCTTCACTCCAATAGGCTTTAGAAAGGTTCCTACCTCGGAGCATAGCAAGCCCTGTCTCCGTGGTGGTTCTATGCTTCCTCTCAGCTACCCCGTTTTGCTGAGAATTATGTGCTGTGGTGAGTTGTCGCTTAATCCCATGCTTGCGACAAAATGTGTTGAACTCATTTGAGGTGAATTCTCCCCCCCTGTCTGTACGGAACGTCTTGACATCCTCCCCTATCTCCTTTTCAAATCTGGCCTTCCAGTCCTTGAACTTCTCGAAAGCCTGTGACTTTTTGGCCAAGCAATACACCCAGGTCATTCTACTGAAATCATCCACAAAGAGAAGTGAGTACTTGGATCCTGCCCACGATGCTGTAGACATTGGGCCACAAATGTCGGCATGAACCAACTCAAGAGGTTTGCTGGCCCGAAACGAGGCCTCTTGTGGGAACTTGTCCCTGTGCTGCTTGCCTTCTAGACACGCCCTATAGACACCATCCTTGCCTATAATTGGTGGAAGTGCATCCACCATCTTCGACTTTGACGTTTTTTTTGTCCATCTGACTTACAGACAGTAAGTTCTTGCAAAGGTTGGGTACATAAAGTACTCCAGAGATATCCTTCTCCTTACCTGCGGTTGTAATGAAAGGAATGCTACCGATGCCCTTCACAGGACATGTCCGGCTATCCCCGACAGAAACTTTGGAATCTGGGTGTGTACTTTCCATGGTTTTGAACTAAGTCTTTCTGTTAGACATGTGCTTTGACGCACCACTGTCAACATACCAACCCTCTTTCCTTCACTGACTACATACGCTGAACAATGTTCACTGATTAAAAACAACTGTCCGGTCGTCACATTGGCAGAATCATTCTTAGGCTCTTCTTTGTTCCTAGCTTCTCTCTTCCGCTTCTGATCCGCCTTCTTCTTTCTTCCGCTTCTGATCCGCCTTCTTCTTTCGGCATTCTTTGATGGAGTGGCCAAGCTTTTTCACAGTAATAGCACTTCATTTTCTTCTTTCGGTCAACGTCCTCTGACTTCTTGAACTCCTTTGGCTTGCCTTTTCTAGGCTTGTCTCTGGCCACTAATGCCTTCTCGTCGGTTTGCGTAAAGAGTTTCTCCCGAGCCTCCTCCTGAAGCAGGAGTGGGCCAAGCTCTTCAAAGGTGATTGGCTTAGTCCGTTGACCCGCAGTGACCATAGCCACAAAACTTTTAAAACTCCGTGGCAACTTGTGGAGTGTGAGCAACGCCAATTGACTCGAGTCCACCTTCTGACCAACCGCTGCGAGCTGGTCCCGCACGACTTTCACCTTTGCCAGATGGTCATGCACACTATCACCCTCATTCATATCAAGATTATAAAGCTGATGCTGAAGAGTAATGATACGGGCTGTATTATCGGTTTCATACAGCTCCTTTAGTATGGCCCACACCTCTGAAGACGTCTCTGCCAACTGGATATGAGGAATCACAGCATCTGCTGTCGTGCCAATTAGCATTGCTAAGGCTTGAGTATCCCTCTCCTCCCACACATTGAGTTCATCCGCATCTGCTTCAAATAAAACTTCACCTCTTTTGTCCACAATGTCCTCCGGCTTCTCCTCGGTCCCAATCACTATCTTCCACAGCTTCCGTGCCAACAGATGGCTTCGGATCTTGACTTTTCAGATTGAATAGTTCGTCCCATCGAGCTTTCCAGCTTCACCAAAATTGGGAATAAATGAAGAAGGAAGATGACTGGAGAAGGAGGAAGGACGAGCAGTGGGTGTAGAGGCTTCTGAATGCTGATCCATCTCGGTGAATAGCAAACTGAAAAACTGAAGCAAAAAAGCTATACTGACCTCCCGTGCTAGCCTGAGCTGAAAACAGAATCGCCTTTCTGCCAAGGGACTCCTTCCTTCAAAGAGTGCTTTGATGAAGAAGAGTTGAGAGCCTATGGCTCTGATACCATGTTAGAAAACAAGAGGGAATGAATCACTCAAACCTCCACCCAAGATCTCTCCAACTCTTACACACACTCAACTCAGATAGATGATCACAGATGCAACAAACACTCTCTCAGAAATAAATATGGACGGAGAGAGAAAGAGAGTATATTCATCCACCAAATGGTGGGCACAAAAATAGCTCCAAGGGAGCAATACAAAACACAGCAAAGTGCTAGAGAATATTGATGGACTCTCTCTCTCTCACCAACTGCTCCAGATCTGAGTGTTGAACACAGCCTTGGAGAGGGGCTTTCAGTCTTGCACTGGATGCTGGAATGAATGGAGGAGTAGGCCTTTTATAGGCACTGCCTAGGCCCCTTGAGTTGACCGACCAGCAGGGTCGGTACCCTATCTGGTGGCCGACCACATGGGCCCTAGAAAACCGACCAAGGTTGGCCCTAGAAAACCGACCAAGATTGGCCCTGGTCGGTGGCCCTGGTTGGGCCGACTTGGCTAGCCACAGGCCCTTATTTTAGGGCGCCCTGGGCGGCCAGTCAATGCTGCTCCTGGTGCCTCTGTGTGAGGCCTAGAGCCCCTTTATTCCTGCTCTTGCAGATTGCAACCAGCCCGTGTGCTGGTTGCCTATGATGCCGGCCTGAGTCTCTCTCTCTCCCCAGCCCTCCTACCTCTCACTGCCCCTTGTCCCCTCAAATCGGGGGCTCATAGGTGGGCACAGTGAGTTTCTAACAAGATCCCCTATTTGGGACTACTTTGTGTAATATAAAAACAAAGGGATTTCACCCCCAAAAAAGTGTGTGTGTGTGTGTGTGTGTGTGTGTGTGTTGGCAATTTTGTGTGGACAGATGAGCACTAATGCTTATGGAGACTGGCTAGTTGATCCATCGGAAGTAGTGCTTGGTAAATTGCAAGGTAAAATCCCTAGTTGTCCATTTTCTAATTCCTTGATTCAGGACTGGAAGCAAGTACTCTCTCACATAAAATGGTCTCCCCATCCTGCTTCTTTAGCTTCCTCACTCAGAATGGAAAGTATTCATTGGAGTGCTGTGTTTTCCTCTCCGCTTACTGTTCAACAACCCATCAGAGCTTACAATCTTATGAAAATGGGTATCCGGTTCATTGATGACGTAGTAGATATGCAAGGAAATATTCTCACTTTTCCAGTAGCATGTCGACAATACAATCTGGGGATGCATCATAGACCCATTTGGAAAGCTATTACTGATCTCTTACTCCCTCTGATTCCGATTCCGACATTGAATGTCAGAGACAGGCTTCAAGATTGGCACCTTTGGTCTTCAAATACAAGCATATCCTCTAGGCCTTTGAATTTATTGACTTCTATACAGGCTTATCGATTGATATTACCTCCTCCCTGGATTGCCCATCATGCTAATTCTCTATGGCATTTGAACAAGTCATTAGCCTGGTGGAAAGGAAGATTGCAATTGTTATGGAAGTTGAAAATGCCTTTGAAGCAACGACTCTTTCTATGGCGATGTATTGTTGGTATTTTTCCAGTAGGGGTGAAATTGGCTCAAAGAAGGATAGCTTCGCCCCTTTGTCCAAGATGTCATCTTACATCTGAGAGTATTCCGCATTTACTGTGGTTTTGTTCATATTCCAGAGACCTTCTAGACAGAATCTCCTATTTCTTATCTCTCAGATTCCCAGCTCACAGGTTCTATAGGTTTTTCTGGATATATGGCAAACTATCAGCTTCTTTGTCACAGTATTCTCTTTTCTTCCACTGGATCAGATACTGGGCCTTATGGACCCTCTAGTTACAGCGCAATCAAGCATATTTGAATTCTCCACTTCAGCAGCCATATGAGTTCTTCTGAGCCTCATTGCGGCAGTCTTTATATGATGCCTTACATGAGGAAGATTTTGGATGTTTCTTGTATTCAGATTTTCTTTCACTGCTTTTGATGAATAGGGCTTTGGCCCTCTTTTCAGCTCTGCCCAGATGTAAATGAATGTTTCATAATCTAAGTATCTTGGTTTTACAAAAAAAAAAGTGTGTGTGTATGTTGGTGTGTGTGTAGTGTGTGTGTGTGTAGAGCTTCTAGAGCGTGAGAGAGGAGGTCGACGCAGAGCCAGGTCCCCGTACAGCTCCCCTTTCCGTCCGTACTTCTGTACGGACGCCGTACGGTTGTATGGCATTGTACGCACAGTTTCGGCCCATCCCTGCGAAGCCTCGTCTGAACCCGCTGCTGTTCATCTCGTCGTCGAATTTTTCCTTCTGAACTTCCCTCCGTTCGTCCGTACCTCCTTGCCTCTTCCGTACAGTATCGCCCCTTCGTGTCCCGTCAGCCTCTTTTTTCCGTACATTTCTATCTATCTTCTCTGTGTCAGTATACCATAAGGTTCAGTCATCTTTTCCGTATCTCCGTACAGGGCCTCCGTACGTCTGTACATCCCTAGCTCCTCCGTACAGCTTAGCCCCATCGTGTCCCCTCAGCGCCTCTGTTCCGTACAGTTCTGTCAGCTCCTCCGTGTCAATATTCCGTACACTTTTGTTGCTTCTCCGTACATCGCCTCCATGGCAGAAGCAAACAAGTATTATGTCAAGAGAGCACTCTCTCCTAAACCCAAACGACAATCAAGGGAAACCTCTCCCCCCATAGCTCCTTCATCTGAAGATGCTTCCTATGTGTTTGATATGTTGAATGAGGATTTTCAACAAAGTAGAAGGGAATGGATTCAACCTGCTCCGGAACTCACTTACAAAATGAAGTTGCCTTCTCTTATGCATCCTTTGAAAAAGCTCTCTCAAACTGCAATGATCATCTTTTTCCCAGGCAAAATTCCCTCTACTAATGATGTGGGACAATGGGTGAACTCTCTCCTAGGTGGATGCTATGTAGAAGGAGTCTATTTTGCCTCCAGAGGATTTTATGAAGTACATCTTTTGGATGCCTTAACAAAACAAAAGATGTTGGAAATGTCTCCTTTATTTTTTGGTCGACAAATGGTGCATATCATGCCCTGGTCCCCTAATAAGGACTATCAGAACCTCATCAAGCATCATTGCCCTGTATGGGTTGAAGTGGTTGATTTTCCAGATTACATGAGAACAGAGCTTCCAGGTTTAGCTATGACATTGGGACAAGTGATCTGTCCTCCTCGTCCCACAGGTAATAAAAATTGTTTTTGCATCTTGTGGGATACTGATAGACCAACCCCCTCCTCTATTGCAGTTGAGATTGAGGGTGTTAATTTGGGAAAGAAATATTTCACTTTAAAATGGGGCATTTTTGCTGGAGCTTGTTTTTCTTGTCACAAGTTTGGGCATCTTGCTTCAGAGTGTCCCTCTATCCTTCATCCACGTCCTCCAGTAGCTATTCCTCTGCCATCTAATAAAGGAGGTCAGAAGACATATGTGGAAAAGATTGAAGCTAAAGGAGCAAAGCCTTCAGTTCATACAGGGAGCCAGGCCAATTCAGCTCAAAATAAGGATAAAGGAAAAAGCAAGTTAGGGGAAAATAACCCATCTTCTCATGAGGGATGGCAGACTGCAAAGAAGACGGTGCCCCTCAAACAAAGACCTCTCCAATCTCGTAATTATGATGCCTCTGCTCCTTCTCCAGGACAATCTTCTACCTCTCCAAGCAACCCCATCTCAAAGGCATGGGTTAATGCAGTCAAGAAGGGCCTTCCCCTTTGTGAAGAAGATGATATTATCATGGAATTGGATGCTGAGGGTCAGCAAGACCCTGTGGCAATGGCAGAGGCTTGAGGCCTCCTGTTCTTTTTGAGGACCGAACATCTCTTGTATATATTTTCATGCGTGCTTCTCTTAAATGTTTTTCCTATAATATACAGGGCCTCTGCAACCAGAATAAATGGAGGCTTTTATGGCATTATATAAATACAACTCATCCGGATGTTGTGTGTCTACAAGAGCATAATCAGCATTTTTTGGCTGGCCAGCATGGGTTTTTTTCTGGATATGATATATTTTATTCAGGATCTGAACAATTCTCTGGGCTGTGCATTTTAGCCAGACATGATCTGCAACCCTGGATAGCATATAATGATCTTGGTGGACGATGGATGATTATCCAATGTATGATTAATGGAGAGATTTTTGAAATAGGATCTTTGTATGCTTCTCAAAATTCAGCTTCAAGAGCTCAAATGTGGAACTCCATCAAGCAATATCCTTGGTCTTCAAAAGCACTACTTTGTGGTGATTTCAACAATTCTCCTCACTGGAAGGACAACACTACACATAAATCCCATATGCTGCCCTCTGAAATCCAGCAATGGGAACATATGACATCATCTCTTCAATTTGCAGATTTATGGACAGCAACTCACCCATCAGTTATGGGATTTACATATCATCATAATGCTTTCACAGAATATTGGGCCAGGCTTGATAGATATTATCTCATTCATGCTCAGCAATATGATGAATATACATGTCAAATGCGGACTGATTATTCACAGCAATTATCTGATCATACTCCACTATGGCTCATCCTTTCTTTTGGTATGCCTCTGGATGACTTGCAGCTCTCTTCAGTCAGAAATTTACAGGTCAATCAATTATATCTCTCTCATGAAAATTTCCAGCATATGATCAGATTGGCTTGTAGGCCATTGCTTTCCCATGCTCAGGAGGATCTGGACTTTGCTTGGACCTCTTTCATACATCGTATTCAAAATGTCATTAAGGAATATGGAAGATGGTACATGGCAGAAACCAGACAGCATATCCAGTGGGCAAAATCATACAAGCAGTATTTGGTACAGACTAGTCATCAAAGATCTCTATCTGATTCTGAGCAGCATTTATTGTCTTGCGCTTCCTCCATTATTGATGCCAATGATAAACGCACGTTGTCCAAATGGCAGATCCGGGCCAGAGCTAAACCTATGCTAGATAAGGGCTGTTCCTCGAAATCTTTTTTTCGGAACTTACATGCACATAGACAAAGCCAATCTATCATGAGGGTCAAGAAACCAGACGGCCTTTGGACCCAGACTCTATCTCAGCTAGAAAAACAATGTTTGGATCATTTTCAGCTTCTCTTTTCTCAGCCATCTTCTTCTACACCTCAGGTTATTTCAGCCCGTAACAGATTTACTGAGTTTGTTTCTCCTATTGTCTCCTTGCAAAAAGCCTCAATGCTGGAAATGTCTTTTTCAGATGTTGAATTGGATGACGCTCTTAGGCATTTGGGTAAACATAAATCCCCTGGCTGGGATGGTTTGACGGTTGAATTTTTTGAAGCCTTTTGGCCTGAACTGAAGGGTCCAATTCTGCACTTTATAAATGTAGCCTGGCAGCATCAACATCTTCCCTCAGCTTGGAAGCATGGTCTGGTTAAGCTTGTGCCCAAAAAACCTCTATGTGAGACTATGGATGACTGGAGGCCCATCGCTTTGATGCCGGTTATATACAAACTGATTGCCAAAATGTTGGTACATCGGATAAAGGATATCCTTCATGAAGGCCTTCATCCCAGGCAATATGGTTTTGTTCCTAGAAAGGCACATACATGACAATATCTCTAACACTATCATTGCAATGGAATATGCAAAATATTCAAATCAAGATGTGTTGGTCATGCAGGTGGATGTGGCGAAGGCTTTTGATATAGTACACTGGGATTATGTTTCTCAAATCATGTTAAAACTTGGTTTTGGGCCAAAGCTAGTTAATGTCCTATATTGGCTTTACTAAGATTCCACTGCACAATGCTTTATAGGGAATCAATTGTCTGAGTCTTGGACTCTCGAACGCTCAGTTCGACAGGGATGCCCTCTCAGTGCTTTGCTTTATGCCATTGCTTCACATCCTTTGCTACTTTATATGGATCACATGGTTGATACTGGACAGCTAGAGGGGCTTCAGATTTCTGGTTCACGGCCCTTCATTGCACAGGCCTATGCAGATGATTCATTCTTCATGCCAAAGAATAGTCCTTTGGAGATTCACCTCTTGATGGATACCCTTTCAGAATTTGGGTTAGCAGCTGGTCTTAAAATTAATTTTCAGAAATCAAAACTCTTGCCTCTCAAGCATTGTGACTGGCATGCTATCTTGTGGCCAGGCCAGATTGTTTATCCGGAAAACATAGTAAGACATTTGGGCTATCCAATTGAGAGTACTTGCTTCCAGTCCTGAATCAAGGAATTAGAAAATGGACAACTAGGGATTTTACCTTGCAATTTGCCAAGCACTACTTCCGATGGATCAACTAGCCAGTGTCCATAAGCATTAGTGCTCATCTGTCCACACAAAATTGCCAACATGATAGACCAAGGCTGCTCTTGTTCAAAAAATGTCTTGAGCATAGTGATCTTTCTTGCCAACACATGAAATTTGATGTTTATTATATTCAAACCACCATGCATTCTTGATGAGCAGAGCAAGTCCATTTTGAGCAGCCGTAAAGCTTTTTTATGAAGCTTTGTTTTCCAAAAAATCTCCATGGCTTGAGACATAAAGGAAGTGAGATCTCGAGATGACCAATGTAATAGAGGAAGATAGAACTGGACATAAGCTCTAGAACAATAGACTGGACAATTCGAAGCCGTACATGCAGAGGCCAAGTGGAGATCTTCCAATATTCTAATTTGTTCTGAATTTTGTTTGCCACCCAGGACATTTGTTGCTTATTCACATAGAATGGTCTCCCCATCCTGCTTCTTTAGCTTCCTCACTCAGAATGGAAAGTATTCATTGGAGTGCTGTGTTTTCCTCTCCGCTTGCTGTTCAACAACCCATCACAGCTTACAATCTTATGAAAATGGGTATCCGGTTCATTGATGACGTAGTAGATATGCAAGGAAATATTCTCACTTTTCCAGTAGCATGTCGACAATACAATCTGGGGATGCATCATAGACCCATTTGGAAAGCTATTGCTGATCTCTTACTCCCTCTGATTCTGATTCCGACATTGAATATCAGAGACAGGCTTCAAGATTGGCACCTTTGGTCTTCAAATACAAGCATATCCTCTAGGCCTTTGAATTTATTGACTTCTATACAGGCTTATCGATTGATATTACCTCCTCCCTGGATTGCCCATCATGCTAATTCTCTATGGCATTTGAACAAGTCATTAGCCTGGTGGAAAGGAAGATTGCAATTGTTATGGAAGTTGAAAATGCCTTTGAAGCAACGACTCTTTCTATGGCGATGTATTGTTGGTATTTTTCCAGTAGGGGTGAAATTGGCTCAAAGAAGGATAGCTTCGCCCCTTTGTCCAAGATGTCATCTTACATCTGAGAGTATTCCGCATTTACTGTGGTTTTGTTCATATTCCAGAGACCTTCTAGACAGAATCTCCTATTTCTTATCTCTCAGATTCCCAGCTCACAGGTTCTGCACGTTTTTCTGGATATATGGCAAACTATCAGCTTCTTTGTCACAGTATTCTCTTTTCTTCCACTGGATCAGATAATGGGCCTTATGGACCCTCTGGTTACAGTGCAATCAAGCATATCTATATTCTCCACTTCAGCAGCCATATGAGTTCTTCCGAGCCTCATTGCGGCAGTCTTTATATGATGCCTTACATGAGGAAGATTTGGATGTTTCTTATATTCAGCTTTTCTTTTACTGCTTTTGATGGATAGGGCTTTGGCTCTCTTTTGAGCTCTGCCCAGATGTAAATGAATGTTTCATAATCTAAGTATCTTGGTTTTACAAAAAAAAAAAAAGTGTGTGTACAGTCACACAAGAGAGGAGTGTGTGATGGAGCTCGACGTCTCTCCCTCGTCTGCACCTCCCGCCGTACCGCCTATTCCTGCATACCTTCATCCACCCAATTTGTTCATGCTGCTCTTTTAGTTCACGCTGTTCACGCCGCTCAATCTATTCACGTCAAGCCTTCGTCATCCATTTCACTTCTGCATTCATCTGCTTCAGTTCTGTCCCGCTGCCCTTACCGTTGACTGTTACCTCGTTCCCAGATTCGGTGCCGTTTGCCCCTCCTTCCGAGAATGTCCCTGTTACATATTTCCTTTTGGTAGCGCCACCCGTACTCTTTAATTCCACAAGTACATCCTCCACCCCTTCTTCATCGACTCTAGACTCGGCTGTTCGTTTTCACAGCCGGAAAAGACATGGATCCTCTCCAGCTTATGCCCCTCTAGACAAATCTCCAAAGTGCTCTTTTTCGGCTTTTCTATCTTCGACTTCTTAGAAAGATCTCCTTGATCGTTTATGTGCAGAGTCTTTTCAATTAAATCCTTCTTCGGGATCTCATCTTTCTCGTGCCCTATCCCCCCAACCTATTCTTTCCAGCGTCTGTCAGGCTCAGCAGTTGGGGGTTTGTTTATATTTTATGGGTAGAGTGATGTCAGTTGCAGCCCTGCAGGCTTGGTCTTCTTCTGTAGTTGGTGCTAGTAAAATCACTTCATTTATATTTTTGGGAAAAGGATTTTACTTTTCTCACTGTACAGATATAGAGACAGTTTTTCAGTTGGTGGGCATGGGAGGAGTTCGTGGTGCAGGACACTTTGCGATGGTAATGCACTGGGATCCTCTTTTCGATCTTGCACAGTCTCTGGTCCCACCACTGCCCAGTGTGGGTCTCTATCAAGGACTTGCCAGCTCCTTTTCTTCCACATATTCACTCCCTGGCGGCCCTTCTTGGTAGAGTGCTTTTTATTCCTAAAAGCGATTTTTTGCTCACTAGCAGAGATGTTCGGGTTTGTGTGATGTGGGATATGGAGCAGTCTATTCCTGCTTTCTTAGATGTGGCACAGCCTTTTCGGATATGTCTACAATTTGCTTCTTTTTCGAATGCTTGTTATAAATGCAGACAACTTGGTCATTTTGGGAGGGACTGCCCTTCAATTGCAGCTAAAGATTTTTCAGTTTCTCCTCCTGCAGTTCCAGCAACTTCTATTTCTCCTTCTAAGCTACAGTAAGCCAGGCAATCTTCCAAACCAACTAAGGTTTGGAAACGGGTTGAAGAAGCTTCAACATCAGTTTGCCCTCAGGTTAATCCCTATGCTGTTGTTTTAGAAGTTCAGGATCAGCCTACTGTTGAGCAGGATCAGATCTCTTCTCTTCATGATATGGATTCCCTTGCTAGGGAGGGCATCACTCAGGATGATGCACATGTTCCATCAAAGGTTGATGCACAGGGTGAAGCTGTCATGATGTGTCATGATTTATCAGATACAACTCCCATGTCTGAGATTGTGGATGCAGATCAAATACCAGTAAAGGAAAATTTAAAGTCTATTTCTACTCAGACTGCAGATGCTACTTTCACTTTGGACTCTTTTCATCCTTGGTTGAGACAGGTTTTTGATACTGTGGTTCAAAAATTCAGGTTGCCAGCTTATATTAAGAAAATCATAAGGGGAAAAAACAGCTTTGTTTTATTGTGATGTCACTCCGTTACATTACTTTTTGCAAGTCAATAATCTGAAACTAGAGGATGTTTTGTTAGATCCTCCTCCAACTAATATGTAAATTTTATCTTGGTCGCCTCATGAGTTTTTCTCTTTGAGGCTTGCTTGTAAATTTTATCTTTGTACTTATTGATGGGTTTTCACCTTGTTGTGAGGTTTCCCACGTAGAAATATAAGATTTCACTAAAATGTGTGTGTGTGTGTGCGCGTGCGCGCGCACGCGTGTGTGTTTGTGTATGCGTCCTATATCTTATCCCAGATCCTGTCTGATCCAGCTTGCCCACTGCCATGCAGCTTGAATTGTGAGCAAGTCCCTCTGCAAGGCTTTGATACCAATTGGTAGGTCCAAAGGGCCAATAAATACACATGCTAGTCAACATGATTAGAGATGCCCAAACCTCTTGCCTAGGCGCCCAATGAACCCCTCATACCCCACCAAAACATGGACATGGAGATAGAAGGTTCTCCTCCTACTACCCACACATTAGAGTTGTACACAATGGCTAGCACTTAGCTGAGAGTCACAGCCCCTGATTTTAGGCCTCAAGGACGTGAGGCCTATGCCTATACACAAAAGGCACACATAATGCCACATGGGCCTCTGATTAAGAAGGTTCAATACTTAGCCACATGTTGCTGCACGAGCAACACGGCTCTGATATCACACAAAGGGGTAGCACCACCCACTAGGGAAAGCCCACTCCCTAGGCCTCGCCGTACAAGCACAAGAAGCCCTAAAAATTTGTTATGGGCATGCTAAAGGCCCATGGATGTGTGCCTATACTTCACTGAAGTTAAGGCATGTCATGTCAGGGCAGCTACAAGCGCTTCCATACAAAGCCCAAGAGCAGGATGACATGTAGATCTAGATCATGGAAAGGAAAATCGGGCAGATTTAGAGAAAGGGGAATTGCACAGATTTAGAACATCATTGGGAGTGTTTCTATCTGGACAGCTATTGGCTCATCGACACATTGCTCCTGCACTTTGTCGCAGATGTTCTGCGTCTTCGGAGACTGTGCCTCACTTGTTTTGGCATTGTCCGTGCTCTCGTGAGTTTTTTTATCTACTTCGACAGCGCCTGCAAGCAAGATTCCCATCTATTCCGTTTGGGAAGTTCTTTTGGCTATTTGGGTTTCATCCATCCAGACTGGAGTTTCATCTTTTCTTCGTTTGGGTTCGCTACTGAGCACTATGGACGTTTGGGAAGTTCTTTTGGCTATTTGGGTTTCATCCATCCAGACTGGAGTTTCATCTTTTCTTCGTTTGGGTTCGCTACTGAGCACTATGGACTTTATGGACATATAGGAATTGTAAAGTCTTTGGTGATCCTACTTTCTCTCTGTTTGGCTTTTTCAGGCATTCTCTGCAGCAATCTTTCTTTGATTGCTTGCAGACCCACTGCATCGATCATGAGGTCTTTTGGCATATACTGAAATTTTCAGTTGATGTAATTGTAGCACCTTGTTTTGAGGTTGCTACCCATGTAATATAATCAATCAAAGATTTCACCCCCCCAAAAAAAAAGTGTGTTTTCTACGACAATTTTTGACAACGAAAAAGGCATTGGCATATAATACCACCCAGCAATAGAAATTTCAGAGGTATCTCATAATTAGTACGCTAAAATACGCATGCAACTCGGTTTGAACATTCCAAAAACCTTGGGCCTAGGGTGAAAAGGAGCTTTTTGTCTGTCACATAATGGACAATAATTGAGCATATGTGTGCGCGCGCCCTAGGACGGGTATGAATGTAAATGATCCTTTCTCAATGCAAAATGTTTTTCTTTTAAAAAAAAGTGTGTGTGTGTGTGTGTGTGTATCAATGTTCACAGAAAACATTTTTCTCAAAAAATCACAAAGCTTGGGGGTTTCAAAATTTTCAAGGTTTTTCTCGAGAATTTGCAGGTTTTTTAGCTATAATATAACTAAATTGCCTGAAATTTTGCAGATTTTACAAAATTGAGAGAGTCTTTTACAAGTGAAAATTAAAATATTACAGGTTTTCATAGTGTGTGTGTGTGTGTGTCCTCAGTCAGTTGCCCAGTGGACCTGGTTCCTCAGACAGCATACAGAGGACTGCCACAGTGATACCACATTGCAGATCTTCCTCTCTTCCCATGGGTTCAGATATTTAGTTTTTCGTATTTGTCTTGGGTGCGGATACATGCTTAGTGGCTCTACCCATTCAGCTCATTGTATCTAGTTTTTTCAGTCTCATAGACTATTCAATCTTTCGAAGATTTCAATACTCTCTCTCTCTCTCTCTCTCTCTCTCTCTCTCTCTCTCCACAGTGGAAGGAGTGAACATGCCAGACCAATAAAATATAGAAATAGGACAGCAGGGTTTTTCACACGCTACATAAAAGGTTGAGCAAAAATCCATGCCTAAAACTGAGATCAGTACCTCAGGACTTTTGCTACACCAGACAATTGACACGCCATCTGTTCCCTTTTCTTTGAAGTACTTCAACTTGGTGAATGACGTGCGTGGAGACAAAGGAGATCTCTCTCTCTCTCTCTCTCTCTCTCTCTCTCACACACACACACACAGACATAAATCAGAGTGAATTTTGTATGGTAATGTGTTTCAAAAGCTTTGTTGCACAACCACTCACACTCACTTGCACCTCCTGACCAAGCCCCTGCTCTAAGCTGCTTGGTTCTAAGTTTCATATTGTTTTGGGGGAGAGTGTTTTCTCTCTCAGCCCAGCATCATATTCATCCTCTGTGTGGGTTGTGCATGTGCGTGTGAGTGCTATATGTTGATAAGATCCCAGGCAATAATTAGCGAGTCTAAAGCAGCATACTTGAGCCATTTCATAAAACTTTTGCGATAGAAGCTTGCCTGGTTAGCATATTGTTCATGCAAGGCATGGCAACTCCTTCAGCAATTCCCATGAGTACCCTTACTGCAAAGAGCATTCCTAAGGAGTGATTACACGCCCACGGGGTCAAAAATGTTGCCAAGGACCACACTCCAACACCAATACCCATCACTGTCTTGCCTCCATATCGATCTACTAGAGCTCCTCCAATGATAGGAGAAAGCACATATCCCCATAAGAAAGATGAC
This sequence comes from Dipteris shenzhenensis, assembly GCF_047967505.1. Lineage (NCBI taxonomy): Eukaryota > Viridiplantae > Streptophyta > Polypodiopsida > Gleicheniales > Dipteridaceae > Dipteris > Dipteris shenzhenensis. The sequence goes on along the minus strand of NC_141607.1, from coordinate 53,218,971 downwards.
TGCAAGCCCCAAAAGAAAAAAAACGAATCATTCAATAAGTGGAGGCGTTTCCTAAGCATAAATCGATTTTTCAAGATAGAGCACATTAAAGCAAAGAGGACCCCAAAATTTCCATGCAAGCTGCTGGTCTGGAAGTGACTTGGCTTCTAACTGCGGCAAAACAGGGAAGAGGTTTCACATAAGATAGGAAATTGAGAATCTTTTCCATTCGCATTTAATGAAACAATGATCTATCCCTTGGGCGATGGCGCCAGCGGTAGAGAATTGATTCTTCGATGCCACTGCCAGGTTCGGATCTGCATGGTTGTCCTAGTGACAGCCCATGCGTTCCAGGGGATATTAACTCTTGTGCATTCATAAAACGTTGTCTTGCCCCCGATTGCGGCCACTGGGTCGTAGTAAGCTCAGGTGCGTCCCTCAATTCTCTCTTCTTAACTCTGATCTTTAGGATTTCGCACTTCGCTACAGTGATAACTATCCATCAACATTATACGAACACTCGTAAACTATCCTCGTCATCCCCCTTCTGCCCAAGATACGTTTCGTAGAGAATGAGGTTATTATGCCCAAGATATGCTTGGTAACCTGAGAACCTTGCTTCCAGCCATAAGTACTAATGAAAACTGTACCGCTTCAACAATTCCAGTAGTAAAAATTCCTTCTTGAGTACTTTGTCATGCCAAATTTGGTTATCTCCGACACCCATGTTACTCTCCCTTCGCTAGCTCTAACTGCTACTCTTACCGTCCTACAACCTCGCGGTCCTCACCCGAGTCGCTAACGATTACTGCTACGCTTCCTGTTCTACAACGTCATCCGTCTCCCACTCGATGGCGCCCCACTTTCAGACTGCTACAGCAGAGCACTCAAAGGCCTTCACAACCTGAGCTGCGCGAAGAAGCTCTTGTCGTGAGAAGGACCATTTGAGCTCCCATTTTGAATGTGCAACGAATCGGAGTGAATTTATCGAAGGATCTGAAGAGGTGGAACACTTACTTGTACTATTCCTGCAAAACTCGTGCTCCAATTAAACATCGACGCCAAGCGAACAATGGCGACGGACATAACCACCCTGTCAGCATTACACAGGGCCATCGCTAGCGCCACCATTCCTACAACTTTCATTCTCTCTGACGTAAGAAAGGAGACGCCAGTAGAAATACTTTTCTCCGGAAACTCGATATTCGTTCCCAGAGGTATACTGGCGTCTGAGGCTGCTTGCACTCGAGGTCGTTCATGCAACCTCTGTTCGTAGATTCTGGGTGCGGGGATTGCCAAATCCGCCGAGTCAACATTCGAGCCAGAAAGTGGATGGTGAGGCAAGTTGGAAGAATTCACTGAGACGAGTGTTTGTCTGTGATGCACTAGTGGTTTTAAATAATTCGGGGAACTAGGCCAAGCGACTTCTTTTGGAATCGTTCTGAGGAAATGCAGAGAGGCATCGTTCGCCAAGCGTGGAGTGGCAATTCTAGAAGCCACTGGCGATGGAAAACGGGTGCAAGGCAGCATCGACATGCTGAGCTACGGGTCACAAGGCGGGGAGCTGCGGGGGGGAGGTGCTGCGGAGGGGGAAGTGCATTTGATGAGCGAGATGGATTGTGAGATGGAGCAATTGGAAAGGAGCAGATTGGGAGGAAAATGGGCCGAGAGATGCAATGTGAGCGAAGGAGTGGAGGGAATGCAATCAAATTGAAATCGAAGAGGAGCTATGGCGGAGAGGGGGGACTGGAGAAAGCAATGGGAGGGTGGAAAGGGGGAGCTATGGAGCGAATGGAGGCGATGGAGAAGAGAGCTATGGCGAGAAAATTCAAGGAGATGAAGAAGAAGATGAAGAGGAAGAAAAAGAAGATCACGCAAGCTTGTATTTTAAATACAACTAAGAGGCCATTTTGCACACCTTGTTTTGTTGGCCTCCTCTTGACCAGTCTTCTCTTATGCAGCTTGCCTCTTCTCCAACCCCCCCAAAAAAAAAAAGAGCTTGGTTTTTCAATGGCAATCACAGAAATTTGCTTTTTGGGGCAAAAAACTGTTGGATGGCAATCCCACTGGCAAATTTGAAGTTTCAATCAGACAATACAACTAAAAGAGTCTGAAATGCTACCCAACATGCAATACAACTAAAGAGTCTGAAATGCTACCCAACATGCAACCCACTCCCAATCCAGCTCAATGCTAAGCTAAGGCTCTCTTTTTGCTTTGCACCCAGCTCCCATGCAAAGTCACCTTCTTTATGTTTCCCCTCTTGGTACCTTAGTTGACCATTTCCACTCATGTTCGGCCTTGGGTAGACATCTTGTGGATCATTGCAATGGACAACTTTATTTACAGGAATGTGAGAGCCCTCATATTGCATTCCTCAAGTGTCTCACTTTGGCCATCAGGCTTGGGAAGCTACTCGAAGGCTTCTGGTTACTACCATTCACCTCCACCTCATGAATTCACCTCCCTCTAGTACCACTAAACTCGTGTGTGAGGACTAAACAACCAGATCAAAAGGGTTACAAAGTTATTAACGGAGCTACTATTAATAGCCATCAAATCTCAGAGAAGGTGAAAAAGGCATTGGTGCATTTTATTTGAAATGGCATGCCTCCTATCAAGGAAGGGATATTTGCCATTAAAACTTTGTTGGTTTCAAGGGGAAAAAACATTCTCTACATTCCTAGAAGCCTAAGAGGCATAAGAGCTCTCCTCTTATGTGCATTTGCCCTCTCACTCCTCGCCAATGTTCACCTATTGACAGCTCACCTTTGTCAATAGCTCATCTTTGAGGCATAAGAGCTCTCCTCTTATGTGCATTTGCCCTTTCCCTTCTCTCCAATGTTCACCTTTTGATAGCTCACCCTTCACCAACCATCAAAAATTTCTCAAAATCCCAAAACCCATTCCATTCTTATCCAACAACCCTTCCCTGTCAAAATCAAAAGATAGCTGCAAAGTCATCAAAATAAAGCCCTTAGCTTGGCACCCAACCACCTCCCCCTCCTTCTCCCACGTCATAATCACCTCCTTCCTCCGTCACCCATCTTCCCCCACCTCATTTGACCTTCCCATTGTATCCAACCTCATAAACATTGACACCCTTCCATTGAAGACTCGTCACAATGCACACAACTCGCATTAGCGTGCACCCACCACTAAACACACATACCCCACACATGCCCACTAATGTCTTGTGGGGACCAATAATATTTTGTGTGTGCCTATATTATTCCTTATGGGAAACCAACAATAGATTATTTAGCTCTTCACATGCTTTCCACATCAACTTGGATGTCCTGTGAACTCTTCATCATACCACTTTTAATTTGCTATTAGCCCTTCCCATGCTCTCCACACCTATGTTTCTCTATTGTAAGCTATTCCCATGCTCTCCACACCCATTTCCTTTGTCACAAGCTCTTCCCATGCTCTTCTCACTCATGATATTATCTATTACAAACTCTTCTCATGACCACCACATTGAATTTCTTCACGTACACATGACAATGTGTGTACTTTTATGAGCATATAGGCATGTCTCTTGCTTCCTTTCAAAGTAGATGCATTCATGGATGTATATTCATTCATTCATGATGAATAAAACACGTAAGTCCAGCGATAAAGTGTACATTTGCATCTCTCCATGGAATCTACCTATGTAAGGATGAGTAGGAAGGAGAGAGAGAGAGAGAGATTGAACACAAGAAATAAAGATGATGCTTGTTAATGTATTTTTAATTTTGTGCTACATGGTCTTTTGTAACACAATATCTCAAAAAAAATAAAAATCATGCATGAGTTAAGCGCACTTGGGCCAGAACAGAGATGGGTGACCTCCCAGGAAGTCCTGGTGCTGCACACTTTTTGCTGCTTCTTTGCCACATGGAAAGAAAGCATTGCCATGTAAATGGGTCTACAAGATGAAGGTCATAGGTGATGATGTGGTACAAGGCATGCTAAAGGGTTCAAGCAAGACAAGGGTGTGGACTTTGATGAGATCTTCTCTCCAGTTGCGAGGATGACCACACTTAACAAAAGTTCTATAATATGAAAAAGGTAGAACACTAGCTAGCCAAATGGAATAGAGACAGGATTTTATATCTTTTTAAAGAAGGCTAACATACATAAATCTTTTTTTATCATAACTCTCATTTTCTCTCCATTGTTGTAACCTATTATTTATATTTCTTCTCAAAGGCAAGTTCTAGAGGCAAAAGATATTGTTTTATGCCCATATTTTATTTTACCACAACTCACTAGCAGTTTTACAATTAAAGTGTCAACCTTGAAAAGAACATACATGTGCAAGTCAACATTTTTATAACATTGGAGATGCTTGCCAAATAGACTTGTATTGTATGCAATTCAACTTTGTTAAAAGGAGTGCTTTGAAGAGCATTGCTCATGAAAATTTGAGAATATGGTCACATAACGTCCATGACTCTCCCCAAAGGCCTGTTTTTAATAAGATAGAAGTAGCTACCTAGCATGAATATGAGTTTTAACCATCCTTGCATTCCAACAAGTTTGTCAAGAGATTCCTAATAAGCCCCTAATAAGTCATATTGGATAGCTTTATAGTTTGCATGTTAACAAGCTGGTCATATTTCATAATCAATTTATTCAAGACCAAGTGTCATTGAAACATCATGTTTCACACACACACACACACATGTTAAGATCAAAATCAAAAAGACATGGCAGGATATTACTAACTCCGAAATGGTATGCAAAAAAAATGTGGAGATTGCAAAATGCAATTACAACCGAGTGTGTGTGTCATTGAGTGTGAAGGATCAGACTCCACCCTATGAAATCCTGCTTACTACGTGAATGACAAATAATTTTCACATGACATCAGTTGGGAACATTTATATTGCTCCAGAAACGTATTTCATATACATATTATTATCCCATTTTTTGATACACAGATATTGGACTTGATTGTCATTGTGCTTGTTTATTATCTTAATTCAGTAGAGGCATTTAGTTTTGTTTTGGGGACAATCTGCTAATGTTTGAAGTGTGGGTGCTTTCTTGCTTATTGTCTTTTTACCATGAGAAAAGTGAAGGATGTGGTATTATTCATCCCATTATAGTCTTGAATTTTTATTGTATGAATTTCATTTTCATCTTACGAGAACTCCTAGCTTGAATCGTTGAGCTTATAGAAGAGGGGTGTGTGGTCTCTTGTAGTGAAGGTATAATTTGCTTAGTTTCAATGTTAATTATGCATTGTTTTGTCAAGATATTATTTTTATTCTATTTTGAGTTAGATAGTTGGGTTGCGTTTAGGTGTTTGAACTTAATTAGGTAGCAAGGAATGCTTATGAGGGTTGTTCTTAGTGTGATAGGTTTAGTCAATAAAAGAAATAATTTAATAGGTTAGTAGAGTTGTGACAATTTCCTTTGTTGGCTAGTCTCGGTGGGTAGGTCTCTTTAATATAAGATAAAGGTTTGTTAAGGATTTTGAGAGAGCTCTATCTTTGTCTCATTCTGAGCTCACAAGCGTAATGCTTAAAGTTTTTGCTTGTCTAAAGTTAGTGCATAGATGAGATTGTTGCCAAACTAAACTCTAGGTGGAACAATTCTGATAATGAAAGAAAATGGGCTATCATATTTGAGCTGATTTGGGACAGAAGAATCCCTAAGAAAATGTCCACACTTTTACGGTTAACTTTACATAAGGCTGGACCAATTGTAGAAGTTTCAGCATTGGTAAGGGAGATGGCACATGCAAACATTGTGTGGGCACTAAGGAAGACATCTTCCATCTCTTCATAGATAATCTCTCTCTCTCTCTCTCTCTCTCTCTCTCTCTCTCTCTCTCTCTCTGTGCCTTGCTCAACCTCCCCTCCACTTAGAGTTGCTTCCAGTTGGTGTTTTCCCCCGTCTCACAACCTCCCTTGGCATTCAAAATTCTCTTAATCTGCTCACACCTCCACTTGCTATCCCCAATCTCTAAACCTACTTCTCAATTCTTTTTGGTAGGGGTCCTATTTAGCCATGGGGGCTCGTCTCAAGTAGCATATGAGGTCCTTGATCCCCCTTTACATTTAGATGTGAGGGTGGAGGGGGGTTTTTTCATATAATCCCATTCTTTGGATTGGGCTGATCTCCCAACCCAATCTAGGGGTTAAAAGGGTACACTAGCAAAAGGAGCACAAATGAGCAATGGTAATGATACATTCAAAGACCAAGATGCTAAGATTTAGGAATGGAGGCATCAAACATGTCTCATAGATTCATACAACCACAATGTGAGTGTTTTTGAACCCATCTTTGGAATTAAACATGTCTCGTAGATTCATACAACCATAATGTGAGTGTTTTTGAACCATAAGAAATTTGAGGAACTCAAGGAACATATTTAAAATATGGGAAGAAATATTTGATCAAGAAAGTATGATGAGCAAGATACAAATTGTTAATGACACAATGTTGGAGTAGATTTCTTCCCGAGTAACATAATTTACATCTAAATGATCAATACACATCTTCGTTTACAACCGAGAAGGATGGCTGATTTGGTACATAACAAAAGTAGTTCAAGCGGCAATCAAATTTTCCTTTTGTTTTTCCCATGATTAGCACCTTCTGGGTTCTTTGCTGCTTTTATTTCAAGCATTAATAGAAGTTCAGGATGCCTGAAAACAGTCCAAAGCACGATATCTTGTGTTTCATGTCTGCGATCATGGAGCTTTTCATAGCCGTCAGGTTGTTCGCCAGGAGGTTTGCATATTCTAAACATTTATTCGAACATTTCGGCACATAAGGGGAAGATGTGCTGCAGTTTATGCACGGGAGGCATACTTTCATTCTCTCTGACGTAAGAAACGAGACGCCAGTAGACATACTTTTCTCCCAGAGATATACTGGCGTCTGATGCTCGAGGTCGTTCATGCAACCTCTGTTCGTAGATTCTGGGTGCGGAGATTGCGAAATGCGCGGAGTCAACATTGGAGCCAGAAAGTGGATGGTGAGGCATGTTGCAAGAATTCACTGAAAAGAGTGTTTGTCTGTGATGCACTAGTGGTTTTAAATAATTCGGTGAACTAGGGCGAGCGACATCTTTTGGAATCGTTCTAAGGGAATGTAGAGAGGCATCGTTCGCCAAGCGTGGAGTGGCTATTCTAGAAGCCACTGGTGATGAAAAACGGTTGCAAGGCAGCATGCAACTGCGGGGAGCTGCGGGGGAGAGATGCTGCGGAGGCGGAAGTGCATTTGATGAGCGAGATGGATTGTCATGAGCGGAGCAATTGGAAAGGCGCAGATTGGGAGGAGAGCGAGGCGGGAGAGATCCAATGTGAGCGGAGTGGAGGTAATGCAATCCAATTGCAATCGAAGCGGAGCTATGGCGGAGAGAGGGGACTGGAGATAGCAATGGGAGGGTGGAAGCGAGCTATGGCGAGAAAATTCAAGGAGATGACATGAAGAAGAAGAGCATGAAGAAGATGAAGAAAAGAGCACGCAAGCTTGTATTTTAAGTAGAACTAAGAGGCCTTGTTTTGTTGGCCTACGCCTTGACGAGAAAAAAAGGAAAACACGGTTGGTTTTCTATTGAATGGCAATCACACCGGCAAACTTCAAAATCACACCGGCAAATTTGAAGTTTCAACTAGAAATCGACTCTCAATACTACTAAGAGTCTGAAATGTTACCCAACAAGGCTAAGGCTCCCAGCTCCCAAGTCACCTTCTTTATGTTCCGCCTCTACCTTAGTTGACCATTTCCACTCACATTCGATCCTTGCGTCGATGTCTCATGAGTCATTGCCATGGACAACTGGAATGTGAGAGCCCTCATATTGCGTTCCTTGAAAAATGCAAGTGTCTTACTTTGGCCATCACGCTTGGGAAACTACTCGAAGACATAATCATAGAGTCAAAGGCTTCATTCACCTTCACCTCATGAATTTGCCTCCCTCTACTACCACTATACTGGTGTGTGAGGATTTAACAACCATTGAGATCCCAATGCTTGTCAAAAGGGTTACGAAGTTATTAAAGGAGCTATTATTATTAGCCATCAAGTCTGGAAGAAGGCAAAAAAGGCATTGGTGAATTTTATTTGAAATGGCATGCCTCCTATGAAGGACAGGATATTTGCCCTTAAAAACTTTGTTGGTTTCTAGGGGAAAAAACATTCTCTACATTCCTAAAACCCTAAGAGGCATAGGAGCTCTCCTCTTATGTGCATTTGCCCTTCCACTCCTTTACAATGTTCACTTTTTTATAACTCACCCTTCACCAACCATAAAAAATTCCTCAATATTCCAAACCCCATTCTTATCCAACAACCCTTCCTTGTCAAAATCAAAGTTTAGCATCAAAGTCATCAAAATAAATTCCTTACCTTGGCACCCAACCCCCTCCCCCTCCTTCTCCCACATCATACTCACCCCTCACCCATCTTCCCCACCTCATTTGATCTTCCCATTGTACCCAACCTCATAAACACTAACACCCTACCCCATAAAAGACAGTTGCATGGACAATGCATGCAACACGCATTAGCATGCACCCACCAGTAAACACACATACCCCACACATGCCCACTAATGTCTTGTGGGGACTAATAATATTTTGTGTGTGCCTATCTTCATCCTTATGGGAATCCAACAAAAGATTAACTATCTCTTCACATGCTCTCCACATCAATGTGGATGTCCTTTGAACTCTTCATCGTACCACTTTTAATTTGCTACTAGCCCTTCCCATGCTCTCCACACCTATGTTTCTCTATTGCAAGCTTTTCCCATGCTCCCCACACCCATTTCCTTCGTCACAAGCTCTTCCCATGCTCTTCGTACTCATGATATTTTCTACCTGTACATTTTGGTAGAAACTCTTCTCATGCACTCCACATTCAATTTCTTCACATACACATGGCAATGTGTATACTTCTGTGAGCATATAGGCATGTGTCTGCTTCCTTTCAAACTATATGCAATCATGGGCGTATATTCATTTGCGTATGATGAATAAAACATGTAAGTCCAGCTATAAAGTGTACATTCGCATCTCTCCATGTAATCTACCTATGTAAGGATGAGTAGGAGAAAGAAAGAGAGATAGAGAGAGAGATGGAACACAAGAGATAAAGATGATGCTTGTCAATGTATTTTTAATGTTGTGCTCCATGGTCTTTTGTAAACAATATCTTGGAAATTTTTAAAATTATGCGTGAACATGCATCATTAACAAAAGTTCTATAATATGAAAAAGGTAGAACACTAGCCGGCCAAATGGAATAGAGATAAGATCTTATGTCTTTTTAAAGAAGGCCAACATCCTTCACAAAATGAAATCTTTTTTTATCCACAACTCTCATTTTCTCTCCTTTGTTGTAACCTATTATTTATATGTCCTCTTAAAGGCAAGTTCTAGAGGGAAAAGATGTTGTTTTACGCCCATATTTTATTTTACCACAACTCACTAGTAGTTTAAAAATTAAAACGTATATGTGCAAATCAAAATTTTTATAACATTCTAGATGCTTGTCAGATAGACTTTTATTGTATGCAATTCAACTTTGTCAAAAGGAGTGCTTTGAAGAGCATATAAATGCTATTTTAATGCTGATGAGAATTTGAGAATAGGGTCACATAAAATCCATGAATCTCCTCAAAGGCATCTTTCAATAAGATAGAAGTAGCAACCTAACATGAATATGAGTTTTGACCATCCTTGCATTGCATCATGTTTGTAAGGAGCTTCCCAATAAGCCCCTAATAAATCATATTGGATATCTTCATAGTTTGCATGTTGACAAGCTGGTCATATGCCATAATCAACTTATTCAAGACAAGTCTTGTTGAAACATCATGTTTTGCGCATGCATCTATGCAAACACATACATAGGGGGGGGAGTGTATATATGGAGGGGAAGGAGGAGAGGGAGGGGGGGGGGATATTGGGAATTCTCAAACAAGTGTCACTCATTATATATAAACGTAGCATGGGGGTTTAATAAAAGGTCTTTTTAAATAGGAAAAATGAACATTTAAAAAACTATTAAATGTCTTTTAAAATAGGAAAAATGAACATTAAAAAAAAACATGAATAAACTTGTAGAAGGGGTTTTTGGATTGGACTATTGAGAAAAAACATGTAATTTGTATAGAAAAAGGGGTTCATTATTATTGCCTTGGGATTTATAGATAAGGGAGTTTAACAATATCCTTTGAATGCACGTGATCTATAGGGTTTTCAATAAATGGCCCCCCAAAGATAAGAAGAAGGAGAAGGAGGAGGACAAGGAGAAGGAAAAGGAGAAGGAGGAGAAAACTCGTGTTCCCTCCATGTCCCACTTTCTAATAAGGGGCTAGGGTTTGACCATGTGGCTAAACCTTAACCCCTTAGTAAAAGTGGGACTTGGAAGATTCCCTAATATTATGCTTATGGTGAATTCAACTTTCAAGTAAGGCATTAATATTTGACCATGTGGTCAAATCTTAACCATATTGGGAATTCCTAAATTCCCTAACATAGCATTAGGAGGATGAGGAAGTCTAGTAACAAAAGTAGAAAAGAATGAGAAGAAGAAGAAGAAGAAGAAGAAGAAGAAGAAGCTAAACAAGAGCAACAATAAGGAAAGAAGAAGAAGAAAGCGCATATAAGGCTCCTTTAGATACCATATCCCTCAATCATGTGTGGTAATAGAGAAAACAAATAAGATTCATGATTCACTTCTCTTGAGGTCATTATTAGCCAGCAAGTGTTGTAGCTTCAAGTTAATTAGATGAAGCATTAGAGCTTGCTATCACAATAAATGCCATGATATGAGAAAGCCCAAGATGGCTCCTATATATATCAGGAAAATAAGAGCTCCACCATGTCTATTTCATTAATTCGTATATTTTGAATAGGTCCCCCAAATTACATGTAGATGGTTCACAGGCCTAGGACTTCATATGGATAGGATACCACCATTTCATTATATATTCTAATTAATTCATATATTTGAAAGAGGTCCACCAAATTACATGTAGATGGTTTGCAGGACTAGGACTCCATATGGATAGACAACCACAGCCTTGAGGCCACATCCATTCTGTTCACCAACCACACATTAAAGAGGATATCCTACAACTCTACACATATATGACTTGGCTACTACTACCTCACAAGATTTTGGTACAACTCAAATTTTATAGAGATCACTGCTTGCAGATCTCAGATGAGGGTTTTATCAATCCTTCTAGCTATACAATAAGTCACTTGCCTTGAGGATCTTGATTTGGCAGTTCTTAGTGTCATCTCACTGGTCATATATTGAGACAAGAATGGCAGAGGGAATCCATTGTGAGAGATGTATTTGCAATTCATGTTACTACAAGAGGTTGAGTAAGAGGAGCACTTGCATTTATATGCCTTATGTACTATGAGATACGTGGATGGCATTACTATCTACTCAACAATGGATTTGGAGCACTCTCTAATTTCTTGGCCTATTCTAATTAGTGGCACACGCCGACCTTCCTATTCAATGACATAGAGACCGACTACTTTGATTACAAAGATGATACGAGGAGGACCCACTAGATTCTAGCCAAAGGATGATCACAAACTTATTCCACTTAAGTGATCCACCACACGAGATACAATTTAGTTGGGATCTGGAGAGCATTACATCACTCTCACCTTTACTCACACGTGAGAGCCATAGATATCTCCTTTTTATTCTTCAATTTGGGGAGATTGATAGTTGGAGCAATGGTGGCACTCATCAAACAAGGAGCTACCTCCTGGCGACTACGAAGGAGGAAAGTGGTATAGATAGGATAATTAAGTTGAGCTTTAGCAACATTCTATCACTGACTTTCGTTCTCGATGATGCCAACCCTCATTAGAGCCAGTTAGGTTAGAGTGACTGAATTGAGTGTCAGTTACTCTCCCTAAGTTAGACTTAAAGCACATTCACACCAAAATTTTGACCAAGGGAACCCCCCCCCCCAACACACAAAAGGGCACATTTAACCTGTACTTTAACCCATCATAACTTGGCAGCCAAAATGGACCCCATTTGAACCACGGTTTCACACATGGAAACATCACGCTACAAGGCTTTTTTCCAGCCCATTGCATGCTATTTTGGCATCCCTAGCACTCGTTAATCTCAACACAACTGATTGATTGGCTCAGTAATGGGGATTCCCCACTCCTCATTTTTTGGCTCTCATGTGGATAGTCATGCTAGGTTATGTGTACTCTTCCATAAAGACATCATAGTCTCTTTCTTTGCTATAGTCTCATAGACCCTTCAATCTTGCAAAGACTCTCTCTCTCTCTCTCTCTCTCTCTCTCTCTCTCTCTCAGCCTTGCTCAACCTTCCCTCCACTTAGAGCTGCTTCCACTCGGTCTTTCCCCCCATCTGATAACCTCCCTTGTTGGCATTCGAAATTCTCTTAATCGGCTCACACATCCACTTGCTACCCCAATCTCTTAGACCTACTTCTCAACCCTTTTTGGTAGGAGTCGTATGTAGCCCTGGGGGTCCTCTCTAGTTGCATAAGGGGCCCTTGAAACCTTTACACTTCGATGTGAGGGTGGGGGGCATTTTCATAGAAGCCCATTCTTCAGATTGGGCTAATCCCCCACCCACATTAGGGGTTAACCTACATTAGGGATGGTACACTACTAAAAGGAGCACAAATAAGCAATGGAAATGACACATTTAAAGACCAAGATGCTAAGATTTATGCATGGAGGCATCAAACATGAGGGCTCTTGCTTGCAGATTCACATACAATGAAATGTTAGTGTTTTTGAACCCATCTATCAATTGCATACGAAATCTATGGAACTCAACATCTTTAAAATATGGAAGAAATATTTGATCAAGAAAGTATGATGAGCAGATAAAGATTGTTAAATGACACAATGTAGGAATAGATTGCCTCCCCAATAACAAACAATTTACATCTAAATTGGAATGAAATGATCAATGCACATCTTAGTTATTTACAGAGTATGATGAGTGATTTGGTACAACACAAAGTAGTTCAAACTAACATGGATGTAAATGACAAGGGAATTTATGATCACGAGGAGTGGGAAAAGTAAACTTGTGAATGCAAGGGTGGGGGGTATGTAGGAGGTATATATGAAAAGTAAAGCTGTGAATGCAAGGGTGGGAGATATATGGGAGGTATATGAGAAAAGTGAAATTGTGAATGCAAGAGTGGGAGATATATGGGTGGATGTACAGGTGGAAAAATGGTATATGGAGTAAGATTATGACAACCCAAAGTTCATAACATGGTTCTTCTATTGATAAAATCTAAAAACAAGTTTCTTGAAAGTTTAGTTCATGGAGGCATCAAACATGAGGGCTCTCACTCACAGATTCACATACAATGACAATGGGACTGTTTTTGAACCCATCTGTCAATTGCATATGAAATCTATGGAACTCAACATCTTTAAAACATGGAAGAAATATTTGATCAAGAAAGTATGATGAGTGGATAAAAATTGTTAAATGACACAATGTAGGAATAGATTGCCTCCCCAATAACAAACAATTTACATCTAAATTGGAATGAAATGATCAATGCACATCTTAGTTATCTACAATTTATGATGAGTGATTTGGTACAACACAAAGTAGTTCAAACTAACATGGATGTAAATGACAAGGGAATTTATGATCACGAGGAGTGGGAAAAGTAAACTTGTGAATGCAAGGGTGGGGGGTATGTAGGAGGTATATATGAAAAGTAAAGCTGCGAATGCAAGGGTGGGAGATATATGGGAGGTATATGAGAAAAGTAAAATTGTGAATGCAAGAGTGGGAGATATATGGGTGGATGTGGAAAAATGGTATATGGAGTAAGATTATGACACAACCAAAAGTTCATAACATGGTTCTTCTATTAATAAAAACAACTTTCTTAAAAGTTTAGTTCACGAGAGAGGAGGATTAAATTACTTAGCCAAGCCAACAAAGTAGAAAGGTATTAAAGTATGGATCTATTTTTCACTCACCTTATCTCAAATCAAGAATAGAATAGCCCGCTGCCTCTGTGGTTGTTAGCCATTGTTCCAAAGACTCCCTAGGCAATATGCTGGGAACTCAAGAAACAAGTTGGCCCTATTCAGACTGCAATAATTTTCCTTTTCTTTTTCCCACGATCAACACCTTCTTGTTTTTTTGATGATTTGTATGGTGGTTATTTCAAGTATTAATAGAAGTTCAGTTCTTTGTTATTAAAAAAAATCAAGGACGGAAAAGATGCAAGAGGCCAAAAAGGAAGGGAATTGGGCATTATACAAGGAAGACTAAAAACTTATCAAAGATTTTAAGAAAAAACAAAGGATACTCAGCTTATAATGTATGTTAGAAAATTAAACAAAGTGAATGATAAATCTATTAGTGGCCCTAGGACTTCTTTTCACAATACTCACTCATTCATTAAGAAAGAGACCAAAATGTTGGGCTTAGAGCAACCTATGTAGCACAAAGTTCCCACCATTAACGATGTGGAGACATTACTCTACAAGATGAGTAATGGTAAAATAGTTGAACTCCGAAACATATACGAAAAACTAATGAAATAGGTAAACCCAAATAGAACTAAATGGATATGTATCATGTTGGACACATGACAAAAAAAGGATTCCCTGATGCATGGACAAGTAGTTGCATAATACCCATACACAAAAGGGGAGATGTAGGAAATCCAAAAAACTACCAAACCGTCATAGTTGGCTCAAGCTTTGCTATTCTCTATGGCATAGTCCTTGAGAATAAAATTACCAAAGGGACAAATAGATAGTTTCCTTCCAAAAATAACATAGTACAATTGATCATCGAGGAACATTGCAATCAACCTAACCTCAACTTGAATTGACCATTTGTGTTTGGTTTTCCACCACGTCTTCTCCAAACTAGGCTGCATAACCTAACCACATGAAAACAACCTCACCACGCTGACCTAACCTTGGTGATGCTTAGCTAGCATTAGGCTATACTAACCTGTATGATAACCTAATCTAAAACTACCCCTAGGCCCTAACCCACCCCAGGTTAGTACTAACCTAGCTAACTTAATACCAATTATTCTAGAAAGGTGTAGCTGGGTGGATGGAAAACTTTGGTAATGATGGGGAGGTGGTATCAGGTTTGACACCCACTAGTGTGTGCATTGTATAACACACACACGCCCCCGCCCCACACACATGCACATGCTCTCTATAGGCATGACCCTATGCGAAGATAAGCCCTCATACATGACCCCATATATGGGGTGATATATATATATATATAAATATGCACACAGACATGTGTATAATATATATATATATATATATATACTTATTCATGTATATATGTATATATATATGCATGCATGCATGATGCATGCATACATACATAGATACATGCATGCATACATACACACACACACATACATTTATATACATACATTGATAGAAGAAGAATTTAACTCAAGCTCAATGATGAAGGAATTATAGGATTTGGGGAGCACAGATGAAGCTTCCCTTACACCATATAAAAAAGGAAAAGGATTATGTCTTACCCCTTCCTATTAGCCCTAGTTATACAGACAAGTGCTTCTACCTTGTGGAATCTATCGATCAATCAGTTGATATCTTACCCATTCCAAGGGCTTCGAGAGGGATATAAGCCTTTAGACATGACTCTGCACATAGATACATACATGGATATATGTACGAATCAAAGGATATATACATGTGAACATACATATGCAACGTTTATATACAACGTATATGTGTGAATCTACTTATGGATATATGCTTATACCTTACAGACATGTGCCAAGAACCCTCGACTTTCATGTCCAAAAGGAAGACTAAAATTGAGAACTGTGTAGTGAAGGAGCTTACCGAGAATAGTGTAGTGAAGGAGCTCATTGACAATATGGGGAAGGACCATCTATGAGTGACGGACTCAATTAATGTGTAATCAGACCTGTGTAATCAGACCCTGATAGGAGATGGAGGTTGCACAGGTAAGCCAAGGGATAGTATACACTTTCTTTCCATGCTAAGCCTTCAAACTTGAGCACCTACAACCTGAAAGTGTGCATTCTGTGCCCTAGTTCGCTGAGTACTACAATTTGGGTAGTGCAATGAAGGCACACTGGAAGATGATGGAGCAGACTTGAGTCTCATGATCTCCTTGATCCCCAGGAGTTAGCTTGTAGCCCATGGTGCAAAGCTGAGTGCTCAGGAGGGGTGCAAGGGAGCAAACATGGTCCAGACCTATGTGCATGCCTCAACACACTGTGTTGTGACAATGGGCTTGAACAAAACAAGCTCAAATGTTTGAAGTATATGATGGGTTTAGTGTCGCTCATGCTGATCAACCATGCACATGGTTAGAACGATGGACCGAGCTGGTTTATTTTTGAAAACCCCCTGCTGATGCTCAGTTTGTGGGCTCATGATGATCTGCGTTATTCAAGCCCTTACTAGACGTAAAAATGCAAGAAAAAATTATTTATAGTAACTTACATTTTAATACGATGGTCTCTTTGATGTTTCTAGCTCATTCCTTGTCCTCTATTGAACTTGCATTATTCCGCTAAGTGATATGCTCAACTGTGAGATGTGTAGTGCTTCTCAATTAGACAATGGGCTACATGTCTGTGAGTAGATAGTGAGGTTACTAGCACAATGACACCTACATTTCCCCTACACCATTTCTCTTACCCTAAGTTCCACTCTTTCACTATTTGCACATAGTTCTTATGCTAATGGTGGTTGGTTCATGTCGATATAGTTGTTCTAGGATCTCTACATAGGGACGGGTGCTTGGAATCATGATGGCTAACTGATGGTGCAACATAGACACCAAGAGTGATGACTAAGTCTTTGCCATGGGTGATTCTTCAATTTGCATGTAAGCTTTGCCATTGGCTATTCTTTAGTACACATAGCTATGCATTTGCTCAACCTCCATGAGTCCTCCAAGCTCCACACCTCTGTTTAGCTACCAACTCTTGCTTGGTGCTAGCAACATGCCTGCTAGACTCTATTTGAGCTCCAAGTTGATGGGTTGATGGTTTAGTATTTACTATAGTTTATAGTCTACTCATCGACTGCTTCTACCAAGCAGTATGTTTTCACAATAGTCAAACAGTACTCCTTCATTGCATTTTTTGGCCCACGATTTTGCTATTATGAACCGCGACCCTAGGTATGTGACCTTGAAATGGAAAAGTGGTGTAGTGGAGTATTCCTCAGTGAACAAATAAATCTAATATGAGGCCACACGATATGCTTGTGCCTTCATTGCCCTCCCTTGCTGATAGTGCCACCATATACAATAGAAATGGTGCCTAACTACAACTATCTAGACTTAATAGTACCTTTGTTCATTACACCTCTAGCTTGTTCCTTCTCCACCTCATATCTGCTCCACCTCTGACTCATTCTTTTTCTGGGTTGCTTGGGTTTTTGATATGATGGAGCCATTTATGACCAAGTTTGTTGCATCATCACAAAGACTCGCCTTGATTATTTACACTCATAGGCCATGACTGCGTTCAAACCTTCAACATCTCGGTGACCCTATATTGTGGTAAAGATTGACCCTTGAAAGAGTTCTACTCAAATTTTTGCTCGACGGTTATACCATAGTTGCACCATCCTACCTTCTACACTACTCATTATGAAGACCCACACAAGTTGGCCAATTAGCACTGGACCCACTCATCCTATCCTACTTTAGTTTCTTATGGATCTCTTCTCTACGTGCCTTACACAACCCATAGACTTGCAAAGCCCACCTCCACACCACTCCATTTGGGACACACACACAATGGTGGTCTGAAAAAGAAGTGCTCATCTACACATTATTGTGAGCATTGTAATGCATATTCTTTGTAACAAGTGGTCCCTTGAAAACAAGGGCATAGGGTGCCTAGAGTTGAAATTCCATGCAACAGCAAGGGTACAACAAAAATTAGATTTTACTCTAGTGGAGATTTATGAATACAGAGATGTTTCTCATTATGTTTTTGTTCTAACTCGGGGCTTACTTTGTGTAGGTTACTGGCTATTTAATAGCAAATAGACTCCCTCTAGTAAATGGAGTTATCTAGACACTTGAAAAGAAAGTAAATTCCTCATTCTTTTTTTAAAACAAAGGCCTTTAGTTAGTTTTCCTTAATTTTTCTAATCACGTGCATCTTTTGGACAACATGCTTCTGCATATTTCCTATCATTCCAATCACCCAACTTAGGCTTGCATGCCACAAGTGGGCTGAATGTCAATTTATTGCATACCATGAACATCATGATCAGTAGCACCACTCAGATTAAAAGGAAAATCAGCTCCAGTATCGGGAGCCTCATCCGAATCATGTGTTCTTGCCATCTCATCATGAGAGGCATCCAAGGAATATGTGGCCTAAACCAAATCCTCCTCATCAGAGAGTTCAATGATCATGCTAAGCTTGCTGAACCAGAGTTTCTCATCTTACACACATCCCGATGCTCAGGGGTCCATTTCTCCCCACACTTAAAGCACAAGTTGGCTTTCTTCCTACTATCCATAATGGCCCTGGTATACTGCTGAATTGCTTATTTCCAACAGTAGGCTTGGTTCCTGGCTTGGCATATGATGGCCTGTATGACTTAGCATAGGACATCTTACTCCCTAAAACAGTAGGAAACCATGGAATTGTGAAATTGTTGTATTTTTAATGTTATAATGTAATCATGGCCTTGAGCAAAAAATGGATATAAAAAAAAGGGGCTTCATATCTTGTGTTATCTTATTTTACTAAAAGGGAAGTGACAAAAGGGTAGAGGAGAAGTTTGCAAATTGTAGATAATAGGCAACACATACACTTGTAGATTCAATGTGGATGTCAGAGATCCTGACTTATCTTATTGGCATGTTTCTCTCCCTTAGGCCACTTCTTAGATTGAGGATCTAACCAAGCTTGATTACAAGGATTCCCTACCAGCCCCTTCAACAACTTGCCAGGCCATCTTGACCATGTTCACAATCAAAACATCCATGAAGTCATAATTGACTTGGACCAAAAGGAATTTTGTAGCCACCTAGGGTCAGGGGCTACTTATCATGCAACTTTCATTTAATGATGACTGGTGCAAAGTATTGGTCCTGGGAAAGGGAAAAGTCGAGGAAACAATCACCTTAATCAATCCGCTAAAAAAGAATTTGGATCAAATTATTGAGCAGGATAACAAGGCTTTGCTGAGAATTATGAGAAATCTCTTTGTGAGTCACAACCTTACTCTCCTAGTCAATCATGTGCATAGTAGTAGAGAATATGGGTTTAAAATGCTGTAACCCTCCACAAATTTTTGCATCCACCCCCCAACACAGTTTTTGCAACTTGGAGAGACTTTCCCTAGATAATTAGGGGAAATTTAGATTTGATGGTTACCCCCATAAGCAACACAAGGAAAATTGCTGGCCCCACCTATGCAAACCCTTTCTTTTCGCCTACAATGTTGGAAGCAGAGCTACTGGCACATGACAGCAAAGTGTGGGACTTGCATGACATGAACACTTGCACCCTCTCATTTCGACACATGTCTCTTCTTAATGGAGATGGTGTACGCTTCAAAGATAATATAGACCGAGGCAAAAAGGACTGTGTAGGAATTCAATGTCCCCATCATGTACAGCCATGCATTAGTAGTAGCTTTCCCCTCGATGTCATTGTTTTCCTTGGGTAGATGCCCATCACCCATGGGAGTATTCAAAAGATGCAAGAGCAAGATAGCTGAGACAGAAAACGGACCCCAAAATACATCAATGACATCTTCAACATTGGCAAGCCATATGTTAAATGCCGATGCAATGAAGAGAAATTTGAATGTAAGGCCCAACCACTATAGTTTGACCATGCAGTTTGGTACATAGTGAATGATTTAACTTCCTTCTTCTTGGGCAAAACAACCAAAGCTATAGGAAAGAGCCCTTTTATGCCTGTACTCCCCATCAGAGCCCTTCTATGCCTCTACTCCCCATCCCTCCCTCGGGGTATGCTCGTATGGAGAGAGAATAATTAGGGGACATGATTTCAGCAACAACAATAGGGGTGCTCGGATCTTCAAGGAGAGGGGCAGATTTCAGTCAATAAGAGGAGGCTTTGGAAGAAGCAAGAATTTATAGCTAGCACACTCCCCACCCCTAAGGAGAATTGAATGGAAACCTTCTTCCAATAATTTGGTCCACTTGGACAGTCCACTTGGACACGGGTGAAACTCAGGTGAGACCTTCCAAGATCTTTAGAGGTGGCAAGACTGTTTCTATTGCTCAAAGCACAAATAGCAAGACGATGTTCAAGACCTACTCTATGATGACATGGGCTGATTGGTCACAAGTATGTTCCACCCCCTTTTTCAGAGGTATTGCAACCCTCCCTCATGGAAACTTAACCATGATAAATCAACGACCTAAGGAAAGGAAAAAGTTTATGATTTTGAAGTTTGATAACCCCCTTATGGATTGTTTTTCAATAAGAAATGCTTAGTTGCTTCCTCCTTGAAAATGAACTCCCCAATGTGAGCTCCATGCTGAAAGATATCGCTATTAGTTGGACTTTTAAGAATAATATTGGGGCATTATTGACAAAACCTTGGCTCACTTTTAGGGAAAAAGTGGACCTTCCATGTCATTTTTTAGAACTGTGTTGCGGCTTGCTACAACATAGAGAAAACATAAAGGAGGGAGGAGAAGGTTGAAGAACCGTTGCATTGCTTACTTGCTAGAAGAAGAGACCAGCCCCCAAGAAAGATACAAGTCTCAAGACGATACTCCCAAAGGCTATATGTACCCAATCTCCAAGGTGCCCCACAACCCATGAGTATTGTAACTTCCTCCACTACTCCACTAGTGCTAGGACCTTTGACCAAGACTGCAATCATACTCTATGTCTGTCCTAAGTGTGGTGCCTAAAATCACCTTAACAAATCAAAACCAACCCACTTTGTCAACAAAACGTGAAAACATATTGCATCGTTGGACACAAATTTGATTCAAAATGCACAATTAAGAAATGAGATACAAAAAGGCTTGAACCACATCCCTAAGGAATGAGCCAATATTAAAGGATCACTTGACATTATCATGGATGCTTGGCATCAATTGCCAATGTTTATAGAGAGACAAGACATAAAACACCTTGGTTATCTTACAATACCATTTGGGAACATGCAAGGGCATTCTTGAAATACTTGATTGATTCCAAGTTCACTAAACAAGGGACACCCTTTAACCTTTTATCACTCTTACGATATAATGAGCATATTGAATGGCTTAGTGCCAATCGCTTTATCACTTCTACAAACAAATTGGCCTCTACCCCAGCCTTCATTTGAAAAAAAATGATATTTTCTTTAGCAAAAGAGAGGTTGAATAGCATTGACTTTGCACAAGTCTAGGAGGGCAATATCCTGGACCCGCCGACTGACCAACGAAATACTGGATTTCCAAGTATCTCCACAAATCAACAAATACTCACTACCCTATTTGATGTGCACATAAAAAGCACATAAGAACTCTTTTAGGTGGATAACAAATGACCATGCATGTGTCTCCTTGGAGATACCAACATTTATTGATTCAACCCTCCAAGCCTACATGGAACCATTGATGAGAGCCAGTAATGGAGTGTAGGATTCTATCATCGAGGACTCAGGAGTACCCTCCAAAGCATTCTGGATTTTGAAGTCTATTTATGACACAAAAATAAACTTGCCATAACAAATAAGCTCAGTATTACGACAGATATTTGTAAATGATTTGAAAGCATCCCCTTAGAAGGGGAAGGCAGATTGATCAATGTCAAGCGACAAGTGATTTCATTGGCCTTCTCCCATGCTTGTAGGAAGTTTATTGAATCATGAGGCCTATTGGCACAATCAGAAAACATGTAGCAACCCCTCAGTTTCAGAGTAGGACTTGGTAAGAATCAACACCTTGCTACACTCTAATATGAACTTGACCCTAGGGGGAGTAGTGTACAAACAAGTTTATGGTGTAACCTATATCTCTTCTTATTAGAATATAACACTTGGAATAGGGTGGTACAAGGAATAGGGTTGGCCATCTCTTCAAAAGGTGACTTATATAAAAGGCCAAGTAGTTGACTTTGGTCTTCATTGTTGTATGCAACCTTTGAGAAATACAAGCTCTCTTCTTGCTCATGTGTTGAGATTAAGGTTTCCTAGCTCTCCTTGTTTGCCTTTGGTGTTTGCTACAATTCCCCTTCACCTTCATCTCCTTCTCCATCCCCTTCCCTTCTTCCCTCCCCCTCCTCTCTCTCTTTCTCACCTCCTTCTTCTCAGTGGAAACCCTATTGCAATGATCCGGTAGGCACTCGAGGGAGACGAGGTGAAGGGTTCACTATGAAAGGCACTCACAAGGAGTAGGATGGGAGTGAGGAGCTCTGTTGGTCATGTAAGCCCACCAGGTAAAGGAAAGGGGGCTAGGTACATCATCTTGGCTACCCATTATTTCACCAAATGGATGGAGGGCTGAGCCACAAAGAAGGTTGATGCACGGTCCACAACTAAGTTTTTATATGAACAAGTAATCACGCAGTTTGGATGTCCCTAAGAACTATTCAATGATTGAGGTACTCATTTCCTCAATGAAACAATAGCGATCCTTATTACTGGTGAATTCATGATTGTACATAGGAAATCTATGCTATATTATCCTAGATCAAATAGCCTAGCCAAAAGCTCAAACAAAACATGATGCATAATTATAATTTGTACAGTCAAAGCTAGTCATACTCACTGGGAGCAGAAGCTCATTACAGTAATGTGGGCCTACCGAATGTCTTTCAACGTGGTGGACGAACTGCGCCCCCTTTAGCTTAGCCTTCGAGGTGGAGGCAATTATGCTAATGGAGTGTGTAGTGCCCAGCCTTCACATCACAGTTAAGGAAAGAATCACCAAAAATGCCTTAGCCAAGTGCCTAATTGATCTTGAATAGCTAGATGAGACAAGGTTGCACGTAGCGTATTTCCTTCAAGTGAAGAAGGCAAGGCGTAAAAAATGGTTTGACCACAACCTCAAGAACAAGGACCTCAAAGAGGGGGACCTCGCAATCCTCTATAGCATCCGCAACCCCAAGTGCAACCTTAAATATAGGGACATGGGACCCTACCACGTAGTGGAGATTACTCCGCAAGGTGCATGCCAAATAGCCACCCTAGATGTCGAGATGGATGGCTACCTCAATGGTATCAAACTGAAAAGATATTATGGTCACTCACTCTACAGATCACTCTACAGACCCTCCAAGCCATACACTAAGAAAAGGAGCTCAAGGTTGAGGTAGCCCGGATGAAACACTAGGCCATCAAAGAAGCCAAGATACGTAATGCCAAAATCAGACAAAGGAAACAAATGGCTTTGTTTAAGGCTATAGTAGAGCACCTATGCCTGACTATTGAACTAACGGTAGATCCGGCTAGGTTGAGTGTCCAATTGCAAGGCCTGAGTACAAGTGTCAAGGCACTCGTGGATCTAGGAGCAAGCCATAACTTCATCTCCTACTCCTGCGAGGTATGGGAAGTGCTAAAGGTACCCCTAAACCTTAACGTTGCTTTAGTTTGGGTTATTGACGAGATCAAATCTTAAGTACACTGGGGTATGTGGACTTGAAACTAACCGTTGTCCACCAGGTGGTAGAGACTTGTTTTTATGTTCTTCCCATAGAGATGATCGATGAATAGATGATCCTAGGGAGGACTTGGTGCTATGCTGTAAATTGCCAAGTTGACTAGATAGTCGAACTACCACTCTCGCGTACGGTGGAAAAACCTCAATAATTTTGCTCTATAAAGACCATTCTGCTCCCCCTATAGTGCGACCACCTTCAAGAGGCAAGGAAGTTTTAAAGGAAGGTTAATCTCTAGAGACCTCCCACGCCCCCTAGTCTGGTCCTCAAAAGGAGATCCATCCAAGTTCAAGCCCTAATCACAATAAAGGCAAACCTTCACCACAAACTCTTGCCTCTACTTCCCATGCCCATTGCCATGAGCAAGACCCAGAGATTCGACAAACAATGGGTGCGCAAGTCCGTCCTTTGTGCACAATGCTACAATGAACGAGGACAATAACCTTGAATGCCCAAAGATGTGGAAGGGTTTTTGACCCCTCCTCATCCCACGCCAACATGGGAGGCTCCATAAAAAAGCAGTGTCTGATGACATCAATTGCCTCGCCCCAGCAAGAAAAAATTCCAATATCCATGAGAAGATGATTCACAAGCATTGGGTTGCAACAAAGATCCTAAAAGCCCAAGGCTACTATCAAGGTGATAGATATGTTTGGGTCCCAAAGGTTTCCAACAACATAGAATACACAAACTCACACCATTGGGATTTGAAAGTAGTAAAACAAGAACCTGCATCAACTCCTGAGGCAATCCCACAAGAACCTAGCCTCAAGCCCAACACAATGGACCATTCTAAGAGCCCAAGGAATATCATGATCCCACACATAGTGCAAATCAAAGAGAAAGTTGCCAAGGTCATCAAGGGAGCAACACAAGACCAGGGTCATCGAGGAAGCAACACAAGGGCCTTCCTCCAATCCCATGTGAACACCATCGGTCACCGCACTAAGCATGGCACATGTAGTGTTGCCCGAACCTACTTCTCCTATCAAGTCAGTTCGCGATACCACAAGAACCTACCCAACTTAGGATACAACCACACAAGAACCCACGTGCCTTATTCCGAAGGAGGCCCATCAACATGAACGCAACAACGCCAGCCACACTTGACAACTAGGATGATGAACAAAATCAGCACATGCTTTACCTGGCTGATAACGAGGTATGTTGCTATTGGAAATTCAACTCCACTACATTCCACATAATCAATCCTTCATCAGGTGCACGGTCATCAAGTCTAGCTCTAAGTCTATATGATAGGCATATCACCCACATGCACCAGTAGCTCACAAATCCTTGGTAACCACAATATACCCACCCAAATGCATGGTCAACATTAGGTAAATACGGTCAATACATTTTTGCATTTTTTGCATCCTTGCATGCTGACCTCGCAAGTCTATGCATTGCAAATTCTGTCTGCCCCGTTCTCTCTTTTGGGCAACACCCTCTGCATGCAATAGCCCCCTCCACAACTCTAACAACTCCCAAAATTCCCATTTTCAAGCCTCACCAGTACCCCATTTCCTTAGCCTGCCATCTTGCAGGATCGTCACCTTACGCTGCCATCCTGTTGGATCGTCCCCTTAGCCTGCCATCCCACTGGCGGCTAGTTGCCTTACTTCCATCCCACTAGATTGTTGACTTACTTCCATCCATCGAATCGTTGCTCTATCACCAAACCACCAATCGATTTTATGTGAAAATTTTGGAAGTTTTGCCAAGATCTACATATTTTACTTTAAATTTCAAAAGAAAATATACAAAATTGTGCTATATGCTATAAATATTGTGAAACTTAAAAAATTATATCGATAAACTTTCACCATGATTTTATATATATATATATATATATATATATATATACATACATACTGTCGATAAAGACATCCATGGTTTGAGTCGCAAATAGCTTTGGCCTCAGAGGTACGAGACTAACACAAGTGCTATTTGGTGCTCTTATATGGCTAATACAAGTGCTATTTCTGACACACAATAGTGGAACAATATAAGAGAGATGGAAAGGATATCAAAGATGCCTTATAAATGTAAAGAAAGAGAGAGTGCTAAAAGGAAAAGGCTTGGCCCTCCCTCCAAAACGTGACTTGTATAAATGGCCAAATGGTTGACTTTGGTCTTAACTATTGTATGCACAAGTCTTGAATACAAGCTCCCTCTTCTCTTCAAGAGTGTCTTTGGGTGTTCTCTTGTTCCCTATGTCATGCCTTTGTGTTTGCCACTCCATCCCCCTTCACTCTCCTCTTCCCTTCTCCTTCTCCCTCCCTTCTCCCTTGTCTTCTTCCTTCTCCCCCTTCCCTCTTTCTCTCATGGAAACACATTGCAACAATCCAAGAGCGCTTGAGTGGCACATGCAAATGGCTCATTCCTTGCATTTCTCTCACAAGGAGTAGCTTGGAGTGGAGGCTCCATCAGCATTCCTTCAAGATCCCCATGACACGTGAGTCACCATCAGACTACACATTTTTGGAGCCATTGCCAGGGAGTTCAAGGTATGATTTTGCTTCGCATTTGCCTTCTTTCGTAATCTACCCATTGCACATGGCTTCAAGCTTAACTTGGAGCTTTGTTAGTAGAGTTTTAGGAGAGGAATGAGGGAGGAAGTGTGAGTTGGACAGAAAAGAGACAGAAAACTGTCATTTTATGTTGAAAAGAAGCTTGTTGTTGAGGTTTGTTAGTGTTTTGAAATTATAGGAAGGTAGTTCTCAAATTGCTAAGGAGTGTATGGTGTCAAAACTTAAAAAAAACAACCAAGAATGATGAATCATGTTGAAAATTAAAATGGTTTTGAGTGTTGACAGTCACCTCTCTAAGAAATCTCTCATTTTGCACTCAAATGTTGTTTTTCTTTCTTGTTTTTTGCATTGAGCTAGTAGACTAGTAGTTCAGCATCCCCTCATCACAAAAAACCTTGAACCAAAACTCCAAAACTGTCAAGAATCATAAAAAATCAATCAGTGACATAGTGCAGTCCTATCCCCATGGGTCGGTGTCTTAGCGCTTATCCCCACAACCATCGCCATAGCACTATCCCATCGGTCAAACCTTAGTTGACCCATGGCCATAGTTCGTATCCCCATGACCTAACTTCTAACCACCATCTAACCCGTAACCCTAATTAATGTGTGTCAGAATTAGGTATCCTATCGGACTCATAGTTGTTGACCCTGTTGCCTTAGTGCTATGCCCACGATCATCACCATCATCTTTTTTTTGGGCTAAAAAAAAGTTTGTAATATATTATATCCACAAAGATATGATCAATACATAGTCTTTAGGGTAGAAAAGTGAGCCCCCATGGGGAGAAGTTACATCAGCAAAACAATTTTGACAAAAACTCAAGAACTTGGCAACTT
Organism: Dipteris shenzhenensis; assembly: GCF_047967505.1. Lineage (NCBI taxonomy): Eukaryota > Viridiplantae > Streptophyta > Polypodiopsida > Gleicheniales > Dipteridaceae > Dipteris > Dipteris shenzhenensis. Next base: position 53,191,947 of record NC_141607.1, on the reverse strand, counting down.
CTGAGTTTGTCACAATAGCAGATTTAAAAGAGGGTTCCTCTGTATCATCTGTGCCATCATCAATAAAGTAGTCAGAGTAACTGGAGACCATGTACAAAGATGCTTTGGGACGGACAACACTACCCTTTCTTAAGCAAATCCAACCTCCTACTATGAAGAATGAATCAATTTCATCGTCACCATCATCTTATCCCCACGCCCGTCGCCATATTCGTAACCCATCGATCTAGATATCCCACCAACTGGTGCCTTTAGCTTATCCCCATGCCTGTCGCCATACCATTATTCCTTCGACCTTATCGTCCCTCTACCCGTAGTCTTGGCTCATCCCCACGACCCTGGGGATACCACCTGTGTCCTATCCTATCATCACGTGGCACTACCCATCCCTACGACCATCGCCTTAGCACTATCCCTGCGACCATCGCCTTGGTGCTACCTCTATGACCCTTGCCATAGTCCTATCCCCATGCCTGTCGAGATACCTCTGTGGTAGTCCAAAATAAATAAATACAAAATTAAAGTTTCAGCCAAAGTATTTCCTTTTAAAGGTCTTATACATGCAACTGGGAGATGCTAAGAAAAGCCTTCATCATAGGGTTTGCCCCCAATGGATATACATGGAACCCAATTAATCAGTTATATGAGGTAACATAGAATGACAAGAAATCCCTTTAAGATTACATAGCTATAATCAAGCACCTCAATTACCACTGTGAACCATACAAGCGGATGAGTGACGAACGAATTTTACCTCGCTTCCTCATCGGATTGGCAGACCCGAAGCTACATGACCATCTGATGGATATGAATCCTACCTCCTTTGAGCTATGCAGCAAGGTAGCTAACCGTATAAGTGATAATATGATGGACAAGGCTAACTCAGATAAAACCCCAACCCCATCAGAAGTATACCATTGGTCAGGTCTTCTAGTGTGGAGACGACCAAGAAGGAGATCAATCAACCCAAGGGCTTGGATATGAGTGAGTTGGCCTCAAATTTGCTGAATCAGCTAGGCCAACCATGGAGGTCAGGGACCTCTAAGGAGGCGCCAAGAAACCCCCACTTGTTTCCATAAAGAGACAACATCTGGTGCGGGATATGTAATGGAAACCATCCCTCCAATGAGTGTCCCTGAGGCCAGCCCTCTATCGCGCACACTATCATAGATGGGGGAACCACGATTCCTCTCTATGCGGATTTTCAAGGTCCCTACCCCAACCTATGTACCAAGTGAGACCCCCATTAGCCCTGACAGCTCTGCCTAATCCTATAAATGCACAAGGTACCCCTTTAGCTAGTCCAAGCTAGTACAGAGCACAACAGGCTCCGCTACTGCCACCCATATTGGGTCCTCAACCTCCCCCACCCCATATAGCTCCTATCAAACAAGTATTGGTAGAGGAAGTGCCCAATGATTGGGAGGAGACGGATTTGAACCATGGACCCCTCGACTACTAACCTTACAAGGAAGTAAGTGGTACCCTAAGTCACTACCTCCTGCAAGAGGATCAACAAGTCCCAGTGTTCCTAACCACCCCCTTGACTGTGTTAGATATGCTCAATGCCCCACCCTCCTGGTAACCAATAGTGGTCCAAGGTGCTCAAGTTGTACGGCCCTTATATGAGGAGAAGCCATGTGTGCGGGACAGTGGATGGATCTTGACTTGCATGTCAGATGAGGTCTATCAATGAGACCATTGGTAGAAAGGTGATTATGTGGGAGCCCCTTATTCTTGCTGGGACCTAGGGGAACAATGGGGGGTCCTAGGGGGGCTAGCGGCCCCCTAGTGGGGGTTCAGGGCCAAGAGCTCCTGAGGCAATGGTATAGGGAATATTCCTTGAATATTCCATGGACGACTAGTCGGTTCCACCAACTAGGTTGACTAGTTGGCTCCACCGACTAGGTTGACTAGTCGGTTCCACCGACTACGTTGATCCGACTACCGCCCTCATAGCTATAAAGAGGTGACCTCCCCAATCCATTGTATCAGATCAGATCAAATCAAATCTTCCAGCTAGTAGCTCTTCACCTAGCATCTGTCTAGATTGCCATCTAAGCTCCACTGTGAGAGTGCACGGGTGGACGGAGCCATCATCTGTACTACATCAGTATTGAAGGAAAATTTTATTCCTCTCCAGTTTGCTGTGTACTCTCTATTCTTTGTTCAGTTTCTATTTCGCTGCATTGTGTAATTTAACATGGTATCAGAGCCCAGGCGACTCTAAGCATCGAAGAATAGAAGAGAGGCGAGGGCTTCAACGGCATGGCTAATGCTAGTGGTAGTGACAACATTACACAGATTGTTGGAGAGAAGTTGGATCAAAATAATTATGCCATTTGGAAGTTTCGGATGGAAAATTTCCTGATTGGAAAAGGGTATTGGGATCTCATTACTGGTGATGAGGCAAAGCCTGACATGCCTGCCAAGAATCCTACTCAAGATCAAATCAAGAGCCACAAGACTTGGCTAGAGAGAGCATGGAAGGTGCTACGCTGGCTTTCTCTTTGTATTTTGGATGCCATGGTCATGTAGATTATGAGTTGCACATCCCCCAAGAATGCCTGGGATATCTGGACGAGGTATTATGGCACCACAACAAGTGCCAGAAAGATACAGTTGAAATAGAAATTTAACAATATATCAAGAAGGGGGAGAACGATACAGGAATATTTGACTGATATCAAAACTATAGCTGATCAATTGGCATCTATTGATGCTTCTGTGGATGATGATGACATGGTTGCAGTCACTCTGAATGGACTTGAGGAAGTGAAGCTTGGGCTGAATACCAATGGCAGTAGCTCAAGGAATAGTGATGCAGTGTTCTGCTCTGATCAGAGAGGCTGTGGTGGGCGCCACAGAGGTTCATTCTGTGGTAGAGGTGATGGCAGGCATGTCCCTAAAACCCCTAGTCAGTCACCTCAAAGAGGAGGTGGAGCCTTTAGAGGTAGGGGGGAGGTGCTTCTCATGGTAGAGGTACTTGGTAGCAACCGCAACAAATAGTGCATAATCCTAATAGTGATAAGACATGTCATTATTGTGGCAAGGTTGGCCATATTGCCAGAGACTGTTTCAAGAAGCAAGCAAATCAAAGAGGAAAGGCAAATCAGCATGGTCATTTTGCCTCTTCTAGTCATGCACATGAGACATCCTCAGATCAGCTATTTTCTATGATGCATGTGCAAGATCATAAGCCTACTGATGGTGGCTTGGATGATATATGGTATATTGATTCAGGAGCATCTAATCACATGACACCACATGGAGAGTGGTTTGATGAGATGACTCCTGGTGTGCATGGTTATGTATGCACAAGAGATGATACACAGCATGACATTACACACAAGGGTGTTGTGCCTCTGTGATGCATGATGGTCAGACCAAGAAGCTGCATGAAGTGTTACATGTGTCTTCGATTACCAAGAACTTGTTGTCTATTGGACAAATGGCTAAGCAAAACTTGCAAGTCCGGTTTAATAAGGATGGATGCTTCATTGAGGAGTTTGGTAATGGATGCAAGTTGATTGTGAAAGGGAAAAGGCAAGGAAGAATGTTTACTTTAGATGCAGGCATGCCGAAACTAAAGGCTGCCATGTTTACCCATGGTACGGGTGTTGTCTCTGATTTGGAAATTCGGCACAAACGCATTGGTCATATTTATATTCAGAAGCTGAAAAATATGCACCATAAAGGCATTGTTGTAGGCCTACCAAAGTTTAAGTATAATGCTTTGGAGCATGTATGTCCTGCATGCCAATTTGGAAAGCAATCCAGGTTGCCATTTACTAGGCATATGCGGGAAAGTAATAGACCCTTGCAGTTGATTCACACTGATGTTTGGGGTCCAGCTCAGACTACCTCGATGGGAGGTTCATCATATTATGTCACATTTATTGATGATTTCAGCCGGTATACATGGCTATATTTTTTGAAGCATAAGGATGAGGTCCTGCCTGCCTTCAAGCATTTCAAGCAACATGTTGAAAAGGAGTTTGGGTCATATATCACATACTTGAGATTAGATAATGGAGGTAAATATCTGTCAAATGAATTTGATGACTTCTTGGCCTATCATGGGATTAGATGATGGGAGCTTACATGCCCATATACACCACAGTAGAATGGAATGGCTGAACGTAAGAATGGGGTGATTGGTTCGTCTAGTAGAGCCATGTTGAATGAAAAGAACTTACCTGATTATTATTGGGCAGAAGCACTTGCAACTGCAGTGTATGTGCTGAATCACACTCCTACTGCTGGCATTCATATACTCACACCATATGAGAAATTGTATCAACAGAAACCTGATGTCAGCCATTTAAAAGTGTTTGGCAGCATGGCATATGTGCATATACCAGATGAAAAGAGACGGAAGTTGGATCCCAAAGCTGAAAGATGTGTGTTTATTGGCTATGCACAGAACCGGAAGAGTTACAAATGCTACAACCCATCGACCAAGAAGACTATGGTGAGTCGAGGTGTTGTTTTTTATGAGTTGGAATTGGTATGGCAAGCCGAAAGTGGCTGTTCCAAATGATGCATTTGCAGGTCATGCATATGATAAAAATCAGCAAATTAGTACATCCATATCTAGGCCTACATCTACTGGTTCCACTATAGTGAATCCTTGGCCTAGCAGGTTACGCAATTCCACTGACACTGCTATGTCAGTGAGGGGGAGAAATAAAGGGAAAGCCAAGGTTGTTGAGGTGCTTTCACAAGCTAAAAATGATATCCCTAGGCCATCAAATTGTGTCTATGATTCGTCATGTAGTGACAGTTTAGATAGTGAGCTGGGTATACCATCTGTGTCTACACCTGGAGTCAAGGGAAGTAGGTACATACCTCCTCATGAATGAGGAGAGTCAGGCACTCCAGTGAGAAGGTCACAGAGCGTCAGGTATCCTATTGACAGGTTAACTTATAGTGGTTATGCTACTCGGCATTATTACATATATGACAAAAGTTATGGGACATAGTGAGCCAACTATCTTTGGTGAGGCTGTGCAACATGGTCATTAGCAAAATGCCATGGATGAGGAGATGGATGCCCTTGCCACTAATAAGAATTGGGATTTGGTGGAGTTGCCTAAAGGCAAGAATCCTATTGGTTGCAAATGGGTCTACAAAGTAAAATGCAAGTCTGATGGATCAGTGGAAAGGTATAAAGCAAGGCTGGTTGCCAAAGGGTATGCACAGCAGTATGGGCTAGATTATGAGGAAACTTTCAGCCCTATTGCCAAGATGGCAACTGTGAGAACTGTCATAGCATTGGCTACTGCAAATGGCTGGAAATTACAGCAAATGGTGTAAGAAAATAATACAATGTTTGTGCTCAACAGATAACAGGATCTCGTACGCAAGAGAGAAAATAAGATAGTATGGAGAATCAAAAATTTGATTACTGTAGAACTGATACAATAGATGGTGCTGCCTCCCAACTGTGCACTCCTGTGAAAGAAGCTTTGATGGCGAACCGAAAACAATAGAAGACGGAGGCTGGATGCTAAGGAATCAGGGTTGCTGTAGCCAGTGATAAAATGGGCTTCATGGGCTTGCTCTTATATAGCCACCAGTCATAGTTGGTTAGGCTCAATTGGGTGACCGACCCAGTCTGCCCAAAACGGTCGACTGGGGCTCGGTCCCGAAATAGGCCACTGACCATAAGATAGAGCCGCTGCGCAAAACAGAGCAACTAACCTATGGTCTTCATTCGGCCCAGAGCCATTCGGGATCATCTGAGGCTCCAAACGGGCCCCACAACCTGAGAGTGGGTTGCCCTGAGAAATGCTCCATCTACCCTCAGTGCGGTCAGTCAAGGGATGCCTTCCCGCACTTGCATGCAGCCTAGTTGGTGGTGTGCCAACTCTATTTGAAGCCATCCAGCCATTAGGCCACACATGGCTCCCATCGGGTGTCCAAACCAGGACCTACCGGATAACCGAGCTACTCAAATGCCTTCTCCTCATATGGGGGGCTTACAAGTAGAGTTAGCTGGTTGCCACGTAGTTACACGAGAGTGGAGCATTGATATCTAACACCCCCCCTCAATGTCCACCCGCAAGTGAACTTACTTTTTTGGCCCAATGCCAAGTCGATGAAGATGCCTCTCCAACAAGTCTCTTCCAAGAGCCTTCGTGAAGATGTCCGCAGCATTCTCTGTAGTCGAACATTACACCAAGTCGAGCTCTCTATCCATGATGAGCTCACGTACAAAGTGATATTGAATCTCAATGTGTTTTGTGCGAGCGTGGAACACTGGGTTCTTTGCAATTGCCATGCAACTTTGATTGTCACATGATAACTGCGTAGGCTTGTTCTGCACTCCACCCATGTCCCCCAAAGTGCTCCTCAACCACACTGCCTCGCAAGAAGCAAAGCATGCAGATTTGTACTTGGCCTCGGTAGAAGAAAGAGCAACTGTGGGTTGCTTCTTGCTGACCCATGACACAACTCCAGATCCAAGTGAGAAACAGTACCCTGTCACTGATCTCCTGCTGTCCATGTCTCCTGCCCAATCCGAGTCATAGAATCCGGTCAAGATGCCCTTGATATAGGTGATGCCATTTAAAGTGTGCCTTTGATGTATTTTAGCACCCGCATCCCTGCCCTCCAATGGTTCTCTCAGGGCTTATTAAAAAACCTGCTTACTACACCAGTCGCAAAACTGATGTCCGACCATGTGTTGCATAGGTAAATCAAGCTGCCCACAAGCCTGTACTTCGCTTCGTCCACTAGTGGTGATGAATCCTTGTTTGAGAGCTTCGCGTCAACCTCCATAGGGGTACCAACTGTCTTGCATTCAGCCATGCCAAATGCCTTAAGTATCTCTCCAACATATTTCAACTATGAAATGAATATCTGTTTCGGCTCCTACCAAATTTCAATCCCCAAACAGAAATGCATCAGTCCGAGGTCAATCATTTCAAACTCTCTTCCTAGAAATGCATCAGTCCGAGGTCTAACATGGTTCCCTGTTATGACAAGGTCATCCACATAAAGGACCACGATCATACACCTGCCTCCTTCTCTAAAGATATACAAATTTGCATCAGATGGGCTCCTCCTGAACCCATTTTAGTAGACTTTACCTTCTGAACCGGGGATCTCAAAACTTGGTGGTTGTTCCACGTATACCTCCTCCTTGAGATCTCCATTCAGAAAGGCGGATTTCACATCCATCTGAAACACGGGCCAACTTCCCTGGGCAGCTAAAGCCAAAACACTACGAATTGTGGTTAGTCGAGATGTGGGAGCAAAAGTATCTTGATAATCAAAACCATGTACCTGTGCAAATCCTTTTGCCATGAGCCGAGCCTGGTACTTATCCAACGTGCCTCGGACTTATACTTGGTCTTGTACACCCACTTGGTTCCGATTACCTTGTGTTTTGGTGGTCGAGATCCACAAGGTCCCAAGTGTTGTTCTTCATTATGGAGCCATACTCCGACTGCATAGCCTCCATCCACCTATCATCGCCCTATGCCTCTTCAAGACACTTGGGTTCATCAACACGGATCACTTCTGTCATCAAAGCATAGTTGACCAAGTGTTCCTGTGCCCTTCTTTGCTCCTCTAATCTCTTGGACCGGCAGTGTTCGAATGGTTCCTCCTCAATGGATGGAGGTTCTCTACCATCCAAAAGCTGCTTTAAACACTTCGAGAATGGCCGTTGCCATTGTGGTTCTGCAGGCTCTTCTTCATCTTCTTTGTCTTGAATCCTCCCAAGCACCATTGGGGGAGTTCGGTCTGCTATTGGTGGCGGTACTGGATGGATATCCTGGTCCTAGTTGTCTGGGAAGGAAGCATCCTCCTCCAATTGATGCGGGTGTTCTGAGAAGATCACATCGCAACTTACAATTACCTTCTTGGTAACATGGTTATAGAGATGATAACCCTTCGCCTCTTCACTATAGCCCAAGAAAATACACTTCCAGCTCTTTGGTTCCCATTTGGTCCTGGTAGCATCAGGGACATGCACAAAACAGTCACATCCAAAAACTCTGAAATGTGCAACTGAAGGTTTCTTACCAGAAAAGGCTTGCAGTGGAGTCATCCCCGTTTACAGCCTTCATGTAGCTACGATTCAAAATGTAAACTCCAGTGTTACATGCTTCAGCCTAGAAAGTCTTTGGCAAATCTTTCCCTTTCATCATACTCCGACCCATTTCGCAGATGACACGCATCTTGCATTCTACTACTCGATTTTGTTGTGATGTATGTGGCGGGGGTTTCTGCCTCTTGATTCCATGACTTTTGCAGTAACTTTCGAATTCAGTTGATGTGAACTCTCCACCTCTGTCTAATCTCAACTTCTTCACCTTCCTCCCCATTTCTTTCTCGACCATTACATGCCATTCCTTGAACCTACTAAAAGCCTCGTCTTTAGTCTTCAGGAAGTATATCCATATCCTTCTATTGTAGTCGTCGATTAGCATCATGAAGTAGTAGGAACCACCCAAAGCTTCCGTCTCCATCTTTTCGCAAAGGTCCGTGTGTACGAGCTCTAGAGGAGCCTTTGCCCTAATAGCCTCTTTAGGAAAGGGATGCCAATGCTGCTTGCCCATCATGCAAGCTTCACATACATCGGGCAAATCTAAAATTTCTGGTAGGTCTACAATCATTCCACTTTTATGCATCTCCTTCAAAGAACTAAGGTTTAGATGACCAAACCTCTCATGCCACAGCTTAGTGTTCTTCACATCCACTCGAGCACTGAAAGCTGAGAGTTCGTAAAGGAAAAGGTACGATTGCTCTCAAGTCAGATGGAGTTGTAAAACAGTTGTTCGATGTTCTTTATGTGCCAGATATCAAGAGGAACTTGTTGTCCATTTCTGCGATCACGGATCGGGACCTCAAAGTTCAATTTGATAAGAATGGTGCATAGATTCTGGATCTTCAAGGGAAGGTCATTGTATACCAATCCTTCGGACTGGTCATGTGGCACGATGCACCACTGTTAATGATCCACGGTTCATCCGCAGGTACATGAACTACCTCCATGCAAATCTCCTCAATTGTGATGAACAGCTCTATTGGTACTGCCTGCACGCTGTTGCTGAACTCTTTCTTTACTCTGTTCTTCTCATCTACAATCTTCTTTCGGCATTCATTCTACTTGTGCCTTGCCTTGTTGCAATAGAAGCACTTGATCTTCTTCTTTCTCTTTTTATCATTAGAAGAAGATGGGTTACAAGAGTCCTTACCCTTACCTTTCTTTGATCTGGTCCAAAAAGCTAAATCTTCTCTAGTCCTCGTCTTTTGATGCATCCCTCCTCCACGCCATGATGGAATCACTAACACTGCAGACAATAGAACACAACGCATCTGCATTTCTTCTTGTCCACGCGAGAATCTCATCCACAGTTGATACTATGTGTTGTCCTGCATTGGCTAGATCCGATCTCGCAACTAGCCTCATGTCCACCCCAGTAGCAGTGTCCCAAAGCTCATATGCACTTAGGATGGTCTTCATCTTGAACTTCCAGAGTGGATAGTTAGAGCTGTCCAACTTTTCGCTTTCGCCGAACGGTGGGATTTGCAGTCTTGTGGGCTGGGCCATCTCTTACAATCTGCTCGCAAACAGAAACACACTACCAAATCTTCTTGCTAGAGTCCAGGCTCTGATACCATGTAAGAAAATAATACGTCTGTGCTCAACAGATAACAGGATCTCGTATGCAAGAGAGAAAACAAGATAGTATGGAGAATCAAAAATTTGATTACTGTAGAACTAATAAAATAGATAGCGCTGCCTCCCGACCATGCGCTCCTGTGAAAGAAGCTTCGATGGCGTGCTGGAAATAGTAGAAGACGGAGGCTGGATGCTAAGGAATCAATGTTGCTGTAGCCAGTGATAAAATGGGCTTCACGGGCTTGCTCTTATATAGCCACCAATTGTAGTCGGTTAGGCTCAATTGGGTGACCGACCCAGTCCGCCCAAAATGGTTGACTGGGGGCAGTCTCGAAATAGGCCACTGACCATACGATAGAACCAGTGCGCAAAAGAGAACAACTAACCTACGAACTCTGTTCGGCCCAGAGCCATTCGAGATCATCTGAGGCTCCAAATGGGCCCCGCAACCCGAGAGTGGGCTGCCCCAGGAAATGCTCTCTCTACCCTCAGTGCGGTCAGTCAAGGGATGCCTTCCCGCACTTGCATGTAGCCTAGTTGGCGGTGTGCCAACTCTATCTGAAGCCGTCCAGCCATTAGGCCACACATGGCTCCCATTTGGTGTCCAAACCAGGACCTACCGGATAACCGAGCTACTCAAATGCCTTCTCCTCATATGGGGGGCTTACAAGTAGAGTTAGCTGGTTCCCGCATAGTTACACGAGGGTGGAGCATTGATATCTAACAAATGGATGTCAAGAATGCTTTCCTAAATGGTGACTTGTTAGAGGAAGTCTATATGGTTCAACCTGAGGTTTATGTGCACCCTGACTATCCCAACTATGTTTTTTGCAGTTGGGAAGGCAGATCATTCACTATTCATAAAGAAGACAATTGCTATCATGTTGTGATTGTGATTTATGTTGATGATCCGATTCTGACTGAAGTGATGATGATGGCATTTCTGAAATTAAGAGCAAGCTGAAAATGGAGTTTGATATGAAGGATCTAGGGGACTTGAAGTTCTTTCTTGGCATAGAGGTGTTGAGAACACCAAATGGCATTTGGCTTATGTAGAGGCAATATGCCTTAAATATGCTGGAGAAGTTTGGCATGAAGGATTGCAAAACAATGGATATCCCCTTGGATCAAAACTTGAAGATTATGGCTAATTCTGGAGCTAAGATTGAGGACATTACCATGTATAGATAGATGGTTGGTAGCTTGATATATTTGACAATCACTAGGCTTGATTTGGCATATGCTATGGGACTCATTAGTCAGTTTATGCAGAAGCCACGGAAGCCTCACTTGGATGTAGTGAGGAGGATTATGTGCTATGTCAAGGCAACATATCAGTATGGTCTCTTTTATGAGTATGGAAAGGATATAGAACTGGTTGGATACACAGATGCAGATTAGGCAAGATGTGCCTATGACAAGAGATCCACCAGTGGTTATGCATTCAGCCTTGGTAGTGCAGTAGTGAGTTGGAGTAGTAAAAAGCAACCCACAGTGGCATTGTCTAGTATAGAAGCAGAGTACAGAGGTGCAGCATTGGCTGCATGTGAGATTGCTTGGCTTCACAAGCTTTTGCAGGATTTGGGACTGCATGTGGAAAAACCAGCCAGACTTTATTGTGATAACATGAGTAGTGTGCAATTGGCAAGTAATCCGGTTTATCATGCTAGAACTAAGCATATTAAGGTACACTACCATTTCATAAGAGAGATGGTGTTATCAAAGAAGATTGATCTCATACATGTGAAGACTGAAGATCAGTTGCATATATCTTTACCAAGTCATTGGGTAGAGATAAGTTTACATGCTTTAGAGAGCTACTTGGTGTTATGCTTCCTACTTGAGCTTGATAGGGAGTGTTGGGAATCAAGCTCTCGGTTATTGTTCCTGTTGTGTGAGTAGGTGAATAAGGTGAGTCACACTGACTCAACCATAGTTAGTTCTTATCTACTATGTATGGGTGTGACCTTAGAAGTGTTCAATTGTATTGTGTGGGGTGAATATGAGCTGATTGTGGAGGAGAATGTTGCTCCCTCCTGGTTGCTTCCTATATCTCTCTTCTTGTTTTTCTTAATAGATTCATATGAGCTTCTGGAGACAGTACTGGGGACTGACCCAGAACCACAAGGAACCCCCGATATAGGAAATCCGGGGAGTATGATACCTCCTAATGCCGATCTTCTATGAGCTTCAAAACACAGGAATGCAGATGCTCTATGTGCCCTGGTTACAAGTACTACTGATAGTGTTTTGACCTTGATTCAGCATACATCTAAGGCAACTGTGGCCTGGAACATAATGAAGAGTCAATATGAGACACGGAATCAGACAAGGATCTAGAACTTGGAGAATTAGCTCGCAGAGCTATGAGAAGTTTAATGAAGGAGAGACAGCGGAGGTGCTCATAACCCGAATCAAACATCTACATGACCATATGGCTGGTGCTGGGATACAAAATACTAGCGAAGAGGTAGCTCGGCGGTGTCTCCGGATATGTCCGCCAAGGTCTGATGGATTAGTAACAAACTTAACACTCAGGTGAGGCCCCAACCATTGTCATTTGAGGAGTTCTGTGCTTTACTTATGGAGGAGAAATTGAGGCTTAAACCTCGAGATGGAGGCGGCAATGGGGATGCTGCGTTCTCTGCCACTGCAAAAGGCAAAGGTGGTTCCTCCACCAAAGGTGAGTGCTCTACTAGTGGTGACAAAAAGAAGAAGGGCGGCAATAAGAAATTTCAGGGAGAATGCTTCTACTGTAAGAAGAAGGGCCATGTGATTGCAGATTGCCGGGTCAAGAAAGCAAATGAAAAAAAATGGTACCCTGAAGAAGACAGATAAGGGGAAAGACACAGCTAACACAGCGGAAGCAGAGTTGGATCTATTTCTAGCCATTGAGGAAAAATGTTTCTCAGTTCAGGAAGCGTCAACCACTGATTCATGGGTGTTGGATAGTGGTGCCTCCCATCACATGACCTACAAGAAGGGTCTATATTGTTCCATGTAGCCTCTACAAGAACCCATCATCATGACGATTGGAAATAACGCAAAATGCCATGTTGAGGGTACAAGTACGGTTTCATTTGTTTTTGTAAATGGAGATGTTGAGAAACTATCTAATGTGATGTATGTTCCACAAATCAAGAGAAATTTTCTATCAGTTGCTTCCATAACTGCTGACCTTGACCATGAGGTGAGGTTCAACAAGACAGGAGCAAAAATTATGGATAGTGCTGGCAATCTTGTTCTGGCATAGGAGTAAGGAGGAATAATCTGTCTCCCATTTCAGAACGTTTGGGTGTGAATGCTATGTGCATGTACTAGACAAAGAGAGAAACAAGCTACAACAAAAAAGCATCAAATGTATCTTCTTAGGCTATTGTGATGAGAAGAAAGCCTATAAGTTGTATAACCGAGAGGCAAAGAAGATCATAGCGAGCCACGATGTGGTGTTCAGGGAGCAGCCACATGCAGTGGAGGCAGAGAAGAGCTCTTCCACTTTATCATCAAGCGAAGAGGTAATTCACTATGGACTTATCCCAGGAGCTATAAAGGAGGAGGAAATATCAAATGATGAAGGTATAAGTCACCAACCTGTTGTTACACCACCAGAAAAGCCATTGTCACGATGGGTAAGGCAGCTCTACAACCATGATAACCAGATGCCTATGTCTATTGAGCAGCATGCAGATGGACCAAGGCGGTCTCAGAGAATCGAGGAGCAAAGGAGGGCTTTTGTTCTCATAGTCAATATGGCCTTGATGGCTGAGATTATTGCAGAAGTAAAGGAGCCTATGAGTTTGGAGGAAGTACTTGCAGACCGAGATTGGAAAAACGCTATGCAAGTAGAATATGACAGCATCATGAAGAATGAAACTTGGGAGCTGGTAGATCGACCACCTAACAAAAAGGTTATTGGCACCAAGTGGGTTTGGAAGGTAAAGTACAAGGCCGATGGGACTTTGGAAAAGTACAAAGGCAGATTGGTTGCACAAGGATTTTCGCAGGTTGAAGGATTTAATTTTCATAAATATTTCACTCCGACTGCCAGAATGACCACTATTCACTCAGTACTATTAGTGGCTGCTCATAAAAAGTGGCCAGTTTATCAAATGGATGTTAAATCAGCATTCTTGAATGGTGACCTCAAGGAGGAGGTGTACGTGGCTCAACCACCAGGGTTTGAGGCCTCGCATTCTGAGAACAAGGTATGTAAGCTCAAGAAGGCTTTGTAAGGGCTAAAATAGGCCCCAAGAGCATGGTACCAATGGATAGACAAATTTTTTCATAAATTAAGCTTCAAAAGATGTGCCTTAGATGCCAACTTGTATGTGTACAGGAAAGGTGGAAAATCTTCTATTATTGTTCTATATGTGGATGATCTCCCTATTACAGGTGACTATGAAGACATGATCCAATAGACAAGAAAGGCGTTGAGCACTGAGTTTGAGATGACCAGACTTTTGATGCACTATTGTTTGGGGATTGAAGTCTAGCAAGAGCCAAGCAAGATCTTCATCTCTCAACAGAAATGTGCAAGGGAGATCTTGAAGGCATCTGGTATGTCCGAGTGCAAGGAGATAGCTACACCTATGGAGGTAAATGCGAGGTTGTCTATGGAGGATGCCTCACCACCAGCAGACATCGGGAGGTACAGGAAGTTGGTCGACAGTCTCATTTATCTATGCAACACCAGACCGGACATCAGTTTTGGTGTTGCCGTTTTGAGCAGGTTCTCCAATAAGCCCCGAGAGAATCATTAGAATGCAGGGATGTGAGTGCTCAGGTATGTGAAGGGCACTCTTGATTATGGCATCACCTATGATACGGGCACTTCCTTGGCTAGTCATTGTGACTCAGATTGGGCTGGAGATGTTGATTCCAAGAAATCAATTTCTGGATATTGTTTCTCTTTAGGTTCAGGTATCTTCTCTTGGATCAGTAAGAAACAACCAAAAGTGGCATTGTCTTCTACTGAGGTTGAGTACAAGGCAGCATGTTTTGCCACTTGTGAAGCAGTGTGGTTAAGGAGGACCTTATGGCACATGGGAGTGCAAGAGGATGAGGCAACTGTGCTGAGGTGCAACAATCAAAGTTGCATGGCCATTACTAAAAATCCAGTGTTTCATGCGTGCACAAAACATATAGAGATTCAGTATCACTATGTGCATGATTTGATCGAGGATGGGATAGTGGAATTGGTCTACTATCCAACAGAGCAAAATGGAGCAGATATCTTCACCAAGGCACTCAAGAAGGATCAGCTTCAGGGTCATCTTCAGAGACTCGGCATTGGGCCGAGAAGGTAGTTCACCTACGGGTGGACATTGAGGGGGGGTGTTAGATATGCTCAATGCCCCACCCTCTTAGTAACCAGTAGTGGTCCAAGGTGCTCAAGTTGCAAGGCCCCCATATGAGGAGAAGCCATGTGTGAGACCAGCGGGCCAACAGCCTTCTGGTGGGGGTTCAAGGGCAAGAGCCCCCGAGGCAATGGTATAGGGAATATTCCCTAAATATTCCATGAACGATTAGTCGGTTCCACCAACTAGGTTGACTAGTCGGCTCCACTGACTAGGTTGACTAGTCGGTTCCATCGACTACGTTGATCCGATTACCACCCTCATAGCTTTGAAGAGGCGACCTCCCTAGTCCATTGTATCAGATCAGTTCAGATCATATCAGATCTTCCAGTTGGTAACTCTTCACCTAGTATCTGTCTAGATCGCCATCTAAGCTCCACTGTGGGAGCGCACAGATGGACGAAGCCATCATTTGTACTACATCAGTATTGAGGGAAAATTTTGTTCCTCTCCAGTTTGATGTGTGCTCTCTATTTTTTGTTCAGTTTTTGTTTCACTACACCGTGTAATTTAATAGATTGCATGGGCTAGAGACATAAACCTTTTTGCTCAAAGGCCCCCTATCCAATGCTATACCTGCTACTAGGGCCCGCACAAAGCAAGTGAGTGCCCCTACAAGGGTACTTCAAACCCTCTAGTGTCATGCTTCAAGTGTCAGGGGGCCACGTTTCTTAAAGGACTTCCCCTATAGGGATCTTACCCTAGCTGCTCCCCCCATGATAGGCCCTACACCCTTGTGTGTGGGGTGCAGAATCGAGCATCTATTCAAAGATTGTCCCTTGAGAACACCAGCAACCCCAGCCACCTAAGAGCACTAGCCTTAACTTGCTCAGTACGAACAAGGCCAGGCAGCTGCAGTACCCTTGAAGGTCATCACAAGGATGTAGGCCAAAGCCATAGGTAGGGCAATGAAGAAACAGGGAAGGAAGGATAAATTGCCCCTACCACAAAGCGGTGAGGTTTCTCAACCCCCACAAACTTGGTCCAAGAAAGCCATACAGGTAGGTGATGGGGTCAACCAGGTGCTCATTCAAGATGGTTCTGATGAGGAGACAACCACCTCCTTTGCCTCTAAACATACTTCCACCTAGGGTGACCCGAGTGTACCTCCATGACCAGATGTAAACAAGCCAGTGCAGGCCCAAGGCCTCGCACCTTCACCTCCATATATGGAAGCCTATCCTAACCAGTCCTAGAAAAACAATATGTAATAGAGGCTCAGAACCTGGTATGGGACTGCCAAGAGAAGTTTGAGCATAGACTCAAGGCAGAGGGTTACATAGCATCCACCCAGCCCACCTGACTAACCACTAAGGGGCAAAGGTGCTCAGGGTGCTAGAGAGGGTAGAAGAAGAGGAATGTTTCAACTTCGGTAAGTCAGAGGCTCCAGATTTGATGCAGTGAATGTTCCAAGAGGACCCAGTATTGCAAAACCTACAGGAGGAAGGAGACCTTTATGGTTTTAAGGATCTACTATCAATAGGAAGGGAGACCTCACAAGAACCCTGCGATAGCACTGAGTTGGATTCCTTGCTCTTGATTGAGGTAAAAATGCCAATCGCCTCCTTGTTGAGAGGGAATCATATCCTTTGGTGAGACCTATCCAACTGGATGAACGGACAATCCCTGCCCCCAAGACCTACTAGCCCTAAGGCCGATCGATCTCTAAAGGAGGGGTAGAACTTGCCCAAGGTTCCCATCAATAAGTTACGCCAATACTTTGAAGGTGATGACATGAATGCAGCTATCCCCATAACCTATCAGCACCAAAAGGTTGATGCCATCTTGGATGGGCGAGTGGGAGTGAGTGTCTGTACCAAGGAATGCTGGGTGAAGTGGGAAAATTTGGCACTTGAGCAAACCCATCTAGTGGTGAAGTTAGCTGATGGTGGCGGAACTATAGAACCCTTGCGAGTCCTCATCGGTATATCAAAGTATTCGAGTTCACGTACCTCATCAATTTTGTAGTCATGGACTTTACCCACAGCAACCGGGATATGAAGCCATCCTAGGCAGGCCCTTCTTGTGAATGTATGGGCTTATACATGACTGTCGTACTGACAACATCTATCTCAGCATGAGGAACAAATCATGTGAGTGGATTTGTGCACCTACAAGGCCCACCCATTGTCAGGACAACTCTTCATCGCAAAATCAGACAACCATCCGTACAACATCCCTAAAGTTGTTCCAACCCTGTGAGAGGGAAGAGGATGAAAGAGAGTCTGATGACTTTTGGTATGCACCTCTCCTTGAGCCATAATTTTCTTAGAACTGGATGCACATCCTGGCCAACATTGATGTTCCACAGAGAAAAGGATTCCAAGTTACAACCCCTGAACTCAAGAAAATGACCCCGATGGTTCCCCTTAGGATGTTTAACATGCTCAAACCCTACAAGGTGAGTAAGGGGATAGTAAGGATCAAATCAGACCTCCACTAGCTAGCATACATTGGTGCCACTACCACCCATCATGAGTTCTCTTGCAATTGGGGAGCCAAGGTGAGCAAGGTAACCTCCCCAGTTGGCTCTATAAGTGCCATGAAAGAGCCCCCTTGAGGTCCAAAACTCATGTTATCCAAAAGCTCGGCTAAGGCTAAGAGGACCAGTCCCCTTGAAGAAATAGAAGAGGAAAGTGGAGAGAAGGAGGCTCTACGATAGGTACTAGCCCACTACAAGGCCTACATGATCGAGGATCACAAGATCTTATACCAACAAGCCAAAAAACTCGGGAAGATGGATGCTCCCAAGGATATGATGGCCCAGTCCCTAGTCAAGGAGGTAAACCTAGCTCTGGAAGGTTAGGACCCCCAACCTGTATCCATCACCGATGATCTCTCCCCCAATGAGGATAATGCTCTAATATCTCTCCTACGAGAATACAAGGACTATATGGCCTACAAATACATAGATATGAAAGGGGTGCCTGCTGAAGTTGTGCAGCACATGATACCCATGCTTGATGATGCCACGCTGTCAACGTCCCCACCCTAGGAATCCCAAATATGCGAACATAGTGAGGGAAGAAATCCAAAAACTCATAGATGCGGGATTCATCTATGAGATCAAACATATTGACTGGGTATCACCCATTGTGATAGCCTTGAAGAAGAATGGAAAGATTTGAGTATGTGTGGACTTGAAAAAAGTTAACGTCGCCACCAGGCATGACCACCACTCCTTGCCATTCACGAAACATGTCCTAGAAAGGGTAGTCGGAAAGGAAGCCTATAGCTTCCTAGATAGATTCTCTAGATACAAGCAAGTGTCCATCACTCCATAGGATCAACACAAAACAACCTTCACAATCAAGTGGGGTGTGTATGCGGCTAGAGTAATGATATTTGAGTTGACAAATGCACCTGCCACCTTCCAACGGTTGATGATCACTATCTTCAAGGAGTACTTGAGGGACTTCATAATGCCAAACATCTTGTTGAGGCTAGTAGAACCCCAGGTCACTAATTGGGTTGATTACTTTTGTAATTAGATGCAGGAAGGCCTCAAAATACATGGTGAGGTCATTGGCAACCCCATGTTGTACATGCCCATGCTTTATCATATGCTACAGCAGAAACTGCCTATCGGCTATGGGTTGGATGACAAGATAGCCACAGGGCCGGTACTAGTAGATCAAGAGGAAGCAGAGGTCATGCACCGAAGCGAGCATGAACAGCAGAGCCCAGTGCCATAGTCCACTCCAACCAGCCGCCCCACGCAACCTGACCAAAGTCAATTGCTCACCCAGTATGAGGATCGCTAGCTACTGCAAGAGTTCCTACGTCGACAGTATTGCCTTAAGCACTCAGATCCCCACGCCAAGGGCAAGTGTACAGCAGGAGCCCATCACGGTGGATGACCTCTTGGGTGACGAGACAGTCACCATTGGCCTCCACCCAGGAGTGCAAGCTATCCCAACAACCCCCGCTGCACCCCAGGTCTAGCCATAGCCCACCCATAAGGGACTACCTCCTTTGTCACTAGCTCCTCCTCCTCTCCATGGGCAAGCCTCATAGAGGCCCTACAGTTTTGTAGTATGCCCCACACCAAGCGGTTATAGCCACATGACGGTAGAGTAGCTCTCCTGTGCTGACCAAATGGAGCAACATTTATTTGAGGCAATGGCCTAGCTCCCACAATTGGCACGAATAATTCTATAGAGACGATAGGAATAGGCCTCTCAACTCTCCTCTAGGCACAGCTCTCCGTGCACTACAGCCATACCCTAATGGTCACCACCCAAGAGGGCAAACGGCCCTCGATCCTAACAAAAGAGGAGTACCACATAAAAGTAGAGGAGCTTGAGCTATCAGTCATCACCAAGCTTTGATGAAACCTATCCTTGTGTCCTTAAAGTTCAAATTGCAAACATAATAAGTTATTACTTCCCTTTCAAGTAGAACAAGTGCTTACTTTCATGATAGAAGTTGATAAGAAGTAAGATAACAAACAAAGAATGGGTCCAATCTAGAAGGAAAGAGAATGATTAAAACCTCAAAGACACCACCTACCTCGCCAAGGTAGCTCTAGCATCACATGCATCTCTCAAGTGGTGTGACACCCAAAGATAATTCCTAACTCTCACCTCATATGCATTTCTTAAGTGGTATCATAGCTAGGGAAATCTCTCTAACTAGGGTCATCCAACTAACGAGAAGAACTCTACCAAGGTGAATCACTATATGGATTCTTTAAATTAGAAACTTTGGAATGTTTTTTTGGTGAAATTCCTATTAAGAGTTATAACTCATAAAATCAATCAAACATGGCTATGAGGGTCTCTCCATCCACAACCACCTCCCATTGATCCTGCCCAGCCCACCCAACAAGCCACCCAACCCCTCTCACCCCCCCTTCCTCACACAAATCTTCATCAATACTCGTCTAATGCCTCTAACACCAACATCGCATAGCACGAGTACTGCCCCGATCGACCTCCCAAAAGAGGCCCTCAATACGCTGCTTAAGTTGGCTGATTTTGTACATACGCCCATTGACACGGCACCCACAAAGATAGCGAAGGAGGAACCAATGCCGATGCAAGATGAGATGAGGTTCCTCAAGCTCTTCCCTCCTCCCTGCCACTAGAAGATGTATAGTGGAGACCCAACCTGCAATCATTCCAGGAACTACCACACAGTGCCTCATGCACTAGCAGTGTGCACATCCACCACCAAAGCGCACATGAGGAGGTTACCACCTCGCCCCCGATGCTCCGATTCCCCTAATCGATGCTAACGATGCCGGTACAGCAGTCTCCAGTCTCGCTGGGGCATCCCCTTCCTTAAAAAGAAGCAATTTTGGCGTTACTACCGTAGTGCCCACGTTGACCGCTAGATCCACACCTTGTACATGTCCATGGAACGTCGATGGGCTTGGGCCAAATTTCGTGAGCTCTAGCAACGGGACACCAACATTTTGTACTATTTTCCTAAGTACAACTTCCCAAAAGAGATGACACAAGAGGGATTTTTCTTCCGCCTCCAGTCCTTCAATGACACGTACAGCTCTATCCCCGATCTAGCCATCATTGCAACGGTCCATTTCAACCACCTTCTCCTCTTACTCCTCTGTGATCTCCCCGCCCACAATCGGCCGATTGACAACAAGCTCCACAATCTCAATAATCAGATTGTCTTCAACCTCGACATCGGCCCCACTCAATTTCAAGACTTCCACCTTGAACCCCACGTTCGCAATCCCCATGGCCATCACATCCGCACGGACAAGGACATGCACGTCGCCCATTTATGGAAGTTTCACTCATACTTGAGTCGGCTCACTCCCCGCCAACTGGACCACTACACAATCCTCCAGACGGTCCTCTCCACCCACCTCCTCCAACGTGGTTGATCCGAGGGTGGCTCAGCAACAGGAAGGGGGGCATGTTAGCATCCACAGGAGGGTACAGTCACAAAATGTAATCAGTGATTAGAGGTGATTAGGCTTCATGATTTACTTCAATGGCTGTAGCCATGGAAGGAGTACAATGCAAGCTTCACGAGGTTTGAACTGCAAATAACTCAAGCGGTTACAAGCCTCAAGGGGTTTGAGCCCCAAATAACCCAAGCGATTACAGGCTCAAGCCGCAAATTGCCGCAAAAAACTCAAGTGGGTATAGGCCTGAGGGGATTTGAGCCCCAAATAGCTTAGGCCTCGGAGGCGTGAGGCTAACACAAGTGCTATTTGGCGCTCTTAAATGGTTATAACACAAGTGCTATTTTCGACACACGTGTGGAACAATAGAAGAGAGATGGAAAGAATAGGATGGCACCCTACGGGCCCAAGAGCCTTATAAATGTAAAGAAAGACAGAGTGCTAACAGGAAAAGGGTTGGCCCTCCCTTTAAAGGGTGACTTGTATAAAAGACCAAATGGTTGACTTTGGTCTTCATTCTTGTATGCACAAGTTTGGAATACAAGCTCCCTCTTCTCTTCAAGAGTGTCTTTGGGTGTTCCCTTGTTTCCTTTGTAGTGCCTTTGTGTTTGCCACTCCATCCCCCTTCACTCTCTTGTTCTCCTTCTTCCTCCCTTCTCCACTCTCTTCTCCTTTCTCCCCCTTCCCTCTTTCTCTTGTGGAAACACAATTGCAACAATCCGAGATCCGTTTGAGTGACACATGCAGATGGCTCATGCCTTGCATTTCTCTCACAAGGAGTAGCTTAGAGTGGAGGCTCCATCGGCATTCCTTCAAGATCCCCATGACACGTGAGTCAACGTCGAGACTACACACACACACACAGAGAATCATTTCATTTTTTGATGCAAGGTGAAGGGAAAAAAGCCCAAATTCCATCAAAGAGGAGATTGAATTTCGCAAGTATAGCCCATCTGAGAGAGGAAACTACACGCAAGAGGAAGAGGACACATTTGAAGGAGGCTGGTGTCAAGGACATGCCCGTTATAAAAAAGCCAATCCAATTTAAGGGAAAGACACTAAAAGAAGACCAGAAGCCATTTGACCTGATGCTTTTTGAGTTTCTTTAGAAATGCAATACTCAACATGACGTCTACCTTTTCTATGACATGTGGAACAAAGACCTAAACTATGCTTTCATATTGGATAAGCATAGGGATTTTTTAGCAGAGGAGCTTAGAGAATTCCAAAAGTGTACAAAGAAGGGTAAGCTAGTCATATTTGACAAGGCTTATATTCATGTCAAGGATTTGATAAAAGATCATAAGCTCAAGTTTCTGTGAACACGAGGTTTGATAGCTTACCTCAATCATGCAAGGCACATTGCTTTACTCATCACCAAAGATGCAGGCTCTTGGAGGAGAGTCTTTATTTTGCTATGTTCATAAATTTCTCTCATGGTGCTCATGAAGAGATGTGGGAAGAGGCTGAGGAAGATCTCAAAGAAGAAGCCAAGATTGAAGAAGGGGATAGAATCTTGAAAAAGTATTGGAATTCGAAGAGGAGGATATAAATCTTGAGTAGGAGAGTAAAGAGGCTATAGCTCTGGACCTTGTTGCACTAAAGTCAAATCTCTAAGAGGAGAAGTATCTACTGAAGGACTCGATATTGAGACTTGTAGTCCTGCTGTCCCTATGCTTTTGTCCTTTACTATTCAAGGTCAAGAGCTATTATCCAACATACTCATCCTCTTTGACTTGAGGCAGGATTTTGCAATTGCATTGATTCATCAAGCTTATAGTCTAGGCTGTGACATTGGTATTGATGATGATGATTTGATGGTACTAGAAGATAATTTTGTCCCAAAGGAATCACTATCTCTATGATTTAAAGAAGTTACAAATTTTGAGGAGATGGATGGTGAGACCTCCAAGTCATCTAACTAGGTCTAGTACTATATTAACACAAGGTTAATTTGGTTGGATTAAACTAGCGATGGGTAATTTTGTAAACCATTGTTTTGTTAGTATAATTGTGGCTCTTGTTGATTCAATCGTCATGTGATTTGGCAACTAGCTGGTGGTTAGTGAGTAGCTTAATTACATTCATTGGTTAACTTGAGTTCGGCCTACGGTAGTTAGTAGGTTAAGTGTAATATTAGGGATGCAGCAGAGATGTGAAGTGTCGAGAGGGCTTGAAACATCGCATGGTAGCAAGTTTTTGTGAGCAAAAGGTAGTGCTTGGCATGGTGCCCGAGGCACCATTGCAGACTACGTAGACTTTTGTGTAGCTGAGGCAGTAACACAAGGAGCCGTAATAATCGCCTCAGCTACTAGGAACCAAGGAGGGAGGAGAAATTAGATGGATAGGTGGGGGATAACTGAGGAGGTCGAGGGGGAAAGGGTGGTGGGTAGTGAGACTTAGCATGATGATAGTTGGCCTTGAATGTGACGGGGCTTCAATGCATTGGCATGGGTGTAGATGCCGATAGCAAGCTGATATCACATTGACATCGGCACCGATGAGGCAGTGGGGTGAGTGCGAATACGTGGCGACACTGTGGGTTATGTCCATGTGGTAGGCAAAGTGGATGCAGACGATGAGGGGGCATGACATGCGAGGCAGTGCCACATGCAAAGGTGGTGGTTGCATGGAGATGATGCTAGCAGTTGGGGTCTTTGGGAGTGGGTGGAGTGGTTATGTGGTGGGGCAAGTGACAACACAATTGGAGAAGGCATCTAATATATGGTGTCGTGCCAGTACCTATCATGCCACATCTCTCAAGGTGGGAGGTGCTTGAGGATAAAGCTGTAGAAGCGATAAGAGTGAGATCTTTGAGGTCGATTGGCATGGTGCCATGCATGATGACGATGCTTGGTGGTGCAAAAAAATGATGTGGCACATGAACAATGGTGCCTCTACTGGCATGAATTATGGTGTGTAGGATGGTGCAGCAATGGGTGCATCGTGTTGAGATGGCAACAACACAGCACAAGAAGAGCGGTTTTGTGGAGCCATGGTGGGATTGGTTTTTGTGCCCAATGGGGCTACGAGGACCAATGCATGAGGGGGGGGTTCAAGAGGGGACAACGTAAATGGAATGTCTCTATGTGAGATAATGTTAGAGAGAGGGGGAAGGGAATGGAAGGGGGTGGAGGGGAAATGGAAGGGGGGAGTGGGGGGTGAAAGAATAGAATGGTAGAGAGGGGAGATGAGATAATGATAGAGAGGACTCAAGATGGAGGGGTGAGAGAATGGAGAGGGGGGTGGTGGAAGGGAGAAAGATAATGGAAGGTGTGGAGGGAGAAAGGGAGTGGGATGGATGGAAAACAAGGGGGTGCGACACTAACAAAAATACAAAAAGGGGAAATTTAAGGAGAAAGGGGCATGATGAAAAATGGGGAAATGGAAAAATGCATGGGGAGGAAGGTGGAAAGGGGGGGATGGAAAAGAGGTGGGGGTGATGGGAGAGAGAGGAGAAAGAGAGTATACCTTGAGTGCATGATGGAATGCAAGAAAGTGGAGGGGGTGATGGGAGAGAGAGGAGAAAGAGGGTATACCTTGAGTGCATGATGGAATGCAGGAAAGTGGAGGGGGTGGAGGTCAATGAAAAATATGGTGGTAGAGGGGGTGGAGATGGTGGACAAAAGGTGGAGGAGATAATGGACATAAAGTGGTGGGGGAGAGGAGACGAATGGAAAAAAGGGGTGATGGAGGAGAGGGAATAAACGAAAAAAAGGGATGGTGGAGGGGTAATGTTTGATGGAAAAAATGGTGGTGGAGGGGGATCAAAATTGGGGGACACACAAAACTTGGAGGTGGAGAGGAGATTCAAAAAGAGATCGGCAACAATGAATAGGGAAGCAATGAGAGGTGGGCTTGTTGCTTTTATAGGATGTGGGGTTTGAGAGAGTTATTTTTTGTGATTAGTGGGTTAATGTGCTTATGCAAGTAAGCAGTATTTAAGATGAAAATCTCATAATTTAGCAAAAATGGAAGCATCTTTGCACCCCTGTGCCTTGAAAGATGTATATTTAACAGTTTTCAAAGGGTATTATTTCCCACATGAGCAAACACATAATCTGCTTTCTCTTTAGGCACTTACCTCCCCGACAATGGCATTGCAAGGTTGTCACTTTTTCTCCTTAGGTCCGAGGGTGTTGGACACCTACAGTTATGTCATTGCTCGTTGTACCATAGGTGTTCACAAATGTAGCATAGGTCCTTAGGTTGTATTCCCATGAAAGCTGTAGGCTAAGGCATAGAAAGAAGTTCTAGTGCATGCTTAAATGAGAAAGAAGCAATGATCACAAAGATTGGTCACATCTAGAGCAGATCAAGGGTTTAGGAAAGGGTTGTAGGGTTTAGATTGAGGGTGGGGTTGAGAAAGCTAACTAGGGGTCCAAAGTTTAGAAAGAGTTCAAGGTTGAGAGAGAGTTCCAGTGTCGGAGATTGCTTGCATTGAGAGATATTTATACATTTCCATAGTTTCCATCCTTACACAAAGTTCAAGTGCTTTCTCTCTCTTGTAAGGACTTCTCTCTTACACAAAGGTGTTGATAGTATTTCTCTCTCTAGATCATGATTTTGCAAGTATGACCAAATCTTTTGTAGAAAGAATTTTGGCTATCCTTACCCTATTACATCCACCAAATCTACCTTTCAAATAAAGATATTATAAGCGGAACTTTTTTGCTACCCCACACACATAATGATCTCATATTGGTTGCACTAAACTGTGCTTTGACCTTTCAAATCAAGATATTACAAGAGAAACTTTGTCGCTACCCCACACACACAATGACCTCATATTGGTTGCACACTTTTGACCCTTGTTGCCACATCGTTAACAATCATTTAGCTCATTTGTAGTCTTTTTGCCCCTTCAGTGTGCATATTGAATGCTCCATGTTGAGACCTACAATTATCAATGCATCATACATCCAACTATCTTTCGCATAGTAGAGGACCGATTAGCATTTCGACAACACTTGGTCACCCATGATTGATAAAGCACTGAGGGTTTCTTGATTGTGAATGATGGAGGTTGATGTGTCTGCTGCTGATACATGGGTGGAGGCCATAACTGAAGATGGTGCTTCAAGTACAAACTGTTGAAATTCACATTAGTGGAGAGTTTTTGTGTAAGGGGACATGACTCGGTTAGAGCTGGCAACATCTTAGATCAAAGGGAGCATGAGCAAAGGGGCAATGCGGAATGCGACACGACAAATAAGGTAAGTAGAAGATGAGCACATGACCACGTTTGTAAGTAGCTCAGTCAGCTTCAAGGTTCACTCTTTCTTTCAACAAACAATTAAGGACTATTAAGCAATGTGGAACAACCGAATTCACTGTCACCCAAAATCTGAGAAGGATAAGATCAAAGGGAGAAAGAGTAGAGGGACAACGTGGAATGCAACATAACAACTAATGAAATCAAAAGATGAGCACGTGACCACACTTGTACTCTACTCAGCTTCAAGGTTCACTCTTGCTTTCAACAAACAATTAAGGACTATTAAGCAATGTGGAACAACTGAATTCACTATCACCCAAAATCATGATCTAGAACTATGCTTTGTGAGGCACAATGAGTCTTATTGTTTCAAATTACTGGAATCAAGGACATTTCAAACAATACAACAACAACATTATAGCTCATTTATTGAGTTGTTAAGATTATCCAATCAAAGATCAAAAGCATCACCCTCCAAAGTCAAGAGGATCCCTACGGATAAGTAACTATGGCTGGTAGGCCATAAAATTATGATGCAGTGACCTTGGCGAGTGGGCAGTGCTCTGCTTTAAGCTTCACCAGTTGTCTTAATACTACTCTCAC
Source organism: Dipteris shenzhenensis (assembly GCF_047967505.1). NCBI lineage: Eukaryota > Viridiplantae > Streptophyta > Polypodiopsida > Gleicheniales > Dipteridaceae > Dipteris > Dipteris shenzhenensis. Next base: position 53,165,251 of record NC_141607.1, on the reverse strand, counting down.
AAACCTATGGTCAGGGTTGTTCCTTGAACATCATGGGAGGCTCTTATGATCTCACAGACTCCTAAGAAGCTTTTGATTCCAAAAACAGCTCGAATATTATACAATTTTGTCAAAGTGGATAATCAATCAAAAATAGTCACTTTTAGATAATTTGTTTGGGAAATCAATCAGTATGTTTGTCAGTACAATTTTAGGTCTCCATTTTAAATCTCGAAAGATGACAGAGAGAGGCTACACTCTACTGCTTTTGAACGACTGACCCAATACACTAGGATTACATACTTTTCCTTTAGAATACCTGTGATAAAATTTGCACATGGGAGGCTCTTATGCACATTATTATCGTGCCACAAACTAGCCCCATTAATTGTTCATAAAACATGATACAATCAATCATCATCATTTGCAAGACGTGAATGCTGCACTCACTTTAGGAAAATTTTCTTGAGCTCTTGCGTTCGTAGTGTTCTCTCCCAAAACCCAATCTATGAGTAGAAAACACGACAATTAAGGCAAAGAAAACCACAAATTTATAGCTCCAAACTACCATTGCATCCAACTCACCTTGTCTATCAAAAGTCCTTCACCTTTAGAGTGAGCCTTCTTCTTCAATCTCACAATATAAGGTCCTTCTCCTTTCCCCTAGATGCTGGGTCAACCAAAGGCTCATTATCTAAGTGATGGGTGCCAAGAGCATGGCCATCCCTAACCTTCGAGTGCTCATATGCTAGTCCATTGAATTGGAGCTTCTTAGGAGGTTGTGAGATCTCTAAACCCCATTGCCCCTTTGTCCTCTTGATGATCATGAGAATTGCTTTCATTGGGCTCTTTGTCCAGGTAATATGCAACTTCCTTTTTGCCTTCGCCACCTTGTAAAGTTGGAAGATCTGGATAAGTGAGAGATTAGTAAACTTGGTTATGCTCCTATTCGAACTACTATGCTAAGGATTTCGGCATGAGTGTTGTTCCTGTACACAAATACCATAGGCCTAGAGCCACTTTAGCAATAGACTATACACAAACTATGGCTTGAAATACTTGTAGTGTCCTAAAAGAGAGCTAAAATCAAGGATCTACTTGGAGGCTAAATAGAGATTTTGGAATGAATTGATAGACCCATCTTGCCTATGGTACTGGTCCTTGCATCATTCGATTGGTTCCTTGCATCATTTATGGCTGCTCAATTGATATAAAGGATTTGAGGGAATTTATGTCAAGGGATTGTTGCTCAATATGTTTGCTTAAGTGGAGCTGCTGAATCAATTTTGATAAGTCTTATATGAGAAGAGTCTATTGCTCTTGAATCGTATGACAACTTGGGACCTAAAGAAAATCATATGTGGACGTAGAATCTGAAGGAATAGGGCGATTGCAGGGAGGTGCTATAGCTTGAGCACTCATAAGCTCTTTCGATAGGGTAAAAGGCCAACACTTTTGGTTTTGTACGTCACAATTGGAGTAGCTTGGGTTAGAATGCAAACATACAGTGCCATCACTATTGTTCATTCTACCATAGTAAAGGCCACTCTTTCCATAGAGATGGATTCCAGGTAGTTTCGTGCTCGGAGTGCTTGAGCACTATGCTATTCCCCACGTGGAGGGCATGGATGGTGTGAATCTTTTCTATCGTGGCATTGAAGTTGGGAGGCCGAATTTTGTCTTTTAGAAGGGTTCGATCAAGCGGGTCAGATTGCATAACGGGTCAAGGTTGGCCCAGATTAAATTTGGGCCATCCACGTAACATGCCCACAATTAATAGGACTAAAAAACTTACCTTTGGTCAACTTTTTAACCCTCCCTCTGTCCGAGAAAGGGACTGTCCTCCCAAGAAAGTCCTTGGAATATGGCTAGGGTCAGAAAGTCCTCCTTGGGCCCTTTCTCCAATACACATGAGCCTAGAGCGAACCTTTAGTGTGACGATAGCAACTTTGAGATGCATCTCGCCAGCCCTCAAATTAGAAGAGCATCTCATCTTTTCTTTTTGAAGGGCAAAAATAGGATAAACCTTCTTTCTAGAAGGTTTAAGAAATAGGATGTCCTTATGAAATAAAACAATGGATTGCTTACTTACAAGGACAAGAAGAAGGTTAAAATTTACTGTCATTCTAAATGCATGATGAACATAATTCACCACTTCACCAAAATTCATTTTTTTAATTAATACAATAAGTGCACATAGAATTATAAAAGTAAAGAGATCGACTAATAAGAGTTGATAAGAGTTGATAGCCACCCAATTTCAAATAGAATAATAATGTTGAATCAATAACATATGCAAAACTAAAAAATACATTGTTTATTAGATTGATGAAGACAAGACAATTTACAAAAAAGAGAATACTTCAAAGTGTATATAAAATAACTGCTACAAACTAATCAAGGCCAAAAAGGATACATGAAGCTAAACAACTTGCTTGAAATGCTCATAATAAAAAGAGAAATACACAACAGATCCAAGGTTGCTTATAATAACAATTTTTATTCTTACAAAAGAGTCTCAAATTTTTCTTTTTTACAAAAGAGTCTCAAAAGGATTATGAATAGATGGCTTTAACTTCTCATATATAGTAACATATAACTCCTCAAGATAACTTTTCATTTACAAAAGAGTCTCAAAAGAATTATGGATAGATGACTGTAGCTTCTCATATATAGTAACATATAATTCCTCAAGATAACTTTCCATACTTTCATGCTGTCCCACTCATTGGGGTTGAGAGCATCTCACCTTGTTATTCTTCCAAACATCAAATATTAAATTCCAATCAACATCATGCATGTGTTTCGGTGCCTATAAAGACATGAACATAAGCATGTCCAATGTCCTCAAACATAGGCAAGATCTTTCATCACTCTTCGCACGATTTTGTTTGGAAAAACCCCTTTCACATGCAGTTGAACTTACTGGCAACACAACTACAATTCGCCATAACTTATACAAATCTGGAAACATTTGCTGCCATTCTTTTTCAACACCACATTGCTCCCACACATCTAGCAATCCCTTTGAAGGATAAGACTCAAAAAGATTCAATACAAATCTTTGAAGCTCTCCTCCACAACAAATTGTTTGAATCAAAGAGCTTTCACCTTTCCAAATTTGTCACAAAGCTGTGTAAGATATTGACGTCCTATTTGACCCCTAATTTTTGCATCCCTTGAGTAGTTTTTAGGAGAAAACAATTTTGCAACATTGAACAAATGATGATCATAATACCTTTCATCAAGGTTAGAGATTAATCTTTGAATGAACCCTTTAGATAACCACACACAATCATCAAGATTAATCCCTTGTTTTATATCAACCAATGATGTGAAATGCAACACCACATGATGATGCATTACATATTCCTTGTCCTTGAAAGAGAATACTCCATTTTGTACTCCACGTATAAAAGCACTTAAGCATCGTGAGCCATTTGCAAACACTCCATTAACATACCTATCCTTCAAAAGAGTGATCAATACATCTACCTCTCTTCCGATGATTGTTATATCAACTTCATTTGCTTGAAACTTCATGTTCAGCAAGTTTGTCTCCTTCAAAACATATGCCATAAAATGGATAAGGAACAATAGTTAAAAATTTGCAACTCACATACATTGCTGCATACTTTGATTTCCAGCAACAAGTGAGCAAGATAGAAAGCACCTTCACTAACCTGAATCAAATAGCATACTAATAAGATAATCTATCCAAATAATTGAAGTAAAACATATTTTAAAAAGGCATCTAAAGATTACATATTTAAAAGTAGATAGCCTGATAATCTATCCAAAGAATTAAAAATAAAATCCACATGAATAACAAAAAAAAATTACAAATTCAAAGTAGATGGCATGATAATCTATCCAAAGAATTGAAAAGAAAAACACAAAAAAATTACAGATTCAAAGTAGACAGTAAAGCACCTCTTCATGACACTACCACGCTCCTACCACGAGAGAGCCATCTTACACCATGAATCCTTAAGATCTCATAGCTTCTAGGTAGAAATGAAAGCATGAGTTTCCTTAATTCTGCCCTACGTAAACTAGAATTCCCAATCCATTCATACACCTGACTAGCAAATTTATCAACATGTTTCATTTCAGTAAAGCATTCACATGCATCTTTCACCACAAGAGCTTAGATGCAATGCACTCCAACTAAGTGTGGCACATGTGCACAAAGCTTAGCATACAATCCAGAACTCCTTCCAACCGTAGCAGCAGCTCCATCTGAACCCATTGCCACCATTTTGTACAATGGAAGATCCATTTCTTGCAACACTTTTTTAATGGCCTCATACATTATTTGCGCCTTTCCATCATCAATAGAGAGCAACTTCACAAAGACAGTTACACGCGGACCAATGCCTCCATCTTTCAAGTTATGTACAAGATGAGATGCTTTTCAAATCTGCAATCAGTGCTTTCATCCACAAGAATGGAGTAGAATGGACTGCTAACAATTCCCTCTTTTAACTTCTCCCAATACACCATGTACATTTCTGAAAGAAAACCTTTGCCACAGGTAGGATTGATAAAAGAGGAGTACTTGCAAGAGAGAGGCATATTAGGAGTCTTCATATACATATGAAATTTGCATTCATCTTCAAACACTTCTAAGGCCAAATCCTTTTGAGTCACATGATACATAATTTGCATAACACTAACAATTTACTCTTTGCACTATCTACCATAAGCTTCACATGCTTTTCTATATGTTTCACACTCTCTCCAACCATTAGTTTCTTTTTTTGGACTGCTAGCTTATGAGACTCCGACGCATGGTGAATGGCAAGAGCTTGTTTTTGCATGGTTGTGCTCCCAAGTCCCCCAAATGGATTGGACATTTTCAGCTCTGTGCAAACTAAACACTTTAGTCTCTCTTCGCCTTCCTCATCAAATATAGAATACGACCAAGGATAAAGCAATTTCCAAGCTGGTACATAGCTGCGAACATACACTCTTTTTCGAGTAGTTGGAACAAAATCTTCTTCATCACCAGCATCACGCTCAACTTGACATGAAATGCCAGATTGCTCCAATAAGCGTTGGCACTTGTCTTTCTTACGACGTCCCATTTTCTTTGTGAAGATCAACGAGGAGGAGCAAAGCAAGGCTCCAAAAGATACAAAAATACAAGCCTTGAGAAAAAACCCCAAAAAAGAGATGAGGAGAACAATTTTGAATGTTAACAAACAATGATTAATGAGCCTAGTTGAAGTAAAGTGATGTTAACAAACAAGAATGGAGTAGAATGGACGCTTTCATCCACTTGCTCTAGATGTGATGTGAGGCGAGGAGAGCAAAGTTGCGAAGAGGATACGTAGAATAGATTTGAATAAAGACTCGACCCATCATCAATCCTAAAACCACTATTTCAATGCGTCTATGCTATAAGAATCATAGCACCTCTAGCACGCTTCATCTACTTCTCTGCAACCTTGAGAAAAAATTAGCCTAAGGACTTTGAAGAAAGCGTGCTGCAGAGGGGGGCCTTACGTGCTCGGGCCAACCATACGGAAGTGGAAGCATGAGAGCTTTGACATCGATTTGAGAAGGAGAATCCATGTGCTTCTGATCATCACCCTACGGGAGTTATGTCCTCCCAAACAGAACGATGACGTAGAAAAAGAAAGCCAGGAGGAGGGAGGAGAAAAGAAGGTGGAGCACCCTAAACCTTGCAAGTTGGGAGCCAAGATATCTTGATTTGTCTCAGGTCTGCATCATCGGCTGGCTTGCAGTGTAGCAGCTCCAATCGGCCTTCACTTGAACTAACGAAGTTATGAAGCAAGACTAATCTGGATTCTGCTTGGCTGGTGTCGCCCAAGATCTGAAAAAGGAATACAAAACACATTAAAACGGCCCGTGGGACTCAGTCCACCACCATTCCAGCGTCGCGACTCGCTAAGGTCCATTTCCTAAGTGGAAACTTAAGCATGCTGAACGGCAAACGCAGCTAAAGTGTCGAACTTACATTTCCAGGCAGCAGACAGGTCACAGAAGAATGCGAGCAGAGTTTTTCACGGACGTTTTGAGCTGCTCCCGTCACCCGCTTATCTGCAAGCAGCAATTAGAAAGATATTGAGTCATTCGTATTTCGTAATACTTCATATATGGTTGCAACTTCAAGGCTCAAGCTTGGACGCAGGAGCGGATCGGCCTTTGGGCACGTATTACGTAAGGTCTTCACCTTCATGCCCACCAAGCGGCACTGGTCCTGCACGGCCCGACTCCCGACTTCCTTTATCTGCCAGTAGCTACAGCCCTGAGCCGACCTCTCGACTCTCCTTGGCAACTTAGTCTTCGTGAATCGCTTGCGAGCAGTTCACGACTCCAAGTCCTGACTCGGTCCTCCTCCTCGCTCAGTTGCTATGTCCAAATCAGCTCCTATCCCTTCCACGCCCGTGTTCGGACGCTGTTGCGAAGGTTGTTTCTGTGAGTGCAAGCCGCGTCCGCTTCAAACCTGACCTCTCACGGTCTCCAATCTAGGGCGGGTGCAGGGCAAGCGGCAAGCCTCTAGGCTCTTCTCCTACAGGGCCACACAGCGGCCAACTAAACCGTGAAACGTTTTACGGTATTACGTAACACTAGTACAGCTCGAAGGAAACGTATCGTTTGACGTTCACTGTTAGTCTGTTCACGATCAATAGGCAACTGGTCGAGTACAGAAGTTAGAACTTAGAAAAGATTAAACCTGTTCTAGGCACGAGTGACTAGAGTCCGAACTCCATCTCACAGCAGCATCCTGGGTCCTGGCCTGTGGGCTGTGGCCACTTCCGATTCACACCAAATCCACTTGTGAGCACGTCCCTCAAGACTCTTGAAGGCTGAGTCCTTCCTTCAGAAGCAGCAAGCTAACTGCTAGAGACTGAAGGAAGCTAGCGGGAAGCTGGTAGCAAGGAGATACTCGAGCTTACGAGTTGGTAGAGAACTCAGAAATGTGAGAAGAAGTCTGAAAGGGATCCGACGTTGGAGCCAACGTGGGAGGGGGTTATGATCATAATTGGAGCCAGTCTGCATTCAACACCACTTACGAACTCCCTTGGATTCAAATCTAGATTTAGAAATTAGGAAAATATATAATATATTTTAAAATTTAAGTGTTAATTGTAAAATATATATTATTAATTTATATATATATTTTTTTTAAATGTTACATTTTGAAAGGTGAATATTATATGCACCCTTCTTTTGAGAATTTCACGTAAGGATACACTTTCCATGGGTGAAGGCTAATTTTATGTCTAACCCTTTATTTGAATAACTTCAAAAATATTATGCTTCTTGAGTAGGGGGGTGGTCCTATGGAAAACATTTCTTTGGAATGCCTTGTTAGCTTTTACCCTTATTGAGAAGGGGGAAAACCTCTTTTGAAGGGTGTTGCAACCTTCTAATTTGAGGACTAAAAGATCTCCAAGCATGTGGTTATTCAAGAGTGGTACTGAGCATCATGGAGCTTTTAACATAGAGTGTTTACACACTATGGGCGCCCAAGCCTGCTCAACCTTCATTCAATGCATCTCCACCTTGGGCGCGGGCAATGAGCTGGCAATCTTGCCCGTCCATGAACCTTATGTGGTAGGTATCCTTGATGTGGGAATGTGCTTTAAGAGCATGTTCAGGCGTAGCTGGGAACTGAGTCGCAACTCCAAATCGAAATCTGCAATTGCAAAGCACCACTGAAGCAAGATGACCCGCCCCCTTGTGATCGCTTCCAGCCAGGTGGGCAGTGGAGCAATCGTTCGCCAGGACGCAAGTTTTCCCATCTTCAAACCGGTGGTGGAGCGCTCTATTTCAGTACCTCAAAATGTTCGACTTCAGGTGCTCCCGGTCAGACCTCGAATTTCAGTCCTATCTTGGTTTTCATGGTAGTCACGCTTCACGGGTAGGTTAATGACACAGCGCTTGTGGCAAGGGTACTCCATGGATCCCTTCCAGTGGTGGGAGAACCGAAAGAAGAAAAGTAAGCGTGCGACAGATGGTTTTCATAGGCTGTAGTATGCTTGTGCCATTTTCGCCAGTCTAAGAAGGCCTGTTGTGATTTTTAACAGGAAAGCCCTGGCGCCTTAGATTTTAAGCATAGCATGGAGGCGCTATGGGTAGATGGTGCGTACAATTCAGGTTGGGTTGAAGACATGCTCGAGAAAAAAGAGTTCGGAAGTAAGGGGGCCCTGTCAAACTGTGAAGACCTTGGCTTTGAGGAAGCTAGTAACAATTGGAAGGTCAGAGTTAGGTCCGGGGTGCAGGTGAACACATCTAGAGGACTAGAACTGCCACAGAACGGTGCCTGTGAGATGCTGAGCTTAGAGGAGGCACTCACTTCTTTGGAACGGATGCCCAACCTACCTTCCGTTGAGAACTTTATAAGCATTTTGCAAAATTGCAGAAAAGAGAAAGAACTAACGTGTGCCAAGCGCTTGCATAGCTACATGTGCAAATGTGGGTTGGAGACTCATAGATCTCTTGGGAACTACCTTGTTCCAATGTTGGTGGAGTGTGGGAGCTTGTGCGATGCTGTGCAGGTTTTTAAGAGGCTCGTTGCTCCCAATCAATATTCTTGGACTTCTCTCATCATAGGTTATATTGAATGTGGGGAATCACAGAATGCCCTCAACCTGTACGAGAAAATGCAAGATGATTGTGTAAGCCCTAACAAGTATACGTTTTTGGCCCTACTTAAAGCGTGTGCTAGGCTGAAAGATGTGGAAAGAGGCCAGGAAATACATGCCGAGATTGCCAGCAATGGGTTGGAAAGAGATCCCTTTCTTGGCAACACCTTGGTGGGTATGTATGCAAAATGTGGATTGCTTGCACAAGCACGGGAATTGTTTGACAAGCTTCGAGTTCGAGATGTGGTTGCATGGAATGCTCTTATTACAGGATATGCCATAAACGGGCTTGGTGAGGAAGCTCTGAATTGTTGTGAACAGATGCGACTAGAGAGTGTCTCTCCAAATGCTGTCACATTTGTTAGTAGCTTGAAAGCTTGTGGCAGCATAGGAGCCATAGTCAAGGGCCAAGAAATACAGGCCGAGATTGCCAGAAAGGGATTGGAAAGAGATCCTCTTCTTGGCAGCACCTTGGTTGATATGTATGCCAAATGTGGATCACTTGCAAAAGCACAAGAAGTGTTTGATCAGCTTCCAGTCCGACATGTAGTCTCATGGACTGCACTGATTGTAGGATATGCCGAACGTGGGCTTGGTGAGGAAGCGCTGAACTGTTTCAGACAAATGCAACTGGAAGGTATCTCTCCAGATGCTGTCACGTTTGTTTGCAGCTTGAAAGCTTGTGGCAGCATCGGAGCCGTAGACAAGGGCTGCGAAATACATGCTGAGATCACCAGAAAGGGGTTGGAAAGAGATCCTTGTGTTGGCAACACCTTGGTTGATATGTATGCCAAATGCAGTTTGCTTGCAAAAGCACGGGAAGTGTGGGACAAGCTTCCGATTCGAAATGTAGTATCGTGGAATGCACTAGTTGCAGGCTATGCTGAACATGGGCTTGGTGAGGAAGCACTTCACTGTTTTGAACAGATGCAACTGGAGGGTGTGCCTCCGACTCCTGTCACACTTGTTGGCAGCTTGAAAGCCTGTGGCAGCATAGCAGCCATAGACAAGGGCTGTGAAATACATGCTGAGATTGCCCAAAAGGGCTTGGAAAGAGATCCTTTTGTTGGCACTGCATTGGTTGATATGTATGCCAAATGTGGCTTCCTTGCAGAAGCACGGAAAGTATTCGACAAGCTTCCAGTTCGAAATGTAGTCTCGTGGACGGCACTAATTGCTGGATATTCTGAACATGGGCTTGGTGACGAAGCCCTGAACTGTTTCCAACAGATGCAACTAGAGGGTGTGTCTCCAAATGTAGTCTCATGGAATGCAGTGATTGCAGGATATGCCCAACTTGGTGAGAGTGAAACTGTTTTCCAGATGCTTGAAAGAATGACAGGCGAAGGCATAAATCCAGATGGCGTCACATTTCATAGTCTTCTTACGGTGTGCAGTCATGCAGGTCTAGTGGACAAGGGCCAGAAATACTTTGATGCCATGAGCAAAGACTATGGCATCACTCCTACTATTGAGCACCACACTTGCATCATCGATCTCGTTGGTCGGGCAGGCCAATTAGATGAGGCACTTGCGATGGTGGAAAAGATGCCTTTCCAACCTAATCTTTTGGTCTGGCATACAGTGTTGGGTGCTTGTCAAAAGTGGGGTAATGTGGAGCTTGGAAGACATGCCTTTGAACATGCAGTGCGATTGGATGAAAAGGACTCTGCAGCTTATGTCTTGATGTCGAACATCTATACAGATGCTCACATGCAGGAGGACCGTTACATTACAGTTAGAATGTGACACCACCTGGTTGGCAGAAGTCTTTAGAGAGGCCGTGAGATGTTTGAACATACATAAATGTAAATAACATGTGTGAAACCAAGTTTGGTTTAGTGTTATGGGTTTGTTGCTAGATAAAACAGCCAAAGACTTTGTCAAGGTGCTTGATGAGGGATGAGGGGACTAAATATTCCCAAGACTTCCTATATGCATACATGTGCCCATACTATTTGTCGTGATCATTGCCTAGGGCCAAGTGGTGGCCAAATGTGAAATGGAGGGTCCATAGAGGACCTAATGGGCATGTAGGGTAAGTGCACAAGGGACTGACGCTTGGCAAGATGCCAAGCCCGGGGTATCTAGGGCCTAGGGGGTAGACCTTGTGCACAAGATATGTGAGTGTGTGGGGACAGAATCATGTTTGGTTGGGAGCATAGTTGGAACCGTACGCATACGGTCATCCGTACCGTACGGATTCCATACGTCATTTCCATACGCGTATGGAATACAATTCCGTACGCTTTTTTTTTGGGGGGGCAAAAAAATATGCTTAAAGCCGCCCGTACAGCTATTCAGCTGCAATTCACAGTAGCAGGCGCAGTTCTCCAAGCTCCATGCAGGCCGTACACATTTCTGTACCTACAGCCTTAGAGCCCAGCTGTACAAAATCCGTAAAGCCTGCCAGCCATACAGCCAGCTGTACCAACGTCCAAAATCTTGCCGTACAGCCAGCCCTCCAGGCACCCAACTGTTGAAAGTTGAAACTTGACGCAGCTTTCCACTGTCCAGTGTCCACCTTGAGCTCTCGAGTCTCAGGTACCTGGCCTTCAACAAGAGGAGATTCTCTGAGCTCTTGTGACCTTAGCCTTCAGGATTTGATTGAAGGAGGATTGAGGTGACTCCCTCTTATCTCTTCCATGTTATCTGTTGAATCTTGGGTCTTGAAGTTTCTTTTCATTCCGAAATTCAGATTCTCATCTCTCTCTCTTTCTCTCTCTCTCTCTCGCAAATGGGAAGAAAGAAAGGAGAAGAATGGGAATTTGTGGAGACACTGAAGTTTTTGGGAATGGGGCAGTTCACTTGTAAATGCAAGTACTGCCCTCACAAATGGGATGGAGGACCTACCCGCATAAGAGCACACTTTTTTTGGCTGACAAGCCTTGGGGTTGACCCTTGCACCTCCCCCCCTGAAAATGTGAAAGACACTTGCAGAAGATTGCAAGCAAAGGCAAGTAAAAATAAATTTGCAGAAGAGCTTGATGCAGATGTGGCTGATTTGGGAGATGCTTGGGAGAGTGGTGTTGCAAGTGCAAGTGCATCTGCACATGAACCAAAACAGAAGAAACAAAAGGTGTCAAAGGGAGCCTTGGCCAAGGCATGGGAGTCCCAGGCACGAAAGGATGCCTACATTGCTCTTCGGCGCTTTTTCTTTACAGAGAACATTTCTCATTGGAAGGTGAGGAGTCCATATTTTTTAAAAATGGTCCGTGCAATTGGCTAAGTTGGGCCTAGCTTTAAGCCTCCATCTTATAAATCCTTGCGCAGTTCGGAGTTGAAAATGAGGTGGTATGCATAGATCAAGAATTGCTGTAGTCTCGGGAGAAATGGAAAAAGTATGGATGCAGCATAGTGTGTGATGGCTGGTCTAACACTCGGCGTAGGCCTATCATTAATATTATGGTCTCATGCATTTTTGGATTTGTCCAGTTGAAGTTTGTGGATACTAGTAGGCAGTATAAATCAAGGGAATATATTTTTGGGATATTAAAAGATGCCATTCTTGATGTTGGGCCAGATAATGTGGTGCAGGTGTGCATGGATAATGCATCTAACTGCGTGCGAGCAAGAGATTTGGTAGAGGAGTGGCAGCCATACGATATCTTGTACGACGGCTTGCTTGGTACGGCCTAGTACGGAGCGCACGTGTGAGGCAGTACAACCTGGGTGATACTTGGCAGAGCAGATACGGAACGTATGACAAAGCAGGTACGGACTGGCGCAAGAATACTGTACAACGTGTACTAGTTGTTGGTCGACCGTACGATGACACCTGCTGTACGGGGTAGGTAGCGTCTGTTGTACGGACGAAGCTCTCTGTTGTACAGGCGACGTGCATGCTGTACGGACGAGTAGGACTGGAGATTTACAAAACGTACGGCGGCAAACAGTACGACTGACCGTATTGTCGTACAGATGGGTAGCGCAAAAGATGTACGGCTGACTGTACTATTGTACAATGAGCAGAAGTCCGAGAGTGAGCAAGCAGTAGGCAGGAGCAAGAGCTTGTGGCTCTGATACCAAATGTTAGAAAGGTGCAAGTAGGATGCACGGGAGCAAGAGCTAGAGAACCAAAACGTCAAAGCTGCAATAGATAAGATAGTAAACATACAAGAGTGAAGGTGATTTTGTCTAAGTGACAAAACCACACTAACCCACTAACTATGATTAGGGGGAAAAACCTCTAAGGGAAAAGTGCCCCTAACTCACTTTTGGATTACATTGGTCATTGTGTTAGAATTATTATTATATTCTAGCAGTGACCAATGTAATGTAATAAGTAGGTTAGGGGCACTTTTCCCTCATTTGAGGTTTTTTTCCCTAACCACAGTTAGTTCACTAACTACGGTTAGTGAAGGATAAGGTTTTGTCACTTAGACAAAACCTTTCCCTCTTGTTGTACTACTTCACTTCATCTATTGCAATCTGAAGTTCAGCTCTCTTGCTCTCTCTCTCCTCTCTCTCACATTTGGTATCAGAGCAGCAAGACCCTGCTCCTAGCTTCCGGCCTAGCCCCTAGCTCCCAGCTCCCAGCTTGTTACACCCAGCGCCAATCTGCCATCCGTACCTCCGTACAGCAGCAGTCTGTACCTGCGTTGATTGTCCGTACAGTTTGTACGGTACTCTTGCGCCAGTCCGTACTTGCCATCCGTACTTGCGTTGACTATCCGTACAGTCATGCAAGAGATTGTCGTACAACGCCCATGAACAGCTGTACAACGCCCATACGATGTACGGATTTGGAGTTTGATGGCCGTACATTCGTCGTACACTCACCATACCTACACCGTACCACCTGCTCCGTATAGGTATCTCCGTACAGATCTGCGCCGATTGTCCGTACCTACTGCTCATCCGTGTTGTGAGCCATTTGGCTGAACACACAGCTTGTTGGTTGCTTGGTAGTACACGACTTCAAAGCTGTTTGACGTACTACCGTCCGTACATGCCCGTACTACGCAAGAAGGATGACCGTACATCCGTACAAAGTTACGCAAGCCACTCCCGTTCCAACTGCGTTCCAACTGCAGGCAGTTAGTCTGTACCTCCGTACTGCGCTGATGTCCGTACAGCCACCAGCAGACACAAGGTGTAGGTACTTCTATTTTTGCAGCAAGTAATATTTTGCAGGCACATTGCAGTCTTTGGGACAAAAATCTGGGGCTTCTGTACATTCTTGGATAAGTATTGTAGGCAGATTGCAGATTTGTCAAGAGTTTGGGGATTTTGGACTTGCATTGCAATTTTTGCAACAGTTGGGGCTTTTAGTCAATCTGCCCTCTTTTGGTTGCAATTTTTTGCAAGAAATTGGGGCTTTTGCAATTGGATTATAATCTTGCAGAAGAAGAGCAATTTGGAAGCTTTGCAGGCTTTTTGGACTCAATTTGAGTCACATTCGAGCACATTGGCAGTAGAATTTACTCCTTTTGTAGATAAATTGCAAATTGGGGCTTTCAGTCAATTTGCCCCTTTTGAGTTGCAATTTCTTGCAAAAATTTGGGGATTTTTGCTTTACATAACAATTTCGTGCATTTTTGGGGCTTTCAGGCAATTTGCCCTCTTTTGGATGCAATTTTTCTGATGAAATTGGGGCTTTTGGCATTCGGATGCAATTTGGCAGTGTAAAAGCATTTTGGGACTATTGCAGACAATTTTGGACTCATTTTGAGTGACATTGCAGACATTGGCAAATTCTGCAGTGTTTTTTGCAAGTTTTTGAGAGCATTTGCAGGACAAATTAAAGTGCATTCTGAGCCTTTCATAGGCTGTGACAGTATTTGTCACTATGGGCAAATTTTTCTTTGTAGATTTTACTTGTGCATTTTATATCCTAGGAAGGGATTTCACTTGGTCAGTCTGCTGTATTTTTTTATATTATCTGGTATAAATGGCTTAGAACAACTCCAATGAGGTGTTCGGGGTTCTCACACAGGAGGATAAGTTGGATGGCACCAACTACTCCTTGTGGAGTTTCATGGCTCGCAATATCTTGGTTGGCAGACATCTTTGGGATTATGTCAATGGAGATGAATACAGCTACTACACCTGTCACTCCTATAGTTGGAGGCAAGGGTAGAGGTATAAATGCAGCACAGGTGGTTGGAGCAGCCGCTCCAAAAGCTCCCACAGCAGAACAGAAAAGATGGGACTCTAGAGATGCACAAGCTCTTTCAGTAATTTCTCTTTCTGTCAAGAGGTTCATTATACCTCATATTCGGTCATGCAAGACATCTATGGCAGCTTGGGCAATACTAGAGAGTATGTTTGCAGTAAGAAATGATGCCAGGGTTTCCTTTCTGAAGCGAGAACTTTCCCATACACATATGGAGGAGGGAGATTCCATGAATTCTCACCTCACAAAGCTTCAGGACCTCAAGGAACAATTGCTGAATATTGATGAAGTCATTCCGGATTCAGAGATGATCACCACCACTCTGAACTCTCTTCATGAGTCCTATCTCGGTTTTCACCTCGCTGAATTTGTCATTGAGGGGGGGCAGCAATCCTCTCTCCTTTCACGAGTTGGTAGGACTTCTGTTGCAGGAGGAACAAACTCGTAGAAATAAGGCAACTCGAGCTGGCGAGCATGCTATGCTCTCCAAGTTCAAGCCCAAGGGTAAAGGGCAGCAAACGCCACATGCCAATCAGCCCACACATCAGCATAAAGCTGATTCTGGACAGCCTTCTTATAAGGCAAAGGGTGATACAAATAAGCAGAAAAAGAAGGGCATCTGTCACTATTGCAAAAAGCCAGGTCATTATATTGGAGAGTGCGAAAAGCGCATAGCCAAAGAGAAGAAAAGGAATTCCGGTATGGCTGTATCAAATGCATCAGTTCCACATTCTCATGATGGAGGAGTTGCAGCCAACTTGGTTGAAGAGCACTATGCCTTTTTGTCTTGCACTTCATATTTTTCAGTGGGTAGCTCTGATATTACAGCCACTCATGATGATGACCCATATGCTTTCTTGACTTGCAGCTATGATCCTTCAAAGGATGAATGCTCCTTTAGTGTTGATGAGACACTTCATACTTGGTATTTTGACAGTGGTGCTTCAAAGCACATCACTTCCAAGAAGAGTCTGTTTGTAACTCTGCATTCTTCACCCACCAAGAAGAAGGTAACTTGTGCGAATAATTCTTCTTATTCAGTGACAGATCATAGCACAGATTTCAGAATCTCAGATGTACTCTATGTGCCAGGGATAAAGAAGAGTTTACTTTCAGTGTCCTCACTCAATAGAGGAGGATTTCAGGTTGTTTTTTACGATGACAAGTGTGCAGTCAGAGATAAAGAAAATGACTATGCTTTGATGTTGTCTAGCACTTTGTATCGGGGTCTTTTTCAGCTTGATCTATATGAAAAAAGATCCCATCTTGCATTATCGGTTAGCACTCCCACTGTTGCGATGCAGAATGTGGAGTTATGGCATGCCAGGTATGGGCACATGGACTATGGCAGCTTAATGACACTTCAGAGGCATGATATGGTTGATGCATTGCCTCTTTTGGAGTCTCCTCCTCCTCATGCATGTAAAGGCTGCATTCTTGGCAAAATGCGTAGACTTCCCTTCAAAAAGGATGGTGCAATGAAAGCTACTCGAAAATTACAGCTTATTCACAGTGATGTCTGCGGTCCCATGAGGACACCTACTTTTGGGGTTATCTCTATTTTGTTACATTCATAGATGAATTTACCAACTACACTTGGGTCTATGGTCTCAAGGCAAAATCAGAAGTATTTTTGCATTTCAAACACTTTGTGGCTATGGTTGAAAATGAGACAGGACTCAAGGTGCAGACACTTCGAACAGATTGAGGGGGGGAGTATATGTCTCATGAATTTGAGACATTTTTGAAAGAAAAAGGCATCATGCATCAGCTTACAGTGAGGCTTACACCTCAACAAAATGGCAAAGCTGAGCGAAATCGCACCACCATGGAAATGGATAGATGCATGCTCACAAGTAAGAAGTTGCCTCACAGGTTTTGGCTGGAAGGTCTCATGTGTGCCAACTATCTTTTAAATCGGGCTCCTACAAGGGCTTTTAAGACAATCACTCCCTATGAGGCATGGCATGGGAGAAAGCCTTCAGTGGACCATTTCAGAGTTTTTGGTTGTGTTGCATATGCCCACGTGCCTGTGGAGTTCAGACACAAGTTGTCAGATAAGGCACTCAAATGCATTTTTGTGGGATATAGTTCACAAAGCAAAGGCTATCGTCTCTACAATCCTACTACACGCAAGATTTTTGTTAGTAGAGATGTTATATTCTCTGAAAATTCTGCACATATACATGCAGAATTTCAGATTTCAACCTCTTCAGATGATGTGTTTGAGGGGATGCTTCCTATAGCATTTGGTTCCCTCGCTGAAACTCAGAATTTACAGCAACCTCCGCCAGATCCACATGTACAGATTCAGCCCCCAGCTGAATTAGTACAACCTCAGGGTGTGGATGAAGTTGTCAGGCAAGAAATTCAAGAGATAGATGCAGCCAAAACAGTCCCGCATTGCTTGCTTCTCGTAGTGCAGTAAGGCACATGGGGGGGGCTCTTTCAGTTGAATCAGCTTATGCAGGTACTCTTCTTGATGAGGAGGAGCCTGAGACATTTGAAGAAGCAAAGGATAATGTGCATTGGATGAATGCCATGCACGATGAATTGCAGTCCATTCATAAAAATCAGACTTGGGAAGTCGTGGATTTGCCACCAGGTAAGAATGCCATAGGTACACGTTGGGTTTTCAAAGTCAAAAGAAAGCCAGATGGGTCCATTGATCGGTTCAAGGCAAGGCTGGTTGCAAAAGGATATGCTCAGAAAAAGGACATAGATTATGAGGAGACTTTTGCTCCTACATTCAGAATGACCACCATCAGGTCAGTTATAGCAATGGCTGCAAATTTTGAATGGAATGTTCATCAGTTAGACATTAAAACAGCTTTCCTTAATGGAGACTTGTTGGAAGAGGTTTATGTCAAACAACCTCCGAGCTTTGAAATTTCAGGAAATCCACATCAGGTATGCAAGCTGAATAAAGCTTTATATGGGCTGAAACAAGCTCCACGTGCATGGTATGTCAAAATTGAGGCCTTTCTAACTAGCAAGGGGTTGCACAATAGTCCAACTGAGAGCACCCTCTACATCAAGAAGGATGGGGGGGATATTTTGGTCATCATTCTTTATGTAGATGACATGCTGCTCACCGGATCAAATGACAAAGTAATTGCAGATTTCAAAGTCCAATTGAAAGCTACATTTGATATGTCAGAGACTTGGGCTTGTTACATTTCTTTTTGGGGATCCAGTTTATTCAAGAGAAACATGGCATTGTTATGTCTCAGTCTAAGTATGTTCAAAAGCTCTTGGACAGATTCAACATGCATGATTGCAAGCCTATGTCCACTCCCATGGAGCCGAGGTTGAAGCTTACAATGCATGATGCGGGTGAATCAATTGATGTCACACTCTATAGCCAGGCTGTTGGATGCCTCATTTATCTCTGCAATACAAGACCTGATATTCAGTTTTTAGTTTCTCAAGTGAGCATGTATATGCACAGCCCAAAGATTATGCATTGGCACGCTGTAAAACGCATCTTCCGTTACTTGCAAGGTACAAAGTCTTTTGGCTTGATGTTCCCAGGGGGAGTGACTTGCAAATGCATGCTTACAGTGACTCAGATTGGGCTGGAGACTATGATACTAGGCAGTCCACCAGTGGGAATTGTTTCTTTCTAGGACATGCTTGCATCTCTTGGTTGAGCAAGAAACAATCTACAGTGGCTACCTCCTCATGTGAAGCTAAGTACAGAGCAGCTTTCACAGCGACAGTTAAATGTGTTTGGCTGCGTCGTTTGTTTGCTGATCTTCATCTTTTATTAGAGGGTCCTTCTCCGATTCTCACTGATAGTCAGAGTGCTATAGTAGTGGCAAAGAATCTTGTGTTTCATGCTCGCACGAAGCACATTGAGGTTCACTATCACTATGTGAAAGAGAAGTTGCATGCAAGAGAGATCAGTATGATCTATGTATCAACACATGACAATGTTGCAGACATCTTCACCAAAGCACTTCCACGTGAAAAGTTTGAGGCATTTCGCAGTGCCCTGAACTTATTTCCTTTTGGTGATTGATCATTTCCTTGTACATGACATTGGCACTGCAGGGGGGTGTTAGAATTATTATTATATTCTAGCAGTGACCAATGTAATGTAATAAGTAGGTTAAGGGCCCTTTTCCCTCATTTGAGATTTTTTCCCTAACCACAGTTAGTTCACTAGGTTTTGTCACTTAGACAAAACCTTTCCCTCTTGTTGTACTACTTCACTTCATCTATTGCAATCTGACGTTCAGCTCTCTTACTCTCTCACTCTACTCTCTCTCACACACTGCCTAGAATATGGCAATAATTCTAACACTTCTCTCCGCTTCATCCTGACTCCCGTCTTCGCCTTCTTCCTTCTGGTTCTCCCTCTTCTTCTTTTACAACGGGAGCATTTGTGTTTGTTCGGAGGAGGAAAATCTTGGTGATAACCTTTGGTCTAGCCAGAGAGGCTCTATGGCAACACCCTCAAATCCCATAGCAGTTAAGGTCCTTCTTTCTCCAATCGACAAGCAACAGGTACAGCAAGCAGTTTAGTCTCTCCAGGCCAAGGCAATCGTGGGCAGAATTGTGGGCCTCACACCCACAAGGAGACAAGTGCGAGAGTGGATGCAGGTGAGCTTGGCACTAGATGGCGACCACATTCAGGAGGTTACCATCTACGAAAGAGGCGTCTTCCTCATCCAGCTGAGCTCTCTTGCTACCGCCTTGGCACTTGTGAAGCAGAGTCCCATCCTCCTTGGCCCGCATTTGGTATCTCTCTTCCCTTGGTACCATGGCTTTACAGTGGAGGACATGGACACACACACCATGTTCCTTGTTTTCTGATTATACTCCACTTCTCGAGGCTCCCAAAGGAATATAGAGGCATCCTCCCCTCCATTGGTCCAGCATTTGGCACTGTGCTGGAGTCTCCGTCAGATTCGGCCGCATCAATGGTAACAGATGACAGGGTCCCCAGGATCAGACTAGTGGTTGAGAGCCCAGAGTCCCTCCCAGAGTTGATCCTCCTAGAGACCCTTGAAGGGGGTACACTCGCGAGCGAGTGGAGATTTATGGGTTACAAGGCCAGTGTCTTCGTTGCAGATAGATTGGTCACCTAGCTAGAGATTGCCTCCGTGGCCAAGGCCGAGCTCCTCCTCCCCCACCCCTACAAAACAGGCAGAGTCGGCAAGCCAGAGCCCAGAACCCCCCCAGATAGGAGCAGCAAGAGTCTAAGACCCCCTGGGTGACCCCTTAAGAAGGGGACTGGACCCATGTTAAAAAGAAAAAGAAACCAAGCAAACAAGCTCGAAAGCGCCGCCCCCTCCCCTCCGCCCCGCCCTCCACGTCCCTAGCAGGTTCTTCGGCTTCCCCTCCCCTCCCCCACCTCGACTCCCCTGCCAACAGGCAAGGGTAAGACAGCACCCCTTTCGCTTCCTCATCGCAGCATCCGGTCCCCTCTCTCCATTCAAGGGGGGATCAAGAGGGAAGGGGCTCGTCCTCTCGGTCAGCAGCTCCCAATTTCCAACCTGGGCGTCCCTTACCGCGGGAAATTTGGAGATTGGGACCCTAGAACTATCTAGAGATTTTGGACTCTTACCCTCTACCCCTTGAGGTAATGCTTGTGACCTTGCAGCCCCGGAAAGGGGGTTCCATCAGCGTAGTGGGCTCCCAGACACACCGAGTTTGGAGATTCTAGTTCGCCTCCACAGGGTTGAAGAAGTGGTCCCTAGTAGTGCTTGATGCTATG
The DNA here is from genome assembly GCF_047967505.1 of Dipteris shenzhenensis. Classification (NCBI taxonomy): domain Eukaryota; kingdom Viridiplantae; phylum Streptophyta; class Polypodiopsida; order Gleicheniales; family Dipteridaceae; genus Dipteris; species Dipteris shenzhenensis. The sequence continues at coordinate 53,144,808 of NC_141607.1, read as the reverse complement.
CTGGGAGATCATATTTCACGCATGATGGAGGAGTGGATGGAGCCACGGGGACTAGACCTTTGGCACGCCCATTGTGCTGAGGTGAATTCTCAGATTGTGCTTCACACGGGAGAAGTCGATGTGTGGTTTGGCGGTAGGAGTTATCAGATTGCCGCTTGAGGCAAAGGTTGATCAGGCATACTACTGGCCACTCCAGAAGTGTGCAGAGTTATTTGGGGTGAAAGTCTCCTTCATGATGAAGTGGGCACGAAAGATTGGCATTGAGCTAGTGTCCACCCTAGTACACCGACATACAGACATAGACTACGCACCCTCCAAACCCTCGACAAAGTCACATAAGGAAGTCTTTCTAGAACAGGCACCCACTTACACGAGAGCCTTGTTTTCTAGATCCCTGTCCTCATGAGTTGGACCATAGTGAGTTGGAACATGCACGGACTCCATAACCGTGCTTGTCGTCAACCGCAGTACCTGATCCTTCGGCAAGAGCTACAAAGGACAGTGGTAGGGCGTGCAGTGGACATCCTTTTGATTGAAGAGCATATGTTCTTAGCATCAGACATTAGATGGCGGCACCACCTCTCAGAAAGAGGCTCGGAGGTGTGGTTCCCTGTAGTAGGACGGAGCGGAGGGGTCTGCATCTCGGTCTCACTGACAATGGCTCCACAGGTTTATGATCAGGGCGAGCTTATCCCAAGATGGGCAGTTTGGATGGGAGTTAGGATGGGAGAGTCCGGGATTGGGATCCTAAATGTGTATGCCCCAGCGTACCCACAGCACCGGCCGGCCTTTTGAAGAAGGCTGACTGAGTGTCTTTCGGATGTAGACTACTGGATTGTTGGAGGGGACTTCAACAACCTGGAGTTTGGGGAGAACAAGCAGGGCGGTGCCTCCTTCTCTGAGATGCCAGCAGTAGAGCGGAGAACCTGAGAGCAGTTCATCTTCACGATCAGTGGCAGAAACCTGTGGCGAGAGCCAGAGTTCAGCAGGATACTTGGAAGCCTCCTCTTCTCTTTCGGACAGAGGAGACATGATGGACTGCTTTAGAGGCTAGACCGCTTCTACGTTGGGGGCTAGGCACTACACAGAGGCGGCTCTATCGAGATTCGGGCAGGCACCACGATGTCAAACCACTCTCCAACAGTACTCCACTTAGAGCAGCCCCGTCGAGGTCTTCCCCAAAAGGGGTCCACATTCCAAAGGACCTCCTGAAGGACGGGGAGATTCAGCAGGTCATGGCAGAGATTTGGTAGTAGTCACAGACCGTATCTTGCGAGGACTTCGTGGGTGGCCGACGCAATCCAGAGGAACCGTGAGGAGTTGCAGTCTCATGCCCTTAGACGTGCTCCATCTATTCTCGAGGGAGTGCCTTCATGAAGAGGTCGGACAAGTTATCGGCAGTCGGGCAGTACATGAGCTCGATCACGTCGTCGATGATGAGCTCTCGAACAAAGTGGTAATGAACTTCGATGTGCTTGGTCCGCGCATGGTACACTGGATTCTTGGCAATGGCTATGCAACTCTGATTGTCGCACATCAGCATTGTTGCGTCCTCCTGACATACGTCCATGTCCTCCAGAATCCACCTCAACCACAGTGTCTCACAGGCTGTTGTACAGGTAGCTCTGTACTCTGCCTCTGTAGATGAAAGGGCCACTGTGGGTTGTTTCTTACTCAGCCAAGAGATGGCACCAGATGCAAGTAAAAAACAATACCCTGTTGTCGATCTTCTGGTGTCAGCATCACCCACCCAATCACTGTCACAGAACCCGCCTAGTTCGATGCCTTTGGTGTAGGTGATCCCGTAGGTGCAAGTACCCTTTAGATACCTCAGCACCCCTAAACCTGCATCCCAATGACTCTTCCTGGGAGAAGCAAAGAACTGGCATAATAGCCCAACTGCATAACAAATATCAGGTCGAGTATTGGTAAGGTAAAGCAAGCTTCCTACCAATCGTCGGTACAAAGGAGTATCGACCGGCTGAGATGTATTGTGAACACTTAGCTTGAGCCCGACCTCCATGGGAGTTACTGCTGTCCTGCAATCCTCCATCTGAAATCTCTTCAGAAGTTCTTTGCAATATTTCTCCTGTGAAAGGAAGATCCTGTCTTTGGCCTGCTTTACTTCTATCCCAAGGAAGTAGTGTAATAACCCAAGGTCAGTCATCTCAAACTCAGACATGAGTAGCTCCTTGACCTGTGAAATCTTCTTGGCATGGTCACCTGTCAAGATAAGATCATCAACATAGAGGATGAGTACCAGTCGCAATCCCTTCTCAATGAACAAGTAAAGGTTTGCCTCAAAAGGACTCCGACTTAGCCCTATCTTCTGAAAGAATACATCAATCCTTTGATACCAAGCTCTGGGGGCCTGTTTCAGCCCGTATAACGCCTTTTTCAACCTGCAGACTTGTAATGGGGACCCTGGATCTTGAAAGCCCGGTGGCTGCTCCACGTATACCTCCTCCTCCAAGGTTCCATTAAGGAATGCGGACTTCATGTCCATTTGAAAAATGGGCCACTCGAATTGGGCAGCAAGGGCAATCACTGTTCGAATAGTAACCATGCGAGCTGTGGGAGCAAAAGTTTCATCAAAATCCATGCCTTCAGTTTGAGCAAAACCTTTGACCACTAACCTTGCTTTATACTTATCCAAGCTGCCGTCTGATTTGTATTTAAGTTTGTATACCCACTTAGTACCGATGACTTTCCGTTGCGGGGGCTTGGCCACTAAGTCTCAGGTATTGTTCTTCAGGATAGCATCCATCTTTGCCTGCATGGCAGCATGCCATTCTGGATTGTCCTTCACCTTCTCGAAGGTCCTTGGCTCATCAAGTTGAGCCATCGACGTAAAATTCACGGATGCGGTCTTTTGAAGACGTTGGGACCGACGCAATCCGAAACTGCTACTCTCAGGTAATTCAGTGACCCGAGACTCTTCCAATGTCGTTAGGTACCATTGGGGCAACCTTTTCTTCTCAGTGGGAGGAGGAACTAGAACTGCTTCTGGAACATCCTGCTCTTCCTCAGTATCTTGTGGAACATCAGCTTCTGATTTCGCCACCTTTTGGATGGTCAACCTGGGACGGGGTGGGTTCGAGGGTTGAACAATCTCCTCCTCCTCAATCTGAGGCTCCTCCTGGGGTTCAGGTTCCTTTTGCTCGAAGACAACATCCCGACTGATAAGGATCTGCTTCTTTACTGGGTCGAAGAATCGATAGGCCTTGGATTCTTCGCTATACCCAACAAAGATACATTTTCTGCTCCGGGAATCAAGCTTGGTCCTGTCTTCCTTGTGCACATGCATCTTAGAACCAAAAATGCGAAGATGAGTGATAGAGGGCTTCTTACCATAAAATGCCTCATATGGAGTCTTGTCCTTGACGGCCTTCGTCTTGATCCTATTGAGAATGTGTACGGTTGTATTGATAGCTTCACTCCAATAGGCTTTAGAAAGGTTCCTCCCTCGGAGCATAGCAAGCCCTGTCTCTGTGGTGGTTCTATGCTTCCTCTCGGCTACCTCGTTTTGCTGAGAAGTATGTGATGTGGTGAGTTGTCGCTTGATCCCATGCTTGCGACAAAATGTGTTGAACTCATTTGAGGTGAATTCTCCCCCCCTGTTTGTGCGGAACGTCTTGACATCCTCCCCTTTCTCCTTTTCAACTCTGGCCTTCCAGTGCTTGAACTTCTCGAAAGCCTGTGACATTTTAGCCAAACAATATACCCAGGTCATTCTACTGAAATCATCCACAAACAGAAGTGAGTACCTGGATCTTGCCCACGATGCTGTAGACATTGGGCCACAAATGTCAGCATGAACCAACTCAAGTGGTTTGCTGGCCTGAAACGAGGCCTCTTGTGGGAACTTATCCCTGTGTTGCTTGCCTTCTAGACAAGCCCTACAGACATCATCCTTGCGTGTAATTGGTGGAAGTCCATCCACCATCTTCGACTTTGACATTTCAGCCAAGATTCCATAGCTGACATGTCCGAAGTGCTCATGCCAAAGTTTGGACTTTCCGTTGTCTTCATGAACCAACATTGCACTAAGGCGGTACAGTCCGTTCTCTTCAACTCCTTGAGCCACCATCTGTCCATTGGCTTTGGATGTCACGGTGACCTTGCCATCTTGAAAGAGAACTGCTATGTTGTTTTTGTCCATCTGACTTACAGACAGTAAGTTCTTGCAAAGGTTGGGTACATGAAGTACTCCAGAGATATCCTTCTCCTCACCTGCGGTCGTAATGAAAGGAATGCTACCAATGCCCTTCACAGGACATGTCCGGTTATCCTCGACAGAAACTTTGGAATCCGGGTGTGTAGAACCAAGTCCTTCTATTGGACATGTGCTTGGAAGCACCGCTGTCAACATACCAATCCTCTTTACCTTCACTGACTACATATGCTGAACAATGTTCACTGATTAAAAACAACTGTCCAGTCGTCACATTGGCAGAATCATTCTTAGGCTCTTCTTTGTTCTTGGCTTCTCTCTTCCGCTTCTGATCTGCCTTCTTCTTTCGGCATTCTTTGGCGGAGTGGCCAAGCTTTTCACAGTAATAGCACTTCATTTTCTTCTTTCGGTCAACGTCCTCTGACTTCTTGAACTCCTTTGGCTTGCCTTTTCCAGGCTTGTCTTTGGCCACTAATGCCTTCTCGTCGGTTTGCATAAAGAGTTTCTCTCTAGCCTCCTCCTGAAGCAAGAGTGGGCCAAGCTCCTCAAAGGTGATTGGCTTAGTCCGTTGACCCGCAGTGACCGTAGTCACAAAACTTTTGAAACTCCGTGGCAACTTGTGGAGTATGAGCAACGCCAATTGACTAGAATCCACCTTCTGACCAACCGCTGCGAGCTGGTCCCGCACGACTTTCACCTTTGTCAGATGGTCATGCACACTATCACCCTCATTCATATCAAGATTATAAAGCTGATGCTGAAGAGTAATGATACGGGCTGTATTATCGGTTTCATACAGCTCCTTCAGTATGGCCCACGCCTCTGAAGACGTCTCTGCCAACTGGATATGAGGAATCACAGCATCTGCTGTCATGCCAATAAGCATTGCTAAGGCTTGAGCATCCCTCTCCTCCCATGCACTGAGTTCATCTGCATCTGTTTCAACTAAAACTTCACCTCTTTTGTCCACAATGTCCTCCGGCTTCTCCTCGGTCCCAATCACTATCTTCCGCAGCTTCCGTGCCAACAGATGGCTTCGGATCTTGACTTTCCAGATTGGATAGTTCGTCCCATCGAGCTTTCCAGCTTCACCAAAATTGGGAATAAATGAAGAAGGAAGATGACTGGAGAAGGAGGAAGGACGAGCAATGGGTGTAGAGGCTTCTGAACGCTGATCCATCTCGGTGAATAGCAAACTGAAAAACTGAAGCAAAAAAGATGTACTGACCTCCCGTGCTAGCCTAAGCTGAAAACAGAATCGCCTTTCTGCCAAGGGACTCCTTCCTTCAGAGAGTGCTTTGATGAAGAAGAGTTGAGAGCCTATGGCTCTAATACCACGTTAGAGAATAGGAGGGAATGAATCACTCAAACCTCCACCCAAGATCTCTCTAACTCTTACACACACTCAACTCAGATAGATGATCACATATGCAACAAACACTCACTCAGAAATAACTTGGACGGAGAGAGAGAGAGAGAGTATATTCATCCACCGGATGGTGGGCAGAAAAAACAGCTCACAGGGAGCAATACAAAATACAGCAAAGTGCTGGAGAATATTGAAGGACTCTCTCTCTCACAAACTGCTCCAGAACTGAGTGCACAGCACAGCCTTGGAAGGAGGCTTTCAGTCTTGCACTGGATGCTGGAAACAATCTTGCACTGGATGCTGGAAACAATGAAGGAGTGGGCCTTTTATAGGCACTGCCCAGGCCCCTTGAGTTGACCGACCAGCAGGGTCGGTACCCTGTCTGGTGGCCAATCAGGTGGGCCCTAGAAAACCGACCAGGGTTGGCCCTGGTCGGTGGCCCTGGTTGGGCTGACTTGGCCTGCCACAGGCCCCTATTTAAGGGTGCCTTGTGCAGCCAGTCTGCGCAGCTGCAGAAGCCTCCAGGTGAGGCCTAAGGTCCCTTATATTCCTGCTGTTGCAGGCAGCGACCAGCCCGTGTGCTGGTTGCCTCTTTCTGCCTCTGTTTCTGGCCTGAGTCACTCTCTCCCAGCCCCGCTACCTCTCACTGCCCCTTGTCCCCTCAAATCGGGGGCTCACAGGTGGGCACAGTGAGTTTCTAACAGGAAGCCCTCAAGGCTCTTCCGACCCAGAATTGTCCTGGCGAGGAAAGCTTGACTCCAGCCTTCTTCCGGAACTTTTGGGAGATCCTCTCCACCCCTTTCCACCTAGCCTGCCAAGAGATCTTCGACACGGGCTCCCTTCCTTAGTCCCTGAGCAGGGGGTGGATTTGTTTGATCCCGAAAGGAGGAGATAGGGCAGCCATCCAGCAGTGGAGACAATCACTTTGCTTGATACTGCATACAAGATCCTCGCCAAGATCTTGAGTTTGCGGTTACAGCCCCATCTTACTAACATTATCCACGACACACAGACCAGGTTCGTTCAGGAGCGCAGCATCTTGGACAACATCTTCACGTTCTCGGAGGCAGTGGATTGGTTCATGGAAGAGTTACAGCCATTGGCCATCCTCTTGGATTTTGAGAAGGCTTACGACAAGGTGGAGTGATCTTTCATGGAGGGTACTATGTGGAGATTGGGTTTCTCAGATAGATGGATCAAAGGAGTTTCTGCGCTTTATGCGGGGAGCTCTAGCTAGATGCTTATTGGTAGACACACCGGCGAGGCCTTTTCTCTCTCTCACTCGGACCGCCAAGACTGGCCCCTCACTCCCTTCGTCTTCCTGTTTGTGATGGAGGCTTTGGGCCACTACTTGAGATCACAGGCGGCAGGCCTCACGGGGTTGAGACTCCCAATCAGACAAGAGGAGGAGCTGCTAAACTCTGAGTTTGCAGATGACACGGCCTTGTACAAAGAGAGCACCACAGCAAGCTTGGAGAGAGTCAGGGGAGCCCTGGCTTATATACTATGAGGCCTCGGGTGTGTGGATCAACTTGACAACATCCATAGGTTTCTTCGCAGGCTCTGAGGAGATACAAGAGATTCGAGAGTGGGGGAGCAACTTTGGCTTCCGCTCATAGTCACAAGAAACGTTTCCTCTGTTTTGTCGTTTCGACAGGTTTCGTTTCGTTTCGTTTCATGTTGTCAGACGAAACGGATAGGTTTCTAAATGATAATATATATATTCAAGGCTATTGGCTACTAAGATATGTTATACTCAAGTTTAGAGTTAATAAAGATGAATATAAGTCAAGAAACCCAAAAAGGATATATAAAACACCAACACATTCTTTAAATTTATTTTAAGCTTTCAATCTTGATTCTCAAGTTTCAACTTCAGATAAATCAATCTTCAAGGATTGAAAAGCATATGTATTCTAGAATCTAGATATATGGACATTGAATCATTGGAAAAATAGAAAAATTTTGTTTTAAAAAATATTTCAGGATTTGGGCAAAACAGCGTTTCGTGCAAAGCGTTTCGTCCTATTTCGAAATGTTTCGTGACGAAATGTTTCATGCGTTTCAACAGGACGAAACGCGTTTTCATGTGACTATGCTTCCGTTGGATACCGCAGGGCCAGACAACGAGATACCTCAGATGCCAGGTGGGTATCGATATTACAGCAGAGCAGCAAATCGCCCTAGTCCTCGAGAGTGTTCCGCACAAGCTTCTCTACTGGAGCTCGGCCAAACTCTCCCTAACCAACCGTGCCTTAGTGACAAATCAGATCCTTCTTGCCATAGCTTGGTATATCGCCTCCTGCTAGTGTTTTCACAAAGGGTGCATTGGGCAGCTCCGACGGTTGGTTCGAAACTTCCTTTGGGATCGGACGGCACAAGGAATACTAGAGCCCGAGTCACTTGGCAGACGGCGATCATGCCGCAGGCATTGGGAGGCTTGGGTATCATTGATCTTGAGATGCAGAGCAGAGCCCTCTTGGGCAAGTTGGTTGTGCACGGCCTCACCCCAAGTGCAGAGCCTTGGAAGCTCCTCTTACAGCGAGGGCTTCTCAAGAATACCCCACGCACCGGGGGCAGTGGCAGCATTCACACAGATAGATCTTTTCATAGACCCTGCTTACAGAGAGGAGTTCGAGCATCAGTCCCTTGTTTGGCACCCAGAGATCAGGGATCAGGATGGGCTTGAGCAACAGACTCACATTGGTTGGGCACAGTGGGACAATGGACCAGCCGACTCCTTTGGCAGATGGAGCAGATTACCCATGGAGACAGAGGCGAGGCTTGGCGCCTTAGCACATTTGCGAGGAGCAGGGCAGCAGATGAGAGAGATTGACCTAGCCATCCCTGATGGGAGGGACTTCGCGTGCGGATAGATAGTAGATGGTTGGGTCAGTTTTCTCGGAATGGTGTCCCCTTGAGGAGGAGGATGCAGTGAGGTAGCACGCAGCCTAGTTTTTTCCCGTGTAGGACCTGGAGGCCTACTCTAGGCACTCATTGAGAGAGACCCAGAGATGGATGTGAGTCTGGATGGGATTCATTGGCAGATGATCAGAGTGGTGGGACGTTTGGGGAAGGAGTGGCACATTGATCCTCCCAGTATCGAGAGCAGGATGCCCCCAGATGGTGCCTCTGGCAGCTGGCTTTGGGAGGGTAGGCCCTTGAGGGAGGTTCAGTGGGATCCGAGATAGTGGCTCTGGCCCTCTAGGGGCGGCCTTGCCGAGCAGGTGGATGAGGTGCCCTTCTTTTCCTACACCACACGGATTGGCAAGAGGCTTCAGATGGACTCTTCGACTTGGACCCTTTCGAGGGAGAGGCATTGGGTGGCCCAGAGATACCCCAGGAGGTCCATTCCAAGTTTTGGACGCAGTTATGGTCCAGTTTGCAGCCGAGGAAGATCTCCTACTTCTTTTGGCTGGCCGCCCACAGAGGCTTGCCCATCGGCCCGTGGTTGGAGCACATGCAGGTGGAGGGGCAGTGTCATTGTTGCTGCTGAAGCAGGGTGCGCCGAGCAGAAACAGAGGGCCAGTAAGGCTCTCAACATCCGAGTACGAGGTATCCCCCGCGCAGATTCACTCACCTCCTTAGCGGATGCGACTGCTTTCGTGACCTCTACCCTCGGCCTCGCCGAGCATGGGATCGAGCATGCATGGCGCACAAGATGGGACCCCACGCGCCCACAGTCACTCATCATCTGATTCAGGGATACTCAGGCTCGACTTGCAACACTCAGACAGCGTGCTACACTACGGGATCACCCTACTATCTTCATGGATGAGGATCTCACACCTATGCAGGTGGAAGAGCGGCGCACCCTGCTTCAGCAGCGAGATGTAGCTCGTCAGGAGGGAAAGTGGGCTGTCGTCCGAGATGGCCGCCTATTAGTTGGCCCCCGCCGTCGAGCCCCACCAGGTACTCCAGACACGGTAGCAGACTCCCCCCCCAAATAGGGAGACATGGTCTATGAGATTCAGACTCAGCACACAGTACCCTTGGCATGCACCATATGGAACTGTAATGGTACTCTATGGTCTGACCCTGGGAACTTCTCAGAGTCATACACTGGACACGACATCGTTTTCTATACAGAGACACATCAGAGTCTCGAGCGCCCTCTCCCCTCGGTCAGTGGCTATACCTGGGAGTCAGTATTCCGTGAGGAGACCAGATATACTGGGGGGGTCCGAGGATCAGGCGGAGTTGCAGTACTCCTTCGTTCAGCGCTCACGAGCTTGATATCCGTGGTTAGACGGGATGTCCATGCCCGTTACCTATGGCTCTGATTTCGACGCCTCTCCACACGCAACCCAGCGAAACACTAGGGCCTACCCACATCTCACTAGGGATTATCGTCGACTAGTCCGTCGCAAGAAGCTAGCCTTCCTGCGCCAGAATGAGGATACGCTACTGAACATTCTGTTTAGTAGCAACTCCAAGGATTTCTGGAGGAAATTCCTAGAACATTGATCCCCCTCCCCCCTCACAGACACTTCCCTCTGGCACTCCTACGCACGTACACTCAATGATATCCCTGATTTGCCTCCTCCCGACCTCTCAGCCACCCCCCGCCCCACTTCTTGCACCCTCTTCACAACCCAGGGAGTCACCCACGCAGCGCTTAAACTTCACAACGACCGAGCTAAGGATCATGAGGGCCTGTGCACAGAGTTTGTTGCCTATGGCATCAAAACTCTAGCCCCCATCCTGGCAACGCTGTTCAATGAAGCTGTCTGCCACGGGTTCCCCAGAGCCTAAACCCTGAACACTATCACACCCATTTACAAAGCAGGAGATCCCATGGATCCAGGGAATTACAGGACCATCATGATTGGACATGTTATGTCCAAGATCTATGCATCAGTGTTAGATGGCGAGGTCAGTGCTCGCGCAAAGGTACAGGGGCTCAGGGCATCCGGACAGGCCGGCTTCAGGGCGGATCACTCGACTTACGATCACATTTTTACACTTAGAGGAATCATTGAGGAGGCCAGATACAGGAGACAGAGAGTATATTGTTGCTTTGTGGATTTTCGCAAGGCATTCGACACCGTTCCCCGCGCCCTACTCGTTAGACGTCTGCAGGAGTTAGGCTATGACTTGGAGGTTATCTGGGCAGTAGTAGCTCTCTATGAGCGGGTGACGGGCCAGGTCAGGATTGGCACCAGCTGGACCCCAGAGATCACGAGCACTATGGGAGTCAAACAAGGATGTCCCTTGTCACCGACTCTATTTGGCCTCTACATCGACGAGCTCGAGACCACTATCAGGACACTCGGAGGTGCAAGCTGCTCTCTTGCGGAGGCTGTCATCCAGATTCTCCTATACGCAGACGATGTAGTACTACTATCCTCTTCTGCTACTGGTCTTCAGCGACACCTGGATGGACTTCAGGTCTTCTGTGATACACATGACTTGAAGGTCAACCTTAGGAAAACCAAGGTGATGATCTTCAACACTTCCAGATCCGCTATGCACCGAGAGCAATTCCTCTTTGCCGGCGACCCTGTTGAGATAGTTGACTCTTACACATACTTGGGCGTTGTCTTCTCAGGCCCGATCTTCACGATGTGCCTGGCCATGCAGGCCAAGATCTCAGTCGGGGCTACGCCGCTCTTGCCAAGCTGGAGCGACAGTGCTACCACTCCCACTTCCAGGACCCGCGGACCAAGTCTCTCCTTTTTTATTCTTTAGTCCGCCCAGCATGCATGTATGATAGCCCGTGGTGGGAAGCCGACCTTTCAGACACAGAGTGGGCTCGAGTCGAGCGCCTGCAGATACTGATGTTTGCTCGGATGATCCGCAGCAAACCATCGGTATCACACCAGATCATTCTAGCAGAGTTCGGCGCCTCACCCCTACAGCTTGATGCGGCTTTCCAGGCTATCATTTATCTCCACAGAGTCAGGGATTTCAGCTCCTCCGCCGACGGTCGCCTCCGCCTACCTTGGCTAGCCCTATCCTCCTCTATGGGCTTATCCGTTGATGGGGACCAGCGATGCTAATATAGTCGTCTTTCCAGTTGGTTCACCCGACTGGGCCTCGACTTAGACCGGTTGCCTCCTTCTCAGTACAGTCTCGATGCTCCACCATCTCCCCTGTCTCCCACTGACCAGGAGGTCAACCGGCTCATTCGAGCGGATCTGCTCCAGCTCCACACCTGGCGGACATGGTTTCTTCACTCCGAGCTTCTTGTGAAGCTCGACTTCTACCGCCGACACTGCCTCCAGATCTCACAGGAGGGTTTCATCACACCTCCGGGTTACACACAGCTCCATCTACCACATGCGCTCCGGATCTCCCTCGGTCAGTTTATGGTTTCATCACACTGATTACGGATCAAGAGCGGACGCGCAGAGGGTATCCCACGAGAGGGCCGCCTTTGCCCACTTTGCGACTTGCAGGAGATCGAGTCGGAGGAGCACTTTGCTTTCAGATGTCCTATCTATTATGCCATTCGAGGCCGGTACCACTGCCTCTTCCGCGACGGATTCGGCCCCCTCCCACACATGCTGCAGTTCCCGGATCAGCGATGCCTAGCCGCTTTCTTACATGAGATGACTCGCCACCGAGATACCTCTCTCCGAGCACGGCGACATGCGCAGCACACACAGCGTGAGGACACCCAGCGGCCCATCACTGATTTCTTCCAGTCACAGGATACCTCTCCTCAGTCTAGCCGACGACGCGGACGTGAGCAAGAGCCAGAGCCACGACAGCTGCGCCAGCGGACAAACTCACACATCTGGGTCCATGACATCTCGTCTCTGCTCTCTGTCCGCCCCACCGGGGTTACCGTTGCCCTCATCCACAAGGCTACCCGTCGCCCCCGACGATCGAGCTCGACTAGGCCGCGTGACGTCAGAGGCCAATCATCTATCGCAGGGTTTTTTCCGGCCTCTCATTTGACGGCCCCTCTATGATTGGTCTCTGACAATCACCACCTGCACATATATATTGTATCTCCCCCCTTTGCCCCATTTTTGGTGCCCCCCCCCTTCTTTTTTGTATCATCTGGAGGTTGACACATATTTTTTGTATCAGGACTAGGCACACCGTCCTTCATAACCTCTTTTTTATAGAAACGGTTGGCTGGTCCGTTTTGAGACCGCCACCGTTATGCTCATTGTATCAGTTATCTTTAGTCTCATAGACCTTCACGGTCTCCCGAAGACTTTAATAAACTTTCTTTCTTTCTTTCTGCTGGTTCTCTGAAGACAATCCCTCACTGCCACTGGAGCTGTCGTAGCGCAACGAGGATTTGGATGGGAGCCCTCAGGATTATGACCCATATGCAGAGCCTTTAGAGGGACTACACATGGGGGATGGTGGCCTGGTTGACAAAGGGAGGACACGCGTTCCAGATTGATGAGGTCTCCCTAGCTTACCGATTACATGGTTAGAGCATTCAAAGGATAGAGCTCTATGAGGCGGTCCCTCCCGATAGCCTTGTTTCTCATTCTTCTCAGGAGGACAGCGTATGGGAGGTAGTAGTCAGTATCATGACGTGGAACATTTGGGTTGCTCGCTGTAGTCTGGTGATGGGTGAGCATCCGGTTCCACCGTTGGCTACCTTGGTTGCCATTTGACAGGATATCATCTGCACCGTCGCCATTTGACAGGATATCATCTGCACCCTCCACTCCACGTGGGAGCGTGGGACCCCAAGCTCTAGGGCGACTATCGCAAGGCGTGCTCGATTTTGCAAGGCTTCGCATGCAAGAGTTTTCTACATTTTCATTCCGCGAGGGATTTGCTGGTTGTATAGTTCCCCCACCTGGCTGTTAGCCCCAGTACTAGAGATCTCCTAGGCAATGAGCTGGGTTTCTCTAGAACAGGCCGGTTTTTTTTCTTTCAGCCCTTTTCTAGTCTTTTTCATACTAAGCACCTTCGAGGCTGCTGTTTTGTATGAAGTCTTTCAAGCATTAATAGATGGTTCTTCTTTGCAAAAAAAAAGGTAGCATTAAGCTCTTCTATGAGCTAGCTTATGCTTTTTACCTTGCTATTGCTGCACTACATCGCAGCTCTATTTAGTCTTTGTTCGTTTTGCTATGGACTCCAAGTTATTGCCAGATATTGTCAAGTATGGCCTACGTTCCTTTATGGGTTTGCCTCACACTGCTATGGCTCTTGGTTTGAGCCACCTCTAAGCCTTGTTACGCAAATTATTCGCCTCTATGCTGGCCTCTGAGCCCTCTTAGGCTCCACCTCCTCCACTAAAGGTTCCACAATATTACTATGGACTGATTGCCATATTAGCTACTTTGGCTTCAACTCTTGGCCTTGGCAGCCCTTGAACCTCTTTGTGGCCGTGCTTGACCAGCTCTTACATTTGCTCTTAAAGCTTTCAGTGGCACTATTGCACGTGGTCTTCTTGAACACATAGATGCTCTCCTTGCTCACGATGTGCATTCTTACTACGCACGCAAGGAAAGTTGCGATCTGGCAAATGGCCCATCTTCGGTAGGGTGCTTCCATTCCCATGTCGTCCTCTCCCTACTGCAATTGTGGACGAACGTCGCATGGTCAGTTGCGGGCATCGCCATGCACTCATGTAGAGGTTCAAGAGGAGATTGCAAAAGTGAGACGTCACATTGGTGAATTTCTAGACGAGCTCCATCTGATGCGTATGGAACCGTGGTCCGCAACACCCTACTTACGGTGAGGTGAAAGTGGAGACTGCCGTGACCATCATCATTCGGTGTCTTGGGAGCGGATTCTGTACTTGCTGTCCACATAGTAAGCATGCATGCGAGCACGTTCGCAAGGCCCTCCCGATCCCTTCACACCGACACGGATATGTGAGAGGAGGACCCCGGTCATGAAGACAAGCACTCCCTTGGTTCTTCTCGCAGGTCCAACCATATGTAGGGGACACCCTCGCATTCACTCACTACCTCGTGCATGCTCAGGTCCGCGTGTGCGGGTCTTGTTGGATGGACACATGGTGGTGAGTGCATCCTCCTCTCCGACAACCGTTACAGCCCCACGCAATCTATTCAGAAGAGAAGGGCCATCAATAGTGGGCGGATTGGTCGTTCAACCCACAAGAAGGAGATGGATGGCGGCCCAAGTTAAGTACACCAAGTTTTCGGGGAAAAAAAGCAATGACCCCTATGCTCATGTCAGGCAATTCGAGAAGGTGTATGCGGTCAACAACCAGCCACCCGTGGTGCCACTCTAATAGGAGGCATTGTTCGAATCAACCTTGGTGGGCAAGGCGTCAAGGTGACTCGCAGAGTATGCGTTGGACCTTTTCACCACATATGATCTCGCCCGCACCGTGTTCTTAAGACGGTTTCGTAAAGAGAAAACGATACATGAAACTTGGAAAGGACTCCGGCGGTTGGATCAGGGAGATCAATATGTGGAGGATTATGCGTCCCACTATCGTCTGCTTCTGCAACGTGTTCCTATGACGCAATGGCCTTGCGAACTTGGCCAAGGCATGGGAGTCCTAGGCACGGAAGGATGCCTACATTGCTCTTCGGTGCTTTTTCTTTGCAGAGGACATTCCTCATTGCAAGGTGAGGAGTCCATATTTTTTGGAAATGGCTCGTGCAATTGGCCAAGTTGGGCCTAGCTTTAAGCCTCCATCTTATAAATCCTTGCGCAGTTCGGAGCTGAAAAATGAGGTGGTATGCATAGATCAAGAGTTGCTGCAGTTTCGGGAGAATTGGAAAAAGTATGGATGCAGCATAGTGTGTGATGGCTGGTTTGACACTCGGCATAGGCCTATCATTGATATTATGGTCTCATGCATTTTTGGATCTGTCTTCTTGAAGTCTGGGGATACTAGAGGGCAGTATAAATCAAGGGAATACATTTTTGGGATATTAAAAGATGCCATTCTTGATGTTGGGCCAGATAATGTGGTGTAGGTGTGCATGGATAATGCATCTAACTATGTGCGAGTAGGAGATTTGGTAGAGGAGTGGCCTCATATTTTCTGTACTAGATGCACATGCCATTGCCTTGACCTCTTGTTTGAGGACATTGGGTAGCTTGCTTGGGTGAAGCCAGTGTTAACACATGCCAACATGATTGTCACCTTTGTTACTCAGAAGCACTGTGTTAGCATTATATAGAACTTTCAGCAAGAAGGAATTAGTGAAACCTGCACAGACTCGGTTTGCTTACATGTTTATCGTGTTAGCAAACTTGTTGGATGAGAGAGTCTACAATGGATTGCATCGTATGGTTGTCAGTGATGAGTACAACAGGAAGAAAGTATCACGCACTGTGAAAGCACAACAGGTGTCTTCCATTGTATTGGGTCCCTCGTTCTGGCAGGAAGCAAGAGTCACAGTGAAGATATGTCATCTATTCTGCAGATCCTTCGTTTGGCTGATAGGGAAGGGGCTACCATGGGACTTGTATATGAGCTCACTGATCGAATGGTGGAGAAGATACAGACTATAGATGGCATAGACTCCTCCAAGCATACGTGACCATACGCATACGTCATACGGGTACGGAAGTATGATTGGAGTATGGTTCAGCCCCTGGGGCTGAATCATATGTGACCCTAATTTTACCCCCAAAAAATCAGAAAAATATAGATTGTACACATTTACTTGAGAGAGAACTACAAAACTTTCAACTTCAAACTTTTATTGATTTTAAAGTCATGAAGAGTCCAGGAACTGGAATCTATCATCTGATACATAGTGATAGACACCAAAACATCATGATCAATCATCAAAGGTAGCAAGTAGTAGATACTAGAAAAGTGAAAGAATCCTGGGCCCTATAGGCTGCAAGTACTACATCAAAGGCAAGCTAAAAAACATCATATAACAAACTGAAAAGGCTGCCAGCCTGGGCCCTACAAGCTGCCACAGGCTACAGCCAAGAAACAAAACTGAAATGCATCACAACTAATGAGGCTCAAGCCTCAAGGTGCATCCTCATCCTGTGCCTCATCCTCATCATCATCAGCATCAGTGCCATCCTCCTCCTCCTACTTCTCATCCTCATCCTCATCACTGTCAATCTCATCTGCCTCGCCATGGGACTCCAAAATACTGGAGCTGCTTGAAGCTACAGCAACATTCATCCTTCCTGTAACAAGAGGGGCTGAAATCTCTTCTCCCTCTGTAGTCTCTTGCAAAGCAAGCAGCCTTTCATCATCCTTCTCCTTGTTGATCATTTCCAAGGTCACTTCTATCTTCTCAAATCCCCTTTCCTTGATTTTGGAGATCAGTCGCAAATTAGTATGGATGTATACTAATTGTTCTGTATTCTTTGGAAGAAGCCTATTCCTTCTTTTGGTATGTATAAAGAATGTCCTCCAGTTCCTCTCACAAGGAGAAGCACATGTCCCTTGCAAGAGCACTCGAATAGCCAACTGTTGCAAATTTGGAGTGTGAGCCCCAAATGTCTCCCACCACTTCACCCCTTGGTGCATCCTCTTATCATCCTTCGCAATTGCCCAAGCAAATGTGCCTGACATGGACTTGTAAACATTAAACTCATCAAATAGGATGCCCTGCCTCTCAACATCTTACTTCGTGTACCGCTTAATGACATCCATCCACCCATCATGCACCTCCTTATCACCATCTGGATTTCTCTCTCTCCAAATAGGATGGAGAACAAAAGCTGCTGCATGTAAAGGAGAGTGCATCATATCCCACCTATTAACACACAAGGCTCTGACATCAGCCAACTTGGAGGAGTCTACGCCATGTATCTTCTCCACCATTCGATCAGTGAGTTCATATACAAGTCCCATGGTAGCCCCTTCTCTATCAGCCAAATGAAGGATCTTTAGAATAGGTGCACATATCTTCCTGCAGTACTATACGACGCAATCCATTGTAGACTCTCTCATCCAACAAGTTTACTAACACGATAAACATGTAAGCAAACTGAGTCTGTGCAAGTTTCACTAATTCTTTCTTGCTGAAAGTTCTATATAATGCTAACACAGTGTGCCTCCGAGTAACAAACGTGACAATCATGTTGGCATGTGTTAACACTGGCTTCACCCAAGCAAGCTGCCCAATGTCCTCAAACAAGAGGTCAAGGCAATGGCATGTGCATCTAGTATAGAAAATATGAGGCCACTCCATAGTTGCATATGAAACGCGTTTCATACAAGTATGAAACCCGTATGAAACGTTTACACGTTTCATACGTATGAAACCCATTTCATACAGCCCCAATTATTGATAGATAGTACTAGGAGGATTCAAGATCTTTTATTTGTAGTTTGACCTTTTTACCTTTATGGTCCATGGAGGTCTTGGGAAGATCATTGATGACTCTAGGTTTTTTTATGATCAGTATTCAGTATGTATGATCATTCAACATGTACGTGTGATGATGATCATTGAGTACTCTAGTATGCATGATCATTAATGCCTCTAGCTTTTTGTATGATCATGATTTAGTATGTATGGTGCTCATACTTGATATGTATGTTTTTTGTATCATGTCTGCACTATGGAGTCACTTACAATCTTTATTTGCACATTTTTGTATATGGCATGATGCATACCCTAGGTATAAATGCACATATTTTCACATTCCGAATGAAACCCGTTTCATTCATTTTTCGAAACCCGTTTCAAACGTATGAAACCCGTTTGAAACCTCCCGTTTTAGAAACTCTTGGCAACTATGGTATAGCCGTTGTACAGCTATACGGCCAAATCTGCAGCTCGGTGCAGCTGTCTTGTTCAACCTTCATGTGCATTGATGTTCTCTTGTAGGTGATTCTTTGCTGGTACCTTTTTCAGGGAGTGATTGTTTAGCTAAGAAGATTTTTGGGTAGATTTGAGTACCTTTTTGTCTTGCATTTCATATTTTCAAGTGGCTGGTCCAGATACTACAGCCACTCTTGAGGATGACTCTTATGCTTTCCTGACTTGCAGCTATGACCTTTCGAAGGATGCATGCACTTTCAGTGTCAATGAGATATTGAACGCATGGTATTTTGATAGTGGTGCATCCAAGCACATCACTTCTAGGAAGAGTCTTTTTGCATCTCTGCATGCACCACCCACTGGAAAGAGGGTGACTTGTGCTAACAATTCTTCTTTTTCAGTGTATGGAGTGGGTGATATTATACTTATCTCCACAGATGGCATAGATTTCAGAATTTCTGATGTCCTTTATGTGCCTGGTATCAAGAAGAATTTACTTTCAGTGTCCTCACTCAATTGAGGAGGATTTTAGGTCATCTTTGATGATGCTAAGTGTGCAGTCCGAGACAAAGAAAATGATTATGCTTTGATGTTGTCTGGCACTTTGTATCAGGGTCTTTTTCAACTTGATGTTTATGAGAAAAGATCCAATCTTGCACTTGCAGTAAACACTCCCACTGCTACCATGTAGAATGCGGAGTTATGGCATGCCAGATATGGACACATGAGCTATGGCAGCTTGATGACACTTCAGAAGCATGCTATGGTTGATGCATTGCCTCCTTTTGAATCACCTCCTCCTCATGCCTGTGAAGGATGCATCCTCGGTAAGATGCATAGATTTCCTTTAAAAAGGATGGTGCAGGACGAGCTGTATGGAAACTACAGCTCATACATAGTGATGTCTGTGGTCCTATGAGGACACCTGCTTTGGGTGGTTATCTATATCATGCCACATTTATAGAGGACTATACAAATTACACTTCGGTCTATGGCTTGAAGAAAAAATCAGATGTGTTTATGCACTTCAAACACTTTCTGGCCAAGGTTGAAAATGAGACATGACTCAAGGTGCAGACACTTCACATTGATAGAGGGGGGGAAGTATATGTCTCATGAATTTGAGGCATTTCTGAAGGAGAAAGGCATCACACATCAGCTTACAGTGAGGCTTACCCCTTAGCAAAATGGCAAAGCTGAGCAGAAAAATAGAACTCTCATGGAGATGGATAGATGCATGCTCATTAGCAAGAAGTTGCCTCACAGATTTTTGGCCCGAAGGGCTCATGTGTGCCAATTATGTTTTGAATCAGGCTCCCACTAAGGCTTTAAAGACAATCACTCCCTACGAGGCTTGGCATGGGAGAAAGCCTTCAGTGGATCATTATCGTGTTTTTGGATGTGTTGCATATGTCCACGTGCCTGTGGAGTTTGGACATAAGTTGTTAGATAAGGCACTTAAATGTCTCTTTGTTGGGTATAGTGCAGAAAGCAAATGCTATCGTCTCTACAATCCAACCACACACAAGATTTTTGTGAGTAGAGATGTAATTTTTTGAGAAAATTCAGCTCATACACATGCTGAATTCACTATTCCAGCTTCTTCTCAGATGATGTTTTTGAGGGGTTGCTTCCTATTGCGTTTGGTTAATGCTCATGCTGAAAATCAGCATTTACAGCAGCCTCCACCTGCTCCACATGCCCTGATTCAGCCACATGCTGATTTTGTTCCTCCACAGGCAATGGTTGATGTTGTCAGGCAAGAGATTCAAGAGATACATGCAGCGAAAACAGTTCCGAACTGGTTGCTACAGATTCTCAGGGAGAGTAGACTTGAAGCACCTTTTCTTGGCAAGACTCGCAGTGCAGCAAGGCACGCAGGGGGGGGCTCTTTCTATTGAATCAGCTTATGCAGGTACTTTTCTTGATGAAGAAGAACTTGACACTTTTGAAGAAGCCAAGGATAATGTGCACTGGATGAATGCCATGCACACTGAATTGCAGTCCATTGAGAAAAATCAGACTTGGGATGTTGTGGATTTACCACCAGGAAAACATCCCATTGGTACGAAATAGGTTTTCAAAGTGAAAAGGAAGCCAGATGGGTCATTGATAGGTACAAGGCACGGCTGGTTGCGAAAGGATATGCCCAGAAAAAGGGCATAGATTATGAGGAGACTTTTGCTTCTACATCTTGGATGACAACTATCAGATCAGTTATTGCCATGGCAATAACTTTTGTTTGGAATGTCCATCAATTGGACATAAAAGCTTTCCTTAATGGGGACTTGCAGGAAGAGGTTTATGTCAAACAACCTCTTGGCTTTGAACTTTCGGGCAATGCACTTCAAGTTTGCAAGCTAAATAAAGCTTTATATGGATTGAAACAAGCCCCACGTGCATGGTATGCTAAGATTGATGCTTTCTTGGCAAGCAAGGGGCTATACAATAGTCCCACTAAAAGCACCCTCTACATCAAGAAGGATGGGGGGGATATTTTAGTCATCATTCTTTATGTAGATGACATGTTGCTCACAGGGGCAGATGAGGAAATAATTGCAGATTTCAAGGTTGAATTGAAAGCTGAATTTGACATGACAGATTTGGGCATGTTAAATTTCTATTTGGGGATCCAGTTCATACAAGACAAGCGTGGCATTGTTATGTCTCAATCCAAGTATGTGCAAAAGCTCTTGGATAGATTCAACATGCAAGATTGTAAGCCTACAGCCACTCCCATGGAGCCAAGGTTGAAGCTTACTATGTATGATGCAAGTGAATCAATGGATGCCACACTTTACAGCCAGGCTATTGGATGCCTCATTTATTTGTGCAATACATGGCCCGATATTCAGTATGCAGTATCTCAGGTGAGCAGGTATATACACAGCTCCATTGGCAGGTTGTAAAACGCATCTTCCGTTTGTTGGAGATATCATAGCCAAAGAGTGGTGATGTGATGTGTTGGTGTGAAGTGTTGGTATGTAGTAGTCTATGTGTGTGTCTTGTGTGAGTGCCACATGTCATCATGGAAATTAATGAAAGCCTTCTTCATGTCTTCATTTGAGCATCATTTCGTCACACCCTAATCTTCTCTCTCTCTCACCACCATGTTTCTAACACCGTTACGTGCAAGGCACAAAGTCTTATGGCTTGATGTTTCCCAGGGAAGTGACTACAATCATTCGGGGAGTCCCATTCGATTGAGCCATATGCATGCTTACAGCGACTCAGATTGGGCTGGAGACTATGACACGAGGCAGTCCACAAGTGGTAATTGTTTCTTTTTGGGCAAAGCTTGCATTTCTTGGATGAGCAAGAAACAATCTACTATGGCTACTTCCTCATGTGAAGTTGAGTACAAGACAACTTTCACAGCGAGACAGTTGAATGTGTTTGGTTGCGTCATTTGTTTGCTGATCTTCATCTCTTATTGGAGGGTCTTTCTCCGATTCTCACTGATAGTCAAAGTGCTATAGTAGTGGCAAAGAATCGTATGTTTCATGCTAACACGAAGCACATTGAGGTTCATTATCATTATGTCAGAGAGAACTTGCATGCAGGGGAGATCCAGATAATCTATGTGTCAACACATGACAATGTTGAAGACATCTTCACCAAAGCACTTCCACGTGAGAAGTTTGAGGCATTTCGCAGTGCCCTGAACTTATCTCCTTTTGGTGATTGATCAATTCCTTGTACATCATCACATTGGCACTACAAGGGAGTGTTAGAATTATTGCCATATTCTAGGTAGTGACCAATGCAATTCATAATGAGTTAGGGGCACTGTTTTCTCACTAGAGGTTTTTTCCCCTAACAACAGTTAGTGGGTTAGTGTGGTTTTGTCACTTAGACAAAACCACCTCCACTCTTGTATGTTTACTATCTTATCTATTGCAGCTTTGACGTTTTGGTTCTCTAGCTCTTGCTCCCGTGCATCCTACTTGCACCTTTCTAAGGAGGAGATGAGGTGAGGGGGGGCGGAGAAGGCGGGGAGGAGGAGGTGGAGAAGGGAGGCAGGAGAGAAGCGGGAAGAGGTGGGGGGGGCAGCAGGGGGAGGCAGGGGCGGAGATAGCAGCGGGGGGGGTGCAGGAGTGGTAGTGACGGCGGCGGGGGCAGCAGAGGCAGAGGCGAGGGTAGCGAGGGCGGCGGAGGAGGCAGGAGGAGGCGCGGATGGCGGAGGGGGGCAGCAGAAGTGGAGGAGGCAAGGTAGGAGCGCGGGTGAAAGGGAGCAATGGCAAGGAAAGAAGCGGGGGAAGAGGAGCAGCGAAGGCGGGAGAGGAGGCAGGGAGGAGATGGCGGGAGGGAGGCAAGGGGGAACTACGAGGAGGAAGAGAGGGCTGAGGGGGGCAGCAGCGAGAGCAGCGGCTGCACCTCCTATCACTTTCAAGCTATTGTTCACTCTCAAGTGGACAGTTTCCAATAGTCTGGCTTAATGCTACCTAAGTGTAGTGTGATGCATCACTCACTTGTAAAGGCCGAATTGGCAAGATCTTATAGGTGAGTCTTGCTTCGTAAGATCTCAAACAAGCTTAAGCTCAAAAGAAGCAATGCTGGTGGGAAAGTCTCAAACAAAAGCATTGCTGCTTGTACCAATGCAAGCCAAGATGGACAAAAAACTGGACAGTTCCAAGCATGTAAAGGGAGCTAAACAAACTCTGAGCTCAAAGGAGCAAGTGTGCAAGGTCAAGCAAGTGCAATGTAATGCATATCCAACCCTAAAGAGCTTATTAGAGAAAGAAAGAAAGAAAGAAAGTTTATTAAAGTCTTCGGAAGACCGATGGGTCTATGAGATTGTGAAAATCCTGATACAACAAGTTGTGGTAGTAGAGCTACTAAACGAGCATCCATACCAATGTAAAATGCAAAAATGCAGAATGGCAGTACTAAGTCCTAAGTACAACATAGTCATGTCGATGGTCGACTATATATCAATCTCAGCATCGTCATCAATATCATCATCATCATCGGCGGCAACAAGATATCAAGATGGATGAGGCAGTGGAGGCATGAAGTCGGCAATAGAGTGTTGTCGGCCACTCAGAGGTGCGGTCCTGGCACGTCTCCTAGTCGTAGCTCTGCGTCTGACCAGGGCTACTGTGACCCCCGTCGATCAAGCTCCAACTCTAAATGAGGGGATGTCCCCAAGTGTGATTTGTGTGTCGACCCTCTCTTTGAGCTGTCGGGTCACAGGCTCCGGGTCACGGTCATGTCGAGGCCTCGTCTCGTGGGAGTCCATGTGATCTAGTTGAAAGAACTCCGTGATAGAACTCTGAGAGGGATCAGCCGAGGAAGAAGTCTGCTCCTGTCTCCGTGCTCGGAGTAACCTCTCACGGTGTCTAAGTGCCTCATGAATGAAACCTGCCAAACACCGCTGGTCTGGGTAGGAGAGAAAACAGGCCAAAATCCCATAACTATCCCTGAAGAGGCAATGGAAACGCCCTCGGATCTCATAGTACACAGGACACCCGAAGATGAAGTGCTCCTCTGTCTCAACCTCCTGCATGTCACAGAGTGTGCATATGTGCCTCTCCCTGGGTAGTCGCTCTGCTCTGCCACTCTCAATGCGAAGTCTGTGTGAAGAGACTTGGAACTGCCCAAGAGAGATACTCAGCGAGTGGGGTAGGTGAATCTGTATGTACCCTGGTGGGTCAATGAAACCCTCTGCTGTGATATGTAAGAAGTGATCTTTGTAGAAGCTAAGCTTCATTGGGAGTTCACTCGGTCCCAACCAGGTCCGAAATATGTGTAGCTGTAGTAGATCCTCACGGATAATCTGGTTGACCTCGTGTGATAAGAGGGGAGAAAACGGAGCATCCATGGAGGCTAGTGAGCCCAACAAAGGACTCAACAGCTAGGTTAAGGGCTTGCAAAGGCTTTAGCAGAGCCTAGCAACATCTAAAACAATTTGCGAGCAGCTAAGAAGTACAGTTTCTCACCCAAATGCTTGAAGTAGGATTAAAATATCAAGAGACTAAAGCAAGCTTCCATTTATGCGAGCAAAAATTGAGCCCATGCAAGGGCGGTCTGTAGCAAAGGCGCCACAAGAGGCTGGTAGCAAGCCCAAGAGTGGACAGGAAAGAACTTTGTGGAGTTCTAGGACAGCCAAGAGGTTGTGTGGGCCAGCCTGTGCTAGTGGGCGACATGCAATGAGGGGTCAAGTACAAGTGTTAAGGATGGAATAGAATAGAGCTCGATTGATGCTTCAAGAGTCCAATGAAGGTCATACACAAGCACTCGTAGAAGACCACAATGAGCTTTGGAGGTGCCAGGGGCCCATATCTAGGCAGCGCATTGGCTGCTAGATGATGGCACATTGAGCAAACTCTTTATATCAGGTGTTGTCCATTGCCCAAGACCTATGCTTGTATCTACTACAGTAATTATTTGTGTACACTGCTAGAGGAGTGAGATTTGTTTCAATTGTGTGAACACCAAAGTCTGTCTTCCGTTAAATGGGGAGCTGGCTACAATTGGCACTCAGCCTTTTACAGGCATTGGAAATATGATCAACTAGATGAAGAGCATTTCCATGGATTTCATAGGTGACCTGCTGTGATACAAGAGGGATATGATTCCATTCCTGTGGTTGTTGACCATCTTACTAGGATGGCTCACAAAAGAATTAGTGAGTGTTCCACAAGTAGTAGACTTGTTTATAAGTAATGTATTCGGTTTGTGGGGGTTAGCGCCATGGAAAGTGTGCTGTTTGTGGCATGAATTCTAAAAGCTCGGGCTGGATTCTAAAGATAGTAGTGCTAGATTAAAGATAGTATGGTGAAGGTTATAGATACAAGGCAGGGACTCAATTATCAGGATGTTGAGGTGTTTCTTAGGGCCATGGACTTCTTGGTGTGTGAGTACTAAATTTAGAAAGGGACATGTGGTATGGGATGCATGACTTAACGTTCTATTGCTCTAGTTTTCAATGTGGTCTAAACCTTAAGCTTGGGGGTGGTTTTGATTCAGCGAACCTATGGGACAATGTGTTAAGTAGTCACTTTGAGATTGTGGGTCGCCCCTAATTTTGAAAAGAATAGGCAAGGTAGCCTAGAGCCCCAAGGTTGCATGAAAATAGAGATGATGCAGAATGGAGATCAACAAGAATCTTGGACAGGGAGAGATGCTAGTCGGAACCAGAGGATACCTATGGGGTTGATTACATGGCATGGACTTCTTGTTGGCAATATATAGCTCACCTACCCACCTGTGAGCCCCCAAATGAGGAGAACATGGACAAGGTGTACCAGCAGCATCTTATGGGACAGAGATGCCATGTGGGCAGAGAGGAAGGATGCACACAGGCAGAGGAGTGCAGCAGCAGGGCTGCCAGCATGCAGGCTGCCATGTGAGCAGGAGACATGTCTATGTGGAAGGACTGTTGCAAGGCAGCAGGAAGTGCAGAAAGTACAGGTTGGCATTGGGACTATTGATAAGCAGGACCCTTGCAGCAAACACAACAGCAGGTCGCTGCAAGCAGGTACAGGAGGCTGGAGCAGGAAAGGTTCGCAGGCAGGTGGCAAGAGCTGACTGCACGGTCAGTCGTACAGTAAGCAGGACTGACAGATTGGATAGGCCAGCCTGCATCGGTTGGGTCAGAGCAGCAGACTGCTCTGGTACTGCTGCAGCAGATCAAGAAGGAAGTAGAGGTGGGCGCGCCAGTAGGCACCTGGCCCGAGCCATAAATAGGCCTAATAGCAGGTCAGCTGTGGTCAGCCTCAGTGTAGGACTGCAGACAGATTGGTTGGCCAGTTCCTAGGGCATTCCAGCCCTATGAAAAGGGCCCTTGGAGGGGCAGTTCTCATTCAGTGTGTGTCCTCAGAATGAATTGCAATTTGGAGCAGCAGGGGAGGCCACAAATCAAGCAGTACAGCCTGTAGATCACCTTCAGGGTGAAGAGCAGTACACTGCAGAGTTAGGTCTTTTGTGCCTCAGATTTGGGCTGCAGTTCCAGCAGCAGGGAGGTCCAGAGATCCACTTTTTAGAGCCTTGGGATAGGCTGCCGTCAGAGCAGCAAAGAGGCCAGGAATTCGAGGTTATTATGTACCTTGTTTATGTGGTGCATCAAAGCAACAGGAAAGTCAGAAGGAAGGTCTACAGTGTCTCACAGTTTGGCTGCAGTTCCAGCAGCAAGGAGGCCTGAAAACAGTGACCCCTTGCGCCTCCCCATTGGCTGCAGACGGAAGCAGCAGGGAGGTACGGATCAGGACATCAACAGTACCTCAGCATCGGTTGCAGCACAGAAGCAGCAAGGAGGTTTGTTTATAGGGCATCTACTCAGCCCACTGAAGCTCTTGCAGAGGACACGGGCTAACAGAGTTTTGAAGGTGCCAGGAGGAGGTAGGAGAACAGTTTTGTGGTGCCAGGGGTCCACATCTACGCAGTACCTTAGATGGTGGCACACCGGGCACTCCTTTGTGACAAGGTTTTGTCCATCGTTGGAGCAATACATATTTACTGTCTCGACTCTTATGTGCATGGTTCATTAACTTTCTGCATCTATCTATATTCACGTATGTGCACACCAAGTAAAAGAAACGTCGCTACGGGAGTGTTGGCTCCGACAAGCAACCTCCGTCTCTGTTTTCTGGAACAACTCTATTAGAGGCTACTCGGGGATTTCTTTACCAAATTGGCCTCGGATAAATTAAAGTCCTTGGAGAGGCCATGAGATGTTTCAATGTACATAAATCCATAACATGGCTGTGGATTTGCAGCTGAATAAAATGGCCAAAGTCTTCCTTTGTCAAGGTTCTTGATGAGAGATACGAGGGGACTAGATATTCTCGAGACTTCATGCGTACATACATGTGCCCTTAAGATATCTTATGGTCATTGCCTAGGGGCAAGTGGTAGCCAGGGGTAATACCTGGCCAAATGCCAGTGTGGTATCTAGGGTCTAGGGGTTGTTTTAGATTTCATGCACAAGGTATGTGAGTTTGTAGGGATAGAATCATGTATGGCTGGGAGGAGAGATGCTCTCACATGCATGCTATGAGTTGTCATGATGGTTTCAACCGGTCTATGGACGCATTGTGAGACATATATGTTACAAGGATAAGAAGAAGAATGAGGCAATGAGAGCCGAAGGAGCCTAGGCAGAGGCGGACTGACGTTGAGGCGGAGCCTAGGCAGAGGTGGACTGACGTTCAGGGAACCTTTGTGGTGGGGAATACGAAGTATCCGACAAGCAAAGATCTAGAAGACATTTTCTTGAAAATGCAAGAGGTAGGGTATGCCCTAGTTTTGCAAGGCATATATAATGATGCAAAGAAAGATGGGTTATGTGGGCACAATGAGAAGCTGGCTATATGCATGTGCCCTACTCAAAATACCTAGGGGGACACATATATGTGTCCTAAAAACTCTCCATCTTTGCGATGACTATCGTGGAGTCAGTACAATTATATCAAAGATGTAGAGGTGAACTATTCTTGTCAAAGATGCAAACTGACTTAATGTCTTGTGGGGAATAATCATGATGCTAGTGCATCTACATGAGCTAGCCTTCCTCTTATCTTGAACGCTCCTACTACTAGAAATGCTCTTGCCAAAGATCCACTAACTTCATGTCTTGTGGGGAATAATCATGATGCTAGTGCATCTACATGAGCTGGACTTCCTCTTATCTTTAATGCTCCTACTAGAAATGCTCTTGCCAAAGATCCAAAGATAGAGAAGTGAGCTATTCTTGTCAAAGATGCAAACGGCGTTCATGTCTTGTGGGGAATGTGTGAGAGTAGTGTTTGTAGAACGCTCGTGAGCCGATGACTTGTCGGGTACTCGGTGGTTCTACAAGTCATTTGGGCGCTATCTTTATAAAGGAGGGCTTGTTTGAATATAACTTGTAAGGGAAAGGATCTAAGTTAGGCATTGATCAATAAACAACACAAAATGACGATGCACGAAGCGTAGAGAGCTCGTTGTAGGTAAAGATAATCATTTAGTTCTTTTGGGGAGAGTCCGATTCAGGCGTGATGAGGCGAAGTCCCCTCGATTGTGTTAGAACGAAGTAATACACGGTTGGGAGAGTCTGGTGGAGGGGGCCTCATCAATACTTCTAGTCAGTGGCTCGGGGTAAACCATATGGAGTCACTATTCTGTCAAGGGTTGTGACGAATGGCTACTTGGTTGGGCGAATGGATTTACACAACGGGAGCCTGTGTTCAATTTTAGCAAGAGATTGAATATTTTGTGGGTCAAGCTCCAAAGATAAGTATAAGTCGGCGTGGTGCCTCTCACTAAGTAGGTTCGAGGGAATGGCTCAATGGTTTGGTTCATAGGGTTTGGATCGGACAGCGAGGGTTCGAAGGTCCCTTTGCGCTTGAATAAAGAATATTATGAAAGGATGTCATTGATGTAGAATATGCCATAGAGGATCCGTTTAGCAGACGTGGCATTTTGGATTCTCTACCCAAGGTAAGTATATGAGTAGTCCGCTTCTTTAGTCAAGGTTTGTGACTAAAGGGAACTTGGTAGTGCAAGTGACCCTCTACAAAAGTGGTCACAAGTTCGAATGCGATTGGCAGTCTACACGATGGGGAGATATTCATCGACTGCTTTTAGTGCGTAGCGGGCCAACATCCAATCATGGAGTGCCACATGTCACCTGAGAAGTCGCGGGGTACCATGGTCTAACCAAAGGCAAAAGGCCAGGTTGCAGCACTTGAGAAATCGCAGAGTTACCATGGCCTAACCAAAGGCAAAAGGTCGGGTTGCGGCGTGGTTTGTCTATCATGAGGATAGATGGTCACAATTTAAAGTCCTTTTTTGCGCGAAGTAGCAAATTAATGGCAGAGATTCAAAGCCCATCCTTTAGTCTTTGAAGCCAGGGCAGCCTTGACCCACACACCGGAACCGATCTAGAGAAGGAGAAAGAGATCCATAGGGACTAAGAGGGGGGCCATTGATTTTTAAAATAAAAGTGAGGTGAACTCGGCCCCTCGTAACAGGTGGTACTCGAGCAGGAAAAGCAACATAGGTCGTCAATGGTTGAGTCGATGGAGTTTGATGCACATCCACATGAAGGTGAAGCTCATGATAATGAAGGTGTTTCGGTCCAAGCTCAAGAAACAAAGCCACACCAAGCTGAGGATGCGGGCTCATGAAGCTAGACTTTTGGCACTTGAAGAAGCAATGTTGATGTTGCGTGAAGGGAACGAGAATTTGCAACAGCAATTGGTCGAGGCTAGGATCTAGCTCACACGTTTGACAGAAGGTCGTGAGGAGGGATCCACCAGCAAGGTACGCGTGAAGCCAAAAGAACTCGAGGCGTACAACGGCGCCATAGACGTTAGACACTGGAAAAATACATATATGACATGCGTCAATACTTGGTGTTAGCGAAAATCAGTGATCCAAAAGAACAAGTGCTTCATGCATCCACTTATTTGGCTGACAATGCCGGGAACACGTTCCGTGTTTCCAAATGGGAGGACCTTCAACAGTAGCTACACAGACAATTCTTGCCAACCCACATTGATTGGAAAGCGATAGATGCGCTCAACAGCCTGAAGCACACATGAACCATCTGTGAATTCATAAAGGCCCACTCATCTCTTATGCTCTAGATTAAGGAAATGACAGAGGCAGATCGACTATACTATTTCATTACGCATCTAAGACCATGGGCCCAGGACAAGTTAATGAATTAGAAGGTGAAATCGGTGGCAAAAGCATACGAGGCTGTCGATAAGTTTACCATCGCAAGGCCAAAGAGTGGCGGATTTTTTATATGCAATGGGTTGCACTTTGCTCGGGAGTGCCCCATGAAGCAAAACCTACAAGCCATCCAAGAGCAAGCCAAAGAAGGTGACGACCCCTCAACACAACTCGTCACAAAGATGCAATAGCTCATTGACGACGCTTTGGATCCATTACCTCCTTCCCCTTGGTGAGGTTGGATTTTTTAGGGGGGGCTGTGTAACGGGGTGAACCTCGTTGATGAGGGACTAAAGAGTAGTGTGTGGCCCTTGGATCCAATCCCATTACAAAATGTTGTACCCGCAGACGACACGATGGTAGCGGTAACCACGTGCGAATGCAGCCATGTCAGCTAACCAAGTAGCAGATGCACAAAAGGGAGCCACATCGACATATGTGCAGTGCACAAGCACACGGCCTGGCATGCATCATAACAACCATTGGCGACTCACCACGTTGCATGTCACAGAAGTCCATAAGAGGACGAGACGACGATCTAACGTGGATTGGGTGGCATGGCAACTAGCCACGCAACATGACCGACAAACAGATTGTGGTAAGGGGTGCACACGATAGCATCAGAGGGTACTCACGGGTAGTCAAGCAGCCAACTGACCTCTCGGACTGGACATGTCGCCAAAAGACCACTTGCCTCAACGTGGGGGGTTTTTTAATCTCCATTAACCTGTCGACCGAGCATTATGTAACTTTCTCGATCCATCAAACTCATTAGTACATTTGAGCATGTCATTCTTTTTCTTTGCAGAAAGAAATTTTAAAGCTTATAAGGAACACTGCTTGTTTTTCTAGATCTTTTCTCATCTTTTGTTATCTTAACTTGCCCAGAGTGTAGACTGGTGCACCAGCTTTTCAATTATTCTGACAATAGGATGAAGGGCACAAATGTGTACTTTCTCAACAGGAATTGCAAGAATTGGTCTTCATGATGGATCAGTCCCTAGAACATTGCAATCTAGTGCCTTAGTTTGATCAATAACAATTTCAAAAGCCCATTGCTTTTGTGTCTTTTTACCTACTCTCTTTTGCATGCATAATGGACAAGTATGGCTTGTATTTGCTCCATGTACCACGTTAAACATACATTTAATAGTCTTGAGGTCAGCAACTAGATTTCATTTTACACGATAGGAGCCATAGCCCTCAACGTTAAGCAACTCACCATTGTTATGACCTCTAATCACACTTGGGATATCAATTTGGTCAAAGAACCACTTCAAAATTGAATGTGACTCCTTTAGCACTTGCAAAACCAATTCACATTTTATTTTAAAATATTGTAAGAATTCTCCATTATCAAATCAAATTTCAAATTTTCATGGTACCTTAGATGCACCCATCCACCAAATCTCCTATTCTGATTGCACGCTATATTGTCTCATATCATCAAGCTCAACTTAAAGGTCTATTATTCTATTCATCAATGTCAAACTCACCTTGAAGTTTTTGACATTTTACCACCTCACTTCATCAAGCTTTAGTATGATCTTTACCTTACCATTGCATTCTTCCACACTGTGGCCTATCATAAATTTCACCATGGCCTATAAAACTCTTCAAATATCCATCACAAAGTTGTTGACTATGAGTTCTAGTTCTTTGGACTCTCCAACCTTCCCTTTCATAGTTGGTGTACTACATTCATGTTGAGGCTCGTTGACTAAATCAAGTACACTCAAATTGAGATCATGACTTTCCATTGGTTTTGGAAGCGGGCTTTAACTTTTGTTCCTATAGAAATACATGCTTTCTTTAAGCTCTTAAATATGAGCCGATATGCCCTTGTACTTATCCTTGTAGTATCATAGACTCCCTGTGCATTAGTTTCATTGAATTGCTCTAAAACTTTGTTCATTGACTCAGAGGTTATCTCTGATTTTAACTTTTGAATTTGGGATGTTGTTTAGTAGACTCCAACATTCTTTTGATGTTGGGATGTATAGTAGACTCCAATATTCTTTTGATAAACACTTTGTCCATAGCACCAGAGTGTTTATCATGGATAGACATGGGTTTTTCTCTTATGAAGGCTTGGGTCCACAGGAGTATCCTTCATGGATGCTAATGGTTTTTCCAATTTCCTGATCTCATCTTTTAGATATGTGTTTCGCATCTGTAAGTGAATTGCATTTACAGTGTGCACTCCCAACTAAGCATCTAATGTTTGAACCTTTAGCTATAATTCCTGAATTTTACTTTCTATGCCATCCTACCATTTTTCTTCATAGCCATCTGAACACTTGTAGCTTGCATAGATGATACCAAATGTTGATGTCGTGACTCTAACATTACAATCCTTTTGTATCTTTCATTAAGCAAGCATTGGTAGTGCGGGTGTGAAGGATACTTACTCCATGAGCAATCAACCTCTGACAATATCCTAACAAACCATACTCACCCTTACACAGAAAGTTCATTAATCTAGTCAGTGCATGGAATTGAGGAGTTTGACAAGTTTGTGGATCTACTACATATACTTTCCCATCTAACCACAAACCCATATGCGTTTTTACTTGATTTAAAAGAGCTACAAAATACTTACTAAGGAGGATTCATTCCTCTTTAGAAATGGTGCATTCTCTGCATCAACTTAAAAATGGATATCCACCTCTCTTTTTTCTGGGAGCCTCCATGGTTTTATACACTTTACACCTAACATAATATAATATTGATATCAGCAAACAACATAACAAAAAAAGAATCCCTATTGCATGCAAAATATAATGATTTGAAATATATAAATCCAAAAACACATATACTTAGCATCAAGTAATAAATGACGGTTACCCAAATCAACCATGCTAACATAAAAATAAAAATGTTGATAACATCAGCACATATAACATGAAAAAATGACAACATGCAAAACTAATATCATATACACAAATCACATAAATAACAAATAAAATGACCTTACATAAAAATATAGTAAGACTTAACGGAGTAAATTCCATAGAAACAATGCATAATACATTTTAATATCATCACAAATATTGTTAGACTATTGCATGTAAAATAAATAAAATTTTAAAGCAAACTATATCAAACATGCTTTAAAAAATTTATGAGTATCAATAACATCAACACATGTACATAGTAAAATGATAGAAAGAAAAACTAGTATCACAAAAAAATTAAAAAAAAGACTTGCATATAGCAAATTCAGAGGCAAAATTGACTTTGTAAATTACAAATAAACAACATAAATCACATTCAAATACTACAAAAATTGTTAAACTATTAACCTAAATAAATCACAAACCTATGAATGAACAAGACTTGATTCTTGATACAAGGATCTTTGGAGAAAAAATGTGATCAAACTTGTTCTCCCTAGTGGCTCCTCTTGTATTCCAGGAGGTTGAAGTTAATGAATCTTGCTCTAAAACAATTGATATGCTCCTAAACATCTTGAGATTTATTTCAAACAATCTTTGGTAGAAAAATGATACATAGTAAGAGTGTATGTGTTTGAAACTATTTATTTGCTTGAAAAGATATCCAAAGTGACTGATTTTTTAATGTTGCACTATTGTTTCTTATAAGAAAGCCTCTATCAGCTCACTTCTCATGAAATTTATCTCCAAAAAAAAAAATCTTTCAGTGTTTCTAAAACACGTAGTAAAAGAGAATAACACAACTACACAAAACATTACAAACTAACTGTTTTTCCAAAGTTGCATCATTAAATTTAAAATCTCGTCATTTTCACTATCCTGCATCGCTACAAAGGACATATCACCTCAAACCCCATGAAAGCTACTTGGATAGATCCCAAAAGTTCACAAGTGCTTTGAAATCATCCCCCCCCAGACCAGTGTTGAGAGATGGGCAAAAGAAATATTGATTTTCATGCATAAGCAAGTATAATGCCTGGAAATTAATCTTCTTTCATCCTTTTCTCAAAGAATATTGTCCAGTAGTCCCTTCTAGGCTTGAAACACTTTGCATCATTCATGGTTCATCCAAAACATGGGTGCCTCAAGTTTTTGCATGACAACGATTTGAGATTGCTAAAGAGAATCTTAGCTAAGAGAAGAAGTGGCGATATTTGAAAAAAAAGCACTCAATATAGAGCAAGAAGAAGGTAGGGCAAATCTCATTCAAAAATATTGAAAGTTTTAAAAGAATGAAAGTGAAATGGGAGGCAAATGCAAGTAGAGAAGGGAACTGATGAGCTTTCAGTGTGAGATTCCATCCCACAATATGGACAACAGAGAAATGAGCTTCCCGCTCAAAAGAAAGGAAGAGATTTGAAAATAGGGTTGGACCAAGAAAAAATTGAACTGGAGCTCAGAAATGAGGGAGAGGGAAGATAAATGAGAGAGAATGAGAGGAGTGTGGTAGTTGGATGGGAAATTTTGGTTTTAGGACAAATGGTGTAAATTTGGTTTAGAAACTAGGTTCTTTAGTTTGGTTACTGTTCAAAAACGTGATGCGAGACTGGAGGCAGCAATTGGGAGGCCTAGATCAATCTTTGGGCCTTTGAATAAAAAAATAGGAAAGTTAGGCCATTTCCAATATTCTATTACCCTCCACTATCCAATATTTTACTCAATTTTATTCACCTTATCCTTCCATGTCACTAGCCCAAGGGCTCGTCCCTTTTTGAGTCCAAATTTTTGTAACGGGATATTTTTGCCTTGCTCTTCTTTGTAGGCTTTCTTGGTCTTGACTCAAGAGAAAAACTTAAAGGATCACTTTGAGATGAAGGTTGCTTGATTGTAAGCTTCAATGGTCTACCAAAGTAGACAAGACAATTTGATAATTGAATTAGGATCAATTGTAAAAACTGAATAGAAGTACTAAGGCAATAGAAAATGGACATTATCAAGTTAATCAATATCGAATATTGGATTAATAGG
The DNA here is from genome assembly GCF_047967505.1 of Dipteris shenzhenensis. NCBI lineage: Eukaryota > Viridiplantae > Streptophyta > Polypodiopsida > Gleicheniales > Dipteridaceae > Dipteris > Dipteris shenzhenensis. The sequence continues at coordinate 53,110,026 of NC_141607.1, read as the reverse complement.
AAGATGCATGCTAATATGATTCTCATGATCAGATTAGCATGCACCTTCCTACTAATAAGATGTTGGGGTCTAGATGATATTGCATCTTCATGCTAATCCAATCTCAGGGATTGGATTAGCTTGCATCTTTGAGCTGATTCAATTAGCACAAAGATGCATGCTACTCCAGTCCCCAAGCTTTGATTAACATGAAAGATTTATGTAATTTATTTTTATTTTTTTTTAAAAACAAAACCTTTTAAAAGATAATTTTCAATGAAATAAAAAAGAAAAAAAGAATATTCATATTCCATTCACTTTCAAAGGATTCGTTTCTATCCTATATGTTTCTAAAAACTATGTAAGTATATTCACTTTTTCATAATAAGTCAATATAAATAAGTTTTGGAAGTTTAGGGTTTATATTTTGTAAAATAATATAATAATATAATATTTTTGGGGAACTCAAACATTCATTGTCTCTATGAGTTTATTGCTTTTTCTGGGTTCCATTTTTAGGGTTGGATGAGGATGTACATTTGCTAGACTTGAATGCCTTGACTCTATATAACCCAAGGATTCTATGCTTTCTTATTATGAGTGGATGGACTTTTTCCAGATGTTGGTCTCAATCTCAACTTATGATCCTTGAAGTAGATCTTCCAACATGTCATCTCAAAACATAAGCTTCATCAACCCGTAAGAGCCTTACATATCTTCATATAACCTAGAAATGAGTTATGGCAATGTGTTTGTCTCCTTGTTTAAGCCTATTAGCAAGCTAGTGGATCTTTAGTCTCCTCGTATGAAGTAGATTCTTTTAGGGGGATTGAACTTAAAGAAGTAGTGTATCAAGTTTCAAACCTACCGCATGTCAAATGCTCATGATAATTCCACTCGGGCTATGAATGCACCATTGTCATTTGTTGTCATTATTTCAATCACACATGTGCCTTCACCTTCAATAGGGGGAGTAGGTGAGAAATCTGAGAGATATGAGGGTATAATAATTTGCTTTGAATCATGAGGAGCAAGACTATTGCTCACCCCTCTAAAGAATAAGGAGGTAGAAAATAGTTTGGGGATTAAGTAGATTTTTAGATTAGTCCTTGAAAACATTCATAACTGGGGGAATGCAAGGCTTACATGAGCACAAAAGAAGTCAAGGTGTTTTAGGAGCCAACATCATATTAGGACTATTGGACATATGGTTGTATAATTCGATTAAAGCTACTTACTGTAAATGCAAAAGTGATGCCTACAAGAGGAAAATTACACTAATGGATAATTATATACATCACACTATAAATGAACCCTTACTTGGGAATACTTTGCCAGTGGAAAAGTTACCCCACAATTCCTAATGTAAGAAGTTTTGAAAGTTTAAGCCACATGTGCGGATGAAGCTTGATAATGAGACTTCAGACAGCAAATTGTTCCAACATTCTTGCACAACCAAATAAGAGTTTAACAAGCAACATGGCACATGGCATGCATCACGTGGCTAACCTAGCCAAGGGTTACCATCGTGGCACATGGTTAACCTGGGCAAGGGTTAACAAAGTGTTGGCTCTTTCCCACGGCTTTCGCAAGAAGAGCAGGGTATTCTCAATGTGCATGGTTTTGAGGTTTTTTATCACCTACAGATATATCGGTGTGGTCGTTGTAGTATAAGTGTAGCTTAGGACCTCAGGCCGTATTCTGGTGAGAGATGTAGGCTTAAGTGTAGTAAACAAGCATAGTTCAAGCATGTGTGAAAGGAACATGCATAATCATGATTGGGGTAATGAAGGATTTTGCCTTCATTGGGGGTTGAAGGGTTTAGGAAGAGTTTAAGGGTTAGAGGGAGGTTCATGGTTCAGAAGGAGGTTCCAAGGTTTAGAAGGTTACAAGGTTTAGAAGAGGTTCAGGGTTCAGAGTAGAGTACATGGTGGAGAACTCATCTCCCTCCTAGATCATGGAGGTCAAGGGTTGAGGGACTAGTCACTAAGGGTTTAGGGGGATCATAGGAGTGGGAGAGGAAGAAGGTGTAAGAGCATAAGGTAGTAGGAGGAGGGAGGAGGAGGAGGAGAAGGGAGAAGGAGGAGGAAGGAGAAAAGAGGAGGAGGAGGAGGAGGAGGAGGAGGAGGAGGGAGGAGGAGGAGGAGGAGGAGGAGTTGGGAGGAGGAGAGGGAGAGGAGGGGTTGCAAGGTTGGAGGAGAGGGGAGGAGGAGTTGCAAGGTTGGAGGAGAGGGGAGGAGGAGTTGCAAGGTTAGGACATGCTTTTAGACGTGGAGTGCAAGGAAGCATGGATACTTGGAGACAATTGCTTAGAATACCAAAGTAGAACTCAACACAATGCCCCAAAGAGTGTGTGCTTCATTCCATTATGGGGTATTTACACAAGTTGGAGAGCTTCTCTCTCTGCATGTAGTAATTGTAAGATATTCTCTCTCTACATGTAGAACTTGCATCTAAGATGCACATATAGAAGTTGCATGTTGCATGTAGGAGTTGCATGTAGGAGTTGCATGTAGAACATGCATATAGGAGTTGCATGCTACATGTAGAACATGGATGTAGGAGTTGCATGTAGGAATCGTTTGTAGAACTTGCATGTAGTAATTGTAAGATATTCTCTCTCTACATGTAGAACTTGCATCTAAGATGCACATATAGAAGTTGCATGTTGCATGTAGGAGTTGCATGTAGGAGTTGCATGTAGAACATGCATATAGGAGTTGCATGCTACATGTAGAACATGGATGTAGGAGTTGCATGTAGGAATCGTTTGTAGAACTTGCATGTAGAACATGCATGTAGGACTTACATGTTGAAGATGCATGTTGAGGATTCCTAAGAGAGATTATTCCTAGCCTTATGCAAGTATAAGCAAAGCTTTGCCGCTACTCTACATACACATTATGTGCTACCTAAGTCCATGTTGGCACAGAGACAACATACCCCCGGATCCATTTTATTACCCATCCTCGGGTTATGGCTTATAGTGATCATGGATTTGGGATGCCATGTGTGCAATCCAGTGGATGTGGAGCTTGTGGTGTGCCAAGTCGATTTGCTATAAAGCCTTGGCACCATACAACTTTTGCTTTGTTTCCAGGAAGCCTGTATCCACCATTTGTTTGAACAGAGATATGTGGTGTGCTTCTAAGAAGATGACTCTTTGATAGAGTCGGCTGGTAGTCTGAGCATCCATCCGTTCATTGGGATTGAAACTGAGTGGAGGCAAATGGCGGTCGATGTGGTTGGGGACCTCTAGAATGTATTCCAATGTCTTGCAGAAGATAGCACTTTGGCAAAGGATGCAGTCAATGTTGGCGTGCATTATTTAAACATGCTATTAAAATGCTCGGATCTCAGTGTGCCTTGGATGTTCCATTCTACACCAGAGTATGGCTCGATCATTGTCCAATTAATGGTGTGATCCTCACCCAAAATATGTATGTTGGCCTCCCATCTATTGTGACGTCATGGAGCTGCATAGAACTTGGGATTGTGGGGCTCTGAGACATGGAGGTGCATGCAGGTACTCTTTCAACAAGATTACATCAAAGAGCTTAGGGCGGTTCCAATCAGGTTGGGGATCCAATTTGCTAACCCAAGATTCACTAATTTGATGATGACAAAGGTTGGTAGGGAAGTTGTTCAAGGTCCATCCACCTCGAGTTTTCATATCAGGATATTTGCTCTAGAATCCTTAATGGGATTATTGGGAAGTGGTATCACATCAAAATCATACCCATCATTGGAATTTGGCATGGGAATGCGAATTGGATTATTTGGATCTTGATATTCAAAATCAAATATTGGGTCATTTTCTGTTGATGGTAGCACAAGCCTGTGTCGGAGGTGATGGCAAGGCAAGGAGAGAATCTGGGGACATGGGGGACAAATATGGAAGCATATTAGTTGTGGGAGGGGAATCAAAGGGAAGGGATGGAAGAACTGGGCAAATGGTTTAAGCATCTTGGTAATCCTCAAGGGTAGGATTTGTAAGGGAACATTAGGGGAGACTTGGGGTCTCAAAAGGGCCTCAAATTAGTGTTTCTTAATTTCAAGGGATTAGAGAACGATTTGAGGTGTACCAATGAGAGTGCTACGAGGTGTGGGTCAATGCCATGTTGTAGCTGACAAAAAGAATTTATGGGTGGTAAGACCTCTAACCCATAGGTAAGCCCCATGATCTTCACTCCTAGCCCTTGATCTAGTATTCAATCCAAGGGATACATTCAAATTTTACATAGAGCACTCCTAGCCATTAGATCAAGGGGTACATTTAAGGGATACCATGAAAGAATTAGAGGGATCAAATATAATCCCTTGATCAAGCAATAGATTCAATGGAGGAGATTAAATAAGGAAGAGCCACAATCTTAGCCATTGATTTGTAGGAAATCTAAGGGAGGACATTAAAGCAAAAGGCACCTCAATCATAGCCATTGATTTGAAAGAGATCCAAGGGAGGAGATACACCAAAAAGGTGCCTAAATCTGAGCCATCCATTTGATTTGGAGGAGATCCAAGGGTAGAGATGCACCAAAAAGGCGCTTTAATCCGGGCCATTGATTATGCGCTTCAATCCTAGCCATCCATTCAAGCAAATGCATCTCCACCCTCCAAAATGTGCCTCAATCTCCACCCTTCATTGTCTAATCCATCTCCACCATAGATCTAGCTAGGATCCAATGGTCCACAACTAAAGGCACCTTTTCCCTCTTAAATACCCCCCCTAAAGTCAAAGTTTTCTAGTTTGGAGCCCACCAAAGGTGCATCCCTTCAGCTGCTTACCATTTTGAGCCTTTGATCCATCTACTGCGTCCACCTCCATCCAAAGGCTAAGGTTTCCTAAATTCAAAATAAAGGTTCCCATGTCAGTTTAGTTAATGCTAGGGGTAGTTAGTCCATGGGTTACCATAGTGGGCTCAATTCTAATTAACTTAATCTATTTCTTAATCCATTCCTTATGAGGCCCTTTTGAGACCCCATTTCTCTCCTAATGGGGAAGAACTTAGGTGTGAGGGGATGGTAACTTTGCAACTGTTGGGTTAGTTGAAAGTGGTGAGAGGCATGAGCAAAGAGATGATGAAGGGAGTAGATGTTAGGCTAGAGCTCACAGAAGGTGAAGAGGGTGGTAGCAGCATGGGTAAGTGAGGTTATGAGATTGGCATAGAGAGTGGTTAGATATGGGAAGTTAGATGTGAGATAGGCCATGTCATCCTTCGACACTTCTTTTTGGTGGTGCGATGGGATCATCAGCTGTTGCAAGGGTGGGATGTTGGTTATGTCATGCCAGATAATAGTGATGGCTTTTGTAGCAATGGCAACAAACTAGCAATAACCCTGAGGGGAGGACTACCCATGAGGCATACATATGCAATGAAAGAATCTGTCCTGAGTGCTATAAACCCGGCATGTGTAGACAAACAGAATATATTTTTGTCATCTTCGGACAAGTCTTGGAAAATTTTGCGTAGAGTTTTTGCCCCTATGGAATGTTCACATTTAATGCTTGGATGAGTTGATATGATCCTAAGTTGGAGTTGCTTCCATTGGATAAGACCTCGTGCTTTTAGGTGATCTTCCACTTCTAGAGCGGCCACAAGCTCTTGGTACACCATCGTTGTGCATTGTAGTAGGACTTCATTGTTGGTGGTGTTTTCCATTGCCTCATTGTTTTGGTGTATTCCATTGCCTCATTGTTTTGCACTAGCAATTGGAGTTCAAGCTTTGAGATGACTATCTTTCAGGATTGCATCTCATCCATTTTTTCCTTATACTCATGGTAGATGGATGTATATGCCTCAAGCTTTTTCATTTGCAAGGTGACATGCGCTTATTGAGGAATGACTTCAGTGGTATTGGACCATTGGTCCAAGACTTGTGCTTGAGAAGTGCTGGCCTCTCTAGCAGTGGCAAGTTGGTCCTCTATGATTTGACAGTCCCTTGTAATCTCTTCAATGCTGAATGTGCCTATTGCCAAAGACTGTTGCATGTTTGCAAGCTTTTCTTGGCAATCCTGGAGCTCTTCTTCTTTTTGGACTAGAGTGAGTTGAGCTTGTGCTAGTTCCTCCATCTATTGAGAATGTGCTGAGGTCAAGTAGTCATAGGAGGTCTGTAGGATTGCCATAGCTTGTACTACCACTGTCAGCTATATTTGGCTTCGATGGTTGTTGGAGGTCACATCCCACACTACCTTCTCGTGATAGATATTATTTTTACACATGCTTTGAGAGTGTGGAATGAAAGTGTGTGACACAATTATTCATGCAATCGACTATCTATCTAAGTGAAAGCGTGTAAGTGCATGTGACCTAATAACTAAGTAGGGACTAACTATATGCTTTTTTTTGTTTTTGCTAGGATTTCATAGGGCAGCTAGACTCAGGCATCACTTCTGAGCCCTAGGTTGAAATTAGTTGATGCTATGTGTATGTGCAAAGACATACATATGCAAGTGAGTGCTCGTGATACAATCTAATATTAACTAAGGAAGACTTGGGGTTTCCAAATCTTCATTATTGTTAAGGATGGCTTGCGTGTTGATGTAGTAGCACTTCAGTCGGTTCCCGTTTATGATTGTGTTGAATTGGACGCCATCCAATGTTTCTAGTAGCACAGCTCCGATGGGATTCATTTTTCTTACTCGATAGGGTCCTTGACCTAGATACTTGAGTTTTCCCTTGTGGACTTCGGCATTGTATAGCAAGAACATGTCACCTTCCTTGATGTCTTTGGCTTTAAGACTTATGTCAAAACATGCCTTTCTTCTGTGTTTTTCTGTTATCATGGCATGGTAGGCGACTAATCTAGTCTATGTATGCTTCTCTAATTGATAGAGTCTTTCTTTCAGGGATGCATGATCTCCCATGCGTTCCTGTATTGCTATGCATAGGCTTGGTATTACAAATTCTAGTGGGACCATAGCTTCAAGGCCATACACCAATTGAAATATTCCTTGTACTGACCTTGAGTGTGGTTTGGTATACCCATAAGGCTGCATTTAGTTTTTGTGCCCAATCAGAACGCTATGCTTCTACTACCTTGGTGAGAATAATGCATAATATTTTGTTGGTGGATTTGGCCTGTCCATTCCCTTGGGGGTTAGTAGGGTGTGCTTTTTCTATGGATTATCATAAAGCCAGACAAGAGTTCTTGGATAACCTCATTGACAAAATGTCTTGGTCAGCAGGAGCAATTTGCACTTAGTTATAGCTACTAAAGCCATCCAAAAAGCTGTATATCTTTGATTTAGCCACCTTTTCCAACACTATTTCTATTAAGGGTAGGGGATAGTGTCCCTGATTGTGGCAGCATTCACATTATTTAAGTTAATGCATATTCTTAGCTTCTTGTTGCATTTAGGCATGATGACGATGGGTGAAACCCAATCAATGTGCTCTCTCATAGATGAATCCGGCATCTAAGAGTTTTTCCAGTTCGTCATAAACCATGGTGCCATATTTTGGATTTGTTCGAGTGCCATATTTTAGATTTGTTTGAGAAGGTCCACATACCTTAGGGTGGGCACCTTCCCTAATAGGTATCGTATGTACTGCCACTTCTGGTAAAATTCCCTTATTTCCTTATATGACCATGCTAGGAAGTCTCGATATTCCATTAGGAGTTCTTTGAGCTTTGTTTCATCTTCTTGTGTAAGCTATTTTCCAATTAATACCAATTTCTCTTCCTCCCCTTCAAGGGCAAGGTTTATTGTGCGAGTTTTGGTCGGTCCCTCATAGATCGGAGTCTCTCCAATGCCATCAGTGGTTTCTTGAACTTCAAATTCTCTTAGTGCCTTGGCATTGCTATGGGGACACTACCAATTGTGTAGTTCTTGAATTACTCTAGCACTTCTCAAAGATCAGCCTTTGATGATGTTGACTAGCCTGACATGGGCTATGGGCACTAGGTGGCATAGTATCATTAAGTTATCGACGTCAACACTTTGGATGAGCAAGACTTGGATTTTGAACACAAGTCACTCCCTTCCATTGTCAAAAAATGCTTGCTAGTGGTAAATAATTTTCCCTTGATTCCCTACCAACCCAAGTTGCTTGTGTTCCCCTTAACCTGGTGGTCGATGTTAATGAGCTCGATTCAGCAAAAAATGAAGCTTTAGCTAACTTAATCCAGGACTTTGCCTCATCTAAGAGTTCTTCTGATAATCCCCTTGCTGAGTTTGCCTCTTTCATCCCTCATCAATTCCATCGGACTTGTTCACAACCTTTGGCCATTTTAGACCATTAACCACAATGCCCCTTTCACTCTTGAGTCTCTTGTTACCTTATGCAAACTTTCCTCTAATGTTGACCAGTGTAAGGTGTCCGTGTGGAAAGGAAAACTCTTCCTCTCTACTGTTGGTCTTAATTTCACCCTCCCCCTATTTTCTCTCCAAACTTTTGATCACTCCAAGTGTGCTAGCCATTGTGTCTATTTCGAACCAAAGAAATCCCTACTGAAAATACTGGCAAGAAGTATCTCAAGACTCTTTGGAATATGCATAGACTGTATATCAAATGTCATTGTTCTACTTGGGGTGGGTATGGATGTACTTCCTCTATTATGTGGTTGGACCAAGTCCTTTGGTATATGATCCACAACCTCCATTACCATTTTAAACTTGAGTCCCCCAAAAGGTCAATTTTATGTCTTTCTTGCTTGGGTTGCTTCCCTCCTCTTGAGGTCAGGACTAGTCTCATTGCACCCAAATCAACAATGCTAACATAAGAATAAAAATTTTGATAACATCAGCACATATAACATGATAAAATGACAACACACAAAACTAATATCATATACACAGATCATATAAATAACAAATAAATGATCTTACATTATAAAAATATAGTAACACACTTAACGTAGTTAATTACATAGAAACAACACATAATATATTTAAATAGCATCACAAACATTGTTAAACTATTGCATGTAAAATAAATAAAAATTTAAAACAAACTATATCAAACATGCTTTAAAATTTTATGAGTGTCAATAACATCAACACATGTACATGGTAAAATGATAGAAAGCAAAGCTAGTATCACACACACACAAAAATTTTTGACTTGCATTTAGCAAATTCAAAGGCACACTTGACTTTGTAAATTACAATTACAAATAAAGAACACAAAAATCACGTTTATATACTACAAAAATTGTTAAACTACTAATCTAAATAAATCGCAAACTTGTGAATAAACAAAACCTGATTCTTAATACAAGGATCTTTGGAGGAAAAATGTGATCAAACTTGTTCTCCCCACTGGTGCCTCTTGTATTCTAGGAGGCTGAAGTTGATGGATCTTGCTCCCAAACATCTTGAAATTTATTTCAAACAATCTTTTGTAGAAAAATGATACATAGTAAGAGTGTATGTGTCTGAAACTATTTATTTTCTTGAAAAGGTATCCAAAGTGACTATTTTTTTACTATTGCACTACTATTTCTTGTAAGAAAGCCTCTATTAGCTCACTTCTCATGAAATTTATCTCAAAACAAACAAATATTTCAGTGTTTTTAAAACACGTAGTAAAAGAGAACAACACATATATACAAAGCACACTGCAAACTAATTGTTTTTCCAAAGTTGCATCATTAAATTTAAAATCTCATCATTTTCACTATTTTGCATTGCAACGAAGGATATATCACCTCAACCCCCATGAAAGCTACTTGGATGGATCCCAAAAGTTTACAAGTGCTTTGAAATCATCCCTCCATAGACCAGTGTTGAGGGATGGGCAAAAGAAATATTGATTTTCATGCATAAGCAAGAGTAATGCCTCGAAATTAATCTTCTTTCGTCCTTTCTCAATGAATCTTGTCTAGTAGCTCCTTCTCAGCTTGAAACACCTTGCATCATCCAAAACATGGTTGCCTCAAGTTTATGCATGATAATGATTTGAGATCACTATAAGAAGCTTAGCTGAGAGAAGAATTGGTGAGATTTGAAAGAAAAGCACTCAAAATAGAGTTATAAGAATGCAAGTGACATGGAAGGTACTATGCAAGTAGAGATGGGAATTGATGAGCTTTTAGTGTGAGATTCCATCCCACGAAACGGAGAGCAGAGAAATGGGCTTCCTGCTCAAAAGAAAGGAAGAGATTTGAAAATAGGGTTAGAGCAAGAAATTTTTGAAATGGAGCTCGAAAATGAGGGAGAGGGAAGATAAATGAGAGAGAATGAGAGGAGTGTGGTAGTTGGATGGGAGGATTTGGTTTTAGGACAAATAGTGTAAATTTGGTTAAGAAACTAGGTTCTTTAGTTTGGTTACTGTTCAAAAATGTGATGAGAGGCTAGAGGCAGCAAGTGGGAGACCTACATCAATCTTTGGGCCTTTGAATTTAAAAAAAGGGAAGTTAGGCCATTTCCACTATTCTATTACCCTCCACTATCCAATACTCTACTTAGTTTTATTCACCTTATCCTTCCATGTCACCAGCCCAAGGGCTCTCTTACAGGGCCCCTTTTTTAGTCCAAAATTTTTGTAACGGGATATTTTTGTCTTGCTCTTCTTTGTAGCCTTTCTTGGTGATGACTCAGGTGAAAAACCTAAAGGATCACTTTGAGACGAAGGCTACTTGATTGTAAGCTTCAACAGTCTACCAGAGTCGACAAGACAATTTGATAATTGAATTAGAATCAATTGGAAAAATTGAGTAGAAGTACAAAGGCAATAGAAAATGGACATTATCAAGTTAGGCAAACTAAGTTTTTAAGCAAAAAGCTCATGAAAATGTGAACAACGATTCTACAAGACAAAAAGGATAAATTAAAATGAAAAATAAATTAAATGCCACTCGAATTGATATTGAGGACTAAATTTCAAGGATTTTTTATGAGAATCTAATCCTAGGTATCAAAATATCTAAAAAACTATGGCAAAAATGGCCCCATGGATCGAACTTCCATGAAGTATCAAACTGGGACAACAAGGTATTAGGGCTTAGGGTTTGGGTTTTATAGACTAAGATAATTAAGTCAATAAAAATAGTTTTTCAAATCTAGGGTTTATGTTTCTAAAAACGATGTAATCATATTCACTTTTTCATAATAAGTCAATGTAAATAAGTTTTGGAAGTCTAGGGTTTATATTTTGTAAAATAATATAATAATATAATATTTTTGGGGGACCTCAAACATCTATTGTTTCTATGAGTTTATTGCTTTTTTTGGTTCCATTTTCAGGGTTCGATGAGGATGTGCATTTGCTAGACGTGAATGCCTTGACTCTATATAACCTAAGGCTTCTATGCTTTCTTATTATGAGTGGATGTATTTTTTCAAGATGTCGATCTCAATCTCAACTTATGATCCTTGAAGTAGATCTTCCAATATATCATCTCAAAACATAAGCTTTGTCAACCCCTAAGAGCCTTACATATCTTCATATAACCTAGAAATGAGTTATGGCAATGTGTTTAACTCCTTGTTTGAGCCTATTAGCAAGCTAGTGGATCTTTAGTCTCCTCGTATGAAGTAGATTCTTTTAGGGGGATTGAACTTAAAGAAGTATTGTATCAATTTCAAACCTACCACATGTCAAATGCTCATTCTTATTCCACTCGGCTATGAATGCACCATTGTCAGTTATTGTCATTATTTCAATTACACATGTGCCTTCACCTTCAACATTTGAACACACTAGATTTCACAAATTATGGGAGGAGGAGGATACAATTCTTGATCTCCAAGGTCTTAGTTGAGGGAAACATACACTACCATGTGTTGCATTGAAAATTAAATAGAAGGAGTAGGTGTGAGAAATCTGAGAGATATGAGGGTATAATAATTTGCTATGAATCATGAGGAGCAAGACTATTGCTCACCCATCTAAAAGAATAAGTAGGTAGAAAATAGTTTGGAGATTAAGTAGAATTTTAGATTAGTCCTTAAAAGCATTCATAACCGGGGGAATGCAAGGCTTACATGAGCACAAAAGAAGTCAAGGTGTTTTAGGAGTCCATGTCATATTAGGACTATTGGACATATGATTGTATAATTGGATTAAAGCTACTTTATTATAAATGCAAAAACGATGCCTACAAGAGGAAAATTGCACTAATGGATAATTACATAAATTTGAGGTTTACCTACTATACAAGTAGGAGATGTTAGAGGATGATGAAAGGTTTGCTAGATATAATCATTTTAGTATTTTATGGAAGAACTTCTTTAATAATTTGAAGATTCCCCAAAAAAGTAAGAATGGGAGTATGTAGGATATGTGCAAACCTCAAGAGTCAATGACAAGGGAAACAACCTCAAGTAAACAAGGTACCCATCTTTTTACATGTACAATTTCATTCTCTAAAAGGTTTTGAGTTTGTCTAATGATTTTTGTGTATTTTTATTTTGTAGCTCAAATCAAGAGTCCTCTTTAGCACCATAGAGAGAAACATGATCAAGAATTATCAAAGTTGCCAAAGCATATGAGAAAGTGCTTGAAGAATATCAATAGGATCTCGAAATCTTTATGGATAGTATTGTTTACGGCTACTATAATAGGCATCTCTAAAGTTGAACAACCCTTTGTGCTTTTCAAATAATGGAACTACTGCTATGCTTCCATATTCATGGCCCATGTCCACCATGGCAACTTTTGATTCATACAACCTCAAATTTTCCTATCACAATACATTTTGCATAATCAAAGTGTCCAAATCATGTTGAAAGTCTTGAAATTCAATGGAAATTTCCATAGCTAAACTTTTATTGGAATGCTACACTGACTCCACCACCTTTTGGTAGCACATGAAACCTTACACTTCTTCACTTTGGCATCAAATTGGTGAAAAGAACTTGTAGGCTTGAGGTATTGCTCCCATGAGTTGTGTGGTTGAGTTTGTAAGATAAGGGTGTGGCTTAAATACTAGGAGAGAAGTGGATATACTGCTTGTATCTTGTATCTTCCCTCTTGCTATGGATAAGAAAAATGTAAGACTAGTTGTTTCTCCATGGATGTAGCCCTTGGGTGAACCACATATATTGGTGTCTCTCTTTCTCTTCCATTCTATGCACTATTTGTATTGTCTATTTTACACACTATGCTTCTTACATTACTACTTTATTATCACATTACTCCAAACAAATGGTATCGAAGTGCTTGTTTGAGCAACATTGAATGACTTATTTGGAAGTAGACTCCTGGTTTGAGTGGGAGCAATGATGGAAGAAGGAAATTTTGAATTTAATGGCAAGAACTGCCAGAATTGAAAGATGAAGATTGAGGATTATCTATACTAGAAGGAGCTTTTCTTGCCATTAGGTTGATTACCATGAGTATGTCAATTGAAAGCTAGTATGTTCTTGACAAAAAGGCACTAGGAACAATATGAATGTGTTTGGCAACATCTGTGGCTTTCAACGTTCTTGAACAAAAGACAACAAAGGACTTGATGATCATGCTGGTGACATTGTATAAAAAACCCTCAGCTTCTAACAAAGTATTTCTTATGAAGCATCTATTCAATCTTAAGTTGTTAGAAGGTGGGTTTATAGCTAATCATTTGAATGAAATCAATATGAATACAAGCCAGCTAAGGTCTAAAGGAGTAAACTTTGATGATGACGCTTGAGCTCTTGCAATTTTGTTCTCATTGCCAAAATTTTGGGATGGCTTGGTGATGGCTATGAGTAACTCTATTTCTAAATTATGGGTCAAAGACTTTAAAGTTTGATCATGTTGTTGGTGTTCTCCTTAGTGAGAAAATGCGATGAAAAAGTATAAGTGAAACATCAAGTAATGCTTTGAATCTTGAGAATAGGGAAAGACAAAGGAAGAGAGGAAAGAGCCCAAGACACATTGTGACAAGTCAAGAAGAATCAGATCCAAATCCAAAGGGAACCTAGATTGTTGGCATTGTTGGAAGAAAGGACAGCTAAAAAAGACTGTTGGTTGCGAAAGAAAAAGAAAGAAGATGGACAACAAGAGAATATGCAGGAAGAAAATATAGTAGGTATTGTATTGCAAGATGCCTTAATTCTTTCATTGGATAGTATCTCTGTGGGGGTTAAAGGTCACTGTGCCTTTACCCCAGTTATGTACAATACTCAAACACATATATAAATGAATGAAAAAGAAGATTAGGGTGGTTCTGCACCCACCAAAACTTGTGTGGCTCTCTGTCTCTCTCTCTCCTTCTTCCGTTCTTGCTTCCGTTGAGAGCACTCTCAACTGGTATCAGAGCCCGGGTGATGTAGCTGAGCGTGCGTGAATGCTTGTAGCTCAACAGCTCTGTGGGAGGAAGGAGAAGTTTTGTGGGAAGCTTTGTGGGCGACTTTACTTGCATTCGAGTGTGCAGAGACCTTGGAGGAACCTTTGGAAAAGTCACTTTGGCTTTGCAAAGTGGTTTTGAGAGCCTGTTAAGTGGTTTCAAAGAAAAAGTCATTTTTTGAGCTTTTCCCTATTCCGTTCGATGACAGAGACTCCATATTGACTTGTAGAGGCAACTATTGCTTGCTTTTGGTGTCCACATTACTTCAGGAGCTTGGAAACACCTTCATTCTTGAATCTGGGATCATTTCATTGGATTTCTGACTCACTATGTCAGTTCCTGCGTTTTTTGCCCGGGTGTTGGAACTCAAGTTTGGAGCAACCATTTGCTGATCTATCAGTTCCGGTGGACTCAGGAGGTCCTAAAACTTCTATGTTGCTCATCATTCACACTCCGGTGGAGTTTACAGATAGCTTTGTTTCCAAAAACGTTTTTCAGTCCGTGTGTTGGACCCAGTGATTGAGACCACGATTTCCAAAACCGTCTGTTCCCATTGCATTCCGGACGCCCAAAAACCCCTACCTGTTAGTTCTTGCGCGATTTGGTGGAGGATTTTCAGAGTTATAGATCTCTGTGTATTCGATTTCGTCTCTCTGTTATGCATTTTTCATACTAAGGTCTTGAAACCTTAGATTTATGCCACATGGCAGTGGATAAGTGTTGACTCCCATTTCTCACTCATCAGTTGGGATTTTGGAGTTCTGGCAGAAGAGAGATATTTGCAGATTTTCTTGTTGAGTCCGATTATGCAATGGCGCCCATGTTTTGAGGCATCCCAGGTTCTATTTTTCAGTAGCGCTCATTACCGTGGGACTATGATTTCTTGAGCATACCTTATGCAGATCACTCTGGTTGCAGTGTGTGCTCATTCGTGGTATGCATTGGGTTGCAGTGGATGATTTATAGGCCATTTGGATGCATTGCGGTCCTTGTTGGATGCGCTGATAGGCCCAAATTGCCTTGTGGGATGCTATTTTTTATGGACGCTTTGCACATGGATGCTATTTTATGCTGAGGGACAGCTTTGACACATTGCTGGTGATGCACTAATAGTGCTATGCTCTCTTGGATGAGATATTATTGATGCATATGCCAGTGGACGGTGTTTATGCTTGAGTCATTTGGCACTTATTGGCATTTTCTTTTGGGCCAGATTTGCTCATATGGATGCATAGTATATGCACATGAGTCAGATGCATCTTTTGATGCTTTGAGCTTTGAATTTTGGTGATATTTCACTTTATTGTGGCATACACATTTGGGTGCACCTGGTGTTTGGTGTGATTCTCTCTTGTAGGCACTAGCATTTGGGATTTTGTTTCATTTGCATCATGGCATCCTCTTCCACATCTGAAAAGGAGTTTTTCAGCATTAAAAAGTTTGATGGGACAAACTTTTCTTTGTGGAAAGAACAAATAAGGGATGTGCTTATTCAAAAGAAGTAGATTAAACCCTTGGCAGGGATTGAAGCTAAGCCTGCAAATATGTCTGAGGATGATTGGAATGAGTTGGATGCATTAGCAAAGTCTACTATTAGACTTCATCTTGCAGAGTCAGTTTATTTCACAGTAGTTAAATGAGTAGACTACGGAAGATTTGTGGAAGAAACTATGTGCCACTTATGAGAAGGAAACTGCCTCTAATAAAGTTTACCTCATGAAGAGGTTGTTTGAGCTGCAGATGAAGGAAGGGGTCTCCATTGCTTCTCATCTGAATGAATTCAATATTATTTTCAGCCAGCTTCAGGCTCAGAAAATGAATTTTGATGCGGAGACTAAGGCAATATTTCTCTTATGTTCATTGCCATCCTCATGGGATACCTTCCGTACAGCTGTCAGTAACTCTGCACCTGGTGGAGTACTGAAATTTGATGATGTTGTGGGTAGCTTGTTGGCCGAGGAGATTAGACGGAAGTCTATGGATGGCAACAAGCAGGATGCAGCCTTAAATGTGCAAAGGGGCAAATCACAGTTCAGGGGGAAGTCCCAAGAAATAGGGAAGTCTCGTAGCAAATCCAGGGCACGAAACATTGAGTGTTACCACTGTGGCAAGAAGGGCCATATGAAAAAGGATTGCTACAAGCTGAAAAGAGAGCAAAAGGATAAGAAAAAGAATGCAAATTGGGGTGCAAATCAAAAGGAAGAGAGTCCAAGGGAGGACAAAGGAAAAGTGAAGATCGAGGAGATCAATGCAGTCACACATGATAGTGACAATGATGTTCTCTTCATGTCTACTTTATCTGTAGAGTTGCTTACCACTTCAGATGATGCATATTCCCAGGATTGGATTTTGGATTCTGGTGCTTCATTCCATGTTACTCCCCATAGGGAATGGTTCTCCACTTATGATAGTGGAAAGACAGGTTTTGTGCATCTTGGAAATGACTATGCATGTGACATAGTGGGAGCAGGTGACATAAAGTTTTCTTTTGCAAATGGGTCTGCATTTGTTTTGAAACATGTGAGACATGTGCCTAAGCTGACCAAGAGTCTTATTTCAGTGGGTCAGCTAGATGATGCTAGTTTTCACACCACTTTTGGCTTTCAGAGTCGGAAAATTCAGAAGGGCTCTATGCTTTTGGCCAGGGGTGCCAAGTGTGGGACTTTGTATCCCTTACATGTATCAGGGGTATTTGATCATGTTGTTGCAATAACCGAGCAGCCAAGCACTTCTTTGTGGCATTGCAGGTTGGGGCACATGAGCCAGAATGGAATGAAACTCTTATGCCATTTGGGTTATGTACCGCATTTGAGTTTCTCTGATTTGAATTCTGTGAGCACTGTCTCTATGGGAAGCAGACTAAATCAGCCCATAAATGAAAAGGAAAGAAAGAGTTTGAAATGCTTGATTTGGTGCATTCAGACGTATGTGGCCCCATGCCTACACGGTCATTAGGCGGGGCTGAATACTATGTGACATTCATTGATGATGCAACTAGGAAAGTGTGGGCTTATGCTATAGCTCGGAAGAGTGATGTGTTCCAAGTATTTCAGAAATGGCTGGCCTTGGTTGAGAATCAGTCAGGTAGAATGCTTAAATGCCTACAGACTGACAATGGTGGAGAGTATCTCTCTCATGACTTTCAGCATTTCTGTGATACACGTGGGATTAAGAGGGAGCTCACATCCCCTCGTACTCCAGAGCAAAATCCAGTTGCAGAAAAGATGAACATACCATTCAAGAAAGGTTGCAATGCATGCTTTCCAATGCAAGTCTTTCTGGTGGTTTTTGGGCTGAGGCAATGAAGACTGCAGTGCATGTGATCAATAGATCACCTAGTAAGAGTTTGGATGGTGGTATTCCTGAAGAGGCATGGAGTGGCAAGAAGCCCTCTTACTCTCATTTGCATATATTTGGGTGTGAGGCATATGCACGTGCCAAAAGAGCTTCGAAAGAAGCTAGATCCTAAGTCTAGGAAATGCATCTTTTTGGGTTATGGTGAAAGTGGAGAGATGGGCTATCGTCTCTAGGATCCAGAAGCAAAGAAGATCATACGCAGCCATGATGTGATCTTCAATGAGAAGAAGATGCATAAGGCACCCATGAGGGATGTGGAAATGAGAAGAATCACTTTCCAAGATGTGAATCCACCTACATATGTTGATAGACAGCAAGCTGTCTATGCACCAAATGTGCAAGAAATGGTACCACCAAGTACTCCCACAGATATACTATCAAGGGTAGATGATGGATCATCTATTGGTGGAAATGATGAGCCAAATGTGGCTGATATGTAGGTGGGACAGCAAGCTGAAATGCCCTTGAGAAGATCATCTAGAGTGTCTAGACCGCCTGATAGGTTTGTTCCAGGGGTAGACTATGTGATGCTTACTGATTGCGGGGAGCCTTCTTGCTATAGAGAGGCTATGATGCGTGAGGATCAACGCAAGTGGGAGTATGCTATGCAATCAGAGATGAGTTCACTTATGAAGACTAAGAATTGGGACTTGGTTTCTTTGCCACATGGAAAGAAAGCATTGCCATGTAAATGGGTCTACAAAATGAAGGTCACAGGTGATGATGTGCCTAGGTACAAGGCCCATTTGGTTGCTAAAGGGTTCAAGCAAGAGAAGGGTGTGGACTTTGATGAGATATTCTCTCCGGTTGTGAGGATGACCACACTTAGATGCATGCTTGGACTAGTGGCATCAGAGGATATGGAGCTTATGCAGATGGATGTCAAGACAGCTTTCTTGCATAGGGATTTGCATGAGGAAATTTACATGATCCAGCCAGAAGGCTTTGAAGAAAAGGGCAAAGAGCATCTAGTTTGCAAGCTAAAGAAGAGTCTCTATGGTCTTAAGCAAGCTCCTAGAGAATGGTATTAGAAGTTTGATGCCTTCATTCGGTCCCAGGGTTTTCGAAGGAGTGAAATTGATCACTGCCTCTACACTAAAAGGGCTAAGGATAGTAGCTTGATAATCCTGGCACTATATGTGGATGATATGCTATTGGCTAGCAAGAATACTTATGAGCTAGATGCATTAAAGGCCAAGTTGCATGAGGCCTTTGATATGAAGGATTTGGGATTTGCAGGTCATATTCTTGGTATGCGCATCACGCGTGATTGGAGTAGGAAACTCCTTTGGCTTTCACAAAAAGAGTATGTTACAAAAGTATTGCAGCGTTTCAATATGGAGGGGGGGAAGGCAGTGAGTACTCCATTGCCTCCATATGTGAAACTGATTCATACAGATAGTCCCAAATCAGATGAGGAGAGGGCCATGATGGCCAAGGTTCCTTATGCATCAGCGGTTGGGAGTCTTATGTATGCTATGATAGCTACTAGACCAGACATTGCATTTGCAGTGGGCATTGTTAGCCGATATATGGCTAATCCAGGAAAGAGGCATTGGGAGGCAGTTAAGTGCATCATGACATACATGAAGGGTACTAAGGAGATGTGCATCTGCTTTGGTAAAGGAGACATGCGTGTACTTGGGTACACAGATTCAGACTATGCAGGGCATGTGGATAGTAGGAGATCCACTTCTGGTTATGTCTTCACCTTTGTAGGTGGTGCAGTGTCGTGGATGTCTCGCGCACAAAAGTGCATTGCTTTGTCTACCACAGAGGCTGAGTATGTTGCAGCCACAGAGGGTTGCAAGGACGCTATATGGCTTGATCGGCTAGTGGGAGATTTGGGGATTCATACAGGTGTACCAACATTGCATAGTGATTCCATGAGTGCTATTCAGCTAGCACGGAATCCGGTCTTTCATGCAAAGACCAAACACATTGAGGTCAGGTACCATTTCATCAGGGAGGTACTTGAGGACAAGCGCATAGAGCTTGTCAAGGTTCATACAGATGATAACCCTGCAGATATGCTGACGAAGAGTCTGCCTAGTCATCAGCGGTTTGAGTATTGTCATGTATTGATGGGCATTGGATAGTATGCTCACTGGTTGTTCTCCCTTAAAGGCACATTGTCCTTTAAGTGGGAGGTTGTGGGGGTTAAAGGTCACTGTGCCTTTACCCCAGTTATGTACAATACTCAAACACATATATAAATGAATGAAAAAGAAGATTAGGGTGGTTCTGCACCCACCAAAACTTGTGTGGCTCTCTGTCTCTCTCTCTCCTTCTTCCGTTCTTGCTTCCGTTGAGAGCACTCTCAATCTCTATGCATTGGGTAGTGGCCTCAGGGGCTTCACTTCATGCTACACCTCGTATGTTCAAGGTGATTTTGGAGAAGCTCATTTAGGTGATGATGAAGCATTGAAGGTTGTTGGAAAGGGCAAGGTAATAATAGAATTATAGAATGGAAACCAATGGTTGTTGAAGGAGATAAGGCATATTCCTAATTTAAGAAGATATTTAATTTTAGTAGGACAATTGGATGATGAAGGCTGCACAACCACATTTACTAGAAATTTGTGGAAGGTCACTTAAGGTTCAATGCTAATAGCAAAAGGACCCAAGGTAGATACATTGTATTTATGTACTAATAATGCTTACTCATCGATTATGTTAGCTTCTACAAGAGCATATATAGCTTTGTGGCATCATAGGCTTGGACACAGAGTGAGAAGGGGATGCAAATTTTTCACTCAAGAAAGCTATTGCTAGGCTCGAAGTAGGTTGATTTGGACTTTTGTGAGAACTATGTTTATGGAAAACAAAAGAGAGTCAAATTCCTCAAAAAGAAAAGTTAGCGCTTATGCATACAAATGTATGTGGTCCTATTAGTGTATCATCTCTTGGTGGTTCTCACTATTATGTTGCTTTAATTGACAATCCAACTAGAAAAACTTAGGTTTATTACATTCAAATAAAATCTAATGTCTTTTAAGAAATATAAAGATTTGGATGAGAATGAGGAAGGCATGAAGTTAAAGGGCCTCAAATCATATAATTGAGGTGAACACTATAGCAAATAGTTTGATAGTTACTGTTCATACAATGAAATGCATAGAGAGAAGACAACTCCAAGAATGCCACAAGAAAATCCTATGCTAGAGAGGATGAAAAGAATGAAGTTAAAGAGTCTCAGATCAGATAATGGAGGTGAATACTGTAGCAAATAGTTTGATAGTTATTGTTCATACAATGAAATGCATAGAGAGAAGACAACTCCAAGAATGCCACAAGAAAATCCTATGCCAAAGTTGAAAACTGCTAAAACCCACCTCTGACCAAAATCATCGGATCAAGGCAATTTGAGCTCCAAACTAGAATCAGTCTTAAACACTCATTGATCACAATAGGGTTGACTGGGAAAGACGATGGAACTATCTTTTGAATTGCATGCAATTCTCAATGCCAAAAATCCAAGTGCACCTATGTGACAAGCAAAAATTGGTTGTGTCTTTTCTATTCACATGCATTGGTCCATCATGCACACCCTTGTGTGTTATCTAATGATCACATAGCTTATAAGGTACAAGACTGTGGGATGAGTAGAGTCTTTTACTATCCAAAGTAAGCTCATATTTCTTGTCAAAATAGGTTGGGTGTTAATGCAAGGATCCAACATTCACAATTCCTCTCTCAGAACTTTTGGAGAATACTCAACGATAAATTGAACATCAAAAAAAATATTTCTCTCCCTCATTACAAAATTTCATTTCTCACAACAATACTTAAAATAGTTGGAAAATAGATATCAAAATAAATACAAGCTACACTCATTTTTTAGCAATAGTTTAGAATTCTCACTCCAACATTCAAACCCATCTCAAGATACAACGCTCATGCAAAAATTTTGGATACAAACTAAAAGTTAGATCTAGAAAGACCCAACATTTTATTGGTGTCTTTTGACATCTCAGAGCTAATTCTTAGCTTAATCACATATTTCAAACATAATTTGGGGTCATTTTAGATCTACTTAAGAGGTATGGATTATAAAAAACCTATTTGCCACCCTTCAATAGGGTTATCGATGGCCTTGGAGACTCAATAGGTGAGGAGAGGTGAGTTGAGTAAGAAAGATAGGTAGAAAGAGCAAGTATATTCAAGGTCGACGATGATGACATAGTGGGAGAAGGTAAAAACAACTCAGCAGATCCATAAGGAGTACACCATCAAGTTGTGGGTTTGTCTTTGTCCTCCACCTATTGAAGAGACAGTTCCTCCCCCATCTGTTGCACTTAAATATTCTCCTATTTGAACTCCCCGCTCCATTCTAATAAACATCGCAATTCTCTTGAAAGAAATTGAAAGGCCACAACCACAACCTCAACCATAGTTAATAAACAAGAAGCCATATGAGGAATGATCTATTGGAGGTGGCGGCCTTCACCCCTCATTGTGTGTAAAAAAGGCTTAATAGAAGGGGGGGAAGCCACATGTTGACACGTGGGTTTAAGGGAGTAATTCCATCAGCATATGTGTGTATTGGGGGCCCTTGGATACTCTCTCTCTCTATATATATATATATATCTCATCCCTCATGGGACTTTTTGGCTACATATTGAGACATGGATTTAATGGGGGTAATCCCATAAACATATGTGTGTATTGAGGGGCATTTGATATAAAGGCCTCTCTCTCTCATCCTCTTGGGACTTTTTGGGACTTATTTCATTAATTTTGGACTCATATGTCTACTTTTGGACTAATCCCAAAAATCCTTCTCAAATGAAAAGTTTTCTTTATGAAAATCTCATTTAAGAATCAAAAGTTCACTTTTTGGCATTGTCATTTCCACATAATAAATTTCATAATCTGTCTCTATAATGGTGCACTAATAATGCAAAAACTTTGATTAAATCCTACTTTTTTACTTCTTGTTTTTAACAACCCTATTCACGTTTTTAAAAAATCATGAGTTATTAATTTAAATCCCCATGAAAAATCACTTTTGAAATAAAGACTTATTAACATTATTTAATCCAAAATAATGCACTTAAAATTTGATGTAGAAAACTATAACACTCTTGAAGTTACAGGAAGCGGTATTCTTATTTTTTCTTCTTGTTAACATCCATTGAGTACAGTCACCAAATGTAGGGTAACTAGTGATTAGAGGTGATTAGGCTTCATGATTTACTTCCCGTGGGTATACCGTTGGGTAGTCCAGAAAAATTTGCAAAATTATAGTTCACCTTGAGTGAGCCCAATTAGAGGTCTCATACATGCCCTTGTGGTTCAGAATAATTTTGTCCAAGGCTCCCGTGCCTGAAGACAGTGCTTCAAGCTATGCTCAGCCCACTTTCACCCTAGTTGGTCTGATCTAGAAGCTCGATTCCTAGCTCACACTCCGTAATAGGACCCCAACAAGAGGATCCATCTAGCTTCGATGAGACGGAGAGCTTGGATAAGGTGATGCAAGACCCCTTGGGTCCAAGGACTTTTGAAGCCCCCTTCACTAGTGTGGCCTCTCCCCAACTCTCCTGCTCCTTTTGAAGCCCCCTTGGGTCCAAGGACTTTTGAAGCCCCCTTCACTAGTGTGGCCTCTCCCCAACTCTCCTGCTCCTTTTGTAGCATTCTAGTTAAGAGGTACATTCTCCAACATGTTTGGACGTTTAGGCCAATTAGAGTTGGCAGACATGGAGAACCCTTGCGAGTCATCAACTAAATGACCACCGAGGTTGACTACACAACAACCAAGAGGGAGGGTTTGGCCATGGTCTATGCAGTCAAGAAGTTTAGGCATTACTTGTTGGCCAACAAGTTTGTCTTCTTTATGGACCACCAAGCACTATTATACTTAGTCAACAAGCCATGCATGATGCGACGCATCACCAAGTGGATGCTAATCCTCTTGTAGTGCGACTTCACAGTTGCTATATGTAAGGGAAAGACCCATGTCCTAGCTGACCACCTATCAAGAATCCTGAACGGTAGCGAAGCCCCAACAAGAGTCGAATATGACCTCCCAATGCTTCCCTCTTCGTCATCAACATCATACGTGAATGGGCCACCAAGATCAGTCACTACCTGGCCAATGGCCTACCCTTGAGCCAAGCCTTCAAGAAAGATAGAGCCTGCAAACTCATTAAGGATGCAGTGCCATATCAGCTAATTATAGGCCAACTATACTACATGGGCAAAGATGGCATCATGTGTAGATGTGTGTGTGAGCATGAATATAGCGAGGTGCTCAAGGAAGCCCACTCTGGAATTGCAGGAGGGCATTTTTCTGCTGATGTTATAGCACGTAAGGTACTCCAGGCTGGACTTTGGTGGCTGACTCTCTTTGGAGATGCCATCGAATTTATCAAGCAGTGCGACACCTACCAATGTGTGCAAATTCCACATAAGTTGGACATGATTCCCTTAATCAAAATACTAATTGATCAACCCTTTGAGAAATGGGGCATCGATTTCATTAGACCCATAAGTCCAGTAGCAAAAGGAACCGGGGCCAGACACATCATCTTGGACACAAATTACTTCACCAAGTGGGTAAAAGGGAGAGCCACTGTGAAGCCACAGGTGAGATCCACCACTAAATTCTTATATGAGTAAGTCATCACATGGTTCAAATGTCCCTTAGAGCTAGTCAGTGATCGAGGGGCTCATCTCCTCAATGAAATGAGACATTACCTCAATGAAATGAGTCATTTCCTCAAGGAAATGATAGCAGTCCTGACTAGTGAATTCATGATCATACATAGGAATTCAATGCCATACTATCCTGGGGCAAATGGCTTGGTTGAGAGCTCCAATAAAACTTGTTGTAAGATCAAAACTTGCACAGTAGAGGCCAGTCGTATTGATTGGGAGCATAAGCTCACTTCAGCCTTACAAGACTACAGAACATCCTACAAGTTGGCCATGAACTGCACCCCCTTCAGCCTAGCCTTCGAGGTGGAGGCAATGATGCCAATGGAGTATGTAGTGCCTAGCCTCTGCCTTACCGTCAAAGAAAGGCTCACTAAGAATGCATTGGCAGAATGATTAATTGACCTTGAAAAGCTAGATGAGACAAGGTTACGTGCATCCTACTACCTCTGGGTGGAGAAGGCCTGACACAAAAAGTGGTTCGACCACAACCTCAAGAACAAAGACCTTAAGAGGGTGATCAAGCACTCCTCTAAAGTGTTCACAATACCAAGTGCAAGCTCAAGTACCAAGGATGGGTCTCGGTATGGGTCCTTACCACATGGTGGAGATCACTCCACAAGGGGTGCGCCAAATAGCCACCCTTGATAGAGAAAAAGAACTCAAGGCCGAGGTAGCTAGGATGAAATGCCATGCCATCAAAGAAGCTATATCACATAACGCTAAGCTTAGACAATGTAAGCATATGGCATTGCTTAAGGCAACACTTGAACACCAAGGACTAGCGGATGAACTAACGATAGAACTAGCTAGGTTGCATGTTCAACTACAAGGTCTGGGCATGCGCATCAGAGCACTCGTCGATCCAAGTGCGAGCCACAATGTGTAAGTCTCAGCGATGACTCACGTGTCATGGGGATGTTGAAGAGATGCTGATGGAGCCTCCACTCCAAGCTACTCCTTGTGAGAGCAATGCAAGGCATGAGCCATCCGTAAGTGTCACTCAAGCGGCCTCCAAATTGTTGCAATGTGTTTCCACAAGAGGAAGAGGGAAGGGGGAGAGGGGAGAAGAGAGGGGAGAAGGGAGGGAGAAGGAGAAGGGAAGGGGAAAGTGAAGGGGGATGGAGTGGCAAACACAAGGGCACTACAATGGAAATAAGAGAACACCGAAAAACACTCTTGGAGGAGAAGAGGGAGCTTGTATTTAAACTTGTGCAAACAACAATGAAGACCAAAGTCAACACTTTGGCCTTTTATACATGTCACCTTTTGAGGGGAGGGCCAACCCTTTTTTCCTTTTAGCACTCTCCTTCTCTTTACAATAAAAGGCTCTTGGGCCCATAGGGTGCTGGGACAAACTTGGAATTAGGAGGTGTTCCTAACCGGGTTTCCAAATAGCACTTGTGCTAGCCTCGCGCCTCCAAGGCTTAGGCTATTTGGGGCTCAAACTCCCTAAGCACCCTCAAGCCTTAAGCCATTTGTGGTTCAAACCCCATGCATGAGGCTCAAAACCTACAGTGGTGAGGCTTAACTTCTACAAGACACTTGACCACAACTTGCAACTGGAACATACAATGTGGCAGCTAGAACCTATAACTCGGCAGCTAGAACATACCACCTGTGCACGTTGCCTACATGCTTTGGCCTTGGGGTATTTGGGGCTCAAACTCCCTGAGCTTGTGCTGTACTCCTTCCATGGCTGTTTCTGCTGAAGTAAATCATGAAGCCTAATCACCTCTAATCATTGATTAACCTACATTTGGTGACTGTACTCTTTGGATGTTAACATACCCCCCTTCATGTTGCTAATCCTCCCTTGGGTCAGTCGCACTGGAGGAGGTGTGTGGTGAGGACTGTCTATAGGACTGCATAGCAATCGAGCTATTATGGAGTGAGGTACAAGCGATACTTCCAAAAATTAGTGGCGTGCATATCCTCGTACATGCAGATGTGGTGTCCGTGGAGATTGCGGACGCAGCGGTAGAGGTAGAGGTCCTAGAATTGCGTAGGACCGATGTCAGGATTGAAGAAGATATGTTGTGTTAAATAGTGTAAGCGATCACCAATGGGGTGACTGTGGGTGGGGAGATCGTGAAGGAGTAAGATGATAAGGCTATTGAAGTGGACCGCTACTATGACGATGGGATCGGGAACTGAGCCATACATGTTGTTGAACGACTAGAGGTGGAAGCAAAATCCCTCTTGGGTCATCTCTTTGGGGAAGTTGTACTTTGGAAAGTTGTACAACATATTGGGGTCCTTTTGCTGGAGCTGTCTGAATTTTGCCCAAGTCCATCATCATTCCATTGGCATATACAGGGGGTGGATTCGGCAACAATCGATGTGGGCACTGTGGTAGTATCGCTAAAATTTCTCCACCTTCAAGAAGGGAAGTCGCCATCATAACTATCGACCAACATTTGCATCGGTCATTGGGACTAGAGCATTGGGGGCAAAGTTGTATCCTCCTCTTGTGCGCTTTCGATGCACGCATTGCCAATTGTCAAAGGATTGGGTGATGAATTGTGTAAGGGGTTGCACCTCTAGGATTTCATATAGATGGAGGTGGGAGCCCTCGAGTTGGTGCTTCCAATGATGCATAAGCGCATTGTCTGGCAGCTCTTGAAATGACCGCAAGTCTAGGTGCCATTGGACATCTTTAAGGGGGGAGGTAAGAGGAGCTGGTGGAGCCTCGTCATCTACAATGGGCATGGGTTCCGGCTCTATTGTGCCTCTTGGTGTTGTCTGTTTGGCTGCTTGGACAACATTTCCTACTTTGAGCAACGTGTTGAAGGCCTCATCTCGGGAAGGTCTCGTGTTGTGCGATGGTGGTATTAGAGGCATTAGAAGAATACTCGGGCAGTGTTGTTCAAGGGAGGGGAGGTTGGGTGGCTTGCTGGGTGGGTTGGGTAGGATCCAGAGGAGGTGATGGTTGAATTTTGGTAGGTGGGGTGGTAGAATAAAATAGGGCGATGGCTTCTTGGCCTTCTTCCTCGATGAATTCCTTGGGGTATGCTACATGAATTGTTTCAAAATTGCTCACCAAGGACTGAAGTGACTCTTGGAGAGCTTGTAGCACCCTATTAAAGAGGATTATTATGCCGAGGGGGTTGTATGTGGTGGACTGGAATGCTGCAAGGTGCCCTTGAGATTGGATTACGGAGGCTCGGCCATAGGTCATCCAATTAATGTCTGCTGTTAGACTTTCATGGGTGCAAACCCATGATGTGAGTTCCTCAGGCTTTGCAATTTGCATCACTTCATCATCCATTGGATAATTAAGGGACTCTGTGATGATGCGGCACCGGGCTTGGAAATTGAGAAGGATAGGATGGGCGGCTAGAGTCTTGAGGTCGGAGGGGTAGAGGAGAGAGAGACAAGTGGGTTGGAGATGTAATAAAAAATATGACATGGCTAGGATGGGGCAGCAGTAGTTGAGGTTATGGTGGAGGATTGTTTGGAGGGCGTTAGGAGGAAGTGGAGTTGTAAGGTCTAGGTGGAAGATGAGGTTTTGTGCGTGGAGTGCATTGAAGTGCATTTGTAGTGTTTTGGAGATGGTGCATGGTGCGATTGTGTAGGTGGCAAGCTGTGTGGAGACCTCCTTGTACATCCAAAACTCATGTTGCTCCCGGTCTTCCAAACTTGACTCTTCTAATTGTGCTATCATTCATTCTCTTCTTGGAGGGACACTGTCAGTGCCTGTTCTTGTGCTAGAAGATCTTGTAGAGATTGGATCTATTGTTCCTAGTTCTCTTGTGTTCTGGCGTACTGTGCCTCTGCCTACACCTTTTGCTCCAATGTTGTTTGTAGGCTAGACTCCGCCTTGTCGACCTAGTCCATGAGAGTTTGGACCAAGGATTTGCATGTGGCGAGGTCATCTTTGATCTTCGTTAGGGCCAGCTCGAGCTCTTCAAATTTTGCACAGTACTCCTCTGCTCTGTCTATGGCTGCTTGACCCGTGGCTTGGGCGGCAACCATTATGGTGTGACTATCATGCACAAAGAGTTGAGCCTGAAGGAGACTTGCTGAGAGCTATGAGGCTTGTTTCTACCTCCTTTGCAAAATTGTGGGTGCAACCTGTGGAAGCTGTCCTATGGCTTTGAATAAGTGTTGTTCCATCAGGTCCACATGCAAGAGTTGCTCGGTTGACATGTGTTGTAGCCACGTGGTGCCCTATACTAGGACGCATTGCAAAACTGTAGAGCCTCTGCTAGGCTTGGAGGCGTAGGCTTGGAGGCGTCAGTGGTGAAGGATGTGGTCCCTTGGGCTGTTGTGGAGACCAAGACATAGGGTGCAGCAGGAGTAGCCGATGTGGCTTTGGCTCCTGGATGGAGGCCAATGGTGACTGTTTTGTCACCTCGGATGTCTTCGATTAGTATGGGTTCCTACTGAGCCCATTTGCCCTTGTTTTGAGGTTTCACTTGCTAGAGTCGCAATTGTTGGCTCATGAATTCTTGCATCTGGTAGTCCTCATATTGCATGAGCAATTGGCTTGGGTTCGGTTGCACAAGGTGGCCGACCATAGTGGAGCTAGGCACTGTCCTTGCTTGCTTGGACTTGAACTCTATCTCTTCGGCCTCTATTTGAGCTGGCCCTGTGGTGGATTTTTCGGCCAAAACCCATAGCTGACAAGTGGATGCTACTGCAACAAGTAGTATAAAATCAGCATGTAGAGCATTGTGTTTTGCCAATTACTTCCCCGTGCATCTTGAGGTTGTCCCTCATATGGCTGTAGAAATAGTCTACCCAATTTGTAGCCTGGGGCTCCACCAAGCACAGCAAGATATTGGGCATGGCGGATTGATGGTGGTCCATGTGCTTTACTTATGTTCCCATTGCAGACCGTGCTAAGGGTTTCCAACTTCTTCTTTGTGGAGTACTTTTTGCCGATGATCAGCAGACCAAAGGCAGCATGTACCACATCCTGATTAAGGTGGTAGTGGTGGGGATTGCCTGTTGCATCTCACAGGATGCCAATGTTGGTGTTGGTGTTGGTGTTGTTGTTGTACGCCTAGAGGAATTATGCCAAAAGTTTCATGACTAAGTGGCATGGGAGGTGGTCTACCACTCTGCTCATGCCAGCAACTCTGAGTGCATCCTGCACCTCTGGCTCCTTAAGTGCTAGATAGGCTGCCGATGTATGGTAATGGAGGGTGTAGTCGTGACCCTCATAGGTGAAGCGCAAGTGAACGATGCACGCGTCCAATTCCTGGAGCCAGGCTTCTCCAAGTGGTGAGTGCAATTGGGAGCGCACGACCTTGTATTCACCTTCTGTGGGAGTCAGGGTGTGCTTTCTTGATCATGAGGGGGGCATACTAGATGCTATTATACCCTCCTGCGTGGCCTGTCTATTGGATATTTCCTCTTGCCCTTGCAAATCTTCGATGTGGAATTTGGAAGGCATACAGATTGTTGCAGAAGGCATGCTTTGAGAATTTAGGGGCCAGTGGCCTATGGAATAGGGCGGGGGTAGAGTCCCAATTGAGTTTTGAATTCAAAGAATTCATTTTGGGATCCATAGGGAAGAGTGATGGTAGTTGAGGAGTTGGTGGAAGAGGAAGAGTGGGAGGACATAAATAGGTTGTTCTAGATGGCAGTGGAAGAGGGCAGGAGGCTGTGAGAATTCTGTGAAAATTTGGCAAGAGCATGGGGGAAAGTGCTATGGCGAAGACCCTGCGGGATAAGGCCTATTTATATAGATTTTGCATCCCCTCGACTGGCGAGGTCTTCCGATGGTAATGGTCAATGGGGTGAGTCGATGGCAATGGTCAGTGGGGTACCATTTTGCTGACGACTGGCATGATATGAAAAGGGCTGCGACCGGCATGATCCTTGATGGCGACGATTGGCGGGATATTTTGGTGACGATCGATGAGATACAAGATGGTGATGGTCGGTGTGATACGAGATGGTGACGGTTAGCGTGATACAAGATGGCAACAGTCGACATGATACAGGATGGTGAGAGTGGATAATTCTATAGCAACAACCGACGGGATACTGACTCACCTAGACCTCGACTTGATGATTATGAGGAATGCAGTGTGGACGAATGCCGTGCTGCCGCATAGCACATTAAAAGCCACGTAGAGTAAGTGTCCAGCTTGTGTTTTACCTTGGATGCCAGAGGCATGTTGGCATTGGGACTAGTTGTCGCAGCATGGTTCGTTGTCGTGGGGGAAGCGGGTTCATGTGTGACCACCCTTGGCACAAACCTTTGCTTTTGTGAGTAGGATGGTACCGTCAGAGATGGTACAATTACCCTTGAGGGTTTGCCTTCAAATTTGGAGGGAGGCCCCTTGTGTAACACCCTACAGTGGAGGGGTCAGTTCTTATGCTGCTCCCTAGCTACCTTTGGTGATATTTGTGTTGAGTTGGACTATTTGTGGTAATAGAGTGTGTTCGAGACTTTGGGACTGGTCTACTGTGTTCAGTTTGTGAGTAGGTTCTTGTGGTTTTGCATCTCAAGTCAACACAGGTTCTTGTCATGTTGCCTTCGAAACCTTCATGGCTTGTACCATCATTTTTGGCACCCAAGCGACCTTCTTGCCTCAGTCTCCCAAGTGTTTGGTGGGGACATAGCGGTTGGGGGGATGTTGTGGTGGAGGAGGTGGATTGGAGCTTGGAGCTTGAAGCGCCAACTGGCGATGTGTTCTTCTTCTTGCAAACGGATGGTCTTGAAAGAGACATTTCTAGGGCAATTGGTGTCTTCTATGCTACTTGGACTTCCTCTGGGTGTTGGGTCCAATTGAATGGCATTGGGCACAGAGGATAGCCACTTGTACTTGTTGTTCATGAGTTTCCTAAGTGGAGGACGGTAATGGTGGCAAAATGGGCAATGGCACCCATGTACCATTGCGGTTGGCTTTCTTCTCCCTTCGGGGTTGGACTCTTGTTGGGGGGTTAGAGGAGGTGGATGGGGCTTCCGGTCCACCCTCTTATGTAGCTTCGTTGTTGTGGACCGCCGGCAAGGGTGGAACTGAAGGGGCAAGACTTTTGGTCCACACAGCGGGACTACTACCATTCTACCACCATTTATGAGTGAAGCAGTCCGGGCACACCAATTGATTTGATAGTTCATGATGTAGCACTAGGTTCTTCCCAATACACAAAACCCAAGGTTTGCATGAGCTACCGTTGATAGCTCTAACTAAAGCGATTGTGAGGGTTAGGGGTACCTGTAGCTTTTCCCATACCTCGTGAGAGATGAAGTTGTGGCTCACTCCTAGATCTACAAGTGATTTGATGTGCATGTGTGGAACCTACAGTTGAACAAGCAACCTAACTGGTTCTACTATTAGCCTATCTGTTCGTTCCACATGTTCATTCATTGCCTTAAGTAGTGTCATTTGCTTACGCTGTTGGAGCTTAGTGTTATAGTCTTTGGCTTCCTCGATGGCCTATCGTTTCATCTTGGCCACCTCGGCCTTGAGTTCTTTTTCTCTATGCATGGCTTGAAGGGTAGAGAGAGTGAGTGGCCCATAGTATCTTTTTAATTTGCTCCCATTAGGGTAGCCATCCATTTTCATCCGATTAAGGGTGGCTATTCAGCATGACCCTTGGGGAGTGATCTCGACCATGCGGTAGGGACCCATACCATGGTACTTTAGCTTGCGCTTGGTATTACGGACACTATATAGGAGTGCCAAATCTCCCTCTCCCAGGTCCTTGTTCTTGAGGTTGCGATCGAACCACTTTTTACATCGAGCCTTTTCTACCCAGAGAGAGTAGGCTGCATGCAACCTTGTCTCTTCTAACCTTTCAAGGTCAACTAGCCATTCTGCTAATGCATTCTCTATAAGTCTTTCCTTAACAGTAAGATCAAGGCTAGGCACTACATACTCCATTGGCATCATCGCCTCCACCCCAAAGGCTAGGTTGAAGGGGGTACCACTTTGTAGAGGTTTTGTATGCTCATAACACTGCTATGAGCTTATGCTCCCAGTCAGTACGATTGGCTTCTACTGTACAGGTGATGATCTTATGGCACATTTTATTGGGGTGCTTAGCCAAGCCATTTGCCCTAGGGAACTATGGCATTGACTTCTTATGTATGATCATAAAATCACTAGTCAGGATTGCTATCGTTTTGTTGAGGAAATGAGTTCCTCGGTCACTGACTAACTCCAAGGGACATCTGAACCACGTGATGACTTGTTCATATAAGAATTTGGCAATGGATCTCACATCGGCCTTCATGGCTCTCCCTTCAACCCATTTGGTGAAGTAATCGGTGGCCAGGATGATGTATCTAGCCCCAGTTCCCTTAGTTGCTGGGCTAACGGGTCCAATAAAATTGATGCCCCATTTCTCGAAGAGTTGATCGATCAGGATTCCAGTCAAGGGAATCATATCCACCTTGTGTGGGATTTGGATATGCTGGTAGGGGTCACATTGTTTGATGAATTCAGCCACGTCTCCGGAGAAAGTCGGCCACCAAAGACCAGCTTGCAGCACCTTATGTGCTGTAACATCAACGGGGGAAAATGACCCCCTATGATTCCTGTGTGGGCTTCTTCAAGCACATTGATGTATTTGTACTCTCACACACATCTTTGTAGGATGCCATCCTTGCCCTTGCAGTATAGTTGGCCTACTATCAGTTGATATGGCACTGTGTCCTTAATGAGTTTGTGGGCTCTATCCTTCTTAAGTGCCTGGCCCAAGGGTAGTCCATTCGCCAAGTAGTAGCCAATCTCGGCTGCCCATTCCGAGATGATGTCAAGGAAGAAGAGAGAAGCATCAGGGAGGTCATCTTTGACTCCCATTGGGGCTTCACCATTTGGGATCCTCGACAGGTGGTCAGCCAGGACATGGTTTTCCCCCTATGTACAATGACTCTGAAGTCAAACTCCAAAAGGATTAGCATCCACCTAGTGATGCATCTAGTCATGCAGGGCTTGTTGACCAAGTATAACAATGGTTGGTGGTCCACGAAGAAGACAAACTTGTTAGCCAACAAGTAGTGCCTGAACTTCTTGACTGCATAGACCATGGCCAGACCTTCCCTCTCGTTTGTGGTATAGTTAACCTCACCCTCTTTTAGTTGGTGGTTCACAAAGTATACCGGATAATCGAGATTATGCTCCTCAGGTTGGGCTAACACACACCTGATGGCAAAGTTGGAGGCATCGATATGGACGTGAAATATTAGATTACAATCGGGTGATCTCAATATCGGTGCGATGGCTAGAGCTAGTTTGAGGGTTTTGAAGGATTTATGGCATTCCTCAGTCCACTCAAAGGATACTAGCAGTTTGTATAATGGGCGGGCTATGTTCACATAGAACAAGATGAACCTCCTGTAATAGCCTATGTGGCCACTAAATTGTCGGACACTGTTGGTGTTGGTGGGGGGTGGTAACTCCAAGATGAGTTTGATTTTATTGTGGTCTGTAGAGATTCCATTCTGGGACACTATGTGACCAAGAATGACACCATGTTTGACCTAGAATTGGCACTTAAGAGGATTCATGGATATTAGGTATAAGCAGCACTTCTCAAGGACGAGCCTAAGGTATTTTAGGTGGTCATCGCACATCGAGTTCATGCAAATTCCATCCAAGAAGACTTCCACAAAGTCTCTCAGATATTCCTTGAATACCATGATCATCATCCACTGGAATTGGTTTATTCGAATATCATCTAGCCGCATACACACCCCACTCAGTTGTTGTGAAGGTGGCGTTATGTTGATCTTGTGGGGTGATAGACACTTGGTTGTAACTCGAGAATCTGTCTAGAAAGCTATAGGCTTCCTTTCTGGCTACCCTCTCGAGAACATGTTTAGTGAATGGTAAGGGGTAGTGGTCACACCTAGTGGCAGCATTAACTTTTTTCAAATCCATGCATACTCTAATTTTTCCATTCTTCTTTAGGACTATCATGATGGGTGAGACCTAGTCCGTATGCTCAATCTCATAGATGAATCCCACATCTATGATTTTTTAGATTTCCTCCCTCACTATGAGTGTGTATTTGGGATTCATAGGGTACCGGGGGCATTGGCGTACCGGCCTAGCATTGTGTAGCATGGGGATTGTGTAGTGCACTACTTCAGCATGGACCCCTTTCATGTCCGTGTACCTCTAGGCCATGCAGTCTTTGTATTCTTATAGTAGGAGAGCTATTAAAGAGTTCTCCTCATTGGGGGTGAGATCATCGGCAAAACGAATATGGGTTGGGGGTCTTGCCCTTCCGAGGCTAGGTTTACCTCCTTGACTGAGGTTGGCCCATTGTACCCTTGGGAGCACCCATCTTCTCGAGACCTTTTGGCCTATTGATATAAGATCTTGCGATCCTCAATTGTGTAGGCCTTGTAATGGGCTGGTACCTGCCGTAGGTCCTCTTTTTCTTCAGTCTCATCCTTTATTTCTACTAGAGCAGTGGTCCTTTTGGCCTTAGCTGGGCTTTTGGATACAAGGAGTTTTGGACCTGAAGGGGGCTCTTCCATTGTGCTTATAGAGTCGACGGGGGAGGTTATCTTACTCACCCTAGCTCCCCAATTGGAGGAGAACTCATGGTGGGCAGTCGTGGCACCCACGTATGATAGCCAGTGGAAGTCAGATTTTACCCTTACGGTCCCTTTGCTAACCTCTCAGGGGTTGAGCATGTGAAACATTCTTAGGGGAACCATCGGGGTCAGACCTCAAGATCTAGGGTGGTGATCTAAAACCCTATCCTCTCTAGGACATCTATATTGGCTAAGATGTGCATCCAATTTTGAGAGAATTCTGGCTCGAGAAGAGGTGCATACCAAAAATCATCTGACTCCTTTTCATCCTCTTCCCTGTCATAGGGTTGGAATAGCTTCACGGAGGTGGTTCGGGCGATGGTGTTGGATTCTATGGCGAAAAGGTGTCTCAACAATGGGTGGGCCTTGTAGGTGTGCAAGTCGACTCGCATGATTTGCTCCTCATGCCGCAAGTAGATGTTATCCATATGCCAGTCGTGCATGGGGAAAATCTTTTGGCGAGCTTTTTAATGTGAGCTTTTTTACCATTTCCTTTGTTTTTGCGAGCTTTTTTTAGAAATCCATACGTGTTTTTGTTATAGGAAAGATGGGGAGGTTAGAAAGAGGGGGAGAGGATATAGGATATGTTCATTTTCATAGCATATGGGAGGGGTGGAAGAGTGTATACTATGCACAAGGGGGGGGCAGATATGAGTGGCAGTAGGAGGCAAAAAATTATGGAAGATATGTCCATATTCAAAGTAGAAGGGAGGAACTATGGGAGATATGTTCATTTTAAAATTGTATAATTTGAAACTTTTGACCTCATATTTGGACTCCTCGTTGAATTTCGGTCATTTTGAGTACCAACATGATAAAAATTTTTAAAATGGTGTTTTTGTCATTTTGGCCTGTTTTGGGCCTATTTTGAGTCTGCACTAGCGCAGACTCAAAATAGGCCCAAAACAGGCCAAAACTGAATTCATGACAAAAACACCATTTTTTCAATTTTTATCAGGATATGGTCATGTTGGTACTCAAAATGACCGGAATTCGACGAGGAAACCAAATATGAGGCCAAACTTGTCAAATTATACACTTTGAAAATGAACAAATTTCCCACATGCTCTCCCTTCCCCTTTGCATTTAGTAGATGAACATAACTTTCACATTCCTCATCCTTTCTCTCCTCCTTGCACTCCTCTTTGCATACCTTATAAGTTCCCCCTCTACGTTCTCCACTATGATAATGAATATATAGTTCCAACTCCCCTCCCCTCCCTTCCCCATGCCACCTTACCCACGCGCCCGTCCCTCCCCCTTCCCTTTATCTCCCCTCCCCCCCCTCTCTCCTCTTAACTGCGACCACAACCCAAACTTTCAACCCACCCCACTCCATGAACCCCCCCCCTCTCTCTCTCTCTCTCAAGTGAATGAAAAGCTCGCAATATTCATGAAAATTGAAAAAAAGCTCATGACAAAAAGCTCACCAAAAAATCACACCCTGCGTACAAGCTCGGACATTCATAAGAAAGGCCTTCCTAGGATAGCTTCATATCCCAACTACCAAGTGAAGTCCATGACTATGAACCTGACACAGTACATGAATCCAAATACCTTAATGTTTATGCCAGTAAGCACTCCCAAGCGCTCGGCAGCTCCCCCATTGGCTAACTTTACAACCACATGGGTTTGCTCGAGTGCGATTTTTCCCCATTTCACCCAGCATTCCTTGGTACATACACTCACTCCCATTCCCCCATCCAGGATGGCATCGACCCCAAAAGGTTAATGGATTATGGGGATAGTGGCATTCGTGTCATCACCCTTGAAGTACTGGCCTAGCTTGTTGATGGGAACCTCTACCCCTTTTTCGACAACGATTGGTTGGGCTTAGAGCTAGCGGGGCCTGGGGGCAAGAGCGATCTATTCATCCAATTGGATAGATTGCACCATAGGATGGGATTTCCTCTTAGCAGGGAAGCGATCGGCATTTTTACCTTTATCGATAGGAAGGCAACCAACCCAGCACTATCACAAGGTTCTTGTGAAGCTTCTCCTTCCATGGATAATAGGTACTTGAAGCCATATAGGTCTCCTTCCTCCTAGAGGTTTTGCAGCATTGGGTCTTCTTGGAACATTTTCTACATCAAATCCAGAGCCTTTGACTAATCGAAGCTGAGATGTTCCTCTTCCTCCACTCTTTCCGGCACCTTGAGCGATTTCTCCCCTTGGTGTCCCATCAAGTAGGCTGGATGAATAGTATCTGACCCTCTACTTGCTTTGAGTCGATGCTCCAATTTCTCTTGGCAGTCCCGTACCAAGTTCTAGGCATCTTTTATGTATTGCTTTTCTAAGACCGTAGGTCTCCTTATAGTAGGGAGAGGGTGTTAGGCCTTGGGCCTGCACTGGCTTGTTTACCTCTGGACTTGGAGGTACCTCAAGGTCACTCTAGGTGGAAGCACATTCAGAAGAAGAGGAGGTGGCAAGAGTGGCTATCTCCTCATCGAAACCGTCCTAGATAAGCACCTAGTCAGAGCCGTCACCTACCCTTATGGCCTTCTTAGACCGGATTAGGGGATGTTGAGAAATCTCTGGGCCTAGCGATAGGGACCCTTTATCTTTCCTTACCATCTTCCTCATTGCCTTGCCCAATGCCTTGGCTTGCATCCTTGTGTGATGACTTGTAGGGCCACTGTGGCCACCTGGCCTTGTTCGATGCTAAGCAGGTTAAGGCTGGTGCTCTTTGGCGGGATGATTGGGGTTGTTGGTCTTCTCATGGGATAGTCCTGGAATAGATGTCCGGTCCCACACCCTACACATAAGGGTGTGGGGTTGGTCATGGGTGGAGCGGCGGGGGTACAATCCCTATAGGGATAGTCCTTCAAGAAATGTGGCCCTTGGCACTTGAAGTAGGACATGGGAGGGTTTGAAGTACCTCGGTAGGGGCATTCACTTGCTCTATGGGGACCATGGTAGGTGTAACATTGGAGCAAGGGCCATTGAGCAATTGAGTTTAGTGCCCTAGCCCTTGAGTTCATGGGAGCGGTTTGGAACACGGGGACCTACTGATCCTCTGGGATGAGGTAGTGGCTCAAGGTGCCACTTCCTTCCTCGTAGGGGTAGTAATCGTGAGGTCTATGAACTAGGTCCATATCCTCCCAGTCATTGGGCACTTTCTCTACCAACACTTAATTGACTGGGGTTATACGAGGTTGCGAGCCCAATATGGGTGGTGGTAACAGAGCTGGCTAAGCTTTGTACTGGCTTGAACTAGCCACAGGACCAGGATGTGTGTTCAAGGGGTTAGGCAAAGCTGTCAGGGCTAATGGGGGTCTCATTTGATACATAGGTTGGGGAAGGGACCTCAAAAATTGACATTGGGAGGTATCGTGGTTTCCCCACCTATGGGAGTGTGTGTAGTAGAGTATCGGCCTTGCCCTTAGGCACGGACACTCATTGGAGGGGTAGTTGCCATTGCATACCCCACACCAAACGTTGTCTCTCCATGGAGGGTTGCTCGGTGCCTCCTTTGAGGTTCCTTCCCTCCACTGCTGGGGAGGCCATCTCACTCATATCCATGTGAAGAGAGTGGGAGAGAAGTAAGGAGTCTCACTTGCAGCTTTCCCACATACACAATGGGGGAATACACACAAAGGTGGAGGCTAAAAAAAATTTTCCTCTTCTTAGTTGTGAAAGCCAAAAAGAACTCTCTCTAAGTACAAAAGGAATAGATGAACCCTATATGTGGGTCTCAAACCAAACTCAGCTAACCTAGGTGGCATACTAACTGAGCCACTAACTAGAGTACATAAAGATAGCTGTCATCCAACTATTATTCATGGGCGGTGTACCAACCGCATCTGCAGCTATCAAGTCGGTGACATAAATGCACAACAGTCACCCTGGCATATCACGAGTGGAGCTCGATATCTCAACACTCCCCCTCGAGCTCAATCCCAATTCCTGCACACCAAGCAAGTCTCTGAACTTGCGCAGCTTTTCCTCAGCATGAGGATATTTATTTATTTTTGGGCAGAAAAGTAGTGTGTATTTATTGCATTATATCATGTCATACATCAAAAATATAGTACCAGAACTGTCTGTTGTGGCTAAAAGCGCCCTTACATCCTAAAGAACAACAAAAGTATAAACTCCTAAAGAAGTCAAGAGTGACATTTCAAGGATGAAATGAAAAGTTGGAGGTATCTTCCTTGAAATCTGAGGCAGCAGCAATAGAGGTGCTTGAAAGCATCCCTAGGCAATAGTAGTGTCAGTAGAGTGTCCATGAGCAATAGAAAGGCCCTAGAGAGGGTCAATAGACATGGATGATAGTCGGGTGAGATCAGTAGGGATAGTAGTAATCTGAGCAAAAGGGCCAAAGCCATGGCTCTGAGTTTTGACTCCTGGAGAGGCATCTTGAGGCTGTTTGGATGGGTCCACATTCACAGAAGGGGAATTGATGGAGAGGCACTCAAAAGTAGAGCTAGAGTGGATGGGACTAGCAGCAGTAAAAGTAGAGGGAGCTTTGCTTGTAGAGGCATGAGGTGTTGAACCTAGGGAAGAGGGAAGGGGTTCACCAGTTGTGGCAGATCTTCTTTGAAGAAAAGGGGGAAGCTTTACATGATCATCTGAAATAAAACAAAAGAGCTTGTGTCTGGAAATATCTACACTTAACCTTTGATGTTCAAGGTTGTATGCACTAATAATGAAGTCAATTCTCCTTTTTTCATGTTTTACAATGCAACAAACATAGCATCAGTAGAAAGATCTTTATGATTAAATTGGAAGTTATTTCTAGATATCCAAATGAACCAGAGTGCATGGGCCCTGATGATAAACTAAGGCCCATGCCTTACCCTCCCAGCATCTCCTAATGGAATAGCTTTCTAGTTAACAGGTTCACCACATTCCATCTGAATAAATTTTAGTATTTTCTTGGCATGAGGGTAAGCAACAAAAAGGTGGAAGACATCCTCAATAGAGTTTAAACATCTCATACACTTGCCATCCCCTTTACCAATGATGAGTCCTCTTGAATTAGACCAAACAGATTTATGAAGTATTAGCCAGGTAAGACAAGACATTTTCTCAAACACATTCCTAGTCCGAATTCTATGGAATTTGTAGTACCATTTGGCTCTATCATCATTCAACTTCCACCTTATGTTAAGAGTTATAAATAGATCCTCCATATCAGCAGTAGGAGTGGGGATGGGTAATAAAAAGGAGCACCCCACCCAGCTAAAATCCTTATGCATGCATAGTACTGATCCTCCCTTCCAACTCACATCTCCTTGCCATAATTCTAGTCTTTCCATAATTAGTCTTTGCTATTGATTGGTTAAAGAGAACTCTCTTCTAATTTCAAGCCAAGATTTCCATCTGATATGTTCTCTATTCCAAAGTTGCCCCCAATTTTGAAGCCCTTTCTTGAACAACTTAGCTGCAACTGTGAACTGATTGATCATTTGACAGAGTGGCAGATCTAAAAATAGAAGAGACCCAAATAGAATCAATTAACATGAAGTTACCTTTCCCAGTGAAGAGGATATAGGCTTTTATCTCTTCAAAAGCTCCCCAAATAGACTTCCATAGGGGACTCCCCTTGGATTTACAAGGTTTAGGGTTAAAAAGAGCAAAAATAAAGGGATATTTTTTCCAGTTGGATGCCCTTCATGGTCTGATATAATTCATGTTTCTCAAGAGCAGCTGTGCCCAATCCTCCTCAAGATGAAGAGCAACTTTGATGATCCAAGTGGCAGATAGTTTTTTGGTAGCAGAGGAGATGTCAATCACCCCTAACCCCCCTTCCTCTTAGGGTTTGATACAATATTCCCATCTAACCTTAGAGATTTTGTTAGACCCCCCCCATAAAAAGGATCTACATAGTTTGATAAATTTGTCCAGGCCAGTTTTAGATGGAGACCAACAAGATAGATAGAAGATAACAATAGGATAGAGACAATGATTAAGAACCAGTTTCCTACCTACAAGATTGGCTTGGAAGCTTCTCCATTTGTCTAGTTTTTTTTGGAATCTGTCCAATACCCAGTCCCACCTCTGCTTCATTGCGGCATCAAACCCCATTCATATCCTGGAGTCTGAAACTGTACCTTTTTGTATCTTCATGCATCCTAACTGTTGGAGGACCCCTTGATCTACCCCACTGAGAGTAGCATATCCTATTTTGGAGTGATTAATACATGAACCTGAAGCTTGACAAAAAACTTCAAGGTAGTCCATTACACACCTAACATCTTGATCAGTGTTTCTAAGAGTTAGGGTGGTATCATCAGCAAACTATTGGCATAATAATTGTTTACCATGATTGAGTTCTATCCCTTTCAGAGATCCCTCTTGTATCTAACTTCTAAGGAGCCATACTAGAGAATATGCAACAATTACAAATAAAAGAGGAGCTAGAGGGCAGCCTTGTCTAATTGATCTCTTGAGAAAGAAAGGGTCACGCATGATACCATTGACATTGACATTGACTCTAGCAGTAGCATTAGTAACCAAAAACCTTAACACTAGAGACAAAGAAGGGGCCCATACCCATATCCTGTAGAGATTGGATTATAAAGTCCCACTCCAACCTATCATAAGCTTTATCAAAATCCACCTTAGGAAAATAGATATCCTGTTTGGTTTCCTTAGCATACTCACATCCTTCCCAAATGTTGATGATAGCTGCCAGCAGAAGGTGACGTCCGTTGATGAACCCTTTTCGCTTTGGTAGAACCCAATCCTTATTTTTGCTCTGGTAGAACCCAATCCTTCATTTTGCCTTGAATCCTTAGAGCTAAAGCTTTGGCAAATATCTTGTAGCTATAGTTTAACATTGTGAGGGGTCTCCAATTTTTTAATTCATCCTTAGGGCCTTCCTTAGGAATCAATTTTATGATTCCTCCATTTATGTGAAGGGGAAGACAACCTTCCATGACATTTTCCTACCATAGGAGGTCAAAAGATTTAATAGCCAGCTCCTACTGAGCCATCGCGCCCCCCCTGGCTACCCCACTGCCTTGCCCTGTCTGCCTCCCTCTACTCCCCCTTTGCACGCCCTTACCCTCTCAGCCTCCCCGTTTGCTCCCGCCTCTGTCCCCCCTTCAGCTCCCACCTCCTTGCTCCCCGCTCACCCATCCTACATCCTCTACTGCCCCCCCTCTGCCTGCTATGCCCCCTCCGCCTATCGTGCCCTTGCCAACCCCACCTGCTTCCACCACCTCCTTCTCCGCCTCCATCTCCACG
Source organism: Dipteris shenzhenensis (assembly GCF_047967505.1). Lineage (NCBI taxonomy): Eukaryota > Viridiplantae > Streptophyta > Polypodiopsida > Gleicheniales > Dipteridaceae > Dipteris > Dipteris shenzhenensis. The sequence goes on along the minus strand of NC_141607.1, from coordinate 53,068,106 downwards.
ACCTTCGCCAGCCTTGCCCGATCCCTCCACCTCCATCTTCGCCTCCATTTCCTCCACCTGTGCCCCCTACCACCTCCGCCTCTTCTACTATCCTACGTCCTCCTCCTCTCCCCCATCGGCTCCCCCCCCTCTCTCGCCTCCTCTTTGCTCTCTTTCCCTCTCATTCCATCATCTCCCTCCTCGCCTTCTCACCCTCCCTCCTCCTCCGCCTCCCGCCCTCCTTCTTTCATTTCTATACTTGCCCCCTACTTCACCCCACCTCGCCTCTGCCTCCCCCTCTGATGCTTTTCTTCCTCACCCTTCTTTTTTCTTCCTCCCTACAGCGGGAGCACTTGTGCTTGTTAAGGCAAAAGAAGAACCTTGGTGGTGACCCTTGGTCTGGCCTAGAGGGGCTCTATGGCAACACCCTCGAATCCCACAGCCGTTAAGGTTCTTCTTTCCCAAGCTGACAAGCAATAGGTACAACAAATAGTTCAGTCCCTTTAGGACAAGGCACTTGTGGGTAGAATTGTGGGCCTCATGTGGGGGTTAAAGGTCACTGTGCCTTAACCCCGGTTATGTACAATACTGAGTCATACAGATAGTCCCAAATCAGATGAGGAGAGGGCCATGATGGCCAAGGTACCTTATGCATCAGCAGTTGGGAGTCTTATGTATGCTATGATAGCTACTAGACCAGACATTGCATTTGCAGTGGGAGTTGTTAGCCGGTATATGGCTAATCCAGGAAAGAGGCATTGGGAGGCAGTTAAGTGCATCATGAGGTACATGAAGGGTACCAAGGAGATGTGCATCTGCTTTGGTAAAGGAGACATGCGTGTACTTGGGTACACAGATTCAGACTATGCAGGGCATGTGGATAGTAGGAGATCCACTTCTGGTTATGTGTTCACCTTTGCAGGTGGTGCAGTGTCGTGGATGTCTCGCACACAGAAGTGCGTTGCTTTGTCTACCACAGAGGCTGAGTATGTTGCAGCCACAGAGGGTTGCAAGGAGGCTATATGGCTTGATTGGCTAGTGGGAGATTTGGGGATTCATACAGGTGTACCGACATTGCATAGTGATTCCATGAGTGCTATTCAGCTAGCACGGAATCCGGTCTTTCATGCAAAGACCAAACACATTGAGGTCAGGTACCATTTCATCAGGGAGGTACTTGAGGACAAGCGCATAGAGCTTGTCAAGGTTCATACAAATGATAACCCTGCAGATATGCTGACGAAGAGTCTACCTAGTCAGCGGTTTGAGTATTGTCGTGTATTGATGGGCATTGGATAGTATGCTCACTAGTTATTCTCCCTTAAAGGCACATTGTCCTTTAAGTGGGAGGTTGTGGGGGTTAAAGGTCACTGTGCCTTAACCCCGGTTATGTACAATACTCAAACACATATATAAATGAATGAAAAAGAAGATTAGGGTGGTTCTGCACCCACCAAACTTGTGTGGCTCTCTGTCTCTCTCTCTCCTTCTTCCGTTCTTGCTTTCGTTGAGAGCACTCTCACCTCATGCCTACACAAAGATAGGTTCAAGAGTGGATCTAGGCAAGCTTGGCATTAGAGGGAGACCACATTTAGGAGGTCACCGTCTATGGACAAGGCATTTTTCTCATCTAGCTGAGCTCCCTCGACACTGCCTTGACACTTGTGGACTTGTGGAGTAGAGCCCCATCCTCCTTGGCCCGCATCTTGTCTACCACTTTTCCTGGTATCATGGGTTCACAGTGGAGGACATGGATACGACACATCATGTTTCACGTTTTTTAGTCACACTCCGTTTCCCAAGGCTCCCCAAGGAGTATCGTGCCATCCTCCCTTCCATTGGTTGGGAATTTGGCACAGTGCTTGAGTCCCCGCTAGAGTCGGCCGCCTCAATTCTAGCAAAGGATTAGGCTGGTGGTTGAGAGCCTAGAGTCCCCGCTAGAGTTGATCCTTCTCGAAACCCTAGAAGGGGACACACTTTGCCAAAGGGTGGAGATCTCCGGGTTACTAGGCCAGTGTCTTCAGTGTAGACAAATGGGTCTCCTCGCCAGAGATTGCCCGTGTGGCCTCCCCTGTGCACCTCCCCCCCTCCTCCGTAGAGTAGGCAGAGATAGCAGGCTCGCATTCAGTGCCCTCTTAAGCAAGAGTAGTAGGGGTCTCAGACCCCATGGGTTACCCCCTCGGTAGGGGACTGGACACAGGTTAAAAAGAAAAAGAAACAAAGTAAGCAGGCTTGCAAACACCGCAGGCAGAGGGCCAATCGCAAAGAGAGAGACATGATTGATTGAGAGGCCTCAAAGGAGGATCAGCAAGAGCCATCTCCTCTGGTGGTAGGGGCCATCGCCCACTCTGCTGATCCTCTAGCTTCAGAGGTTAAGCCTCTGCACCCACCCTTGCAGCAACAGCAAGCCCCAAGAGCTCTAGACCTGGTGATGGTGGAAGCTACAATCGCTAGTTCGATGAGGACTATGGAGGAGCCGATCCATAGCCCTGGCGAGCTAGATCAGTAGGGGGATCTGATGTCGTCCTTATCCCTCCTCCTCCCCCTCCCCCTCCCCCCCAGACCCCTTCTCCTCCTCATCTTCTCTTCCCCCTCCCCCTCTAGGGTTCCCTCTGCCCCCTCCCCCCCCCTCAGCCCCCCCTCATATAGTCACCCTCACCACCCGCCCCCCTCCCTCTATCCCCCGCGTCCCCACTGCTCCCTCTCCTACTGTCCCCCTCTCCACGTCAACAATAGCAGGTTCTTTCGCTTTGACACCCCTACTAGCTGGCAAGGGAATGATGATGCCCCCTTCTTCCTCCTCATCACAACAGCAGGCCCGTTCAGAGAGGGATCCTAAGGGACGAGGGTCGTCTTCCCAGTCAGTGACCCTAACCTCTAGCCTAGGTGTCCCTTATCGTGGGACTTTTGGAGGTTAGTACCTTGGAACTATCTGGAGGTTCTGGACTCTTATCCTCTACCATTGGAGGTAACGCTCATGGTCCTTCAGCCCCGAAAGGGGGGTTTGATGAGTGCAGTGGGATCTTCGACATACCCCATTTGGAGACTTCCGTCTGCCTCCACAAGGGTGGAGAAATGGTCCTTGGAGGTGTTTGATGCTATCTTGGGGAATCATATTACACTCATGATGGATGAGTGGATGGGGCCACATGGACTAAACCGTTCATATGCCCATGGTGCAGAGGTGAACTTCCAGTTGAGCTTCACGCGTGAGGAGCCGGTGTGTGGTTTGGCGACAGGAGTTATCAGATTACTGCTACAGGCAAAGGTGGAGTAGGCACACCTATGGCCCCTCTAGAATTATGCGGAGCTGTTCGGGGTGGAAGCCTCCTTCATGATGAAGTCGGCACGGAAGATCGATACTGAGCTGGTATCCAGACTAGTACGGTGATGCACAGATACTGACTACTCGCCCTCTAAACCCTCAACAAAATCACACAAAGTAGTCTTTCTGGGATAGGCACCCACTCATAGGAGAGCCTCGTTCCCGACTCCCCCATCCTCATGAGCTGGGCCATAGTGAGTTGGAATGTACATGGGCTCCACGACTATGTTTGTAGCCAGCCGCAGTACCTGATACTCTAGCAGGAGTTGCAAAGGGTAGGGTAGGATGCGCAGTGGACATCCTTATGATTCAGGAGCACATGTTTTCAGCTTCAAACATCAGACGATGCCATCACCTTCTCCCAGGGAAAGGTCCAGAGGAGTGGTCCCCTGTGGTAGGACGGAGTGGAGGGGTTTGCATCTCATTCTCACAGACTTTGGCCCCAAAGGTCTACGATCAGGGCGAGCTCTAGGACGGGCAGTTTGGATGGGAGTTCGGATGGGAGAGTCTAAGATCGAGATCCTAAACGTGTATGCCCCAACATGCAGACAGCACTGCTCAGCCTTTTGGAGGAGGCTGTCCGAGTGTCTTTCGGTTGTAGAGTCCTAGATTGTTGGAGGTGACTTCAATAACCTAGAGTTTGGGGAAGACAAGCAGGGCGGGACCTCTTTTTTTGAGATGCCAGTAGCAAAGCGTAGCACCTGGGAGCGGTTCATTTTCATGATTAGTTGCAGAGACTCGTGGAGAGAGCCAAATGTCAGCAGGACACCTGGCAACCTTCTCTTCTGCTTTGGACAGAGAAGACATGATGGATTGCTAGAGAGACTAGACCGTTTCTATGTTGGGGATTGGGCACTACATAGAGGCAGATCTACCGGGATTCTGGCAGGTACCACGATGTCAGACCACTCTCCAATGGTACACTTGGAACATCCTCATTGAGGTCTCCTCCTCCAGAAGGGGGTCTGCATTCTAGAGGACCTCATGTAGGACGAGGAGATTCAGCAGGTCATGGCAAGGATTTGGGAGCAGTCAAAGATGGCACCATGTGAGGGCTGGGCTACGTGGGTGGCCGATGCGATTCAGAGGAGCAGTGAGGAGTTGCAAGCTTACACCCTTCAGTGGAGGAGTACCCTTCAAGTGCGAGAGTAGGCTTTGAGGACAGACCTCACCTCCATCGAGAGGCTCAAGGAGCAGGACTCAGTGGTTGTGACAGATTTGAGAGCACTCGTCTCAAGCTCTAGGACACGAAGGTGCGACGGGCTAAGTTCTCCTATCACTCCTCTTGGGCCTGATGGGTGCATCAGGGGGACAAGATGACGAAGCAGTTCTTTCAGACCACTGGCCCCAATCAATAGGCACACAGCTATAGCATCTCTGAGACTCACAGGGCATCATGCACACTCACCCACAGGAGATTCTGGACATGACCACGAGTTTCTACATCCAGCTCTTTCAGACGGAGAGGATGACCCCAGCTGGTCTTGTGGCTAGAGAGCTAGTTTTGGGATCACATTCTGCCAGTAGTCTTACAGGACTGATGTAGCAGACTTGAGGAGCCTTTCACAAATGAGAAGCTTTGGGAAGCCCTCAAGGCTCTCCCAACCCAGAATTGCTCGGGCGAGGATGGCTTGACTCTGCCGGCCTTCTTCCGAAACTTTTAGGAGATTATCTCCACCCCTTTCCATCTAGCTTGCTAGGAGATTTTTGAACAAGCCTTCTCCCTCAGTCTTTGAGCAGGGGGTGGATTTGTTTGATCCCAAAAGGGGGAGATAGGTCAGACATCTGACACTAGAGGCTGATCACTCTGCTTGATGCTGCATACAAGATCCTCGCCAAGCTCTTGAGTTTGCAGTTATGGCCCCATCTTACCGACATCATCCATGAACACAGACTAGGTTTGTAGCATTCTAGACATCTTCACATTCTGGGAGGCAGTGGATTGGCCTAGAGAGGAGTCACAGCCATTAGCCATCCTTCTCTTGGACTTTGAAAGGCCTACAACAGAGTGGAGTGGTCTTTCTTGGAGGGCACTATGAGGAGATTGGGTTTCTCAGACAGATGGGTCAGAGGAGTTTCAGTGCTATATGCAGGGAGCTCTAGCCAGATGCTTATTAGAGGACACACAGGTGAGGTCTTTCCTCTCTCTTGCTTAGTCTGCCAGGGCTGCCCACTTGCTCCCTTCCTCTTCTTGTTTGTGGCAGAGGCTTTGGGCTACTATTTGAGATCACAGGTGGCGGGTCTCATAGGGTTGAAGCTCCCAATCAGACCTCCCAATCAGACAAGAGAAGGAGCTACTTGACTCGGAGGTTGCAGATGACATGGCCTTGTATGTTGAGGGCACCATAGCAAGTCTGGAGAGAGTCAGAGGTGCCCTGGCTATTTATTGTGAGGCCTCGGGGGCACGAATCAATTGGACAAAATCTATAGGTTTCTTCATAGCCTTTGAAGAGACAGGAGATCCGGGAGTGGAGGAGTGACTTTGGCTTCATATGGATACTGTGGGGCTAGATAGCAAGATACCTTGGACGCCAGGTGGGTATTGACATTACAACAGAGTAGCAGATTATGCCCCGGTCCTTGAGAGTGTTTGGCGCAAGCTTCTCTATTGGAGCTCAGCAGGTCGCGCCTTAGTAACAAACCAAGTCCTTCTTGCCATGGCCTGGTATATCACCTCCTGCTAGTGCTTTCACATAGGTTGCATTGGGCAACTCCAAAGTCAGTATGATACTTCCTTTGGGCAGGTTCAGATGGCACGAGGAACACTAGGGCTCGAGTAGCTTGGCAGACATCATCCCGTAGGCACTGGGAGGCTTGGGTGTCATTGATCCGGAGATGCAGAGCAGGGCCCTTTTGGGCAAGTTGGTGGTTCGTGGCCTCACCCCAGGTGCAGAGCCTTGGAAGCTCCTCTTATAGTAGCAAGGGCTTTTGAGGAACACCCCACGCACTAGGGGACATTGGCAGCCTTCACATCGATGGATCTTCTCAAAGGCCCCCCTTATGGGGAAGGGCTCCCCCCTAATGAGGAGTCTTCACAGGGTATGGCAGAGACTGGCAGGGGGTCTCATCCGTGCTCTGCCCAGATGCAGAGAAGAGTTTGAGTGCTAGCCCCTCATGTGGCACCCAAAGATCAGAGATCAGGAGGGCCGTATGCTTGAGCAACAGACTCACATTGATTGGGCACAATGGGACAGTGGTCCATCAGGGTCCTTTGGCCGTTGAAGCAGACTACCTATGGAGACAGATGCCCTAGCGCATGTGCGAGGGGTAGGATAGTGGATGAGTGAGATTGACTTAGCCATTCCGGAGTCTTGGTGGGAAGGACTTCACGTTTGGAGAGACAACAGATGGTTGGGGTAGTTTTCTCGTACTGGTGTTCCCTTGAGGATGTTGATGCAGTGCGGTAGCACCCACCTTGGCTTCTTCCATGTAGGACCTGGAGGCCTACTTTAGCCACTCACTGAGAGTGACCCCAAGATGACTGGGAGTCTTGATGGGATACACTAGCAGATGATCAGAGTGGTGGGCCGGTTGGGGAAGGAGTGGCACATTGACCCTCCTAGTATTTCAGAGCAGGATGCCTGTAGATGGCGCCTTTGGCTGTGGGAGGGTAGACCCCTGAGGGAGGTCTAGTGGGATCCGGGAGAGTGGTTTTGGCCCTCCAAGGGCAGCCTAGTTGAGCAGTGGATGAGGAGCCCTTCTTTTCCTACACCACATGGATTGGTAAGAGGCTTCAGATGGTGGACTCGTCGAGGGGGACCCCTTCGAGGGAGAGACATTGGGTGACCCAGAGAGTGCCCTAGGATGTGCGCTCCAGGTTGTGGTCCGACCGAGGAAGATCGCTTACTTCTTCTGGTTAGCCACCCATGGAGGCTTGCCCATCGAAATGTGGTTGGAGCAGATGCAAGTGGACGGCAGTGCCATTGTTGCTCCGATAGTGCCCTGGAAACTATTCCACATTGCATGTGGAGCTATCGTAGCATAGCAAGGATCTGGATGGAAGCCCTCAGGATCATGACATGTATGTAGAGTCTTCATAGAGACTACACCTGGGGGATGGTGGCTTGGTTGACAGAGGGGGGACATGCTTTTTAGATTGATGAGATCTCCCTAGCCTACAGGATATAGGGTCAGAGCATCCAAAGGATCGCACTCCATGAGGCAGTCCCCCCTGATAGTCTAGCTCCTCCTCCTAAGGAGGACAGTGTCTGGGAGGTGGTAGCCAGCATCACGGCTTGGAACATTTGGGTGGCTCGCTGCTGCAGTCTTGTGATGGGTGAGCACTCGGTTCCACCTGTGGCTACCCTAGTTGCCATATGGCAGGATATCATTTACACTCTACGGTCCACCTGGGAGCGCAGGACTCCAGAGGCTCCAAGGCAACTATCGAGAGGCATGCTCATTTCTGCAAGGCTTAGCCTGTAGGTGTTTTCTACATCTTCACTCCGTGAGGGATTCGCTGGCTATATTGTCCCCCCACTTGGCTGTTAGCCCTAGTTCTAGAGATCCCCTAAGCAGTGAGCTGGGTTTCTCTAGAATAGGCCGGTTTTTCTTTTAGCCTTTTCCGGTTTTTTTCCATACTCAGCACCTTCAAGGCTGCTGTCTTGTATGAAAATCTTTCAAGCATTAATAGAAGGTTTCTTTCTTTGAAAAAAAATATATTTAATAGCCTTATCCCTTATTATTTGGTAGAGCTGTCTTGCTCTCTAGGTGTCCTCATTAGAGGGGCAAGTGTTGGAGAGTAAATCCTTGAAGTGGTTCTGAATATATTCAATATTCTCCTTAGGATTGCTTAATTGAGAGCCATTTGGTCTTTTAAGAAGAGGAATCTCCTCTTGAGATCTTTTCCTTCTAAAAATTCTAAAGGTTTCCTTAGTGGGCTTGTCAATCTTTATAGCCCACCAGTCTCTATAGTACACTTTGGACTCATTTAGTTTGAGTTGTTCTTGTTTTCTGAGCTCTCTTTTTGCCTTATTTAAGTCTTCATGAGCCTCTTCATCACCCTCTCTGGATTTTTGCTCTAAAGTGATGATATTAACTTGAATGCAATCCATCCTTTGAGCCCTGATTTGTGCCCTTTTTTTTCTAGCTGTTCTTAAGATATTTTGAGTATCCTTAATAGCCATTTCCCATGCAACTGATGCTGATGTGTGCTTAGAGAAAGCTCTATGACAGGCCACCTTTATTAGTGTCTGTACACTCTTAAACTGGAAGAGTTTAGGGTCAATTTTGAACTAGCAGGGGCTCCTCTCCCCAGGGCCAAAATCACATCTCAATAAGATAGGCTTGTGATCTGACAAGCGAGTATGTCACAACTCTTTTGATAAAGTTGCCTGTTCAAGAGGTTTTGGGAAATATAGAATCTATCAAGTCTAGCCTCCCTTCTGTGCTCCCCTATCTGACTGTTGCACCAAGTGAACTCTCTGTTATTACTGACATCAACCATCTGCCAATTCTCTTTCCAATCTTCCCAAGCAAGTAATTCAGATCCTCTGATGCATGTGCCCATCCGCTTCCATCTATCTGTTCAATCATAAATTTGATGAATTGGGGAAGATGATATCAATTCTCATTATACTCCACTTATGGTAACTCCAAGCATGTCAAGCCAAAGTGGGACTAAATCGAATGATGCAATGATTGGTCGAGATGTTGGCATTAACCATGCTAGTTTTTTGGATATGAGAATCTTGCTGTCATGTGAATAGGTTTGCGTGTTTTGAGTCATCCAAGGAATGATGGAACTGATGAACATAGGTTTAAAATTTCAACAACTATCTTGGATGGTAAAGGTTCTAGTTATAGCATGCTCTAACCTCGCAATCTTCAATTGCAGTCACTATGTTATAAGTTGACCAACTATCCAAAATTGTAGGTGGATAAAACCTTAGAACTGGCAAATGAGAGAAAAGCAACAATCTATGGCTTGGTGGAGTACGATCTTCTCTCAGGAAACTCTAGACTACACAATGATGCGAGCCCTGTAGCAAAACACTTCAAAGTTGAAGAAGAAGGCATTGATTTATGTGCTTGCATAGCTATAGTTGTGTCATTGTTGAGCTTGTTGGTACTATAGCATAGGTAGAGGCATACTATAGTTGGCTACTCGTGTTGCTATTGCCATATTGTGTCTGTTGCTTATTATTCTTGTTATGTTTGGATGCGTCCTGCTACTTGTTGTTGCTTGGCTATAGGTTATAGGTTGCTATCTTTTCTTGTGAGCTTTGATGTTGTTGCTTTTTCTTAGTTGCATTACATTGGTGTCTTGTCGCATAGGTTGTGATTAGACATCACTTATGTCTGGCACCTTTTGCTTGCTTCGATTAGGCACTTTTGCATATTGCTCATCGTGATTTATTTTTCGTCACTCGTGTCATTGGCGTGCTACTTTTCCTATACTCCAATACACAAGGCCATTGTCAGTGGATATGCTATTGCTATTAAAGTTCTATTGTAGTATGGCATGAATGTGAATAACGGTGACTCAAATGAATGAACTCCTTACATCAAGTTGGCCATTGTGGATGCAAAGCTTGCATGGAAGCTCTACTCTATGACGAATGGGAGTGAATGTAGATTTAAAAAATGGTAAAGGAAGTACACCTCTACATGTATAACAATTGAAGAGGGGCACATTAGTGTCATTAAATTTACTCATTAGCACTGTGTTCTAAGTATTTTGCAACAAACAAGTTGGGTAGGAAAGATCTCATGGGAATATCAAGGACGTGGCTAAAAAGAGAAGTCAGATACATGTAGCTTGATTCAAAGCTTAGCTTCAAAGAAGAAGGTTGGAGTCCATAAGTAGGATAGCCTGAGTCACATGTTGAGATTTCTCCAATCAGAATCACAAGTTCTATCTCTCTCTTTCCTCTCTAAAAACACTCATCAAAATACACTTTCACTCAATAGAACATAACTCAATCTCTAAAAAAATGAATTGGGAGCTTTCTAAAGCAAAATAAAGACGAGGATGAGCTCTAAAAGATGAAGACTACAAAGGATGAAGATGCCTCAAAAGAAGGGCTTGTACCTTGATAGAATCAAAGGCTTATTCCTTTACAAAGCAAGGGCTTACACTTTCGGTACAATAGATAGAGCACCATTGGCTCTAATACCATGTTTGAGGATCAGATGGAGGGAGAGTGGAGCGCAAAAAAGATGACTAACTCTAAACAAAGTTGTATTCCAAAGAAAATGATATAGATATAGATCCATGCCTTAGCATTAGGGTTAGGGTTTGTTTCTATGCCCTACTTCAATGGTGCAATTTACACCATGCTCAACAAAGGGGGGGAAAGACATCTCAGGGGAAAAGACATCAATGATGACAATGTATTTTTTGAGGTTTCTTTCTAGTTGGACTCTTGAGCGACAACTAGGTTTTGTAAATTGTTGGCAAAATACCTAGGTTTGTTTATGCCTTTAGGGTAGAGCCAAGTCTTTGTTGCATCACATCTTGCCTATGAACTTTGGGTGAGGCTTTCTCAATTTTTTGAGTGGCATACACCTTTGCTATTGTATACATGTGTAATCATGTCTCATCCCAATCCCTAAATAGTAAGGCCAAGCACAAGGCCCTTTCTGAGATGGTGAGTGCCTTTCCCCAGTGTTTTAGGTGGTAACACATTAATTACAATTCCTTGAGTTTTCTCAATCAGGTCTTTGCAAAGGCTCAATTGGCTTGACCCACAATCAAGGCACCATTGATTTAATTTCTAATGTAGGAGACATCAAAGTTGTTTATCCTAGGCAACCTAGTCCCTATTATCCCATCTCCCTCATGAACAAATTCATGTAATTCTATTAGTTGCCTTTGGGTATATGCTACCTTAAGGCACATTCTTTTTGTCACCTACTACGGTTTTGTCACCTTCCTCTATTGTTTTACTTTCCTTCATTATTTTATTATTACTATTATTATCCTTCATTATTTTATGCTCCTTGCACATTCCACCTTTAGTCTACTAGCCACTTCCTCGTAGCAATGCTCCTATTATCATGAGACTATAGCTTGAGATTGATCACCTCATCCTTCATCCTCCTCGTCATGCTCAACACCTCCATCACTTGATTGATTTGGTTACTTGATTCTTGCAAGCTAGCCTTTGCATGTTCTCCATTGCTAGTATGAATCAAACCTATATTATGGGGCATGTAACTCTGATCATGAGGATCAATCTCCAAATGCATAGCTTTGTAGTAATTTTATGAAGCTTCTGCATATTCTCCTTCGGATTGGGCCGACATTCGTCAGGGTCACTCACTCAGCATGAATGAGCTCCGCTTCAAAACCGTACTTGAGATTCTCACCTCATATGGCTCCTCCTGCATGATGCATGGAGAGAGACTAGTATTTGGAATAGTCTAGCAATTCCTACTCTAAACCTATGGATGAACGGGGGCTAGTGTCTATGAAACTACTGGACTAGCCATCCCTTCTGCCAAAAATCTCTTGTTAACATGGTTGTGCCACTCCGACACGCGTCGACCCCAAGAGACTAATGACAATTTCTCTGTTCTTGTTACACTAGTAGATCCCTCGCCCCCCTCTTGGCTACCCAATTGATAGTTGATTCTAGATTGATATTGTAACATCCCCATAAAGAGGGCTCATTAAAGATTCTTCCACCCAGCCATGATTCCAGAGTGCTGACACCTTTCTCTGTACGTGAACTCCCCGAGTTCCCTCCTTTTTCTTCCTTTTCTCAAGCCTATCTCTAGAATCTCCCCTGAACCCAGTGCTTGCCACTTGGAGCCCAATTGAGTGCCACACGTCCATAAAGAATCTTAGAACCTTAGTGCCCTTTAAACCTTAATATTGCACTCCATATTGATGCAAGCACGGTCGAGCCCCCTGGTTTCCCGCTTCACCGTAACCACACTATACAATACTAGGATTATGGCTGACGTAACATTCCCTTCCCCTTAAGAATGGTTTACGTCCTCGAGAACAAAATTGGGAAACCACCTTTGGATATTGCTTACCCTTTCCCATGTTGAACTCTCTTCAGGTCTTTCCACTTAACTAGACATTCTTACCATATTGTGTGTCGTGTTCTTTTTTCTTGTCTATCTAAAATTCTTTCTGGTTCATGTGGTAAAGATGTGGGTTCAATGAGCTCAACAAGGACTTCATTTCCAATGAGATTATCATCATCTTCTAATTTTCTTTTTAGCCTACTAACATGAAAAACTGGATGTCCTCTACATCCCTCAGGTAAGGCTAATTTGTAAGCAAGTTCTCCAATCCTCTTAAGTATAGGTAAGGCTAATTTGTAAGCAAGTTCTCCAATCCTCTTAAGTATTGTGAATGGTCCACAATACCTAGGAGACAACTTCGGATAGTTACCTATCGTTAAAGATTCTGAAGATTTAGGTACCTTAAGGCAGACTTTCTCATTTACTTCAAACTCCAACTTTCTACAGTGGGGGTTTGCATAACTTTGTGCTCTATCTTGAGCTCTTCTTATGCTATCTTTAGCTAACTTAAGCATTTGATTCATATCTTCAAGAAAGTCTTTGGCCGCTTAAACCTTCTCTTTTTCGAGTCCCACTGTCATTGGGGCTCTTGGTTGAAATCCATACATCATCATGAATGGACTAAAACTTGTAGCTGAATGTTTGGCACTATCATATGCAAATTCTAATATGGGCAGATACTCTTCCCAATTAGTTTGCCGTTTACTTCCATATGCTCGAAGCATATCCTCAATGATCTGATTGACCCTTTCAGTTTGACCATCACGCTGTGGATGATCCACAGTGCTCATATTCAATGAAGTTTCCAACCTCTTAAACACAACCCTCCAAAAATGGTTGTTAAATTTGCTATCTCGGTCGCTAACAATACCGGTTGGTAGCCCATACATTCTATAGATATGCTCCACAAATAGCCTAGCTAATTCTGAAGTTTTAATATCTTCACTGATAGGAATAAAATGAGCCATCTTGGTCAACCGATCCACAATTACCCACATAGAGTTGTGCCCCCTCTATGTCCTAGGTAACCCCACAATGAAATCCATGAAGATGCTTTCCCATTTGCCAGATGGAATCTCCAATGGGTGTAGGAGACCTCCTACCTTAAGGCGTTCAACCTTATTGACTTGGCATTTTTGGCACTTCAATACATAATCTTGGATGTCCTTACCTATTCTAGGCCAAAAGAATTGTCTTTTCAAAAGCACATATGCCTTCTGAATTCTCGGGTGTCCAGCACTTGGACTATCATGACATTCAAAAAGGATTTGGTGCCTAATGTTATTATCATCTGGGACACGTACTCTACCCTTGTAGAGCAAGTAGCCATCTTCAATAGTAGATTTTTTCCACTTGAGTCCTTTTTTTACCAACCTGTGGTGTGTCGCCATTTCCATGCGACTCCTCAATGAAAGCCTCTCGATTAGTTGGATCCCTATTTTTAATTGCTTTCCATATTTCAGAGAAGTGAGGATCAAACTCACATTTCCCCTTTAAGGACTCTAGGAGATCATTCTGAAATTGAGTAAAACTTAATTCATTAACAATTGGCATTCGACTAAGAGAGTCTGCTATCACATTGAACTTCCCTTTCCTAAATGTCAAACTCTTGCATTAACTTAGCCCATCTAGCTTTTCTACCTTTAAGCTCTGGCTGATCACAAATCCACTTAATGATCCTGATCGAAGAGATCTCAAATTTTGCACCATATAAATAGTGCCTCCACTTTTTTAAAGCATAGACTATAGCATATAGTTCCTTCTCATATGCCGAGTAATTCCATTGGGCACGATCTAACTTTTTGCTTTCAAAAGCCACTGGTCGACCTTTTTGTATAAGTACTGCCCCAACAGCAAAGTCACTGGCATCTGTCTCAACCATGAATGGTTCATTGGTATCCACTACTTTTAAGACAGGAGTTGTCGCTATAGCTACCTTTAATTTTTCAAAACTTCTCTTTTGAGGTTCATCCCATATGAAGGTACTTCCCTTTCCCTTAAGCTGGTCTGTCATCGAAACAGCAATCCTAGCGTAATCTTGGATGAATCTCCTATATAATCCTAACAAACCTAAGAATATCTGTAATTCTTCTAGATTTGTAGGATGTGACCATTCCAATATGAACCTCACTTTGTCAGGGTCCATACGAACCCCTTCTTGGGATATTATATGTCCCAAGTATTTCACTTCTTTTGCAAAGAATTCACATTTGGATTCTTTAGCAAAGAGTGAATTATCTCTAAGCAGTTGGAACACTTTTCACAAATGTTCCAAATGCTTTTTCCTGGTTTTACTAAAAATAAGGATATCGTCTAGAAATACTACAGCAAATTTCCCTAGATACAGCCTTAAGACACTATTTATAAGTGTCATGGAAGTTGTTGGAGGATTTGTTAATCCAAATGGCATTACTTTAAATTGATAATGCCCATACCTAGTACGAAATGATGTCTTAGGGACATCCTCTCCCCTAATTCGTACTTGGTGATATCCTAATCTTAAATCAATTTTAGTAAAGTATTTTGCCCCTTGCAATTGATCAAATAGCTCATCAATGCGAGGCATAGGATACTTATTTTTTATGGTGATTTTATTTAGTGCTTGGTAATCTATGCATAAACGCATAGTACCATCCTTTTTCTTTACCACAATAAAACTGGTGCAGACCAAGGTGAGCTACTTGTTTGGATTTGGCCCTTCCTAAGATATTCTGTTAATTGTCTTTCGACCTCACGTTCCTCCGTTTGACTAAGCCTATACGGGGGTTTACAAACAGGGGTAGATCCAGGAATTAAATCTATTTTATGATCTACTTCTCTCTCAAGAGGTAAACCATCAGGTAAATCAAACAGAAGAACATCTTTAAATTCAAACATTAAATCATTGAAAGAAGATTTATACTTTTTAACATTATAAAAAACAGCATTACTTCTTTCCGATGCAGAAGACATAAAATCACCAATAAAAGTAAGTTCACAAAGATATACCTTGTATTCTTCTTGGTGTAGTAGTCGTTCCAATTCCATCGAGCAAATAAGAGGAGAGTTAGGCACATCCTGTTCTCCTTGAATCTCGAAGACTCTACCCTCTTTTTCAAACATAATGGAGTTATTAAGATAACTCCTCTGTAAGCTATGCCCAAGACTATACAACCATTCTCGACTAAGCACTACATTTGTTCGATCGAGATGCATGATTTGGAAATCCAAAGCATCCTGATAGCCTTGAATATCCACCTCTACACCATATATCATGGTGGCCCAAGCTTTTTTATCGCTACCCTTTGCCAAAGAGACCACATATTTATGGGCAATGGGACTCTCATGCAATTTTAATTTCTTAACTAAGGAGTAGTTTAAGAAATTATATGTTGCACTATCATCGACCATCACTCTTACTCTTTGCCCCTTAAATTTTCCATGCATCCTCATTAAATCATGAGAACCAAAGGTGGGCTGCCACATTGCCGATGATAGACAGCACATGTGGATGCTATCCTCATGATAGACCTCTACCTCAGTGTACTTTTCAGTACCATTAAGCGACAACACTTGCACCGCATGCACTTGTCTTTGTGGAGGTCTATTTGGGGCTTTAGCTCCTGTTGGTTTATTTTTAGGGCAGTTCCAGGCAGCATGGGCTTTGCCCAAACATTTGAAGCAAAGATTTTCTTGCCTGGCCCTTTCATAATCCTCTTTCTTCAAGAGAGGATAATTTTGTGTTTGAGGTTTCTTAGGTGGTGCATGAGGAACCTCCTTCTTAAAATGCCCCTTCCTTTTCAAATTGGGAAATTTATTGAACTTTGGAACAAAACCTGTTTGCTTTGAGGTTCCCAACTCTGAATTTCCCTGTCATATCATCCTATATTTGGGCATACTTAATGGCTTCCTCAAAGGTCTTAGGAGAATTTATTTTCACCTCAACCTTATAAGTGTCTTTGAGACCTCTCACCAAAGCCCTTATCTTTTGGAATTCATCAATTCCCTTCAACTTAAGGATTGCCTCCCTATAGTTGGCTATGTACTGGACTAGAGTGTTTTTACCCATAGTGCAATTGTCCCAAACCTCCAGCGCTCTTTCTAATTCATTTTCCAGTAAAAACTCTTTTAGGAAGGCTTGTTCAAACTCAGTCCAATACCTAGGAATTATATCACTCTCCCTGAGGCTCATCCACCATTTATAGGCTTTATTTCCAAGGGAAAGACTTGTTTCCACGACTTGATTTTCAGGAGGTGTATTCCTGAGTCGGTGGAAGTCTTGCCATTTTTGCAAGAACATATTAATCGCATCTTTATTACGCTCTTTTTCTTCCCCATTGAAAATTGGCGGTTTTAAGTCCTTAAGGATGTTTGAGGTTTCTCTAAGTCGAGAGGTGGACCTCTTAACTTGATTAGGAGGAATTGGTGATCTTTTAGTAATAGATACCGATTGAGAATCGGCTACTTAGTTATAGCTTCAACTAGGATTTTTAGTGTTTCATTGATAACTCCTAGCTGTGTTTCTATATTTTGCGTTCAAGTTTCAAGTTTAGTGAATTTCGTATACAGAATTCCATAATCACTGTAATCAATATCCTCCATTTCCACATTATCCTCTTGATTTTTAGTTTGTACCTCCTCATGAGTTTCCTCTCCAACTATTGCTTTTCCTTTTCTAGCCCTTTCCTCGGCCTCCCTAATTATATTATCCCTTTCTGGAGTTGTCATTTTGAAGAAGTGCATTTTCCCATAAATTATAAAGCGAAACGCTTTATGTCAAAGAGAAAAATATGATGCCCACTTCCTTGATATTTGTTCGAGGCATTGGATTTGTCTTCAAAGTCCTCTCGCTTTCTTTGATTCACGGACTCGCCTTTGCTTTCCTCGAACTCGATCCCCAAAATCTTCTTTTAACTCTAGCCTCTTCCGCTTTCTTCGATCTCAAAGTCCGCACTTTGATCTTCTTCTTTGAGTTTGGTGAGGCTAAGGAGATTGGGGGAGTTAGGGGCCTTTAGGAAAGATGAAATGGCTTTTTAGTCCTTGGTGGTGGGAAAAAGAACCTTAGAGATGAGAGGGGTAAGAAGAGGGTGCTGATGTGGCTTTTTCTAAAGGTTTTTCAACCTTTGTATGACATGGCTCTCTACTTTATAAAGGTTATGAGAGCTTTGGAGATAAAAGGCGAAATGGCAAATCAGCGAAATGGTGCACAAGCTCTCCTTCAATTCTATGAAATTCTCTATGCAGGTCGAAGGAATCGTTGTCACTTGCAGCTCCTTCATTGCTCTTAGTTTGCCTTCCCTTCCAATATAGTCTCCTTCCCCATCCGATCAAAGTAAATGCACACGGCAAGCTCAGAAGTGCAGGTCCATCGTCGCCTCTAGTGGTGAAGACACTCTGGTTCCTTTTCCAAGAACACCGAATTATTACAACCAAGGGAGCTCTGCCGATTCGCAGGAGGCTGCTGTGGTAGTTAATGAAAAATGAAACCGCCTATTCCACTGCAGATATAGCAGAGCCCATCCTTGGTGAGGCGACTGCACATATTTTGCATCTTCTCAAGGGGTTATATGCCTTGGAATGTATCGACAAGCACATCGCCTTTTACAACAGCCTGCTATTGCCCGGTGCCTAGCATATCTCGAAAGCAAATTCAACTCCCATGCTTCATGTGATCAAATAGCTGATGACCCCCGCACCTACACTCTTTTAGTGGATTCAACCGCTATTGTGTCCATTAACTACTCGTGCAATCCATAGACGCTCAAACGGAATGCCAATGTCGTGAAGCATTAATTCCATGCTGCTAGCCGCCTGCACTTGCATAACTATGTAAGCCTTGTAACGTGTAGAGACGAACTTCAACGAAAGGCAGCAATGGAGGCTCTGATACCAATGTAACATCCCGACAAAGAGGGCTCATTAAAGATTTTTCCACCCAGCCATGATTCCAGAGTGCTCACACCTTGTTCTGTACGTGAACTCCCCGAGTTCCCTCCTTTTCCTTCCTTTTCTAGAGCCTATCTCTAGAATCTCCCCTGAACCCAGTGCTTGCCACTTGGAGCCCAATTGAGTGCCACATGTCTATAAAGAACCTTAGAACCTTAAAGCACTCCATATTGATGCAACCATTGTCGAGCCCCTTGGTTTCCTGCTTCACCGTAACCACACTAGATAATACCGGGATACGGCTGACGTAACAGATATTCACTAGCTAATGTACAGAAATAATCACGCGAAAAGAGCGTGTATATTGAGTAGAGAGATATTAACCTATTTCGTTCATATACCCTAACTAGAGAGTATGTTGAAGATATGTTACCTCCCTCTCTCGATTCATATGAAAAAGTAGGATTTTCACTTCCATCAGTTCTTTCTATAGGCATGCCAATAGAGAGCATGTTAATGTATAAGCCTTTTTCATATGGGAATGTTTCGAGATAACTGAAATGTGCTAGTTAGTAGCCTAATCCACATGATTGTAGTGATGCTTTGTGAAGTTTGAGAATGCTTAGCATTTGTTCAACATGATATGAGAGTGATCTGAGTGTGTTTAGCATTTGTTCAAAATGATATGAGAGCGGTTTGATGTGTAATTGATCCAAAGTGCTCTATTGTGGCCTATGTGATTGTAGTGCCACAACATGATTGTGTTAGGCAGCTAGGCAATCATGATTTGTGAATTGCTGTGTACAAATTAGGTTGGAGACAAGCAAGGAATGCTAGTTAGTGCTCGCTACAGGATGTTACTCCAAAAGTACTTGTATCCCATCAAAGCAAAATGCTAGAATTCAATTATGAAATGTGGATGAATGATAATCTAAATGTTTTTGTGTGAACGATAATCTTTCTAGTATGTATCTTCCTACTCTACTTATGATGGGTAGTCCAATGAGTAGTGATGCTATCGGATCATGGAAGCAACCTCTAACTTTGCCACATGGGCATTCAGTTCTAGCTACAACCTCTAACATGGGGTTCCCTTCTTGGCTAAAGCCATATTTTGCAAGTCTACACATGTAGATTCTCCATCAAGAAATCCACAGAATGCCTACCCACTCTAGTTAGTGATATTGCATTCTACCTAATTGTAGTTAGGAGGACAAGCGACACACGTGTCTAGTGCACTGCCCCTTGAAAAAGATAACCAACCAAGTGGCTGCCTACAAATGCGTGTTGTTCCGATTTCAAAGGGCTCCAAAAAAAGTAACGGGGCAGTGCTAAAAAACTGGTAATGGAAAATCCGATTAAAATAGTTATAGTGGTGACTAGGTTGAAATGCCAAAAAAGAGGGAGAAAGAGAGAGGAAGGTAGCAGTCAATGGAGTGAAAAATCCGATGCGAGGAATAAAGATAGGATATTATGTCCGACTCGACAATAAAATACGAGGGCAAGAAAATACGCGACGGCGTAGATACGGTGGAAGGGAGTAAATACGAGGGTGGATACAACCGCCGGGGGAGGGACCTTCCAAACGACCTGAGGGAAAAGAACACGTGGAGGAGATCGGGAGGGGGGAGGGGGATCGGACGGTGGGCGGAGGGAGGGAAGGGCAGCCGGGGCTTGGAGGTGTGTGGGGGAGTTTAAAAAAATATTAAGGTAGGGAAAATCTAAAAGACAGGTGTAATTAAAAAAAAAGTGTATTTTGGTTTTTTTTTCTCTTTCTTCTCTCCCCAAGACAAACCTTCCTCTGTAGCATTGTCTCGGCAATTTTGGCTTAGTTTTTGTTTTTGCGCCTGCATTTGCCATAGCTCTCCCATCGCCATAGCCATCTTCACCTTCAAGCTTCTCAAGCTTTCCTTGCCCTAACTCCTCCATAGCTTCCCCCCCTCTCCCACATTTGGCTGCACCTTCTCCCTCCCTCCCTCCCTCCCTCCCTCCCTCGCATCGATCGTTGCTCTGCCTCCCTGCCTCGCCGATTTCCCGAAGATTCCTTCCCCCTTCGCAGTCAGATCTTATTTCTTTTTTCACTCCTCGCTTCGAGCTCTTTCGCCCTTGCAGTCTCCCTTTCAGCTCTTTTTCTAGCCCTAGAATATTGGCTGGAACGACTCTC
Source organism: Dipteris shenzhenensis (assembly GCF_047967505.1). Lineage (NCBI taxonomy): Eukaryota > Viridiplantae > Streptophyta > Polypodiopsida > Gleicheniales > Dipteridaceae > Dipteris > Dipteris shenzhenensis. The sequence goes on along the minus strand of NC_141607.1, from coordinate 53,047,791 downwards.
TCCTGGAGCTCGGCCCGCTTCGCTTGCGTTACGCTCCTGCGCATGAGCGCGTCCCCTCCTCAGAGGTCTTCTTGGACTTATTGCGAATTGGGGATTGCATCGTTCTTCAATCGCCCTGGATTGCATTGGCTCGTGGGACCTCGCTTCTTATCTTGATTCCGTCTCGATTCTTTGCAAACCGGGGCAAGGCTTCAGACTTTCGCTCTTTTTTAGGATCATCTTCGAGGGCATATTGCTTTCTGTTGCCAGTTCTTTACCTTTCTTCCGGATGTAAGGGGCCTCTTGAATTCTCCGTTTTCAGCTTCGGTTGCGGGGCTTCTGATTATAAATTTTGGAAGAAATAGTTATCGTCGTTAGCTCTGGTCGAAATCGCAACAAGCGCAGGTATTCTGTGCCTGTGCACAGGAGTTTTGAGTATGAACAGGATCCTGTCGATACTCTATACATCGGTAGCCTTGCAGAAGGTGTTTGGAAGCCCGTTTGTGGTTCTCTTTGGGAGCCCTTGTGTTGGGACCTGGATACGGAAGGCGGATGCAAACATTAGGTCTGCGTGAGTGCACTAAGATGGTACATAACTGTGATGGAGAAAAGTGAACCCTCTTTGATACCAGGATGGCTCAAAGGGGCTTCTGGGGGTGGTGTTGCGGCACCTCATCTCTTACAGCCTGGTCTCTATCAAGGTGTGCCTATTTTCATTTTGTTTTTCAATGTTAAACCGTACTGCTTTGTAGCTTCAAAGTATGCCAATGTATACTTTGGGTTGTTGCACTCACCTGTAATCAGTAGAATGCTCTTTAATCTGGGTCTTAATAGGAGGCAGCTTTTTGGTTGTGCCGCAGATGATGGAGGAAGCTCGATTCTTCCCCGGCACAGGGCATCACAGCAGCAATCGCCTGCAGTTGGAAGTGGTCATGTTGACTATGATTCACCTCGTGGTTCTGCCTCATCTGATCGGATCCATTTCCCATCCTCTCGCAGAGGTTCTGGCAGCAATAGCACTTCAATGGAGAGATTGGGTGCTGATAGAGAGAACTACTCTCAAGGGCGGTCGTACTCTGGTTTCACTCGCAGCTCCTCGGTTCGCAGCCATGATACTTTGGAAAGGGAGCGGGATGGATTTCGGGGGGATGGTGGGCGGAATGACCGAGATTGGGACTGGGAAGGTGATAGAGACCTTTGGTCAAGGGAAAGAGACAGGTCTCTTGGATTTGGGGCAGAGGAGAGAGAGAAGGAGCGGGAGCGCTTAGAGAATGGAATGCTTCGGCTCTCTGTCACAGGAACTTCAGGTAAGTATGATTCAGATGCTTCGTTGAGACGCTCACAGTCCATGACTCTATCCCCCAGGATTCCTGACAATGGTCCACGAAAAATAAACGAGGTTGTTAATCTACAATCACCAATGCCTTCTGCGAGTGGTGGTTTGGCTACAAGCATTCAGAAAGCTGTTTTTGAACGGAACTTTCCTTCCCTCGGGGCTGACGAGAAACTAGGTGGCATGCCAGTGGGTCTTGGAGGTGCTTCTATGGCAAGCCCACGTCCTCTTTGGCAGGGTTCTTCCAGGCCAGATTTAGGTCGAGCTTCATCACCTGGGTTGACTGGAGGCTTCACTAGTTCCATAGCAACCACATCATCCCCTGTCAGTGGAGGAGGTGGAGTGGCTGATTATTGGAGCTCAGCACTTGCAGAAGCACCTTCTTCAAATGGCAGCATGCAGAATGGCCTGGCATTACATGTTGCCCCTGCTAGCACTGTTGGCGGGATGTCTTCCGGTTCGTCAGGGCCTGGCTCTACACCTTCCTCAAATGCCTTGAATATGGCAGAGGCTCTCACTCAAAATCCACCACGAGTGCGGACACCTCCCCAGGTGAATAGTGGCTCATTCATTTGACCCCTTGTTTGCCTTTTTGGGATGTGCATCCAGTTACTGGAGTTGTTGGTTTATAAGAGGCATCATCCAGCTTCTGTTACTCAATTGTTCATGTACTCACTCTGCTGATGCAGCTGTCTATCGATAACCAGCGACTGGAGGAACTTGCATTGAAGCAGTCTCGCCAGCTGATTCCCATGATTCCAACCTTACCCAAGACCATGGTATAGTCCTTAGACTTAGGTGAAGTCTTGTTTTTGCAAGGAATTTGAATTCTTCACAAAATTGAGGTGAGGAAGGCTAAGATCTCATATGAGCAATGCAACAAAAAATATGGTGAAAGTTGAGGAAGTGTGCTTCTTGAAGATAAACAACGTAGCATGATTCAACTAAGTTCAATGGGTTTTATGGTTTTTGCAATTCATATGAAAGATTGTAGCTTGATGCATGGCTTTCCTGTAGCCTCCTTTTTGTTGGCAAAGCAGTTATGCTGTTTATGTTGACGTTTATTGGAAGTGGTATGTTGACATGCAAGCCTTGTATAATCTCTTCAAGTTTTAATAGAGTAACCATATTTTGCTGGCATGTGTCTGCTGTCTTTCCTTAAGTGTTTCCTCAGTTTTTAGTGCTCCTATGTCTGGATTTGTCGAAAGTTTTTTCTTGTTGGTGCTTACTTATGGTGAAAAGCTACCAGATTGAAATTCCAGGCTTGCATTTCTTATACAACCCTCTAATTTCAAGTCATTTGTAGACTTTGTTGTGTAGTTGGGATGATCTCTAAGTAGGGTTTATCTATTTATCCGCCTGAAAACATGAGAGAGAGAGAGAGAGAGAGAGAGAGAGAGAGAGAGAGAGAGCGAGAGCAGTTTATTCAAAGATCTGTCTTCAAGAGTCCTGTTTTAAAATTTGGGAGTTGCTAGTCATTAGAGGCTTTTTGTGCATCAGAGAGATATTAGGAATGGATCATAAGGCTTCTTCAGTAGTGCAAGCCTTTGTCATGGCTGAGTTTGCTCTTCAACTCCGGAGTGCTGACAAGGGACCTTTGTATAAATGGATGCTCAAGTATGTGTGGGTGTGTGGATGTTATACTATGGTCTACACCCACCGTTGGGCTTTGATGACATGGGTGTGTTGGGATAAGTATGATCAAGGGCTTGCTCTATGGTGCATGTGTGCATCTAGGGGAGTCACATGTGTGTTTGTGTGTGTTGTAAAGGCACATCAAGTGCTATGATCTGTCTAGTGTGTGACCTAAGTGATGATGTAAGACAAAGGCAATCCCACTGATGTAGGGATTGATTCCCACTGATGTAGGGGTTGATTGCCACTTATGTAGGGAAGGTATTACCTTCTCCCTCTTTCTATAAGAGAGAGAGAAGACTCTCACAATCATATAGAGATTTCATTGTGCTCTCACACCTCTTTCAAGATGCATCTATTCTATCCTACGGGATTCTACATTTGGTATCAGAGCTTTAGGTTCTAGATCTAGCCTAGCCTAGCATTAGATGCTATCTCAAGCATAAACTACAAGTTTCTTCATCTTCTCCATTTTCCTCCTTCTTCCCAAAATCTTTGAGAGCTCTGTTCTTTGCCTACAAACGACCATTGCCTAAACCTCTAAGCTGCAAACTCCCCTTGTATGGGCGAACTTCCAGCTGCAAGCTTTTGGTGAAATTTCGACTGTACGTGAAACGCCAACACTCACACTCTCTGACAAAATTTCGCGCAATGCTGCGCTTATCCTTCTGTCAATTCCTCTGAGCCCGAGCTGCACGACACTGAACGGAACCTGCTGTTGAAATCTGAGCTCATTTGGATAAGGAATGGAGGCGTAACAGACGAAAAACTAGTCAGTCTTCTCAAGCTTGGCTATGGCGACCTGACGCAACATTGCGCCTCTCCTTGCTGGTAGCCCTTCTCTGGTATAAGGCCCTTCTTCCTGCATAAAAATCCCCTTGAATAGAGCTATGACCTGTGAGAATTGCACCCTCTAAGTTCAGGTCTCTGTTTTGGACAGTTTTGACAATGTTGTGAGTTTGATGTTACATTAGATGCTACTTTAGCATTTCTGATGTTTTAAAGTATTGAATAGCTTCAGTATAGCTATGGCTACAGCTTTGCTTTAAGTTGCTACACCTGGATTTGCTTGGAATGCTTTCATTTAGCCACCTCTATGAAGCATGCAAGTGAAAACATCATTTCCATTATGTTTTGTAGTATGGAATTTGGTTGCTTGTATTTTGAAGCTCTTCAATTTTTTCTAGCCTTGTAAGAGAGTAGACACTGCCCATTCTGGGTTAGACCCTCTCATGGCTACCATCTTGAATATGGATAAGTTCAATGGTAAAGGCTTTCACACATGGCAAATGAAGGTTAAGTTTGCATTGATGAGGGAAAACCTCTGGGGGCTTGTCAAACCTGCTTCAACTACTTCTTCAACAGCCTCTAATGCTGGAGAATACTCAGCTCCGACACATCCGGCAAGAGATCCTGCTAGAGAGGAGAAAGCCTATGGCATCATTGCTCTTGGCTTAGGAGATGACTATATTCATCACATTTCTGATTTAGAGTCTCTTTCTGAAGCTTGGCAGAAGCTTGACATTATTTTTGCTGCTAGCTCTCACATCTCAAAATTGTCACTTAAGATTGCTTTCTTTGAATTGAAGATGGCTAGTGGCACTCCTTTGGTTGCCCATGTCAATTATATGCGGAGTCTCATGACTCAACTTGCTTCTATCAACTCTCCAATCACTACAGATGATGCAATGGCAAATTACACGGCGCAGCGGAACAAAAACTGAATAAAGAATAGAGAGTACACAGCAAACTGAAGCTTGTACTCATCTTTGTTAAAGCATTCTCATATCTTTATATTTGTTGCCAGTTCAATCTTGCTTTATAGTTATGTGCTTCTTTAATAGGAAGATAATTATCCTCTACTTTCTTGTTTGTTTATAGTTACTTACTTTAATCTCACCCTATATTTGTCTATGTCTTTTTTATTCATATTGCTTCTTTTCATCTTCTATTCAGAATGGCCATTTTCTCAATAATAGCAAGGTATCATAGATATATTGGAATGGATTGTTGACTGACAAAGAGCTTGTGAAGAGCACAAGAAAAGACATGAATCGTTGACACAGTATGAGAAATTAAGTTTCTACTTAGAACTACCATGAGAAGGATAGAATAAAAGGTTGCACAAAGAGCTAAACATGTCGAGTGCAAAATAAACAGAGTTTATAAACTTTTTATATATGCTTGAAGATTATGATCATGTTGTTACCACTTTGAAAAATCTTCCTAATCCTACTCTTGAAGGTCTTATTACTGCTCTTCAAGAAGAAGAAAGGCACATGGAACTCCGGAGAGGCAATGACACAGCCTATGCCATAAAAACTCAAAAGGGGAAGTTTTCACCTTGCAAACATTGTGGGAAGACTAATCACCTCTCAAAAGATTGCTTCAAGATCAATCCTTGCAAACATTGTGGCAAAAACAATCACCATGAAAAGTATTGTAAAGCCAAAAGGAAGCAACTACAAAGTCAGAAACTATCAATCTACTTTCAGTTGATGTGCCTCCACAAGATGAGGCCTCCTATGAAGATTGCTTTTTAAGCGCTTTTTTGTTTATCATCACTTGGTCAAATTTTGAGGTTCTCTGCCTGGAGTAGTACTCCAAAAAGAATATGTTATGTAAATCACCTCTGGTCACCATATGATGTAGACCATGTGATATGTGTTTTGTTTATCGTATTTCTGTGAACCTCACACCCTTGGGAACCCTTGCTAGCATGAGATCCTAGCCATAGATTTATCCTTGACCACCATGAGATGGCATGAAAAACTATGAGACTAGATGTATCCTTGACACTGCAAGAGGCAAACCCTTGAGGGAAGGTATGTCGGGATAAGTATGATCAAGGGCTTGCTCTATGGTGCATGTGTGCATCTAGGGGAGTCACATGTGTGTTTGTGTGTGTTGTAAAGGCACATCAAGTGCTATGATGTGTCTAGTGTGTGACCTAAGTGATGATGTAAGACAAAGGCAATCCCACTGATGTAGGGATTGATTCCCACTGATGTAGGGGCTGATTGCCACTTATGTAAGGAAGGTATTACCTTCTCCCTCTTTCTATAAGAGAGAGTCTTCTCTCACAATCACATAGAGATTTCATTGTGCTCTCACACCTCTTTCAAGATGCATCTATTCTATCCTATGGGATTCTACAGGGTGGGGATGTCGTAGTAGCTAGTTCCTGCTATGCGCGATGGAGTTTATGGTTTTCAAACCTTGTGAGTGACCGTCATGAGATTGAAACTGCACTATGTGTTGTCATTTAGAGGATGAGTTTGGGCACGCTCCTTGGATTCATGTAGATATATGGATCATAAGGCTCTCAGAAGTTCATGGCTACAAAACTTTAAAGAAGGTCCCAAGTGGTATGAACATAGTGATTGCATGCAAAATTAGTTGTAACAAATCGATATATTTTTTTGACCTCAAGTTGAATAAAGTGTAACATCAGTCTTAATGGAACATTGGATCCTACATGGAGAGCTATTTATGTATGGGTAACAGTGTCTATTAGTCTAGTTTAAGAATCTTTGGTACATTGGTGTTAGTCATTAGAGATACAGATCTAGCATTTCTTTTTTGTTTCCCCCCCCTTAGATGCTTGTTGGGAGAGACTAAAATGAAATCGTAGTCTTCACAAGCAGTTGGAGCTTGAATGAAGAGAATGTGAATTACTTTTTGATTAGCCTTCTCCTTTAGTGCTAGCCTGTCACGGCTGAGTTTGCCCTTCACCTCTGAAATGCCGACATAAACTCAGCACCAAGACCTTTGTATAAATGGATGCTCAAGTATGTGGGTGTGTAGGTTTGTATGTGTGAGAGCATATGTTTATACTATGGTTGGGCGTTGAAGACGTCGGTGGGGATGTCATAGTAGCTAGTCCTTGCTATGTGATGGAGTTATGGTTTTGAACCTTATGAGTGACTATCATGTGATTGAAACTTCATTATGTGGTGTGTTTTTAAAGGATGACGTTGGGCATGTTCTAGATATACGTATTTTGTAAACGAGAGGGGTATATGCTAAAAGTTTAGGCATGACAACTCATCCTCCCTAGGCCATGCCTGTGTAAGGTTGGTGACATTGTATGCTCAAGGTTGTAGCACAACTACTTGACATTATCATCTTGCCATAATTTAATCTAATTTTAATAAATAAACAAGCAAGTACAAATACTCGTGAGCACTACCTAATGTTTTGCAGAATGCAAATGATCGTGAAGATGAATGGATGATTCCTTTGTAGCACTTGCAATGGAAGCTTGTGTGTAGAACCATTGGAAAGTTTGAGAGTGCTATAATGCAACCGCTTGCAAATGCATAGTATGTTGATGAATTGATTGATTGATTGAGAGAGAGAGAGAGAGAGAGAGAGAGAGAGAGAGAGTTGATTGGGCGAAGTGGAGAGAGGGAGAGAGAGGGGAGGAGAGAGAGACTAGAATAGAAAGTAGTTAACCAAGGCATGAGGTGTACAAAAACTATTGGGAGGACACTTTTTTGCAAAACTCTTAGTAGAGCACTGCCTTTGCAAGGAAGTGCAGATAAACAATAATATAATCTTAGAACATGTAAGGTTTTATTCACCTTACACTTGTTGCATATGTGGGTGTGCATATGCATACAATGCTCGTTGCATCATAAATATCACACAAGCTAACATGCCCAACCAATCTTTAAGGTTCCAACTAGGCATGGCCGGCCTTGGTGAGTTGGCCCCATGTGGCCTTAATGATTGATCATTGATAGTGTACATCATGGTAACATTTTGGGTTTTGCATAGGGGGGGCGGACTATGAGGCATAGGCCTTTACCTCCTTGGTGGTTTGATATGCAAAGGGATGGTATCAAGAGAAGAGGATGCAATGTCCTCAAGAAGGTGTTAATTGACGAGTCTACAAGGCAAGGTTCAAGTAGTCCCATATGCAAAAGTGCATGATGATTTGCCTTACATATCTGAACTCAATAGGCCTAGCCAACCCTTTTGGGAATATGAAGAAACTTGGTGGATAGGGTATGGGTCCCCAACACAGTGCCCAAAGTGTGCCACATGCTTAATGGCCTAACTTTTGCAACAGTTTTGTGAGACAAAAATCTGTTTTTTATTCCTCTGAAAGCATAGTTTTGAAATAACTTTGAGAATTTGTAAGCAAAATGTGAGTCCTTTGAGTTAGGGACTGAATTGCAGCAAATTTCAGCATGATTGTCTTACTATACTCATCATCTTCTTGATCTAGATTAGGTTGTATAATAATCTTATACCAATTCACATATGTGCAAAGAAGCTCGAAAAGGTATAAGAGGGTACCGATCCCATGTGGACTCCACACACTAGCGGTGGGCTGTATGTGATGCCAATCCCTTATGCACATCACCATCGAGCACTTGGTCCCTTTGCGAGTCCTCATGAAAGAGAGCGGGTTATGAGGAGAAGATCTCCATTGGTCATTTTGTGAGTCCTCATGGAAGAGAGCGGGTATGAGGAGAAGATCTCCATTGTTGTTTTGATGACTTCATGAAAGGTTTTGATATGGTTCCTAGGCTCAATTTGTGGAGAAGGATGGAAGTACCTCAACATTACATGGTTGATGTGGCCAAGGATGGAAGCATACATCTAAGGGTCTTCTCACGTGAAATTAGAGTCAAGAAAGGGTGCTCGCTCCTTGCCACTCCATTTGGCATCTACACGAGAATTCTCCGAGAGACTTCAACCAATTACAACCCAATAGGATGTCAATAGGCCCAAGTCAAGGAGAGAATGTGTCATCATCAAAAGTGTGAACATCATGTTGCTCGCCCTTAGCTGATCGGCAACATTTACAATTAGTAGCGCAGTCTCCATTGGGCAGTTCTATGCTCCATATCAATGTTTGACAACTAGAATTGATGAAATTAATACTTTCACAATATACTAGTATGATTCCATTTCTCATATTAACACTCCCTTTTAGCCTAGTTCTTGAGTCTTTTTACCCTTAATGGCATCCTTTGAGATAAATACACTTGTACTTGCATTTCTGATGATTGTTGCTCCTCTTCCAAAGTTGCATTACCATTGCTATCTCCATTTTCACTTCATTAATGCAAGTCTTTTGGTTTTCTCCAAGAATACAAGTCCATCATTTTTGCTTACAAGGGTGATGACTTCCTAGGATTAGACCTAGAGCAATGAAATTCAAACGAATGAGCATAGGTATGTTAGATTAGGGCCTTAGGCTACTAGAACATTGTGCTTGCATATCACAGCTGCATTATTATCGCTTGTTGGAAAATGGAGTGAGGGTTGAAGAGAACACAAAGCAGCAGCAAGCTGTATTGAGAACTCAACAACACCCAATGAATGAATACACTAGGGTAGTAATAGAGACAAACCCTTAGATTGAACCCTAACTAGGGCTAACACACGTGGTGACTAACTCAACCACAAACTCAGCCACTAATTGTAGTTAGGAGAAAAAAACCTTATTTAAAAAAAGTGCCCCTAACCCTAATTACATTGGCATGGTTAGGGATTACCTTCAGACATTGTCACTGCACGGGGAAATATTACAAGGAATAATGTCAATCATACCATCTGCAAATATATTGGTCCCTGGCTAGAGGAGAAATAAAAGTCTGGAACATTTCCTTTTGAAGTCCTTCCTGGTATCACTCACCACACCATCTTGTTGCTAATGCCTCCACCATGTGTGGGCAAAATCCTCAAGATGAAGCATAGCAAATCTCATTTCCTTTAGGATATAATAAAAAAATTCTTCCAGCTTACTGATCCAACCTTATGCTTTCAACCTTATGAGTGACTATTATGAGATTGAAATTGCACACTGTTGTGCTTTTGAAGGATGAGTTTGGGCATGTTCCTGGATTCATCTAGACAGCTGCGATCCACTCTTCCAACTCAACTGGGCGATCCAGTCTCCCCTTTGAACTTGGAAACATCGATTGTATCTTTGACCTCACTGCCCTGTCGTAACCCCCCCTTGGATTCTGAGGGCCTAACAGTCTGAACATATCACTGATTCGTCAGGACTGATCTGAGGTCAGCATGAAGGATCTTGTATTCATTAAATCTCTGGCATAAGACTTCGATTTCTGGGCTGGTACTTTTCTGAGGTGTACCCGGTGAAGGTCTTTTGCTTTGGTTGCTGCCTCTTCATACTTATGGTGAGCTCTTCTAGATGAGGCCATGAACCTGTCAGACTTAGAAGTTAGTCACAGGCTCAAATTCATCATCAGAATTAGGGATTGTTTCAAGGATAGTCTCCATGGGTCTCTTCCCTTCTTGAATCTGTTTTCTCTTGAGATGATCAAAGCCTCCGTTCACAGTTGCAGATAAAATTTGCAGCCTTTGATCCGTTATTTGATTGTTGAACTTGATTTCATTAGTCAATTCCCTAAATTCTTGAATTAGGGGCCCCAAACAACCTTGAATTAGCTGCTTGTGGCTTGATTGCAACTGATCTGGATGGATAGCTTGCATGGCTGTCTGACTATTGCCCTTAGGATCTTTGCTATGAGTTGAAGCTTCAGCCTGCTCTGCTGTTGAACCCAATCCAATATTTGCAATGTCTTCAAGTGCTTCTCCCTCCATCCTAGGGTCTGAATCTAACACTGCTTGAAGGCATTTCAGAAGCAGAAAACTTCAGATTTCAATAATCCCAATGTTCTGTTCCAAAATTCAAAGTTTTCTCCAATCTTAATGCATATACTTGAACATAAGCAAAGGATAGAGTAGAGAGAATCCAAAATTGCAGAAAATCAGTTGGAATTAGGCACGTCTGTCCATTGCGTCTGGCAGGAAGACATCATTAGGGCAAATCACTTCTAATTGCAGAAATACTTTGCACGCCCCTTTTAGCATCAAATACAACTCAGATGGTGCATTTGCAGCAGGATTTCCAGGATTTCGAAGCAAATCTGAGAACTGCCTGCCAGCCATTACGTGCAAAAATACAGCGCCAATCAAAGAATTGCAACGCTCCATAGGGCTTTGATTTGTAGATCACCACGATCATAGCGATGTAGAAATCTGATAACTTTAAATATTCAATCCTCCAGCAGGCTGACACCTGGCAAATCGTTCAAATCTGATAACTTTGAATATTCAATTCTCCAGGCTCCAGCAGGTTGACACGTGGCAACCAGATGGGATTTCTTCCTGCGACTATTATTTTGCATAGAGGTGTGTAACAGGCTCAAGAACACATGCTCCAAGTTATGGACATGGTTTACCCACATTTCCCCATGTTTTTCGTGCTCTGATACACTGAAACAGAATTAGCCCTAATTGTTGCCAATTCGAACTATTTCAGCCTAGTTAGACAGTCCTACACTAGCTCTTCTCAAGTCCTAGAGCAGGAATACGAAATTCAGATAGGAAGTACTTGCTTAGGCTAGAGCATTTCCATTTAGGTCCAGGTAGTACCATGCTAAAGTAGGTACAATGCTAAAGTAGGATGTCATAGTAGCTAGTCCCTGCTATGCATGATGGAGTTTATGGTTTTCAACCTTGTGAGTGACTATCATGAGATTGAAACTGCACTATGTTGTGTTTTTAGAGGATGAGTTTGGGAATGTTCCTGGATTCATCTAGGTATATGCTTCTGCCGTATTAGCGGACATTCAAATTTTACCTTGTGAAGTTTTCGTCCAAGTTGCGGCCTGCTGGTATTGAGATAATTCTTTCTATCTTAAATGGTGCGTTGCCCTATCAGCTAGATTTATATTTAGATGCTCGTTGGGGAGAGACTAAAATGAAAATGTTTAGACTTCACAAGCAGTTGTAGCTTGAATGAAGAGATTTTGGACTACCTTTTGATTAGCCTTCTCCTTTAGTGCTAGCCTTCATCATGGCTGAGTCTGCCCTTCACCTCCGGAGTGCCGACAGAAACTCAGTACGAAGACTTTGTATAAATCTTGCCAACTCGAGCAGATGGCAGCATATCAAGTAAGTCATTATGTGTCTAGATATTCTGCTAGCTTATATAAGCAAAAAACAAATTTTTTAAAGTATACCTGGAGCAATCTTTAAAAAGATATTTGCTAAGGAAGACTTTACAGCAGTCTCTTGTTCATAGGTTGTGGAAGAAAAAGCTAGATTTGGCTATATGACCTCAGTGCCAACTAGTATTAAATTAAAGGAATCACACGAAACGGTGTTTTGGATAGTCTCTGTTGCTTCCCCCAATTTTTCTTGCGCAGCGCCGACAGACCATTTTCCTGGGTCGGCGAATCGCGATTTCTGCACCTGCCCCCTCTCCTTTGCTTCCCGCCCGCTGTCTTTTGCTCCTTCCTCCTCTGCTTATGTTTTTCTTTACCTGCACCACTTCAGGCTTCTCTCCCTGTCCTTTTCCTTCACCTGCATCAAGCTTGGAAGCTGGTCCTTTTCCTTCTAGAATCTCCACCTTCCTTCCAAATTCCTTCACTAACTTGATATGAATTGTTCCATTGCATATGATTTTAAGATGCATCTTTCAAGCTTTTGTAACGTTTTCATTAAATGGTATATGTATGTAAAATATTTATACATTATTAACCTTAAAAACCGAAACTCCGTTTCCACTGTTTCTTCCATGGCTGAAACTAAAAAACACCGTTTCCTGCTTTGCTCCATATCACCGTTTCCGAAACTCTTGGGAACTATGCAAGGAATACCGTTTCCGAAACTCTTGGGAACTATGCAAGGAATGTGTTTTCTCTTTTCCTGGCAAATAGAATTTGAAGTTTTATCTTTTTATTAAAGAAAGCGTGCAAGGTTTCTGTTTGGGGTTTTCCCAAAATTTATTGTCCATAAGAGATTAAGAAGTTAATTTCTTGTGAAAGAAAGAGCACACCAAATTTTTTGACTAAAGTAATAAAATCTTGTGTGAGTATTACAAACCATAGCTAGTTCTAGTGACCTTCAGAGCTACTCAGTGGGCCTTTGACGAGCTTGGTTAGGAGTTTGATGCCTTGCATTAGTAAAGTCAAGTAGGCCTTTTGAAACTAAACTGTGACAAGGATTAACCCTTGAGAATCTCTTCTCAAACTCCCTAGAGTTGCAAGAAGTAGAAGCTGGTCTTTCTTTGGGTGGTAAAGCCTACATAAGTGGTGGATGAATCTCAAAGAGCTGCAAAAGGTATGAAGGCCAAAATCGTTAGATGTGATGTGTTTGACCTAGACCAGCTCTTTGGATCTCATACAAAGAACTAGGCATATAGTGATTGATGCCTTAAACTGTGAGCATGGGTGTCTTATATAGTCCCAGCTCCCATGGATATACTTAGATTATTCGTAAATAAACCCTGACCTTCACATTACACCTACTAACTTCTCCTTGGCCCTTTAGCAGCTAGTACCCATTATCATTTGGAGCTTCCTTACCTTGTTTAGGTATAGACTAATCATAGTCAGCTTGGGATGTGACATTCTTTCCTCAATATATATATTTTTTCTCATAAATGGAAGGTGGAAAATTGCTTTCAAAGACTATAGACTCTCCCAAGAATCATCTTATTAAGATCTATCTTTCGATTCAATTAAATATTCATAATAAACATGATTTGTGAGTTTTCAAGTTCTCCCATCCAACACTAACATATAGTTAAATCATTGATTAAGTACATATTACGGAATATATATTGATAAATCTTCCATCTGGACTAGCTTCCCATATGAGACTAAGCTGCCATTTTCTCACGACTTATATTGGAAAAGAGGATGAACTTTGTTTCTTTTAGGAACGTCTAATTTATAGCATCATTGATTTGCTTGATTATTTCATATGGTTTGTAGTCTTACGTGGCACACATGAGCAGATGGATGATAGAAAACCAAGTCGGAATGACCACAAATAGGGCAGAAGTTGGAATAGAGGCGGGATGAACTGCGCTTGTTTTGGGCAAGTTCAGGACAAAAAGAGGCAGATTTGGTCTGGCCAGATTTTCAACAGACCCAGACATCTTTTTTCAGCCTATAAAAGGGCGGTCATTTTGGCCCTACACTTATGCAAACTGAAGCCTCTCCAAGGCCTTGTGATAGCAGCGAGTGTGGCAGAGATTATGTTGGGTGCGGGAAGTGTACCTCAATGTGCTTCGTATGCACATGAAACAAGGGACTCTAGCTATTAGTGTAGATGATAGTGGAAGTTTTTTGGTTGACGTGAAGATCTGAAAGTAACTTGCGTAGCAAAACACATTCTATGAAACCTGCCCTATACTCAGCTTCACAACTGGAAGTAGCAACTGTAGGTTGCTTTATGCTGAACCAAGAGATGTATGAAGAGCCAAGCATGAAATAGTTGCCATCGTGTGACAGGCGGGTGTCATAACAACGTACCCAATAATTGCCTGTGAATGCATGCAAAACCAGTGAAGATTGATCACCATAGAACAATCCCAAATGCTGAGTGGCCTTCAAGTAACGGAAGTTTCGCTTTACTGCCTGCCAATGTTGTGTACTGGGCTTGTCATAACAACGTACCCAATCATTTTCTGTGAATGCATGCACACTAGTGAAGATTGATCACCATAGAACAGTCCCAAATGCTGAGTGGCCTTCTAGTAACAGAAGACCCGCTTTACTGCCTGCTAATGCTGTGTACTGGGCTTGTGCATGTACCTTCTTATTGGGAAATTGGCATACTGTAGATTAGGTCAAGTATGACATAAGTTAAATAAGGCAGCCAACAGCCTGCTGATAAAGAGTGGCATCAAATGGGGCACTCCCATCCTCGGAGGAAACATGGAAGCCACGTTCCAATAGAGTAGAAACTAGCTTACAATCCTCGAATTGGAAATGCTGCAAGAGTTGTCCAATATATTTGGATTGACTCATTATTATGCCCGCCTTAACATTAGCAAACTGGATGCCCAAATGCGACCTGCCCTTGTCTGACATTGCAAATGATTTATGCAAATCTGCCTTAAAATCTCCAATTTTCTGTATGTCGGGCCCAGTGATAAGCATGTCATCCGCATAAGAATTAAAATCAGAAACTCTGATTCACTCTTTTGGACATAAAGAGTGGCCTCTGTATGGCTGTTCTGAAAGCCAAAGCATAGCAAAAAAGAATGTATCCTGGCATACTATGCATGCGGTGCTTGCTTCAAACCATGGAGAGCCTTTTTCAGCCGGTATACTGATTTTCAGAACCATCAACCTCAAATCTTGGAGATTGGGTGACATAGACCTCTGCCTGTAAATCCCCATGAAGGAAAGAGGCCTTAATGTCTAGGTGGTGTACCTCCCAATGCCTCTGGGGTGCAAGAGCTATGAGGCACCGAATGGTCACGACGCGTGAAGTGAGAGCGAATGTCTCCTCAAAGTCAATGTTGTGTTGTTGGGCATAGCCTTTCGCAACAAGGCGGGCTTCGTAACGGTCAACAGTGCCATCAGCTTTGACTTAGTGCCTATGGCACGCTTGTTGCCAAGCAAGTCACACAGCTCCCGAGTTTCGTTAGCATGAATGGCATCAAGTTCAGCTTTCATGGCTTGCATCCATTGATTGCTTGCAAACTTATCTCGGTGACTGAGAAGTTCCTCGTTAGAGACTGTGGCAATCAATGCAACATCAAGTTCAAGGAAATTGCCATGCATCTATCTTTGTACACCTCTGGTGCAGGCAGCCAAGGGCTCAGCTTGCTTGCTGTCCTGCAAAGAGTCCAAGAGCCACTTTGGCTTTGTGTTTTGCTATCTAATGACAACCCTCGCCTCTTGAACTGCCTGTTCTATTGCAGGTGCATTATGTGGGGGTATGTATAGACGGCCAGAGTAAGAAGGTGAGTGATCCCGATCAAAGCGTATATCGTGGTAGGTGGAGTAAGCACTGAGTGAGGTGGAAGGTGCTATGCGAAGGGAGGTGGAGATGCGAAAGAAAAGGTATGTGTGATCAGCCCCTGGGGGGAGAGGTGCTACAGTGAAGTCAGTAATGCGAGATGTGAAGACAGGGGATCCCATGATGTAATCAACAACACTGGAGGCCCCCCCATGTGGAAAGCATGTGAAACCACCTGAAGCGGGCCATCTGTCAAGACCATTATAGATAATGAGATCATGTATTCTGCCCAGGTCTAATACGGCCTGCCCATAGGATGAAAGTGGACCTCGCATGTCAGCCGAAACCCGTAGCATACCTGCCTCCTCAAGGTCAACATCTGCCAGTAGAGTGGAATCATCTCTGAAATCAAGAAGTGGTACCTGGCGGGTCCTTGTCCTCGCGTTAAAGTCCCCCACTAGAAGGACTTCTCCGCGGCTAGAAAAGTCAACAATGGACTGATAAAGGGCAGCAAATGGGGATGTCTCATCATCATCTCGAATATCTCTGGTAAAGTGGGAGGTCTCCGGGGGGAAGTAGCAAACTGCGACAAACAGATCGTGGCTATCCGTGTGTCATATCCGGATCCAAAGAAATCTGTAATGTGTATCTCTCTGCTCTACTGAAGTGTGGATCTGAAAAGGACTGCAACTCCACCTGAACCTCGAACTCCTCCTGTACCCCTCGTCTCATCTCTGTAGGCAGACTCCCATGTATATCTGCTGACTATTGGGAGAGGGCGCTCTGGACTTTGATGTGTCTCTGTATAGAAGACTATGTTGTGGCCTGTATAGGATTCTGAGAAGTTCCCTGGTTCTGACCATAAGGTACCATTACAGTTCCAAATGGTACAGGACAGGGTCTCGGATATCTGAGTCTCATAGGCCCCGCTTCCCATGTAGGGGAGGGGGCAGGTGTCCTACGGGGGCCTGTAAGAAGTCGTCCCTCTCGTACCACTGCCCACTTCCCCTCCTTTCAGGCCTGATCCCACTACTGCAGCAAAGAGCACCTCTCCTCAACCTATAGAGGTGTGAGATCCTCATCCATAGAGATCGCTGGCTGATCTCGAAGGACTGACGTTCGTCGTAGAGCTGAAAGTCGTGCCTGAGTGTCATGAAATCGTATGATCAGGGGTTGCTCTCGGTTGGGATCTCTCCCCACCCGCCATGCCCTCTCTATCCTGTGCTCAGCCACACCCAGGGTAGCGGTCACGAATGCAATCGCATCTACCATCGGTGTAGCCTCAGTGCATGGGATCCTGCGTACTCTGATGTTGAGAGCCTTACTGGCTCTCTGGTGCTGCTCCATGAGGGTAGCCGAAACGGTGACCCTTGCGGGTTCCCGTTTGGCCACGTCAACCCATCTGGAAGTCTCCTCAATAGCAAATTGCATGCTCGCAATCTGTGCCTCGACCACCGGGGTACTCCCTGGGACGAGCCAGCTCCATCTCACGCTCACGAAAATTATGTATCTCCGTGAGTAGGGTCTCACGGGCCTCTGGTGTGTCAGTCCACCCATGTCCATGCTGAAACTGTGGTGACTGTGGCATGAAAGAGTGGGACTGAGTCCGAAATTTGGACGGTGGCTGAGTGAGGAACGGAGATGACAGTGGAATGGGTGAGGCAGTCCCAACGGGGTGTGGGAGGATGGGCTGATTGAGAGGGAGAGGGGAGAGTGAAGCGTAATGCGGCACAGTGTATGACACCTCGGAAGTAGGTGTCATAAGCTGTGTGAGAGTTGTAACAGGAGAAGAGGGGAAGGGAACAACAACCGGCGCCATGGGCATGAGTATGTCACTGATCGTGGATGTAGATGGAGTTGAGACTGGAACTAGAGCTAGGCCTGAAGTGGGGACTGAAGTCGAAGTAGAGATAGAGATAGAGGGAGCTGAGGTTGGAGCTGAAAACGAAATTGACACTATAGCGGGAGTTGAGGTTGAGGTTGAGGTAGAGATAGATGCTGAAGAAGCTGAGGCGGGTCCTAACTTTGCCTTGCTGTTTACCCTGAGTCCACTTCGGTTGTAACGTGTGTTCACATCCTCCAAATTCAGTTGTGTCGTTTGCTTTTTTGTTGTTGTTGTTATTTTCGTCTTTCTTGGCTTTGTCCCCCATTCTCTTGGGGTGCGGGTGCAGATCGTAGTGTTAATGTTCAACCGGGAGCGGGAGCACAAGTTCCCCCCCCATAATGGGAGGCACGTCCAGTGCGAGGTGGTGGAGAGGTAGTGCGGAAGCCTGAAGTGGAGAGGCAGCCAAGAGGTGGAGAAGGAGGAGAGGCTAGTTTTTTTTTTTTTGGGGCCCCCCACGGAAAAGAGACCCAAAAAAAAAAAAAGGGGGGGGGGGGGAGGGAGGTGGGTAGTGGCTGAGTGAAGGGGTAGCGGGGAGCGAAAGGGGGGGGGGGGGGTGCGGTTAGCTGCAGCAGCGCCTTGGGAGGGCTGAGCGGGGGGTAGCGGAGGGCTGAGTGGGGGGGTAGCGGAGGGTAGCGGGGGGGCTGAGCGAGGGTGGCGGGGGGCTGAGCGGGGGGGGGGGGGGGGTTAGCAGAGGGTAGCGGAGGGCTGAGCGGGGGGTAGCGGGAGGGCTGAGCGAGGGTAGCGGAGGGTAGTGGAGGGCTGAGCGGGGGGTAGCGGGGAGGCTGAGAGCGGGGGGCTAGAGCGGGGGGCTAGAGCTAGAGCGGGGGGGGGGGGGCTGAGCGGGGGGGAGGGTAGTGGAGGGCTGAGCGGGGGGTAGTGTTGGAAAGGTCACCTCCTCATCTGTAAGCCCCCATATGAGGAGAGCATGGGGGAGGGAGACCTAGGGCAGTACCCAACAGGAAATGAGAGAAAGGGGCTGCCACATAGACAGCATCATGGCTGGCATGTGGGCAGCACATCTAGGACTGTTAAGGGCAGGACACAGGGCCAGGAAAGTACGGAGCAGAAGCAAGACAGTCTGGGACAGATTGCGGAGGATCTAGGACATGGAGGCGCACTGTTTGCAGAGGCGCAGACATGGCAGGGAGTGGAGGCTCAGATCTGCAGCAAGGAATGTGACTGGCAGTGGGGAGGTGGCAGGCCTTTTATAGGCTGCATATCTGCCTTGAATGGAGGGCCAAAAGCCCTGGAAGTTTGGGCCATAAAAGGCCTGAATTGTGAGCCCTTTAAAGGGCAGTTTTTCCCAAGCAGACTGGGTCGGTTTTTTGTACAGACTCAGTCGGTTTTTGTACAGACTGAGTCGGTTGGCTGGCCAGGCCCTTGAGGGCTATATAAGGGGGCCATTCAGGTCTCATTTGCACATCATCTGCAGCAGCAATTCCACCAGCAGAAGGAGCAGCAGCAGGGCTATCTTTGGGCCTACAGTCAGGAGGAGAAAGTAGTACCTTGTGCTGCAGACTTAGCTTGCAGGAAGCTGCCCACCTAGACTGGTTTCCAGACAGCAAGGTGGAGAAGATCATTCTAGACGGAAAGTCTACTCACGCTCGAGGTGGAGCACGCGGACTCTAGTCTAGAGATAGCCAGCAGATAGGAGAAGGACTTTTGTGGTAAGATCAGAGGACCACACCATTGGTGGGACTCTGGATCTGTCTCTTTTGTATTGTGTCCATAGTTGTGGACGGAAATATATTATTTGGTGGTTTCTCTATCTGATTGGTTCATTGTCTATTGATGAGTCTGCACACCTATTGTATGCACATAAGTAAAGAAATGATTCCACACCCACACCGCACACTGTGTGAGCTCCTGGGCATTACTATAAGTCTTCCGCTACGTGTACCCTCTGTTGGGTCTTTTCTAACAGGTAGCGGGGGGGCTGAGCGAGGGCGAGAGGATAGATCTATGTGTGTCTGGTGTAGTCATTCACAAATGTGACAATATAATAGAAATCCCTAAGAAAAGCTTTTTGCATCAGACCACATACATCACTGTGCACTAAGTGCAACTTCCTGGATGCACGAGGGGTCCCATCTTTTGGGACTGAGAACCTTACCTTTTTTTCAACAAGAAGCTCTCACAAATGTGCTGTTTAAGTGCATGCATCTTTGAAAGATCCAAAACCATGTCCTGCGAATGCATTTTGACCAGACTTTTAGAATTGAGGTGTCCCAACCTCTCATGCCATACAAATTGTGTCTGAAATTACTGCATTAGCTTCAGTAGCTGGCTGTTTTTCATATGCATCTAGATGATGCAACCCTCTAGAAAGTGTTCCAATAAGCACAATGTAGTTATCGTGCCGATTGTCATAAACAGCACAACGATAACCATCAAGTACAACCATGAAGTAATCTTATTCTTTTCATTTTGTTTAGATAATTTTATTAATGTTTAAGAAATTTGGACTGAGGAACAACAAAAATCTGAATTCGTACGATTGGATATATTTTAGCTTGTCGTACTTGGTGTGCGACTTCTTGGCTAGAATTTTTGGGACATTGTATCTGGATCAGAGACTAAATCTGTCTCTCAGCTGCCACTGCATCCATTACAGGCGGTGCTACTGCTACTACGATCACTTCTGGCTCTACTACCGTTGTTGCACCCAATCCTCCTACACCGAAGCAAACCCTGGTGGGATCAAGGGGATGTGCAGGCATGTGCTGTGATTGCATTTGCATGCAAGAGATTCATTATTCCTCACATCAGACCTTGCAAGACAGCCAATGATGCATGGAAAACTTCGGCCAGTTTGTATTAGGTTCGTAATGAGGCCAGAGTTGACTTTTTGAGGAGGCATATTAACAGTGTACACATGCAGGAAGGGGACATGATATATGCTTATGCCACCAAAGTCAAGTACTTCTGTGAGGAGCTTATTAATGCGGGTGAGATAGTCTCATATGCATAGGTAGTTTCCATGACACTTGATGGGCTCCTTGACTCATACTAGTGGCTTTGGGTAACCCCAACCCCTATTCCTTCAATCAGCTTGTTTCCCTACTTCTGCAGGAGGAGCAGAGTCGTCAAAACCAGGCTGCTTCTATTCATGTTGATTAGGCCTTCGCCACCAATCATAGAGGCAAAGGCAAAGTAGGGGAAAAGTACAGCAAGCCCAAACCTTCATTTGGTTGATGGGAAGAAGAAGAAGCGCTTAACTGTAGGAGACCATGCCATGACATATCTAAGTGCCCGAAGCATATTGCTTTTGATAAGAAAAAGCAACAACATGGATTTGCAGTCACAAATTCACCAACCGCCCATGAGCACACCCTCGAGGCAGCCCATTTTGCTCATGATGAGTTGGCATTGGCTGTGACATGCCATTATAATCCGTTGTTGGATGCTTCAGCCTTATCAATTTCAGATTCTGACTCTGGCTGGTATTTTGATAGTGGTGCTTCAAAGCACATTACATTCTGCAGAAATTTATTTCAGACATTGAGTGATGCTCCCAAGGGAGGCCCTCGTGCAAACAATGCCTCTTATTGTGTCAAAGGAATCGGACAGGTTGAGGTTTTGGGATACAATCACTCTTTATAAGTGTTATTTGTTCCAGGCATCAAGAAAAATCTGATTTCCATTTCAGCTATTTCTACCAATGGCTTCAGGGAACATAAGGTAGTTGGTACCATCAAGTTTGTCCTCAGCTGGGATCATTCCAGAAAAATCCATGTTGGCCATTGCAAACAAAAATACCCAAAAAGAAAATGCTGTGCAAATGTCAAAGCCTCAAGGCTATCAATGCAATGAGCAGGTTGCTCAAAAGTTGACACAATATTTCCAAATGTCAACCAAATAAAAAAGCAAAAGCTCTGCAAATGTGAATGCCCAATGAAGTGCTCAAACATTGAGCTAAATGCAAAAGGCTGTCTTGCAATGTATGACTGCAATAATTTGCAAATGTCAATGCATCAAAACTGCCCTGCAAAAGCTTAAGAAGCTCTTAAATCTGCTCAAAAGTGACGTGAAATTGAACCCCAAAGCAAAGGGGATGACTGCAAGTGTCAATCCTGCAAAAGCTTTCCTTTTCTTCAAAAAGGAAAGTATGCCAAAAAAGAGGGTAAATTGAATTTTCTAGCTAATATCGCTGTATCAGCATGCCGCATTGCAATAAACTATCAGTCGCCTAAAAAAGCCCTAGAATCTACGAATTGAGACTACTAAAAATCACAATGTCTGCAAATCTCACTCACACTGAGTGGAAAGATGCATGAAAACCTGCCAAATGCCTTTTCCACTGCAAAATTGTATCTCAATGCCAAAAACCCCAATTCGTAGAGCAATATTGAGCCAAAAACAGGGCAATCTCAAGAAAATCCCCAAGTTGTTTGCAAAATTGCAATCTGACTGGAATGTCTGTCTTGTACAAAAAATGCCCCAATTTCTTGTGGGAAATTGCACCTACACATGTGAGTTGCAAATTGTACGGTATGTTCGCGCGTGACAGCTTGTTATACAACATGTACAAATCAACACAAGGAGTACAGACTGCAAGTCGTATCTGCTTGCAATGGGTCTGTGTGGAAACTTCTTGAGTAGTTGTACGTGTAGCCTATGGTGGCGGCACCTTGGGTGTACAGTGACTGCAACACACAGTGTACAGTGACGGCACCTTGGGTGTACGGCAACAACAACGAACAGTGGACAACATTCTGAGTGACGGTAACATGCGACAGCTTTGAGTAGGTATGGAAAAAGTTTAGTACGATTGTGTAGACAAATAAGAGCTGGTTCAAGAGCAGGTCTGGTAACTGTACGGAGATGGTGGCACAAGTCTAGCACTACTGTGTGGGAATGGGCTGTATACAGCTTGCAAGTCAATCTATGGCGGTTGGAGCCGTTGAAGAAACTGCACATGTTGGACACATGTGCTAGGTGCTAAGCGCTTTGATACCATTGTTCGGCGCGGTGAGCAATGGAATGGAGGTGGAGAGTCCTATGCTTCTCTGTTTGTTGTCTATACTTTAGTATGTGTTTACTAAGATCACGAGGAAGTTTGAGTGCTTGAGAGTTCAGTGGAACACTATTTTTCCTCTCCGGAGGCTGTCACAGCAGATGTGTGTGAAGCTCAATTGGCTACGTGTGGATCTTGGCATAGCACAAATGTTGGTTATGATATATTGCGTTGGCCAAGAAGTATTAGATCGTTCCAGGTTCAAGCACATTGATATGAAGTATGACTGTACTCACGGCAAAGTGGAATCTGCTCAGGGTCCAACTGATCTACTGATAGCTTCACTAATGTACTTTGACTCTTCGTCCCGTGAGGCCTCCCGAAGACGTTAATACATCTTTCGTTCTTTCTTTCTTTCTTTCTCTCCCCCCCTGTGCCCCCCCTGCGCTCTTCCTTTTTGTCTTACCTTTATATAAGATTGAGATTCTAGTCTATGAAGGTCTATGCACATAGTTAGTTTTTTTGCTGTTGGCCAGCGTGGTTTCTAATTCTTCTTTGAGAGGAGGGGCTGAACTGGTGTGCTACATGATTTGACCAAGCAGGGGCAATTGAGATGTGCCATGTTCTTGTGATTGAGGAGCCATGCCTCTCAGACAGTCATGGAAATTTGGTAGTGAAAATGAATAAGTAATCAAACAATTGGATGACGTGTAAATGAAGGAGAATATTTGCTTGTCCAATGGTAGTGACTAATTAGGTTGAATTTCTTAATGTCCTCCCTAGTACTGGCCTTTGTCATAGTCTATAGATTGGTTCACGGTTATGTAGGCATATTATTCATGTGGATTCTGTTTAAGTTTATAAATACCAAATTTGGGACATTTTTATGTATGTCACCTGCACCTTGTTTTTGGGGGGATTGATGAGTTAGTCCACACTATGCATAGCGAACTCCATGTTTTGAAGTTGACTGTTGTGAAAGTGAGTTTCTAAACATATTATTGATTGTAAGCTAAGGATTAGACTTGCGTTTTACCAGTTTAAAGACTTTTCTCTTTGGGTCTTATACTGATCGGTGCATCGTATGGAAGAAAAGTGTCTAGCTATTACTATGGGCTTGAATTTTGTTTTCCCTTTTTCCTTTTGGGCAGAGTTTGGCAGATAAGACAAAACCGAAGCCGTTACGGTCAATTGATGGTATGGCTACAAGTTCCTCAAAGGGGAGCCAGCCATCAAGTTCCTTGCAAATAAACTCTCCGCACAGGTCATTGGCACCTGCCAGACCGGATACACCAAAGGCCTCACAAGGGAAATTACTTGTTTTGAAGCCCAGCAAAGATGGCAGTACAATTTCTCTCAAATCGGAAGGCAGTAATGCACATCAAGTAACTTCTCATGGAAATCTTAACCTAACTGCATCAGCAATGAGCATAACAGGTGCTTCTGTCCCAGCCTCTGGGGTCATTGGCCAGCGTAAGCAGCCTTTTGATCGTAGAGCTGCTCTCCTGTCTGGGAGTGCTGGTCCTGATGCTTTAGCTGGGTTGCGCGCAAGGGAGTCTGCTCATATGGCAGAAGATAAGCGGCCTTCTCTACAAGCTCAAAATCGAAGTGACTTCTTTAATGCACTCAGAAAGAAGGCGGCAAGCAATGGGAGTGTTCCCTTCAATTCAAATAAGTCTGATTCATCACTGCAGCCAAAGAGTGATCTAAGTGAAGCTGAGATGCGCGAGGAGATAGTTGTTTCTGTGGGCCACTCCTCTGCACCAAAACCAAAAGAGGACAGTGTAGGTCAGAATTCTGAATCCATTTCAAATCTATCTGAGATTCTCAGTAATGGAGACGTGGAAAGTAGTCCAGGAAATGGCTCGATTCTGGATGAGGTAGTGAGCTTGGGCAAGGAGTCTTCAGCTGTTGATAGTTCAGAAGAGATCAATGTATGCGTTCCCTTGCCGGGAGACTCCGAGGAAGAGGAAGCAGCTTTCATGCGCTCTCTTGGTTGGGAAGAGAATGCTGAGGGTAGTGAACTCACAGAAGAGGAAATCAATGCCTTCTATCAGGTCAGAATGTACACCTAATATATGCTCTTCATATCTGATTAGCTTATTTGCTTGACTTTGCTACAGTCAGTTGTGTGTTTGTTATTCTCGAACACTGCAGATGTTCGGATGAGTTCTGTTGATCTCACTGGTGCTGTTGTTTTCCCTGTCTTTTATTACAGATGCGAGAAAGGAAAAAGCTTTTGAACAGCAGAAGCCACTACACATTCAGAAGTCACTGTGCCGAGCATCCTGTTGGCAGTTTAAGAAGTGTATCTTCAGGCCTTTCATCTGATTCGGAGTCTGATGATGAGCTGCATGTATGAAAAGACTAATCCCAAGCAAACTGGCAATGTAAGGACCGAATTTCTGAAAGGCAAATTCGTCTGCAGGAGGCTTGGAAGCTGCACCTATCATAACTGTGATACGTTGGCAGGATTCATATTTTGTTTCACACTATTTGAAGATTGATCCTTCTACCTGAAGGTAAGGTTGCTGGATGGTAACTCTTGAAGTTGTTATGGTTTTCTGGTGTCCGCTCTTTTACTGTACACACGCTCAAAAGTGCAAAGCTAGGGAACAGGTGCAACCCAGTACCCTTGAATGGTGAGCATCTGTTTTGTTTTGGGTGCTTGCAAAGCAGGTCTGTGAGATTATGTTTTTTTGTTAAGACGAGAGCCTGAGAGGTATGCACATATTCTAAACTGCTGCTGTGCTCTGCAGCAAAGTCTGACTCGGAAATTTTAATCGACAGTTAAGTACCTCTTTTTCTTCCAAAGGATACACATTTTAAGTGGGTGGCATTTGGTAAATATGAGACTGAATGCTTCTAATATACTTGAGCAACTTGCTAGCCAATTTGGTACTGGGCCTTGCCTTGTTTGGCATCGTGGATGCATTTCTTGTGAATTACAAGTTTTTTGGCTGTAGATATTGAACTCGTTGGACTTACGGTTGCTTCTTGTTTTTACGATGGGCAGGGATGCCATAAGCAGATATCATAGTTTTTCCTTTGTAAGCTGTTTAGTCTCCGGTCTTTTTCATCAAACCTTGCATGAAAACTACTGGTATAGCTTGCTTAACTTTCAAGTTAATAATGATAGTTTCGAGTGAATGTTTGCTTTAGCGATAGTTTAGTGATGCATTTTTTGATGCTACAGGTTGTTGTGGTGGGGTGTGTATATATGGCAGTAAGATTTTGATGTTTGAATGTGATATTGATATGAATCTTTGATCATGAGGTTATGTATGACTTTTGGGTAGGCATTTTGGTTCTTGTTAATGGTAGATTCTATTTGGCTTGCAAGAATGTTATTTTGTTGGGTCTTGGCTTTATTGCGCAGTTGGTAAAAAAAGGGAAGAAGATGGAGGGGATTGTTCACACTAAGGAAGTAGCATTCATCGTTCTGGGTTTCTTTTCCCCTGGCTACAGTCAGAAAGTTGGAAATTTTTTAAGAGGACCTCATGAGGATATCCTCTTAAGCTTCAAATTTTTGCAGTAAGAGCTAGTCCTTAAACTGAGTAATAATTAATCAGTGCTTCCAGTTCTCATCTGCAATTTGTTTATGGATCTTTGTTCGGTGCTTCTTGAGTTCATTGAGGATATGAAAGAGGGAGTAACACATTCAGGAAATGGTTGGTAGTCTCCAGGAAATGGTCAGGTCCACCATGGCTGTCACAATACACATTGTTCTGGTTGTCCTTAATGCAAGGTTGTGCTTTTTTTAAATCGAGAATTTTTACCATGTGATTGTTTTTGGCATGTAATTGTGCATTGATTGACATGAATGCTAGCATGGTTTCTTGGTAAAATATACAGATAACAATACGATAATCATGGGCAAATAGAGATGCCTACTGGGTAGTGTTGGTATTTGTTTGTACACTTGAATGATAATTTGATTAAGCTGTTATCAAAAGATCTCTTTTCTCAAGTGATTTGAATACATCTTGTATAAATAAGATTGGTGTGGTAATTGGTTTGGTAGCTTCCAAGTTTTGCGTACAACAATGTTATTCTAGATAACAAGGCTTTTCTCTCGGAAAGTATGCCCACTCATGGTCAGATTCTTGATTTGGAGGGACTTTTTTGACTTGTTAGTTGTGATGGTATATTCTACACACAACTTGATTTGGGGTTCATTTTCCTTTCTTGCAAGTATCTAGTTCCTTGTGAAGGCTTGGAATATATACTGGAGTCATGTGTCTGTGATTTCTCAAATCACGTTTTGATTTGATAGCATTGCATGTGCTGACTAGCATAGCTTTACTTTCCCATGTGTTCAGTTACCTCTCCACTAGATTATCATGTTGTAGACCATGTTGTTGGAAGGTCATCACTAATTATGTATAACTGAATCATTATGGCTACTTGGGTCTTGAGCAAGAGAGGAAAAAAATTTTTCATTAGGGGAAGTGCATTTACTTATTTTGTTCTTTGCAAGACTGATGCTTCGATCCAAGTACCAGGTCTATTCAGATTGGATGTTATGAAAAATTGGTGATAAATTTTGCATGAAAACTACATCTCAAAGGATTTTGTAGGCTCTGAGTGCATTTTGAGTGGCGGGTCTAAATTCTATGTTTTAGTGTCCTGTGTTTCAAACTTAAAACACTAAAAAATGTAGCTCAAAGGCATTTTTGATTTTGCAAGGAATTTTAAAATATTATTTTTTGATAAAATTCAAAGGAAAAAATGTTGGTTTTTGGGTTATTTTAAAGGTAGGGTTTAACAAAATGTCACATGTTATATATGCTACTTGTTGGCTATTTTTGTGCAAACTCCTAGAGTGGAAAATGATTGTCATAAAATCATGTGTTTGTTAAATGTCACATGTTACATACACTAAAATTTAGTGCGATATATGTCGATGAATTGTAGACATGAATATGGGTTGTAACCAAGTGGCTTCTTAAGCACTATAATCAACTTTTTACACAAGAGCTTGCTCGAACAATGGCAATGCTCAAGGTTCACATTTCACCATATACACTTCCAACACTTGGTGATCAATTGCACTTACTCTTGAAGTTTAAGCCACATGACCTAAGGCTCACATGAGGAGCTAAAGAATCGACGCCAAAAGACCAACAAATAGTGTCACATACAAGGTGACAAGGAGACTCACCTCTTGGAGTTGAGCTTGCAAACTTGTCCCAATTTTAATTGGAGAGGAGTTGCTAGATGGTGAGTTTTGGAACTCTTGTCTAGAGGAATCTATTGTGAGAGGGAATAGAAGTTGTAGGAGAGGTTGGAAGCTTGAATGCAAGGGCGTGTAACTAGAAGGGAGTGTGCTTGGGGCCCTTTCAAAGAACCCAAAGACCTCAACCAAGCTTTTGCCCCAATTGTATGATCCCATATCGTCCCCTCAATTGTCGCATCCAACACCCCCTGCGCTAATAGGCAAACCACCCTTGATTCAGATCAATGGGTATAGTAACATGAAAACGAATTTCAAGTCCATGTTGGCCTCACTCTCAAAGGCATCAATGAATATGCATTGCTTTCACAAGGTAATCAAAGGTCATTTCTATAAAAAAAGGGGAAGGGGTTTGGATCACAACTTAGTTTCAATTTGTGATCTTGTGGCTTGCAAGGGGCATCATAATTTGATGAATATCATGTGTGTTTACTCATCAATCTTTTAGTATCCACATGGTTACGAAGTGTTGTAATTTTAAAGCCTTTAATTCTAGTTGTAATCACGCAAATGGATTGTTTAGCATGGGTGATGGTGTTAATGAATTAAAGTTTTGACATGATTATCCACTAGTTTGATGGTGAACATGTATCCCACAAGGGCTATAAGAAACATAAGAGGCCTTCTTATGAATGTATGGCCTATTTATAATGGCTTTGTATAAGGTCCATGAATGGTTAAACATCAATGGTCGAAGGTTCATTGCCACTAATATGTGGCATTTCTCATAAGTCGGTGCACTTTTGTACATAGATGTGCTCACACACTTTATGGAGCATGTCACATGATGATGAAGTGTTCTGTGCTTAACAAGGTCATTGTCGGCATACGATATTTTTCTTGGGGAGATTCAATCTACATGTTTGCAAACATCTGCCCGCCATCACGAGGCATACGCTTGTCTTCTTATGGACATATCTACCAACAGCCTCCATGTGTCAAGCATCTCACCTTTAGATCTTGGCCTTGATATTTTGGTCAAGTCTTTGAAGTATGTTAGTAGAGCACACTTAAGTCATGGAGGCGTGGAGATCTTTCACACAGTATTGTTGCTAGTTTGTTGGCTCACCTCTCTTTGGAAGTAAGATTGAAAGTAGATTTGTTATGTGTGAACTCTTCAACACATCTTGCTTGCATTTATTGGCAGTCTCTGCTTCCAAAACTCATATGGTTTCGTTTGTCCTACTTGAATTCGAATGATGGTGAATAGACCAACCAAATGGCTGTATTTGTGGAGGCTTAGCCTTGAAGATAGCATAACTTGGCTCTTTGTTTGAACCTAGGCCGTATTTGTGGAGGCTAGCCTTGAAGATAGCATAACTTGTCTCTTTGTTTGAACCTAGGCCATACCACTCATAGTGCTCACCTCAGTTTGCTATGTAGACTTGAACACCTTAAAATATTCAATGGAGCAAGAATCTTTTTGTTTGTAGACGACCAAAGTTGGTGAGTATTGATGTTTTCCTCGCAAGCTTGTCTTCCAACATGCAAGCATAAATGTTAGGTGAGGAGGACAAGGTAGTAGAGCTTGCCTCTTGTGCATACTTGTTGAATTCATGGGTTTTAAGGGGTCAAATCAAGTACTTGCCAACGAGGTGGCTAGAAGGCATTTATCAATCCTATAGAAGTCAGAGCTAGTATATATCTTGTGATAACTATTTAGTGGATAGAGCCCCCTCCAACTCTTCAATCTCTTATCAACACGAATCACCCTTGAATGCAAGTGGCAAAAATTCGTCTCTAATGGCCTCTAAGGGGAATGTGATTAGGCTCTCAAACCCCCCCCCTTCCTAGCCACCTAGCTTGCCTCGGTTTTCTTCTCGACTAGTGCTTTCAAAAATGCATCACAAATAAAGGTTCAAGTGGTTGTAAATCTATTGGGAAACTTACACAAACTAGCATAGGGTTGTCAATACAAAACTTATGAAGCTTTCTGAAGTCGTATTTTGGCTCCTAGTGCTTGTGCAAGGATAGGTGAGTTGGGTAGGTGAAGGGCCTCTCCCACAATGCATGCATGTATTTGATTGTAAAAGGGATATTGTGGTGCGTAAGGTACGAATTTTGTTGTAATGGTATGGTTATTTTTTTGTGAATGAAAAACAAGGTCAAAACACCCTCTACGGAGAGAAAGAAAGAAAGAAAGATACATTAACGTCTGCAGAAGACCTCATGGGTTATGAGACAAGGTTTCGGCACCAAAAGGTGACTTACTACATATGGATAGCCATAGAATTGAGGGAGTGGACAAGGCCGATTTCTCCCGAGTTTTTATAGAGCATAGCTACATTCTAACACTATCATAAAGTGGTCTTTATAACATCGATTTAAGACTGAGAGTCTTTGGGTTTGGATTTGGGGTCCCTAATCAATGCTTGCCCATCTCAATAAACCACCCATTTGCCTGCCTTGTATGCTTCCTTTACCTTGGTGAGTTCTATTAGAGAGAGAGAGAGAGAGAGAGAGAGAGAGAGAGAGAGAGAGAGAGAGAGAGAGAGAGAGAGAGAGAGAGAGAGATTGATCTCACTTGATTGGTGATCATATCCTTAACTGTGAAACAAGTATTGGCGCCGATGGAGAAGCATTACATTTATGTATGATCTGTGCAATAATTTGTGTAACTATGAGTACCCTAATGTTATAATTAAACCCCAAGTTGGGCCAGCGGGTTTAGACCAACCCCAGGTGGGGATGGAAACTTTAGTAAATTTGAGCTTTGTAGAGCTGAAACAAAAAAAAGCTCATGGGCTACGATATGGAAAAGTGGTTTGCAAACTGAACTAGAGGACTTGGAGGATTTGAAATAGATTTGTCTCATTGTTACTCGCTTGCTGGAGCTTACTGTTGGTGCTTTCTTTTTTGGCTGATGACCTGTTTTGTTGTTGTTGGCAACTTTTTGCGCTATTACTACTAGTTGGTGCCACTGGGAGAGAGGTGGAGGGTTGAGGGGGCTAGGGTGAGATGCTAAGGGCTGAGAGAGAGGCGGCTGAGGGTGGAGAGAGAGAGAGAGAGAGAGAGAGAGAGAGAGAGAGAGAGAGAGAGAGAGAGAGAGAGGCGGGGTGAAAGAAACAAAGAAACTTTATTAAAGTCTTCGGAAGACCGATGGGTCTATGAGACTGTGAAAAACCTGGTACAAACGAGTTGTGTTAGTGGAGCTACTAAACGAGCATCCACACCAATGCAAAATGCAAGAATGCATAATGGTAGTAATAAGTCCTAAGTACAACATAGTCATGTCAATGGTCGACTATAAATCAATGTCAACATCATCATCAACAACATCATTAGCAGCAGCAATAGGACATCAGGGTGGATGAGGCAATGGGGGCATGAAATTGGTAATAGAGTGCTGTCAGCCACGCAAAGGTGCAGTCCTGGCACGTCTCCTGGTGGTAGCTCTAGGTCTAACCACGGCTACTGTGACCCTCGCAGTCGGGCCCTAACTCTAAATAGGGAGGGGATGTCCCCAACTGTGATTTGTGTGTCAACCCTCTATCTGAGCTATCGAGTCATAGGCTCCGGGTCAAGGTCATGTCGAGGCCTCATCTCATGGGGGTCCATGTGATCTCGCTGAAAGAACTTTGTGATAGAGCTGTGAGAGGGATCAGCCGAGGAAAAAGTATGCTCCCATCTCCATGCTCAGAGTATCCTCTCGCGGTGTCTAAGTACCTCATGAATGAATCTTGCCAAACACCGTTGGTCTGGGTAGGAGAGGAATCAGGCCAAAAACCCATAGGTATCCCTAAAGAGGCAGTAGAAACGCCCTCAGATCTCATAGTAAGTAGGACACCGAAAGATGAAGTGCTCCTGTCTCAACCTCATGCATGTCACACAATGTGCATATGCGTCTCTCCATGGGTAGTCGCTCTGCTTTGCTGCTCTCGATACGAAGTCTGTGTGAAGATACTCGGAACTGCTGCCCAAGAGAGATCCTCAGTGAGTGGTGGGTCAATGAAACCCTCCGCTATGATATGTAAGAAGTGATCTCTGTAGTAGCTAAGCTTCACTGGGGAGTTCACTTGATCCCCCAACTAGGTCCGAAGTGTGTGTAGTTGTAATAGATCCTCACGGATAACCTGGTTGACCTCGTGTGATAGGAGGGGAGAAATGGATCAGACGCCATGATAGAGGGCCAAACCCACTCCCCTCTAGGTAAAGACAATTGTAACACCCCTGGATCTCATAATAGGCTGGGCAAAAACAAAGAAAGTACTACTCTATCTCAAGTGCCCCCATCGTACCTAGCATGTAGAGTCACTGCTCTCTAGGTATACCTGTGGCTCTCCTTGACTCAATCCTCAACTGATGGGATGAAACCCGTATCTAACCAATGGCAATCCTCAGTGCATGGGAGACTCCTTTATCCTCAAGATACTGGGGTATGAAGATGAATCCCTCCTCCGATACGCTCAAGAAGTGGTCACAGTAGAATTGGGTCTTGGTGGAGAGCTCTTGGTCCCACCCGAAGTCCGAGATGTATGAACCTGGAGGTCTAACCATATGATACGGTTGATCTCATCTCGTGGGATTGACTCAAATACACGCGTCCATCTTGTACTGAAAAGGGGAAAGCCTATCAATCTAGATACCGTGCCTCGCAAGCCAAGCAGATATGTGTGCATACCATGTGTCATCCCCGTTCTCTGCCAGTTGTCTAGATGACTCCAAGGCCAGCCTCAAAAGTCTCCAGTGAGGTAAGTCCCAGACTTTGTGGATGAAAGTCATGGTTTGAAAGATGTCATCAACCTAGAGAGGTGTCATGGCGAACTCTGCCTGCACTACCTCATGGGGGATTGAGGCTTACATCGAATCATCTTGGACCCCATCATCACCTGTAGTCACTCCAAACTCCTCCATTCTGTCCTCAAAAGATCGCATCCCCAGAGAGGTGCTCCATACATAGCAATCGGTCGCACCAGTGTGTCAAAAAGCCAAACATTCATAGGTGGATCCTAGAATGCCCTTGGAAGCACTGTCGCTCTAATTGTGCCAAAGCACTATGTCCCTGTATGAGCCGTGCTTGGGCTGCATGGGTCATTGTGAAAATGGGTCTTGTGGAGACTGCTCCCAAATATGTGTAGGACTACACTATCTCCACTAGCTCTCCATGATACCTAAGCTAAGTTGGTGAAGCACTGCTCATATGTGTGTGTGTGTGTGTGTGAGAGAGAGAGAGAGAGAGAGAGAGAGAGAGAGAGAGAGAGAGAGAGAGAGAGAGAGAGAGAGAGAGAGAGAGAGAATTTATTAAAGTCTTCGGAAGAACGATGGGTCTATGAGACTGTGAAAAACCTGATACAATGAGCTGTGGTAGTGGAGCTACTAAACGAGTATCCACACCAATGTAGAATGCAAAAAGTGAAAAATGGTAGTACTAAGTCCTAAGTACGTCCTAAGTACAACAGTCATATCCCGACTATATATATCAATCTCAGCATCATCATCGACATCATCATAACCATCATCATCATCATCATCGTCATCAACAGGACATCAGGATGGATGAGGCTGTGGAAATGGAGGCATGAGATCAACAATAGAACGCTATCGCCTCCTCAAGGGTGCAGTCTTGATACGTCTCCTAATCGTAGCTCTGCGTCTAACCTAAGGCCATTGTGACCCCCGTTGGTCGGGCTCCGACACTAAACAAGGAGGGGATGTCCCCAAGTGTGATCTGTGAGTCAACCCTCTGTTTGAGTTGTTGGGTCACAGGCTCCGGGTCATAATCATGTCGAGGTCTCGCCTCGTGGGGGTCTATGTGATTTGGCTGGAAGAACTCCGTGATAGAGCCCTGAAAGGTATCAGTCAAGGGAGAAGTCTGCTCATGTCTCTGTGCTCGGAGTATCCTATCGCGGTGTCTGAGCATCTCATGAATGAAACCAGCCAAGCATTGCTGGCCTGGGTAGGAGAGGACACGGGCCAACATCCCATAACTATCTCTGAAGTGGCAGTAGAAACACCCTCGGATCTCATAATAAATAGGGCACCTGAAGATGAAATGCTCCTCTGTCTCAACCTATCACACAGTGTGCATATGCGCCTCTCTTTGGGTAACTGCTCTGCTTGGCTGCTTTCGATACGAAGTCTATGTGAAGAGACCCAAAGTTGCCCAAGGGAGATCCTCATCGAGTGGGGTAGGTAAATCTGCGTGTATCCTGGTGGATCAATGAAACCCTCCGCTATGATATGAAGTGATCTTTGTAGAAGCCCAGCTTCATTGGAAGATCACTCAGGCCCAACCAAGTCCAGAATGTGTGTAGTTATAGTAGATCCTCACGGATAACCTAGTTGACCTCGTGTGATAGGAGGCGAGAGAAAGGAGCATCCATGTTGTACTGGAAAGGAGATAGTCTGTCCATGTGGAACCCTAGTCCTGCAAACCATCTCTTTGTGCGTGCATACCAACACCTCTGATCTCCCCCTGTTGCAAGTGCCATAGAAGAGGACAGTGCTAGCCATGGTACCGTGCTATGCCCGGATGTGTAATCCCCATACAACTTGACTCGGTACAGATATGTAATGACCTGAAATGCAGCATCTAGTTGTAATGGGGGTGACCCAAACTCTGCCGGAATGATCTAGTGAGGGAAGATGGCTTACCATGGATCATCTGTGATAATATGAGAACCTGTAGCTGCTCCACCTTGGCCCACTCTGTATGCGACAAATCTGGTCCCCAACATGGGCTGCCATACATCCCTGCAGGGCAGACCAAGGAGTCAAAAAGCAACCCTTTGGTCCGTGGATCCTAAAAATGAGAGCGGAAGCACTGTCTCTCTAGTCTAGCCAATGAAGCATATCCTCTACTTAGGTGCGCCTGCATCGCAGGTCAAATGGTGAAGGTGGGTCCGAAAAAAGACGACCCCCAGATAAGTGTATGATGAAAGTACCTCAACAAGGGACCCATCAAATATGAAGTGCTCATCACGCATGATGACTCGAGATGTATTGAAGATCATAACCTTGGTTTTACCCAAGTTGACCTTCAAATCATGAGACTCACAAAAGAGCTATAGTGCATCCAGGTGTCTTTGGAGCCCCTATGCTGAGGAAGACAAGAGAGCCACATCATCTACATAAAGTAATATCTAGATCAGCGTGCCCGCGACAGAGCAACCTACCCCACCTTGTGCCTGTATCACTGTCTTGAGCTTGTCGATGTAGAGGCCAAACGAGGTAGGTGATAATGGGCACCCTTGGTGGTAATGGGCACCCTTGTTTGACCCCGATAGTGCTCATGATCTCGTCTGTCCGTCTAGATCGTGTCCGGACTCTGCCTGAAACTTGCTCATAAAGTGTCATGATAGCCCAAATGATCTCCTGGTCGTAACCCAGATCTTGTAGGCGTCGTATGAGGCGAGCTCTCGGAACAGTGTCAAATGCCTTGCGAAAATCCACAAAGCAATAGTAAACCCTCTGCTTCCGTGCCCTCGCCTCCTCGATGATACATCTGAGTGCGAGAATGTGGTCCGTGGTCCCATGATCCCACCTGAAACCGGCCTGTCTTGCTGCTCTGAGTCCTCGACACTCCGTAAATTTGTTGTCCTTAGAATCAAGTACTGATGCATAAATCTTGGACATGACATGTCCAATCATAATGGTCCTGTAGTTCTCTGGGTTCATGGGATCCCCTGCCTTGTGGATGGCTAAGATCAGGGCTAGGAGGACAATCCCATATGCAATGAACTCAAGGTGCATGGAAATCCCAAGCAAACGGCTTCATTAAATAGCTTGGCTAAGATCGGGGCTAGGAGGTTAATCCCATATCCATAGTCCCTCATGATCCTTCACTCGGCCATTATGAAGTTTCATTATGGCATCCTTTACCCCCCCTAGTGAAGAGGGTGCAAGATGTGGGGTGTGGCATATGTGATAGGTTAGGGGTTGGCTGATTTGCGATATCATAGAGCATGCGTGCATAATCAGACCACACCTGAGTGTTAGTGAGTGGTGGGGGGGACCATCCCTCTAGAAATCTCCGCTAGAAGTCCTTAGAGTTGTTACTGAACAGAATGTTCAGTAGCTCCTCATTCTGACACATGAAGTCAAGTTTCTTCCTACGTACCAGACACAGTGGTACTCGCGTAGCATCTTTGGTTCACTCGGAAGGCTATTTTTTGTTTCGAATTTGAACTGACGGTGTAAATCCTTACACTCATCATCATATCAATTATTACAGGGTATGGTCCCAAGAGGTGGTGGGCGGGTGGTGTGGGGAAAGGTGTGAAGAGCGGCATCATGTAGTGAGCGAGTGACTAGGGCAACACGGTCTTCTAGTAAGGGTATAAAGTCAATGTATGCAAGAAGTATGTACAGACGACCAGACTAGGTATGTGAGTGATCATGAACAAAGCGTATATCATGGTAAGTGGAGTAAGAGCTCAACGGGGTAGAAAGTGCTATGCAGCGGGGGGTAGAAATGCTAAAGAAAAGATAGGTATGGTTAGCCCCTGGAGGGAGAGGTGCTACGGTAAAGTCAGTGATGTGAGAGGTGAAGGCAGGGGATCCCATGATGTAGTCCAAAACAGTGAAGCCTCCCCCACATGGAAAGCAAGTGAAGCCACTTGATGCGGGCCATCTGTCAAGATCATTATAGATAATGAGATCAGGCATCCTGCTGAGGTCTAATAGGGCCTTCTCATAGGATGTGAATGGTCCTCATCTGTCAGCTGAAACCTGTAGCATACTTGCCTCCTCAAGGTCAGTGTCTAGCAGTAGAGTGGAATCATCCTTGAAGTCGAGGAGTGGTGCTTGACGAGCGCCTGTTCTCGCATTGAAGTCCCCAACTAGGAGGACTTCCCCGTGGCTAGAGAAGTCAATGATGGATTGATAAAGGGCAGCAAATGGGAATGTCTCATCCTCCCCTCGAATATCTCTGGCAAAGCGAAGGTCTCGGGGGAAAAGTAGCAAACTGCGATAAACAAATCTCGGCTATCCAGGTGTTGGATCGGAATCCAGAGAAACCTAGACTGTGGATCTCTTTGCTCCATTGAGATGGTCCCCAAAAGTGCAGATCTGTAAAGGACTGTGACTCCTGATCCTCGAACCCCTCGTGTATCCCTCGTCTCATCTCTGTACGCAGACTCCCATGTATACCCACTGATTGTTGGTAGTGGGCGCTCTGGACTCTGATGTGTCTCTGTGTAAAAAACTATGTCGTGACCTGTATAGGATTTTGAGAAGTTCCCTTGTTCTAACCATAAGGTACCATTATAGTTCCAGATGGTACAAGATAGGGTCTCGGATGTCTGGGTCTCATAAACCCCGCCCCCTATGCGAGAGGAGAGGTGGGTGCCTGACGAGGGCCTATAAGGAGTCGTCCATCTCGTAGTACTGCCCACTTTCCCTCTTTGCGAGCTTGATCCCGCTGCTGCAACAGGAAATGTCTCTCCTCAATTTGTAGTGGAGTGAGGTCCTCATCCATGGAGATCGCTAGCTGGTCTTGTAAGGCTAACCTACGACGTAAAGTCGAAAGTCATGCCTAGTCATCATGGAACCGGATGATAAGGGACTGCTCTCGGTTGGGGTCCCTCCCAATCCGCCATGCTCTCTCAATCTTGTGCTCAGTCGCCCCTAGTGTAGTGGTCACAAAGGCCTGCGCGTCTGCCATTGGGGAAGCCTCAGTGCGGAGAATCCCACGTACTCTGATGTTGAGAGCCTTGCTGGCTCTCTACTGCTGCTCTAGGAGGGTAGCCAAAATGGTTACCCTTGCAGGTTCTCGTTTGGCTATGCCGACCCATATGGACGTGTCCTCAATGGCAGATTGCATGCTCACAATCTGTGCCTCAACAACTGGGGTGCTCCCTGGGACTGTACATACAGTAGTGACCTCCTGTCGGAGCTGTGAGATCTCCTGTCTGAGCCTCTGAATAAGATCAGCCTAGACTCAGATATAGCCTGAGACTGCTCCTGTTTGTATGAGTCGTGCCTGCTCCTGGGTGAAGCTTGTTTGCTCCTGTGCGAAGCATGACAACTCCCTCTCGCGAGAGCCCTCTCATGCTCTCAGATGCTTTGGACCTCCATCAGCAAATACTCCCAAGCCTCTGATGGGTTAGCTCATTCATGCTCTAACAGAAACTGATAGGACTATGGCCTGAATGTGTGAGGAAGAGATTGGAGGCTGGGTGATGTCTAGGTAAGGTGGGTGCGGTATGGGGATGATGAGGCAATCCCAGCAAGGTGAGGGAGTGTGGGCTGACTGAGAGGCAGAGGGGAGAGAAAGGTTGAGTACTGGAACAGTGTATGACCCCTCCAAAGTAGGTGTCATAGTCGGAGAGAGAACTATAGCCAGAGAAGAAGGGAGAGATGGAAGAGATGGTGTTAGTGACAACCCTCTATCCTAGGGGAGGGTGGGGCAATCGATGTCATGGGTAGCAGTATATCAGAGCTAGTAGCTATAACAGTAGAGGCTATGGGTGGAAGTGGAGCTGAAAGTGGAGTTGGAACTTGAACTAGAACTGGAGAGAGAGAGAGAGAGAGAGAGAGAGAGAGAGAGAGAGAGAGAGAGAGAGAGAGAGAGAGAGAGAGAGAGAGAGAGAGAGAGAGAGAGAGATTAATGTCTAGGTTTATGAGACAAATAAAAACATGATTGGCTACATTCTGGATAACCAGAGAATAGAGTTATTATAGGGCATACCTACATTCTAATACTATCATAAGGTGGCCTTTATAAGACCAGTATAAGATTTAGAGTCTTTGGGTTTAGATTTGAAATCTTTAATTAGAACTTTCCTGTCTCGCTAAACCGCCCATTTGCTTGCTTTGCGGGTTTCCTTTATTTGGTAAATTCACTATTTCTTTGTTTTAGCTGGGTCGAAGTGAGCTTCTCTGATATCCAAATCTTTGTGCCCCTCAACTTATGTGTTTATCTCAGGATCTTAACTCTTGCTGCCCTCCCTCTGAAGTAGATTTGTTCTTGAGTAATAGTTTGATAGATATTGCTTAAATCATTCTCGTCCCATTCAACTAGTGGTATTTCCTTCTTAAGACATATGATTATATCGTCTATGTCTTTCCCTTCATGATCATGAAGGCATCCATCTTTTAAACCCCTAATGTGTAGGATCATTCTATTATTCATATGAGATTCTTCCTCTTTCATTTCCTTGTAAAGATCAACTTTGTTCAATTTGCTATTCATATCATCAATCATCTCTTGGTTCATAGGTTTCACTCAAGTGGTGACCAATATCCTGCGCTTTAGAAACTAGTTGCGGTGTTCGTGGAGATGCGTTACATTTTTGTGTTACCTTATGGACGACTACTTGCTTTCCATTACCCTCGATATCATGAACTCTCCTTTGTAGAGCTGCAAGCCAAAGTTGGAGCTCTCGAAATTCAAGCTCTATATGATGGATTCACTCATGTGGATTTGAAATGGTCTTCATTTGGTGATATGTCTTTGCACTAAGGGGCGGGGAAAAAGATGCAATAGTTGAGTAAGAAATCTTGCTAGTTGAGGTTGAGGTAGCAGACGATGTTATCTTGGTTGGCTCCATGCTGGCTTGCATAAATCTGCTTACCCCCATGTTGGCCTAAGATGACCCTTTGTTTGAAATGCGTCTTCCACTAGGGAGTGGGTGTCGATAGTGCTGCAATGGCAGAATGTGAGGGCTTGCTAATTGGAGTTGAAGTAACAAATGACTTTAGGCTTGGGAAGCTTCATATTTGTTTGTATAATTATGAGTACCTCGATGTTATAACTAACCCCCAAGTTGGGCCAAGGGGTTTAGACCAACCCGGGGTATGGATTGCAACTTTAGGAAATTTGAGCTTTGTAGAGCTAAAACAAAAAAAAGCTCGTGGACTACGATCTGGAATTGCGGTGCTTCAAACTCAACTAGAGGAAATCAATTTTGTCACGTTGCTACCTGTGCTTGCTAGAGCTTACTATGGGTGCTTTTGTTTTTGGCTAGCAACTTGTTTTGTTGTTGCTAGCAACTTTTTGTGATGTTGCTACTAGTTGGCACCATTGGGAGGGAGGTGTTGTTGGTTAAGTGCGGGAAGGGTCTAGGGTGAGATGCTAAGGGCTAAGAGAGAGGCGACTAAGGGGAGATGGTTGAGAGATAGATAGATAGATAGAGAGAGAGAGAGAGAGAGAGAGAGAGAGAGAGAGAGAGAGAGAGAGAGAGAGAGAGAGAGAGAGAGAGAGAGAGAGAGAGAGGCCTCTAGGTAGAGACAGTGGTAACACCCTTGGATCTCATAATAGGTTGGTCAAACACAAAGAAAATGCTCCTCTGTCTAAACTGCCACTAGCGTACATAGCGTGTAGACTCGTTTCTCTCTTTGGGTATACCTATAGCTCTCCCTGACTCAATCCTCAATTGATGGGATGAAACCCGTATCTGACCATTGGCAATCCTAAGTGCATAGGAGACTCCTCTGTCCTCAAGATACTCTGGTCTGATGATGAATACCTCCTCTGATACTCTCAAGAAGTGGTAATGGTAGAAATGGGTCTTGGTGGAGAGCTCTTTCTCCCCCCTAGGTCCGAGATGTATGAAGCTAGAGAGGAGGTCTAACTGTATGATATGGTGGATCTCATCTCATGGGATCAACTCAGGAGGCATGTCCATCCTGTACTGAAAAGGGGGAAGCCTATACAATGCCTAGTAAGCCATGCATATATGCATGCATAATATGTGTCATCCCTGCTCTCTAGTAGTCGTCTGGATGACTCCTGGGCCAGCCTCAGAAGTCTCTAGTGAGGTAAGTCCCAGACTCTGTGGATGAAATTCATGGTTTGAAAGATGGCATCAACTTGGAGAAGTGTCATGGCAAACTGTGCCTGCACTATCTCATGGGGGACTGAGGGCTTACATCGAATCATCTTGGACCCCATCATCACCTATAGTCACTAAAAACTCCTCCAATCTGTCCTCGTAAGATCGCATCGCCAGAAGGGTGTTGCATACATAGTAGTCGATTATACTAGTGTGTCAAAAAGCCAACCCTTCAAAGGTGGATCTTGGAAGTGCGCCTGGAAGCACTGTCGCTCTAATTGTGCCAAAGCACTACGTCCCCGTGTGAGCCGTGCTTGGGTTGCATGGGTCATTATGAAAATGGGTCTTATGGAGACTACTCCCAAATATGTGGAGGACTACACTATCCACTAGCTCGCCATGATATGTGAAGCTAAAGTCAGCGAAGCACTGCTCATGAGAGAGAGAGAGAGAGAGAGAGAGAGAGAGAGAGAGAGAGAGAGAGAGAGATCTATTAATGTGAGAGTCTATAAGACAAAGTACAACATAAAAAAATTGATTGGCTACATCTGGATAACCAAAGAATAGCGTTATTATAGGGCATAGCTGCACTCTAATACTATCATAAGATGGCCTTTCTAAGATTAGTATGAATGAGAATCTTTGGGTATAGATTTGAAATCCCTAATTAGGGCTTGCCCGTCTCGCTAAACCGCCCCATTTGCCTGCTTTGCATCCTGTATTTGGTAAATTTACTATTTCTTTGTTTGAGGTGGGTCAGAGTGAGCTCCTCAGATATCCAAATCTTTGTGCCCCTCAGCTTATGTTTTTATCTCACGATATTAACTCTTGTCGCCCTCCATCTTAAGTAGACTTGTTCTTGAGTGACAGTTTGATAGATTTTGCTTATATCAGTCTCGTCCCCTTCAACTAGTGGTATTTCCTTCTTAAGACATATGATTATATTGTCTATGTCTTTCTCTTCATGATCATGAAGGCATCCATCTTTTAAACCCCCAATGCATAGGATCATTTTATTATTCATATGAGATTCTTCCTCTTTTTCTGTGTAAAGATCAACTTTGTTCACTTTGCTATTCACATCAACAATCATCTCTTGCTTCATAGTTTTCACTAAGTGGTAAGCAATGTCATGCACTTTAAAAACTAGTTGTGGTGTGGATGGAGATACGTTACATTTTTGTGTTACCTTATGGATGACTACTTGCTTTCCATTACCCTCCATATCATGAACTCTCCTTTCTAGAGCTGCAAGCCGAAGAAGCTGGAGCTCTCGAAATTCAAGCTCTAGATGATAGATACGCTCATGTGGATTTGAAATGATCTTCATTTGGTGATATTTCTTTGTGCCAAGGGTCGGGGAAAAGACTGCAATAGTTGAGTAAGAAATCTTGCTTACTGAGGTTGAGGTAGCAAACGACGTTATCATGGTAGGCTCCATGCTAGCCTCCTGCATAAATCCGCTTATGCCAATGCTGGTGCTAACCTCCAAAGTTGGGCCAAGGATTCAAAAAGTCATCCAAATTTAAAGGGTAGTATTTATTCATTCTTTAGACGATCTGGAGACCAGTACTTTGTTATGCTTTTTCTCCATTCATCTGCACAAGCTTTTGTCTCTAGTTCCTACATAATCCTCAAAATTCTGGTTTCTCAAAACCATTCTTTAGCATCTGCTCATTTAATACTTCTCTAAATTGCACTTGTGCATTTGAGTTCTATACTTTAAACTCACATGTTGCTATTACCAAGACGTCAGGCACATATGGGTCATAGACATGATGTGGAGCCATAGTAGCCCAGCCTATAACACCTTGTATGTGATCTAAATGCACCCACATATCTCCAAAATTTTCTTGAGGGCTCATCCTATTGAGGACAACTTGTATTCCAGAAGCATGGCCAATTGTGAACATTTTAAACTTATGAGACTCATTCTTATCTCGAAGCTAGCCACAAAATAATATGCTTTGCAAGAAAGGATAAGTATATCTTTGCTTTAATGATAGAATTGCATTACGACCACCATTGCCTATGGAAGATTCTTTCTTGCACACGGATCTTTGAAGATGCCTATGGTGGTACAATGGAGAGTGTTTCAAGCACTTTACTAAATCTTAAATCCTTCAATTATAAGCAACATATCCATCAATATGTCTCTTGTCACTAACATCTCAATATCGCATGCATTAAGATCATGCTCTACTTGTTTGCTTTTCAATCTAGAGATCCCTAACTCCACAAGGTGGTCATGCATACCCATGTGGATTACACATCTGTAATTTCATTATGGTCATGGGGCAAGCAATAGTAAACAAGTGCACTACATGATAGTCGACTTTTCTTGATTGGCTTTGCTCTTTACCTTTCTTATCTCCTCATCCATTTGACCAAGTGCACTCTACTGTTGGTGGGTTGTCAATGGCCTGAGGCAATAGTGGAGAGTTGTATTCAAATTATGTTTAGCATGGCTCTAGAGATCACCTTTGAATAGGAGGCTTCTCCTTCATGCAGTTGCTCTATTACTGCCTAAACTTGATATACTTTGTGGTTCCTTAAGTATCTAGAAAGAAATGCCTTGTTTTATTCATAACTTAGTGAAATTCTTTTGGCACAATTAGAACCTGAAATCCAACATGATTGCTAACCTATGCATGGGAGGATTCCCTAAAGAGGTCTCGTTTCTTCCATGGATGCTCTAAGAAAGTAGCCTCCAAAGTGCCTCAAGAGACTTTGAGCACGTTCTCAACCATCTTATTATCGATATGGATTGTACTATCCCCACAGAGAAATTATAATTCTCGTAGAGATTTCATAAAGATATTAAGGACACATTCAATTATATATTTCCTGTTCAAAGGCTCGCAATATTCTCTCCCTCTGATTCTCTCACTCACATCCACAGCCATCACTTGTATATTGAGTGCAGCATTTCTCAATTAGTGTTGAGCAGAGGAGAGAGCGAGTCATCCTATTCTCCCGCTACATTGGTATCAAAGCTTCAATTTTCTTTCCTAAGATCAGGAGGGTTAGTTTAGGGACAACCCCCACTATTCATGGTCCAATCAAGATCCGGTAAGGACACCATGAACACAAGTGAGTAGTCCAAAATAGGAGGGGAGGAGGGATCAAATTCCAACCCTGCAATGTTTGCCATGACAGCCATGTTGCAAGCTATGATGCAAATGTAACAACGCTCCGAGGCTCTCTTCACCCACATGACCTAGCTTCAAGAAATGCGAGAAGATCATGAGCAGGCCGCTAGAGAACGTTAAAATTAGCTCAGGAAGCAAAAGAAGAATGCGATCAAGAGGCTCGAGAAGCCGAGAGGGCAACTCAAAAGGCAAAAGAAGAACACAATTAGGAGGCTCGGGAAGCCAAGGAACTTCGGGACCACAAGGCTCAGAGGCCAAGGAGCTCCGAGAACAGACCAATTGAGAGGAGAAGGAAGAATGGAACCGACAGCTCCTCATTTCTCTACTCCGACCAACCCGAGGGGGAGAGACTTCCACCTCCAATCAAGCTTTCCTGTCAGAGGAAGCTCAACATCACAAGGTACGTTGGTAAGCAAGAACCCTGAGTGTTGACTTCATGGCTCAATTAGCTCGAAGGTTATTTTTCATGAATGACAAGTGGTACATCATAGCACCCATGCACCTTACAAGCAAGGCGATCACCTAGTGGCTCAAGTGGCATAAAGACCACTATGATGCATACGAGGAAATACCTCTTTACAACTAGATGAAATTTGTTTGATCACGATTCCTACCCCCTAATACTTGGACAAGCTCCAGAGCCAATTGTACGAGCTACGCCAAGGGGACTCGAGTCAATGAATCATTATGCTGATAAATTCACTCGAATGTTCATACATTTACAACTAGAGGACAATGAGAAGCTCAACAAATTGCTCCATCGACTACGTACAGACATCCAGTGTTATCTCAGAAGTTTCAAGCCATGGGATTATGAGTGTGCATACGAGCTTGCTCAGAACTTTGAGCTCATGCACAAGGATCAAAAATCCAAGCAAGTCAACAGTAAGAAGTTCCAAGATTCCACGCCAGGGTGATGGTGGGAATGGGCAACAGAAGAAGAGCTGGATGGCAAATGACAGCAACAAATATGGCGAGTA
Organism: Dipteris shenzhenensis; assembly: GCF_047967505.1. NCBI lineage: Eukaryota > Viridiplantae > Streptophyta > Polypodiopsida > Gleicheniales > Dipteridaceae > Dipteris > Dipteris shenzhenensis. Next base: position 53,003,165 of record NC_141607.1, on the reverse strand, counting down.
CTTGGATGCAGTGACATGAGCACTTTATGCCAAAGAGAACCGATGCTTCCATTGTCATGTGCCGAGCCATATTAAGGAAGATTGCCCACATTACTAAAAGCTTCTAGCTAAAGGAACCACATCAACTGGTTCAATCAGCAAGCACGTACAATTGATGCCACATCATCACAAGTCAAAACACAGGTCAAAAGCCAATGAGTCAATGCATTGACTTTTGGGATCAACATTCACTTTTGACCAACCTAGTGAATGGTTGACGTTAAAAAGTCGACCAAGGTCAACGGTCGACATTGACCATGTTGGCCAGCCTGCCCTACAACCTATAAAAGGGCAATCTTTGGCCCATTCATTCCATCGAGTGTTGGGCCTTTAGTGCTTAGCAAAGGCAATCACAAGCTCCAATAGTAGACCAACAAGGCAGCTCTTGGCCTACAAGGATCATCGTGTCGATTCTAGTACAATTTTGTAGTGAGGGTTTTATCCCTTAATTGTAGCGGGAGATAGACTGCCTAACTCTATCTCCTACTCAGCACTAACTGAATTGATAGAAATGATCCACTCAATACACAAGTGATGCTGTGGATGTGAGTGAGAGAATCAAAGGGAGGAATATAGCAGACCCTCCAAAGAGGAAATATATAACTGAATGTATGAATGCCCAAAGGGAGGAATACAATTGTATGATCCTCTCCCACCCTTCCGCCTTTAGTGGTTTTGCAGCTCGTCATATCCAACACATCTTGGGGCCTAAGTTCCACTTTAACTTGCTTGCAACCTTGTGGCTCTTCATATGTACCTTCCATATGAGGTAATTGCTCCCATTCAACTTCTCCTTGTGAAAGAAGCTATAGTGTGAAGCCATCAGGTCAAGCATCCTGCAACCTTACTTGACAATTGGCACACCTGTCTAAATCCAAATCACCTTCCTTCAGGCAAATTGCTTCGTCCTCCAAATGTCAGAGTCAATCTCTAGATCCTTTATCTCAATTGGAGTCACCTACTTGCAAGAAAATGCCTTCGTCCTCAGGCTGAGATCTTGTAGTCAATCCTTCCAGCTAAGGTCAATCCTTCAGGCTCTGATACCGTGTTAGTAATGATAAGGACTTGCTTCTCAGCCAAGCCCTAACCAAAGCCGAAGATTATGATGCCCTAACCAAAGCCGAAGATTATGATACCCACTGATACACTATGCTTAATATCTGCCCACATTTGTGCACAAGTATTGCTCAGAACACACACAGGTATGGAGAGTTACAAAATGTAGACAACCAAAAGAATGCATATAAGCTGCTCCACAATGGACAGATATTAAGTGCAAGCAGATGCCCTCACAGCACCTCACCCCTCTCAGGCTAAGATCTCATAGTCGATCCTTCCAGCTAAGATCTTGTAATCAATCCTTCAGGTTCTGATACCATGTTAGTAAATGATAAGGACTTGCTTCTCAGCCAAGCCCTAACCAGAGCGGAAGATTATGATACCCACTGATACACTATGCTTAATATCTTGCCCACATTTGTGCACAAGTATTGCTCAGAACACACACAGGTATGGAGAGTTACAAAATGTAGACAACCAAAAGAATGCATATAAGCTGCTCCACGATGGACAGATATTAAGTACAAGCAGATGCCCTCAAAGCACCTCACACCTATAGCCTCGGGGCTCATCAGATCTATGCCAAAAGTGGGCAGATCTTGCCGTGATGAATGCTCCATTTCCTGCATGTGATCAGGCTTTTGCTAACGTGGATAAACTATAGGGACTTGTTTCTCAGTGAAGGCCTAACGACAGTGGAAGATTATGACACCATGGATCATAAAATGCTTCAGAATCTACTCCACATGTGCAACAAGTATTGCTCATAACGCACAATCATGAAGAGATTTACAGCAATGCAGAGAATTAAAAGAATCTGAATAAGCTGCTCCAAATGGACAAAGGCCACTTACAAAACAGATGCTCACACCTAAGCCCGGGGGGCTGATCAGGTTTATGTCCAAAGGGGCAGGTCTTGCTGTCCTACATACTGGCTACTCTCCTCCTGCCGTGTCGCTTTTGGAAGGCTCTCACTGGCTGCTGGGAGACTGCTCGATTGTACATTTTCCTCCGTGGGACCTTTATATAGGGAGGGCCGAATGCCCTCCTCCCTCCTGTTTAGGCCAGCTGCAGGTCTGTGGAGGGCTGAGCAAACTGGCTGACCTAACTTGACCTAACTTGACAGGGTACCAACCTTGCTGACCAGATCTGGCCAACCAGGGTTGGCAGCCTTTAAAACCCTTCATTCCTCTCCTCCACTCAGAGTAATTACCCTCATTCTCATCTCTTCTGATGTTGACAGTTATATCCTTAGGTTTAATGACTGAGCAACTCTGGCTATCTATCACTGCTAGTCTGCTTCCTTAGTTTTTAAGTTTGCTGATCATCTCTTAATGTTGATGTTAGCACGGTGACTAGTGTGTTTTCCTTCACCTCAGGGATGCTTGTTACAAATCTCACGAACAGCTTCTCCTTCTATGGTTTTGACTCTTCTATCTTGGACTGGTACTCCTCCTTTTGATCAGCTTTCTTTGGTCTGCAAGCGTGTGGAAGATGTTCATGAAAAACACTTTTTCTTCTTCTTGTTTTCATTGATAGAAGAGTGGGAACAATCTAGCAAGATATTGTGTTTACAGGCTGGCCAAGTGGCCACTCTCCAGGAGGAAATCTGCAACTATAATCTGCACGTAGGCTTATAACTAATGACAATTGTGACTTTCAAATGGCAAAACGACCTGTATGTTGGGATAGATAGGGCAATTCCCCACTCGTGAGACCCCACAGAAGCAGGATGACACCTGCATTGGCAAGAGAAAACTGCCACATGGGCAGAAACAAAGTATGCTAGTACACAGGGCTGATTGGGAGGCAGCATCATGGCTTCATGAAGGCGTAATGATAGCATGCTATGTGGGCACATCATGACAGGCTGCATGCATATGTACATTCTAATACACATATGCATGCATTCAAAGGTCTGTTGTACTGAGATTCTGTCAAAGCTATGGAGACAGAAACCATACTTGGTCATGTGAAGGCTCACAATTGGGAAGTTTGAGAATTAAAAAGAAGTCTTCAATTTAGTCACACAGATCTCTAATCTAAAATGTTTGGAAAAGCTTCCTGATAGAGCAGAGACACAATTAACATTGGCACGTGTCATTATGATACTAGCTACCATGACATTTCTACTCACTTTATCAGCATCCAGTTGTTGATGCAGAGCCACATTGCACATTCTAACACGCATAAGCGTACATACAATAAAGACACTATCACAATGAAGGCTCGCTGCTCACTATTAGCTAGCACGAGTCTCTGAATATTCCCAAAGTGAACAATACCTCAAACTGCTGTTTCAAACCTAAGCACCGTAGAGGTTTCAAACCAACAATGTTTAAAAACCAGCGACTTGATTCTCTGGCCCCCCCCCCCCCCCCAAAAAAAAAAAAAAAAAAATCCTGATTGATAGGCATAAGTACCATGAAATATAAAAATAATAATTCAATATTAGCTAGCACGAGCCCCCCGAACAACAGGAAAACATACACATGCACGTGAGCATACAATTATAGGAAGGTATACGTGTAAAGTCTCTTCTGATAAAAAATTATCACACATGCACTCATGCGCACAAGAACACCCTAGAATACAATTTATAGAAAGGTGTCAATACAAAGTGTCTTTGAATCAGAAACAGTCGGGATCTCCACATTCATATGACTTTGTAAGACTAGGATATATCCAATCGTACAAATTCAGATTTTTGTTGTTCTAAAGTCCAAATTCTACAATGAAAATAGAAGAGAAATGAAAGAGAAGAACAATGAGCTAACAACTTGTTTTTTGAAAAACAAAAGGTAGACATAACTAGCAAGTGAAGCAATGCTTCTGTTGTCATCAATGCCCAAGCATATAAGCAACTATACTGTCTCTTGGGCAAACCCAGTGCTTACTAAAATACATCAATAAACAAAAGGAAAAGATAACAAGAAATAAAAAAGAAAGGAAGAATATGACCAAGCAAACAAATCAAGAAACAAAAGAGACCAAAACACAGGAATAAAATCTCTCTCTCTCTCTCTCTCTCAAATGAAGTTGGTGAAGTTGCTTAATAAAAGGTAGCTAATGCGGCACTCACACCAAAATAGAAAGAATATCAGTAAATCTATTAAAAAATGACACATGTGAGATCATGACCATCTATTCACCTCCATACGTCTTTTGTTCTTCAGGAACTCAATAGAGTATCAAAATCATCTCTGCTGAGCAGGCCAAGGACAGCTACCTAAAAACAGCACAAGGGTAGCTTCACCTTTGAAAAGGCAAACTTAAGGATCAAGGAGGACACCAACCAGACCAGTCATAAGTCCAATTCTGATCACTTGGGTTTTTCAGCTTCCTGCTCCTGCCACTGCTGTGGTGTCAATGCTTTCGTCACTGAGAGTGCATGAATCTCTTTCATTTCTTCAGCAAGAGCTGTGTTCACCAGCCGATGTCGCTCAAGAAGCCTCTTGTTTTCAAAGGCAGCTGAAACAATCTCAACAGCAAAGCTTGCACCGCAACTGAAGAGAAGACGAACAATATTAATGCAGGCGCTTCCGTGATTGACCTTAAGCAATTTCAAAACTGCCATGCAAAGAAGTACTCACCCACCAGATGTGTCGAAGACATTCTATTACACCAATTACCAACGTACGACCAGGAAAAACAAAGATTCAAATTTAAGTCAGTCCACAGATTCTATACCAGCGAAACTCCTGAAAAGACAGTATGAACTTGAACACTAGATGATAAGCGCAAATCAATTCTAATTGAAAAACACAATCCAACGAACGAACAAGGCTGCAACCATTGGCGCAAATCATACAGCTTGATACTTGCAGTTTCCACACTTAAATTTTGTGACGATCGAAACATACACCCAGCGAGCTTAACCTTAGTGCCCAACATCAACCATGGCATTTTTGTTTTTAAAAGATACCGTCATCTTCACTGAAGAGAAAAGATCAAATGGTAAACACAAACAAATACACAATAATGGCAAACGCATAAAACAAACTGATGCGCCGAAAATGGGAACGCCGGGATCTGCCTGGATGCAGAATGAGGCGCGAGAAGAGGGAAAAGCATGATTTTTAGGGCACAGATTCAATGGAGGAAGGGGAGCTTACCAGGTGAATGGGGTTAAGCTTGTTGAGGGCAGCCTCCACAATTTTCTTGGAAACCCCCATTTCTGCTGCTGCTCCTCTCTTGTGCTATGGCGATAAATGTTCATACCACACTCCTAAAATAGTCCCATCACAAGTCATCCCATCAAGGTCGTCGGTGGGCTGCTCAGATCCAATCTAAGCCGTCCGACCGATCGCTCACGATAGGCAACCTACCCGCACACTGCTAAGAGTGTTGACTAGCCCACCGCCCACACACCATGCACGGGCATGATTCCTCGCCTGTCTCCAGCCCACTGTCGATGGGTGAGCATCAACGGCTCTAGTCTGTAAACACCTTAACTTAACTACATTTGCGGCGGCAGGCAACCTTACAATCACGGAGCACGTAACTAACAACTCGAAATTGAACCTGAATCCTAGTATTTTATCAAAATTTTAAGGAAACTTGCGGTGGACATGAGATGCGACACAAGGTCTGCTAGGACCTGATCCTCCCTGCAAATGTCAGGGGTGGTGATTTATTATTGATGTGGCCATATTGTTTGTGAGTTGAAGCCCAACAAATACATGAATAAGGCGATGCTCATAAGAGCTCACACTTGATCCTCAATTCAGTCTATACAATATTGTCACATGGACTACAACCATATGAATAAAGGTGTCGTAATCCTTGGATCTTGCATCCATCTTGGATTTCCTTGCTCCCTTGCATCGATAACATGCATTAAAAGAGCGGAACGTTGTGAGAATTCAGATTAAACAAGCAATTTTGAATGGACGAGCAATTGAAAATATTTATATGGTAATATATAATATCTAATTATTATAATTATGCATGGTGTGGGCGGGGAGGCGGCATGCTTCCTTCCCCAAAGAGTTATAATCTGAGGGAATGAGCCCTTCCCTAGGTGTCGAGATAACGCTAAGAATATTAGTGCCAAGATAGGTCTCGCGAATGGATAAGATACTGGCATATTACCTGAATGTCAATAGTTGTAATCGTAGTCGAACGTCGGTAAAATCACCACGAGTGACTCTGCGAATACTTTCTTTGTTTTAGCTTTTGCTTCAAACAAACTGGAACCATCAAGGTAAGAAAGCAGCTTGGGGCCAGCTCTCTCCATAAGAGCATGAAGGGGTACAAGGCTAAAGGAAATAATACTTACGAGGTCCTAGTTATTGGCACGATTGAACCTTGTCCCATTTCCTACATTCCCTTCCTTTTCCCCCCATCCTCTTTCCCTTTTCCCATACTCTATGTATTTTCCTCTGTCTATAACGACACTAAAAAAAAAACTCTTAATGAGGTGAGGTCTTGGACCGTTATAGTTTCCTCTAACATTGACGATCATATCCGTCGTGAAATGTTGACCTTGTGGACATTCCACACCTTCCTTAATGCCGAATTCCAAGTCATCTTTTGGATCTTGTGCGCCTAGCATCTTGACTAATCTTCCAAGTGCAAAACCACGACCCCTACCAGCCAACTTAGTTGCTATGGTTCTACCATCCACATACTCGATCTTTAAGCCCCTTTGCTTGGTCATAATTTCTTCGTGCAGGAAGCCCACTCTTGGAATTGTTTGGGTGTAGTAGTGAATTAATTAGCGATAGTTTCCCGCCCCCTATAGACTTATGATGTCCCATCTACTTTGCTCAGCAATCTTAAGAACGCTTCTGACATGGTATCAGCCAATCCTTTACATGTAGCCTCTGCCAGCCATTCTTTACCGCGTTCAGGAACTTCTAGTCTCTAGATCCTTCCCCAAAAATCTTCAGAGCTGTTGACTCGTCATTTTGTTGTGGGAAAACCTGTCTCTACCTCCAAAGCAGTCTCTCGTGTCTTCACAACTTCTTTCGTGCAGGGGCCACTCTGGACGTCATGGGGAGCTACACGGTCATGGGGAGCTACACGGTCCACCAGATTGTTGGCAATGCCGTCCTTGTGATTGTGCTGGTTGAAGTAGGCAATGTAAAGAGATCATATCCAATCATGCTTGTTTACGATAGACGTGGGAGTCAATCCTTTAGGGACAGAAAGGCCTCTCGTGCCTTCTGTTATATTTATTTCTTATCTAACATGGCAGTAAAGCTCGTGACTAAGGCCCTTTCTACAGCATTGAGGAGGCAACTGACGAAGGGAAAAGAGGACCTTGCAATGCAGACTTTGTTTACTCCATGCTGATCTATCACCTGCTTGATTTCATGCAGCGCAATAGAATACTAGGGTGTGGTAGAAGGGTGGATTGAAGACATCATCTTGGATGAAGTCACCCCGTTGTACCCTGCAAGCAAGCATAATGCAACCCTCAGGGAGTACCACTGCTCCAGATGGCTCTTTGCACCATTTGAAGGTTGCTCCCACCACATGGTGTTCATATGCTAAGTTGGCTTACTACCAATGATTTGAACAAACCAAAGCATACACATCCGTGCAATGAGGTGCAATTCTAAGATTTTGAGCTTCGATTAGACTTGCACACAATGTGATTTCTGAAGCCACAAAATTTGCATCCTTGCATTGAGGCTCTGGGAGCAACTTCGATTCCCAAAACATGTGGCGATGCAAATAGATATAAGGAGTTAATCTTGTGCTAAGTTTGATGAAATCAAAGTGTTGCAAGGGAAGAAGATGAAATCGGATGGATGGCAAACCTACTGAGCTAGCTATGCTTTGCGAGATTCTTTAGTTTCTTAGCCCAATGCTAATTTTTTCTCTGTCACACCTTTAGTTTGTGTGGAGTGATTTCAATACTTTTCTTTCGTCTAAAGCTTCGCCTTAAGACAACACACAACAAATTAGATGAACTTAACAAAGACAAAACACGAAACACACAACACACCCACACAATGGCCCAAAGCCAGCGCGGCTAGAGAAGGTGCATCATTGCCTAGAGCTCCATTGCTACTTCAATTTCTGCATCAGCTGAATATCACGAAAGGAGCCATGGAATCCATTGACTACCCTTGTATCATAAACTCGGCTATGAGTTTCATAATTAAGCACCAGGGGTCGATTGCTGTGGTTGTAATTACCCACAATCCTCTAGAGGTGTCTCCTTTGTAGAAGTACTTGTTTCTATCTGTGGACATTACTCTTAAAAACTTTAGCTCCACATGTGTTTGGCTTTCCACTGCTTGCAGCTACATATCTGAGCTTTTGCTCTATTGAGTGCAACTGAGACTAGAGAATCTCTTGCACCCATCACTCACGTTCAGCAACGTGGGCTTGCAACTATGTGATTCATGACAATTCATAATTTTTAAGATGACACCTTAAAGTGTCGTGTACGTTGAGCGTAGTGCGTCTCCCCCTTTGAGCTCAAAGCTGCTCCTTACCGTTGTGCCAGAGTCTAGTATAATGCTTGATTTTGGGGAACTCTTTGACCTCGGCATAAATCATGATATTGAATTTGATGTTGATCCACCGAGGACCTCGATTGTTGTTGGATTCAAATCTGCACATTTGTGCTTGTCGCAAGCCCAATGATTCCCCTAATCATCTCAATGAGGCTCTCATGGCAAGTCTTCGATCTTGTAGCACTGAGGGCAGCCTTGCTCTGCCCTCTCCATGCATTCGCGTCCTACTCCATCATCTAGGATCTCTAAAGGACACCGTAGTAGATTTCTCCTCTTGTAATCATAGAAACTCCCCCCATCACCCCCCTTCCCCATTGCCAATCGTCGTTCTAAATGCTTTTTCCCGTTTAGCAATTTCAATCCTCATCCATCACCTATCCTTTTCGTCCTGCCCTGCTGCTTCAATTCATCATAGAGCAATCTGCAACCCGGGTGAATAAATGCACTTTGATGAGGTTCTTCTCTCCTATTTCTGTTCATTTTTTGAGCCTTGCTGGCGGAATGTCCATCCCTACCACTTGCATACTTCTTGTTCTCCAAGGTTCTCCAGTCGGGCACTAGGGGATGGTAGAGCCAAAAACCTAAAGGAGTCAGTGGATTGGCGCTTCATTTTTGTGTATTGTTCATATCTCTGTGGTAGCTCTCTCCATGGATAGCTTGTGTGTTGCCCCCTATAAGCATGGCTTGGCATCTACGCTTAGTGGCTTGGATGCAGAGACTGGTCTTTCTCTCAGAAACAACTTACAGGATTTATCAACCTGGAGGTTGGTGAGCTATAGAGCATATGCTTTGACTCCAATGGATGGATCTGCTTGCGTTATTCCTCTCCTTAGTGATGAATAAAAAGCAATCTATACCCAAAAATCAAAACACACAAAAAAAGTAAGCACCATTGAGACCATTAGATCTCTTCAACATCAAGGTCTAAGATTGTGACACGTGGCTAAAGGAAGGTTGCCTGCCCCGGTAAAAATAGAGACCACTTCATCTACAATTGAAAAATCAGCAAAAAGAGAAAAGCGAATGAACCACATGATGACACATAGTCAACAAATAGGCAAAAAATGAACCAATAATAGTAAGCCCATTCAAGGATATTTACAAAAAAATTGGATAACTGGATATAGAGATCAAACTGTCCGGGTAATTCAACACACAAACTTTGTCTTCTCCCAAAAACTTCCATTCACCAAAAAGTTATTCACAACATCATTTTTTCTTCAAGAGTTAACCCCCGTCAACATTGATAGTGAAGACACAGTCCTTGAAACTACCATTGGATACTAAAGAACTAACACCACTATTACCACGAACCACACACAGTATAGCTCCTCCATCCAGCTAATGTCACTAATCTTCACAAACACCTCATCCTCCATAGCCTCAGAAAAATTTCAAATTCACCTCCACCAAAACCAACAAAACCAAATCATGTTGGTAGCCAAACAAAGGCTGCCACATGCGTCCAAAGATGATGCCAAGTGCGGGGGTCCCATTCCCTGCCCCATCATCTGGCCTCTCTCTCTCTCCCAAAAAGATGTCGGGAGGAGAGAGTGGGGTTCAAATAGTCTTTTATATCCAAGGTCTATAGAAGCCCACATTTGATTATTGGATTAAAATCCCCAATGCCACGTGTCAATTGCATAATAGCTCCACCAATCTACTTAGCCCAAATGAGGGGTGAAGGCCACCACCTCCAATAATTAATCGCATAATATCAACAACCCAACAACATTACCAGATATAACATTATCCACTGCGCCAATCACAGCTGAGACAATAGTACCAACACTTGTAGTAAGATCACCTGAAGAATCACAACTAGGAACACTAGAAAAATCTTGGGATATTTGTGATGAAGGGCTTGCTCTAAGGTGCATGTGTACTATGCATCTAATAGCAATCACATGTTTTTGTGTGTGTGTGTGTGTGTGTGTGTGTGTGTGTAGTGAAGCACACTTACTATTAAAGTACATTTAGTACTATCTAGGACCAGGACATAGATGATGATGCAGTAGAAGGTACCCTCTTTAGGAGGTTCCAATGATTTAGGAAGTCCCTATGATGTAGGGTTGATTGCCTTTGATGTAGGAAAGGTGCCTATGATCTAGGACACCCTCTCTCCCACTCTATAAATGAGAGACTTCTCTCTCACAATCAATAGAACACACTTTTGGATCTTATTGTGTTCTCAACTCTGGTCGTGATGCATCTCTTCTCTCCCACCACTTCCCAACAAACAAAGACTACTAAAAGAAACACCAAAATCATTAGCACTGTCAATCAGAACTGCCAAGCCATCAGATGTCCTACCAATAGAATCAGCACTGGCAATCGGAACCGTCATGGGAAGAAGAAGAAGCAGAAGAAATAGATATCACAATTGAATGACCCGAAGATCCACCAACACTGGAACCACCATCGATCACACCTCCCACATTGTGAAAACTTGAAATTCATGGGAGTAGTGAATTTTTCAGCCGCTTGTTTTCCCCCCTCCAGTGATACACATAAGCAAAATTGGATATCCCAAACAAGTGCAATGTGGCCTAAAATGCTTAAAAACACAAATAGGTCAAAGGGCATGCTATCGGGTTTGATGTTGTGTATTATGAAATGCAATGACCTTTGGCATGCTTATGAGCAATGTAGCAAGCAAGTGCATGGAAAAAGAAACAATTCAAAATTGTAAATAGTGTTGGATTTATTAAAAGATCTTTGCACATGCACAAATTGCACATTTTAAACTTCTTCCATTTTAGGGTGAATCTAGATACCAATACCAACAACTATCAATGTTTAAAGAACACCATGCAGTACTCCCACTAGTTTGGATTCCAAATTTTCAATCCATTTTGGTTTTCAACCAAAAAAAGAAGTTATGGAGCGTGCCCTCAAATGGGTGTGTTCCTCCCACCTCTCTATCAAATCCTCCCCTGTTTGATTTGGATCTATAGGAGCATCTTCCAACCAATCACTGATCAATTTAGCCATATGTTTGGTCCTTTGCCATGCCTTTTATCCTACTTTCTTTCAAATATTTGTTCTTCATATTGTTTGATCCACTTCTCCATTTCTCCAAAATTTAAAAGATTAAAGGATTTCACTTTTTGTTGCAAGGGGACACATTGTCTTTTCCTTTCCCTTCCCTTTCTATTGTCCCAAAGTTGAGGCATATCTAGATTGAGTTGTACAAGAAAGTCTATAATGTGAAACATTGACTTTTGCACCCTCCATTTTGACGCCATCCTACCCTTTGGTCTAGGCCTTTGACTTGAAAATGATGTTGGCCCCAAAGGTCTTGAAATGTCATGAATGTCCATGCCATTTCATAATATTTGAAACTTGTCTATCAGAGAGGCTAGATAGACATCCCTACTCTTCACCTTATTCTTGTACTACACAACGAGTGCCAACATCATATGCCTTTTCTTTATGGGACCAATCATAGTTGTAGATTGTGGCTACCCTTGGCCATGCCACCATGATATGGACTATTTTCCAAATGGATTAGCACTATCCATAGGAAATCTATGATGCAAATTCCAAGGCTCAAGTCCAAACTATGGCCACTTCTTCCCTACATGTCTCCAAGGCTTTCCATATGAAGGGATGCAAGTTAATGTTCCATCCATGGAGAACTTGCGAGAATGCAGTCCATAAGTCCACCTAATGGTCCACAATGAAACAAGTGGATGCTGAGGGAGGTGAGGCATTTCATTAGGGGAAATATGGACTCCAAAAGGGCCTCTTCAATTAGGGGCTTAAAAATATGGATTAAGCTCTTGGCCAATGGGGATGCTCAAGCATTAAAAGAATGGAGGTTTCTTCCCTCTTCCTCATTGGTGGGAATGAAAGGTCCCCACCCCAAGTTACTGTAGTTACCAAAGTAAAGGCTTTAGGAGAAATCATGGTTACATTGGGATGGTTGGATCATGCTTGATCTAATGCTCGAGGGGGGTCACTCATATGTAACCCTATCATGTGAGTTCAACAGGAAGGGTATTTTTAATTCCTAAATTCTACAAAAATTAATTTACATAGGGGACTATTTAAATTAATCTTGGAAAAAAATTACAAATTTGTATATGAAAGGGTACATTTTATTAAGGAAAACGCTATAGATAAGAGATTTAACAAATAGGACTTGAATGCATGTGATATAAAGGGTTTATACATAGTGACCCCCCCTGAGATCTCATGGTTGGAAAGCCCTTTCATCTATTCAATCATGATCATCATGAGAATGATGATACAAATTATGCATGTTGTCTCAGAATTCTTAAAACAAGTTCACTCCCTGCATGGAAAGATACATGGAAAGACTTTACTGAATTGGCTTGGAAAAGTCACATAGGAGAAAACATCACAATTATCATGATCATAAACATAGCAAAAACGGATTTCGTACCTTCTCATTCAACTCAACCTTAGTTAAAGGCTAGAAGTGACCATATTCCTTTATGTTTGCTACCTTTGAACCATGAACAATCACACAAGAACCATTGATAAAGATTTCCTTTGGTGACTTCTTCGGATGCCAATGAGCATGAAGACATCTACAAAAAGAACACTTGACCTATTGCTTTATGTTACATTAAAATACTACTTCTACATCAAAATACTAAATATTTGTAGTGTTTCTCTTTTTCATCAATATTTCTATCAATCATCTCTCTATAAAAAATAACATTATCAATATTAGTGTTGACATTTTTTTGTCATAAAGAGCATCACTCGTAGTGTTGATATTTCCATTAAAAAAAAACGTTGCTAATTGTAATACACTATAACCTTACTTGAGTGAGATAAAAAACTATTGAAACACTTGTCAAATTACCTCTTAAAATTGATGGTTTAAACATGACATGTATTCATAGGGTTTCATATGGATCCAATGTCATTTGCTATGCTTTTAAGTAGGAACATTTATTTTTGATATGGAGCTTTTCATTTCTGTGTACACAGTAACCCAAAAAGAGAACGTCCCCTCAGCTCCCCTCCTTCAAAAAGAGCGTCACCACTAGCCTAAGGGCATCACGTTGCTCCTAAGCAAAGCATCTCCTTTTGTAAAAGCCGCTTTACTAGGTGCTTGTATTCTCGCGTACTCTTTGGGTGCCGGTGTAGGTAGCACAAAACCTGATGTGAACGACGAATCGAGGAGCAGGAACGAAGAGTAGGCGGTGGCCGCATCGAAGTCACGAACTGGGTAAGCACAAATGGAAGTTTGTCTTCCCTTAGGATCTGGGCTTAAATCTTATCTGCCCATGAGCATTTACAATCTGATGCATTGCCTTAGGCGACATGGGCGAGCCATTCAACCAAAAAGCGGAGGAGAGGCTACAATCGGCAGGTGGGACGCAGGTGCACGTTCAGGCGTTGGATGAGCTGGTGAGTGTGAATGCTTACTTCACGGTGGCCGTGTTCATAGGATTGTCGTTCACCAGTCCGTCGCAGCAAGGGAGTCTCGTCCAAGATTGCCGCGCTGGGCCAGACACTCCGAAAACGCTTCTCATTTTCGAGGTCATCTCCTTCAGCTGCTACCTGTTTTCCAGCCTCGTAGCGCAGGGCTTGAAGCTCCTCATCGTCATCATCAACAGCAATAATCCTTCCGATACGTTCAGTGCGATTCTGAATCCAAAGTTTCTGAGGCTGTGTATGCTGGCCACAGCGATTGGAACCAGCGCAGGAACAATATTCCTAACGCTTTCCATGGTGAAGCTGGTCGAGTTAAGGCTGGGGCTGCTGAGCTGCGGCAGTCTGTGGGCTGCTTCGGGGGTGATACCCCTTGTGGTCATGGTGGCTACTGGTCTCGTATCCTTCATCTCCACGGCGCTCTACGCCTTCGTGGCGTGATCGTAACTACGAGTGCCCAGATTACTTTCGAAATACGGAATCCAAAGATCATAGTGTATGAACTTCGCGTGCTATATTGGACGAATCTACAGTCGTATCTTGAGGTGCTTGAAAAAAAAACTGTAATAGCTCTAAAAGATATAAGGCATTTTCATTATTGCATGACCTTTAGCAAACTCCAATAGTGCTTTCAATGATAATGAATACTAGTGGGAAGCCTCTCGCTAGACTCGAAGTATGGCTGATATATACTAGAAAGATTTCCACTATACACTCCCCTCTATTGGGGTCATCCTCCCACAATCCATTTACATCTGTGCGCCAAGCGGATGTTGATTCTTATTGTTACTTCTGCCAATATCTTTCAAAGGATCTGCTACTCCACCCAGTGAGATTATTTGCACGCTATCCCATCCTTCCATGCCTTGCGTAGTTACCCTTTGATCGCAGTGAAGAGTTCTTTAAAAACAAATTTAAAAAATCAAAGATTGGCATCTGCGACTCCACCCATCTAGATTATTTGCACGCTATCCCATCCTTCCATGCGTTGTGTAGCTACCCTTTGATCACAGCGAAGAGTGCTTTAAAAACTAATTTAAAAAATCAAAGATTGACATTCTAATATTCTGATTTTTACAACAAAACGTTAACCCAAGGAAGCATTCTCATGTGCGTCTTCTCTCAATCTATCGACCAAAGAAAATTGTGAATGATCTTATTGTGGTGGGCTTTGTTTTTGTTAATGATAGAGAAAAATTAATAGACTCTTACCAAAGTAACACCTTTAAGTGATCCCGCGATTCCAAAATTTTCTTTGGCAGACCAATTAGTATGAATTTTTCAGTTTCAACGCTTCTCATGTTGAAACTTTTGAGCCTTTCAATCAGAATGTTCTCCTATTTAACACAGGTCTATGGTAGCCTGCCCACAATCTCACCAAGCGTCTTCTTGGAGCTATCATCATCTTCTCCATGTCCTACAATTATTATCTGAACAAGACATGAATTATGGATTTGACGTTAATATGAGATAGGATTGAACATTCTACCTATGCAAAGGAAGAGATGATGTAAAGGAACATTTTGAGACACTTCCATTAAAGGTACACATTGCATGTGAAAGATGAAATTTCAATTTCTCCAAGCCATGGTATTAAAATCTCCATAGTGAATTTAGAGTTGATTTGCCCATGTGTAATGTGAGTGCTTATTGGCATTACTTGATAAGCTTCCGGTATATTCCTATGAAGCATAGTACTTTACTTTTGAAGGCTTTTGGAAGTAATCATACAAGTTAATTGGTAAATTGCTAGGATATTTTGAATGGCATTGAGTCATGTTGCACATTGAACATTAATGTCAAAAGGCTACACCCAAAAATTTTAAACTTGGGCATGGTTCAAATGAAGAGTTTCTCACATCAATCTACATGTACAATAGGAGTCCTCCAAGTAAAAGATTCTATGTTCTCATACCAAGGAAGAAATCTAGGAGTCATGTGTAAGTATGGGGTTCATTGATACTCCTTGATTGCAAGTGTTATAGAGGGTTTTCTACTAGTAGATTGAATGTCAAAAGTAGTCCACAAATCATCGTCCATAGCAACCGTATGCAAAATTTGATGTAGTGAAGATGTTATGACATAACATTGCATGGAAGAACCACTAGCAAATCAAGCTAGTCCTTGAAAGGGGATTTGACATCTCAATGATTATTGGAGATAAGAATAAGAGATAGATGAATGGAAGGTAACCTTCAAGACAAAGGATGTGTTGCATGACTAGATGGTAATGCCATTTGGTAACTCCAATGCACCTACTACTTTAGTAGATCAATGTATCATGCATTGACAACATTTTTGGGTAAGATTGTTATCATTTACTTGAATGATATCTTGAATTACAAGAAATCAGTTGAACTGCATCTAACGCATGTCTAGTGAGTGATAGAAAATTTGGAGAAAATTTGAGAAAAAACTAGTTGTACATCAACTTAGGGAAGAGCCTAAAATTTGCAAGTAAAGGCTTGCATACATTGGTTTTGTGCTATGAAGGAAGGGAGCCCTAGATATGGCCATGGCTTTACAAGACATGGCTAGTAATGGGGTACCTCATTACAAGCTCTATAAACGCTACCCACATTTGGCATATTAGGCTAGTGCTATGCCCTTTCTGGTAGTAAGTAATTAGAAGCTTGATTTGAATCTATTTATCGACTCAAGTTGGCCATTGAGATTAGTCTAATTAAAGTTAGTTATCACATCCTTTACTTCATTCATAATAATGTTATCACATGAAACCATTGGATATGTCTATTGGGGATGTTGAATCACTAAATTCACTATTGTGAGAGGTGTAGGTGTTAGAAGTTGGAGTTAGGGCTCCAATTAAATTGGCTCTCTCACCGATTCCCATCATAAGGTTGTAGTGATGTTGCTTCACAATTGCAGATAAGGTGGCTTCTCTCAATATAAATATTTGATTTTGTCTCCTAAGCTTCAACCCTCAAATCAATAATTTGGTAATAGTGGTGTTGTAGTGATGTATACTATCACTTCCACTTGTATTATTACCCTTAGACTCTTGAATTTTTATGAGCTTATGAACTACTACAATATTTTGGACTACCATACATATACACATATCCATACACATATGCAACACACATACACATGTGAATACATGCACATAAAAGGCCATGGTAAGAACCTACCAAAGGTGCATCATGCAAACTCATATACCTTTGAAAATGGAGCCCAAGTTCCTCACCTATTACACCATGAAAATATGAGGATGGAAATACCAAATCCCTTGGTAATGCTCCAATAAATCCACTAGAGCCGCCACATGTTGACAGCGGAGTTGCATGTTAACCCATAGGTCTGCATAATATCTCTGCTCTGGTACCATGTAGGCACAGAAGGTGCCACATGTGCATCGAGTATGGGGGGTCCCAAGCCCCACCCCCTAGCCATGCAACAAATCCTATCTCTCCTCCCAAAAAGTCCTAGGAGGATGAGAGAGACAGGCCTTTATATCAAATGCCCCCCAATACACATATATGCTTATGGGATTACCACCATTAAATCCATGTGTCAATAGGCAGCCAAAAAGTCCCAGGAGGGATGAGAGAGAGAGAGAGAGAGAGAGAGAGAGAGAGAGACAGAGAGAGAGAGAGAGAGAGAGAGAGAGAGAGAGAGAGAGAGAGAGAGGACAAATGAGGCCTTTATATCCAAGGGCCCCCAATACACACATATGCTTAAATCCATGTGTCAACATGTGGCTTCCCCGCCGTCTATTAAGCCTTTTTCACACACAATGAGGGGTGTTCAAGGCCACCACCTCCAATAGGTCATTCCTCAGATGGCTTCTTGTTTATTAACTATGGTTGAGGTTGTGGTTGTGGCCTTTCAAGTTCTTTCAAGAGAAGTGCGGTGTTAATTAGAATGGAGGGGGGAGTTCAAATAGGAGAATATTTTAGTGTAGAAGATGGGGGAGGAGCTGTCTCTTCAATAGGTGGAGGAAAGAGGCAAACCCATAACTTGATGGTGTACTCCTTATGGATCTCCTGAGTTGTTTTGACCTTCTCCCACTATGTCCTCATCATCATCGACCTTGAATATACTTGCTCTTTCTACCTATCTTTCTTACTCGACTCACCTCTCCTCACCTATTAGAGACCTATTGAGTATCCAATGCCACTTTTCTTTTCTCAACCCTATTGAAGGGTGGCAAATAGGTATTTTTTAATCCATACCTCTTAATAGATCTAAAATGACCCCAAATTATCCTTGAAATATGTGATTAAGCTAAGAATTAGCTCTGAGATGTGAAAAGACACCAATAAAACATTGGGTCTTTTTAGATCTAACTTTAAGTTTGTATTCAAAATTGTTGCATGAGCATTGTATCTTTAGATGGGATTGAATCTTGGAGTGAGAATTCTAAACTATTGCTAAAAAATGAGTTTAGTTTGCATCTATTTTTATATCTATTTTCCAATTATTTTAAGTAATGTTGTGAGAAATGAAATTTCGTAAATGAGGGAGATAGATATATATTTGATTTTCAATTTATTGTTGAGTATTCTCCAAAAATTTTGAGAGAGGAATTGTGAATGTTGGATCTTGCATTACCACCCAACCTATTTTGACGAAAAACATGAGCTTACTTTGAATAGTAAAAGACTCTACTCATCCCACAGTCTTGTACCTTGTAAGCTAGGTGATCATTAGATAACACACAAGGGTGTGCATGATGGACCAATGCATGTGAATAGAAAAGAACCAACCAAATTTTCCTTGTCACACAGGTGCACTTGGATTCTTGGCATTGAGAATTGCATGCAATTCAAAAGATAGTTCCATCGTCTTTCCCAATCAACCCTGTTGTGATCAATGAGTGTTTAAGACTGATTCTGGTGTAAAATTCAAATTGCCTTGATGCAATGATTTTGGACAGAGGTGAGTTTCAAAATTGGGGAATTAGGTACCATTTTAGACCTCTTGGTCAAAAGTGATCCGTATAATATTGTGAGTATGGAAGTTCCAATGAAGAAGGCTACATATCAGTGCTCAAGGTGGTAGAATCTACAACACTAGGCTTCAAGCACAGCTTGGACTGTGAAGCGTCTCTAGTAACAAAGCAACCTTGCTCATAAATAAATGTTGGACTTTAGTCGAAAGACCCACCATTAGAGGAGGAAGTGATTTAAACGGCTGCCCAAATGTTAGACACAGAAGATCTATGGTGATTGTTGAAGCCAAGTTGGTAAAGTAGATCTGGGTCTAAGGGCTTGTGTCAAACTATAGCCTTGGTCCACTGGCATGCCAACTATAGGTTATATTTTGACCCTCTCTAAACTAGATGAGTGGAGCAAAAAGAACATTCGCTTGATAAATAGAAGGAGGAATGTGAAGACATTGAGCTTGAGCTATATGAATTTGCCTAGAAGATCCAAAAATTCCATTAGAAGAGGAGGAGGGAGCTTATCATACACTCTTCTAGAAATAGCCTAAGGGAGGTGATTTTCCCCGAGTAAGAGAGGATCGAAACACCACTCAAAGTATCCCTAGTTCAAACACCGACTTATATGCCACATGAAATACCAAATCATACACCACAATAATCCCCACTAGGAGTACCACTAATCATGGTGATGCATCCTCCAGTAGTAAGCCTCAAATGTAAATTCATTGAATTTTAGGGAAACGACAAGGAAGACCTGGATGCTCATGTGGATCATTTTGAAACTTGTTGGAGGGTGAAAACTTTTGACACCTTGCTTAGAGATGTAGAGAAACTCCAAAAATTTGGGAGAACACTTGCCAAAAGGGTGATGAGCTGGTTCACTCTATATGCCATCATAACATTTCCATGACTACAACGAATTGAAGACAACATTCATGGCATTTTTTAGGAAGGAGAAGACCCCTAATGATGTCTGAAATAAACTTAGTGAGATGAGCCTAAAAAAAGCTTTTAGTTGAGGACTATGCTCAGCATTTCCATAATTTGGCTGCAAGGTTAGATGTAGTTGGAAAATCGACCAACAAAAAGTTCACGGAATCCTTCTATAAGGAACTCAAACCCAAGATCCAGAGTGTCATTGGGGGATAGACCTGTTAGTAGGTGTAAATGTATTCAATTCTCTAATACAACCGGCCAAGCAGGTTGAAAGAAGAATTGGCACAATGAAATAAAACAAAAAGAAAGCGGAGACAAATTTCAATGAAGAGTTCAAATCTAGTCTAGAGGATGTGGACAATAACAGGTTCCGATTCCAATAGTGAGGCATGCGACAACGATTTGGATGATGCAGATAAAAAGAAGAAATGAAAGATGATAAAGAAAAAGGCTAAGAATTAAAAGAAGGAGGCTAAGAAAGCAAAACAAGAAAAACCGAAGTCAAAAAAGTATTCCACATCATTCAAAGTTGAGAAGCTCGTGGAGAAAAAACTGCAAAGCTTGGGAGTGACAAAGAACGGCCCATAGTTGCAGTGTGGAATTTGACAAAGGGACCATCCAGTTGAGGTATGCTGGTATAATCCCAATGCATGTATGAATCAAGCCCAATTGATGCAATAGACTCTAATAATAGGATCAAATCAAGTCACCATTGGTGAAAATGTAGTAGAACATAACAACAACAACAAAGGAATTGGGGCCAGAAATGGAACTAAAATTAGCAACGAAACTAGAATCAGTAGAGAAATTCCTGAGGGTTGCATTCCAAAGATTGTGGTTATTGTCTAGGTACAGATGGCCATAGGCCCCAGCATTGCCTGAAGAGGGGCATTCTTTTTGTTTGATATGGCAACAACCAAAAAAGAAAATACCAACCATAGTGGGAAACACAATCTCCATAGTCCAATGCTTTAATAATACAGAAGGTGCCTGGTATATCTAGAAAGAGGTCATTGTATCATTAGGGCCATACATACCATGACCCACATGAGCAGCATTGTGATTGCTCAGGATGCATTCAAAGAGAAGATGTGCCAGCTTACTTAGAAAAATTTAACATTCTATAAGTCACCTGATCTAAGAGCCTAGTCCAAAAGCAAGGTCTGAATACGAAAGAATCAAAGAATAAGCAGCTGTAATGAAAGGACCAAGAAGAGATTTGTATAATAGCACTAAAGAAGATACAAAAGATACAAGACAAAGAAAAGACCAACACAATTTGGCAGCCAATAATTTCAAAGGAGATGACAAGTCTACCAAAATGTCTGATGGCAAGTCCAACCAAAACTCCAGTAACCAGTCCAGTGACTAGTCCGATTTTGGATGCCTAGTTTGAAGAAGTCTAGAACCAAGAGTCCGGAGGTAAGGCGTCTGTTCAAGAGAATTTGACATCATAACTTTTTAAAGCACTAAAGCAAGCATCAATTTAGATTACCTTGGATAAATTGCTAAGTTTGACTCCAAATTTATGTAAGTGCTTCATCAAGAAACTATTGGAGGAAAGTAATATGGATGATGAAAAAAGCTTTATTCAAGAAAAATAACAAGAACAACTGCAAGGAGATCCTGTATTCCTGCAGTCTGAACCGAAAGATGTAGTCTATAAGGTCCCAATACTAAATGATTATTGTAATGGCTTGGAAGTTGGAATTACCTGGTACACTGCTCATTGAAGGATCGAGTGTGAACATTCTCCCACAACACATGTACGAGACATGGGATTAATAGGTTTCGATCTAGTCTCATTTCAAGTCAAAATGGTAGGCCCAAGCTCAATCCCTTTAGATAATCCAAAACGAATAGATATGATTCTTTGTCAATTTTGTTGTACTTCAAATGGAAAATAGCAACCTATCATGCCCATTCTTCTCAAGAGGCCATGGTTTGAAGAAGCTAGGGTCAAGTAGGATTGGGGTGCATAAAAAATCATAGTCTGTAGATGGGAAGAACTTAAAGCTAGAGATGATTCCAAGAGTGAGTATAACCATACGCTGACTACATAATGTGTTGATATGCTATCCAAAATGGATGATGATGAAGAAAAAACTTATTGGATGCTAATCCATCATGGATGGCACTAGAAGTAGC
Source organism: Dipteris shenzhenensis (assembly GCF_047967505.1). Taxonomy (NCBI): domain Eukaryota; kingdom Viridiplantae; phylum Streptophyta; class Polypodiopsida; order Gleicheniales; family Dipteridaceae; genus Dipteris; species Dipteris shenzhenensis. Next base: position 52,981,184 of record NC_141607.1, on the reverse strand, counting down.
TCCAATGTATACAGTTTCTATGGAGAGACCTGACCTAGTCCAAAAAAATTTGGCAAGACGGCGGCAAATCTAGAATCAGATTCCAAAAATGAAGATAGTTGTCCAGAGTTCCACTCAACAATAGTGGAATGAAGATGTTCCCAAAAAGGACATCAAATCCTATGAAGATCAATTGAAGAGGATATCTAGATTCAAGGAGGATGATCAAGAGGATTGAACCTTTGTATGACAAAGATCAATGTGCATGCTAAAGGGAAGTTCACAGATGACTTCATGAGAGTGCACTTAATGACTTCCATTATTTGACTTCCACTTGATGACTTCCATTACATGACTTCCATGAGAGTGTTTTCATTGCACTTGATGACTTCCATGAAAGTACTTTTGGATGAATTTAGCATGTTTGTAACAAAAGATAAACACAATGAGTAGTTGAGGATTTGCTTTGACAAATTCAAAACATCCCAACTTTGACAAAGTGTGTATTTGTGGTCCAAAGAGGTGTTCTACTTAGACACATAATCTCTATAGAGGGTATGACAATAGATCCAAGGAAGTTCATAGCTATCCAAAAATTAAAGGCACCATAGAATGCAAAGGAAGTCATGAGGCTCATTGGATAAGTGAATTTACATAACATATCCGTTAGGTATCTCTCATATGTCTAGCAGCCACTAACAAAATTGGTAAATTAAAATGAACAATTTATTTGGAGAGACAAAGAGGAATGGGCATTCTAACTCTTGAGAGAATTTCACAACACCTATCTTAGTCCCACTAGATTGGAACTTGGAATTTCAAGTTTTCATGGACTCATTTGCCATTAGAACATCCAAATGGTTTCAATCAAATTATTACACAAGTCAGACTTTGACAACAACTAAAAGAAATTATATAGTGACTTAATGTGAAGGCTTAGGGATGATCTATGTAATTCAAAACTCTTATCACTACCTGGTGAATAATAAAGTGGTGTTTCATGTTGATCATCAAGCCTTATTGTATTTGATGAATAATCCGCAACTCTTCTGGAAGGACGGTGTGCCAAATACTCCTATTACAAGAATTTCAATACAAGATAGTGCATACACCCAGAAAGCAACAATAAGTGGCCAAATACCTTAGCATAATGGAATCCAAATGAAAGTCCAATGCAGGGTATTCCATATGATCTACCATATGCTCCATTGTTTGAAGTAGTGGCCATCCAAGGGACAAATTGGTATATTTAACTCTTGGAATTTTTGATTGACAGGGTGGTATGTCTAGACAAAATGTCAAAAGTTTAGAGACATAGATTGGCACTCAAGAGTAAGCCATTATTGGTAGTCATAGGAGCACTCTATAGGTGTGGAATTGACCAACTTATTTAGCACTATGGTTTGGACCACCAGAAACAAGGAGTTTTATAGGAAGCCCACTAGGGAGTATCCAAGGGAGATTTTGTAGAAAAATAATTCCACAAAAAATCTGCCAAGTAGAGTTGTGGTGGCTGATGAGATACACATGAATTTGCAAATAAGTATTGGTACCATCAAAGGGAAGGGTAGTCTAGAGATTCCAATCAACTGCCCCACTAAATCTAGTACTCCCATTAGAGCCATTTTAAAAATGGAGACTAGATTTTGTTAGACCACTCGAACCAACCACCACTAGATACTTAGTGAATAAATGTTTTTAGGAGCAAATTGATAATGGAGCAACAATGTGAGAATAAAAATGTGTAAAATACACAATACAAAAGGCACATAGAATGGAAAAGAAAGAGAGACTTGGATATATGTAGTTCATCTAGTATGGGCTACATCCCCATGGAGAAGCAACCAGTCCTACATTTTTCTTATCTAGCAAGTGAGAAGATATAAGATACAAGAATTTTATACATTGCTCTCCTGCTATGTGAGCCACACCCTTATGTTACAATTTTGAACACACAACTCATGCACCAATTTTCATGTATTTTCAGATTGGACCGGCAACAATGCTAGGGGGGGCATTGCCCCCCTACACCCCCCTTCATAGAATGGTTATAAACATGCTTGGGTCCAAATCATGGCCAAAAAACAAACTCTAAAAAAAGATCAGGCTCCACATACAACAATCTCCTTGGAGACTAATCATAGTAACTCCACTGTTACTACACTCAGTAAAATTCTTTGGATGTGGCTATCTCTCATATTGTTCCTCATTCTTGAAGACCAATTGAAATTGAGCAAGAGCTCAACTTCTCCCTAGGTTACCACCTTAGTCAACATGTCTGCAAGATTTTGTGTAGTGTGTATCTTTTCAGCTTCAACTAACCATCCTCCACAACAGATTAGATGAAATGATATCTTAGATGTATATGTTTGGTTCTTGAATGGAAGGCTGGATTCTTTGCAAGATGAATAGCACTCTATCTATCACTATACAAGCTGCAATTTTCTTGCTTCTTCCCAATTTCTTCCATAAACCTCAGCAACCAAATCATCTCCTTGCTAGCCTCTATAACTGTAACATATTCTGCTTTTGTTGTAGAAGTGCAACATCATTTTGCAACTTTGAAACCCAGCTTACTACTATTCCACCTAGAATGAAAAAATTCCGTGGTGCTCCTTCTTCCATGTTTATCGCTTACCATATCTAAATCAACATATCCTTGTAGAGAAATGTTTGAAGTTGTAAAACGTAATGCATGAGCAATCGTGCCTCCCAAATATTTGATGATCCACTTTATAGCCATCTAATGTTCTTTAACTGGATGGTTCATAAATTTGCTCACACTCTAGGTGCAGTGTCTAACATTGTGCATACCATTGCATACATCAAGCTACCAATTGCTGATGCATATGGAACCCTTGACATATAATTAATCTCCTCCTGTGTCTTGGGACACAAATCCTTGCATAATTTGAAAGGATTAGCCAAAGGTGTAGAAACAAGTTTTGCATTCTGCATTTTGAACCTTTCCAATACCAATTCAAGGTACTCACTTTGAGACAATGTCAATTTGTGATTTCTTCTCTCTCTTGTTATTCTCCAGCCAAGGATTTGCTTTGCAGCACTCAAATTGTTCATTGCAAATGTATTTTCTAACTTTCTCTTGAGTACATTTATACCCTACATTTTAGAGCCTGCAACAAGCATGTCATCAACATACAATAACAAGATCATATATTTGCCACCATTGTCTAGTTTCTAAGAATAACCGCAGTGGTTTGAATAACATTTACTAAAACCTTGTTTTGCTATAAACCTATAAAACTTAAATACCACTGGCTTTAGAGCTTGCATTAAACCATATAGACTTTTCTTCAACCTGCATGCCGATTCCTCACTTGCATACCAATTCTTCAACCTAGGTCCTACATACCAATTCCTTCTTTCCTTTGACCTAGTATCCTTGTGGTTGCTGCATATAAATCACTTCATTCAAATCTCCATGAAGAAAAGATGTCTTCACATCTAATTGCTCAAGCAGCAAATCATCTACAACAAGATTTTTATTGAAGTCATTTTAACAATAAGAGAAAATATTTTGTCAAAGTCTATACCAGTTTCTTCTATGCAAACCCCTTTACAACAAGCCTTGCGTTGTACTTACTTTTTCCTCCATCTTCTTCCTTTTTACCAACCCATGCGTCTTCTGGAATGCCATCATCCAAGGAATGTATTCACTGCTTCAACCCAATTTTATAAAGGGAAACCCTAGATGTAGCCTCATGCTCCTTGAATGCTCCATGATTATTCTTTTCATCCTCTCTAACATAGGATTTTCTTATGGCATTCTTGGAGTTGTCTTCTCTCTATGCATTTCATTGTATGAACAATAACTATCAAACTATTTGCTACGGTATTAACCTCCATTATCTAATCTGAGACCCTTTAACTTCATGCTTGCCTCATCCTCATCCAAATCTTTCTATTTCTTAAAAGTCTCAAAGACATAAGATTTTATTTGAAAGCAATAAACCTAAGTTTTAACTTTAAAATCCTTGATCAAAGCCTTGCCATCTCTGTAGACAATCCATTTGCCTTCTTTTCTGGCCGCCTTCACCTTTGCTAGTTATGAGCTTTTGTTCCTTAGCTAATTCTTTGTGAGTTCCTCTGCAATCCACACCAGTAGATCTTTCAACTTGTTGGATTGTCTAAGAACTTGCATTCTTTCAGCCCTTGAATCGAAGATGAGAATTCCTTGTGCTCCTTCTTGAGCTATCTCAAAGTTGAGATCACCCAAATCAATGCCTGGTAAAGCTTTGCTGAGTTTTTCACAAGTCTCTTCCCAAGAATCCTCTGCTACATTCCAATTGTCTGGTAGTCCTCCAATCCTGAGCTTCTTTGAGTTGAGCAACCTTTCAGCTTGCTCCTTTACTTCCTTATGCAGTCGTGCAGAGTCTAAGGAGCTCTTTACTTCTCCTTTGATGTCTCCCTTGAGATTCTCTTAGATCTCTCCCTTGAGCTTCTTATGCATCTCTTCAATTTGTTTAGATACAAATTCATCATCTAAAATTGAAATGGGAGTTGGCTTGTTTAGCTTCAGCTCCATTCACTTTCACTCTCTTCTCTAGATCTTGAAACCAACACTCAGTCTATAATTGATGTATGATATTCTTCTTCTTTTGTTTACTGGTTGAACCAGGTGTAAAGGAAACTTGACATGGTTATATCTTGTCTTTTGAGACAATACAAAAAAACATTTTTTGCTTAAAAAAAATAAACCTAAGTTTTTCTAGTTGCATTGTCAATTAAAGCAACATGATAGTGAGAACGACAAAGAGATGATACATTAATAGGACCCCATACATTTGTATGCACAAGTGCTAACTTTTCTCTTTGAGGGATTTGACTCTCTTTTGTTTTCCATAAACACAATTCTCACAAAAATCCAAATCAACCTGCCTCGCAATAGCTTTCTTGAGTGAAAAATTTGCATCCCCTTATCACTCTTGTCCAAGCCTATGATGCCACAAAGCTATATATGCTCCTCTAGAAGCTAACACAATAGAGGAGTAAGCATTACTGGTACATAAATACAATGTACCTACCTTGGGTCCTTTTTCTATTACCATTGACCCTTAAGTGACCTTCCATAAATTTCTAGTAAATGTGGTTGTGCAGCCTTCATGATCCAATTGTCCTACTAAAATTAAGTTTCTTCTTAAATTTAGAACATGACTTATCTCCTTCAACAACATTGGTTTCCATTCTATAATTCTATTAGTACCTTGCCCTTTCCAACAACCTTCAATGCCTCATCATCACCTAAATGAACTTCTCCAAAATCACCTTAAACATATGAGGTGTAGCATGAAAGGAAGCCCCTGAGTCCATTACCCATGCACAGTGATAGTATCCAATGAAAGAATTAAGGCATCTAGCAATACAATACCTACTATATTTTCTTCCTGCATATTCTCTTGTTGTCCATCTTCTTCCTTTTTCTTTCGCAAACAATGGTCTTTCTTTAGGTGTCCTTTCTTCCCACAATGCCAACAATCTAGGTTCCCTTTGGATTTGGATCTGCTTCTTCTTGACTTGTCGCAACATCTTGGGCTCTTTCCTCTCTTCCTCTATCTTTCCCTATTCTCAAGATTCAAAGCATTACTTGATGTTTCACTTGTACTTTTTCATCGCATTTTCTCACTAAGGAGAACAGCAACAACGTCATCAAACTTTAAAGTCTTTGACCCATAATTTAGAAATAGAGTTACTCATAGCCATCACCAAGCCATCCCAAATTTCTGGCAATGAGAACAAAATTGTGAGAGCTCAAGCATCATCATCAAAGTTTACTCCTATAGATCTTAGTGGTCTTGTATTCATATATTGATTTCCTTCAAATGATGAGCTATCAAACCCACCTTCTGATGACTTAAGATTAAATAGATGATTCATAAGAAATACTTTGTTAGAAGCTGATGGTTTCTCATATAATGTTGCTAGCATGTCCTTTGTTGTCTTTTGTTCAAGAACATTGAAAGCCACAGATGTTGCCAAATGCATTCATATCTCTCCTAGTGCCTTTTTGTCAAGAACGTACTAGCTTTCAATTGACATGCTCATGGGCTTCTTTTCTATCCCACCTAATGGTAAGAAAAACTCCTTCTAGTATAGATAATCCTCAATCTTCATCTTCCAATTCTGGTAGTTCTTGCCATTAAATTCCTCGATTTAAACTTTCCTTCTTCCATCATTGCTCCCACTCAAACCAAGAACCTCATTCCAAATAAGTCATTGAATGTTGCTAAAACAAGCACTCCGATACTAGTTGTTTGGAGCAACATGATAATAAAGTAGCAATGTGAGATATAGAATGGAAAAGAAAGAGAGATGCCAATATATGTGGTTCATCCAGTGATGGCTACATCCACGGAGAAACGACCAGTCCTACATTTTTCTTATCCACAGTAAGTAGAAAGATATAAGATACAAGCAGTATATCCACTTCTCTCCTACTATTTGAGCCGCACCCTTATCTTACAAATTCAACCACACAACTCATGCACTAATTTTTATCTATTTTTGGCTTCTGGGGCCCCCCTTGGAAAACCCTAGTGATAGTCCTAGGGGGGCACATACGCCTTCATAGAATAGGTATAAACATGCCTGGGTCCAAAGCATGGCCAAAACCCAACCTCTACAAATATATTAGGCTCCACATACAATGCTGGTAGCTACAAACTATTATACCAAATGGATGGAGGTGCATGCACTTAGAGGCAATAGAGTAGACAACACACAAAAATTCCTTTTTTGATACATTATCACCCATTTCAAATGTTTGATAAAAATTGGTGGTGCCAATGGAATTCATTTCTAAAATCTTTTAATTTTTGTGGAGAAGCTCAGTCTAGAGGAGTCGGTGGAGTTCCCGAACAACTAGCTAGCCCAACTTGATGAAGATTGGCTACAAAGTAGATATAAGGAATAGATCATCTAGGATTGCAAAAAGGCATGGGTAAATAGAAACATTAAGTTCAAAATGTTAAAAAATGTGACTTGGTTTTGATGTTTAATTTCAAATTGGGAAGATGTTTCTACGAAAACTGAAGTTAAGGTGCGATAGACTATTTTGGATAGTGAAAGATCTTGGTTAGAGTATTGCATGGGAATCTGTTGGAGAAGCCAGTAAATGGATTCAGTCTGAGACCTTTTGTCAAACTTTGGAATCAGTCAAGTCCATCAATGGTTGGTTTTGAATATCTCAAAATTGCAAAAGGGAAAAAAATTTATCGGATAGGAGGTAATGATAGTTCACACGTGTGGACTAGATTGATCAAAAATTTGAAATTATAGTTTCATTAGATATGGTCACTTCAAAGCCATCCCTAGGATCCTTTTGCTCCACAACTCTATGCAAAAAAAATTCATCCATCTCTTTCAATTTCTCAAGATGCGAGGTTCTCTTGAACACATTTCAGAGGAAAATCCTGATTAAGACCAAGTAGGGAGCAATAGCTCAAGCCTACGAGTTCACCACTTTGATGCCAAAGATGAAGAAGTGTAAGGTTTCATCTCCTACCAAAAGGTCTCTATAAAGTCAAGCAGCTGGGTGGAGTCAGTGTAGCATTCCAATACAAGTTTAGCTATGGAAATTTCCACTAAATTTCAAGATTTTCAACATGATCTGGACACTTTGATTATGCAAAATGTATTGTGATTAGAAAATTTGAGGTTGCATGAGTCAAAAGTTTCCATGGTGGACATGGGCCATGAACATAGAAGCATAACAGTAGTTCCATTATTTGAAAAGCACAAAGGGTTATTCAACTTTAGAGATGCCTCTATGCATACTCCTTCAAGTCCATCAGGGGACCATTCAAGAGGAGGTGGCTCAAATTTTCGGGGAGCTGGCTTGGTAAGATACAACTCAATGATCATAGTATGGACTCGTTCGAACTCATTAAAGTGGTCAGCCTTGGCTTTGCAGCGATGTCTTCCTTTAGCTTTCTTGCGAGATCTTTTGCTATTATTCAACTTTCGAGTTTCAACTTTGGGAAGTTCGACCGCCATTAGGGCATGGATAATGGCTAAATCGTTGTCAAAGACATGATCTTAAAATTGAGAAATTCCAGCCTTTGTTTCAAGGTCCCAAGGAAAATATGAGTCCTTATTGAAATGGGTAGCTTCTTCAGGTTCACTATTCCATTCAAGGTCAACCATAAAGAATGGCACCTCTAGATCAATTGGTTCATGTATGAGTGGAGGATTTACCTGCATGGCCTTAGCATCAATTTGCAAGAAGATGGGATCTAGTGTATGGTAGTTGCCAATGGTCGCCAACGCTTGGATCCAATTGTTGACATTGCTTTGTGTATCACCCGCTAAGGCATGCTATTGCAGGGGGGCTGATTTTCTTGAGATCATTGTTGAAGAGGTTTCATCCAATGCTCTAGGCACAATTGGTTTTATTGCTCCTATCCCCACATTGACTCTTACTGCGGTGTCGTGATTTTGGATTGTCAATCTATCAGTTCCCCAATCATGGAGGACTGATGCATCATGCAACCAAGAACGTCCAAGCAAGATTTGATAAGATTTCTTGGGGAGATCGAAGATTGTGAATTGAAGAGAAAAGTAGAGTCCTGCGACTTTGTTGACTCCATTCACTATTCCCAAGGGCTTTGCACGTGAATCATTTGCAAGGCGTATGTTGAAATTACCCTTTTGCATTGGTGGGAGGCCCCATTCATCATAGAGTTCCTTGGATAGGACAATCACACCTGCTCCACCATCCACTATGGCTTGGACTTCATCATATGCTTTATGGATCAAAGGCACAATGATGTTACGTATGTCATCTCTCTCACCCATCCGCACATGGATATGTCTTCCATAGGTGGAGGGGGATTTGCTAGTTCAATCCATCCTTTGAAACTCTTCTAGAGATTGGGACAATTTGTAAGAGGATTTCAATGGGAATTGACACATGGTAACTTAGAATGCTAGAGAGTGAGGCACCTTCAAGTTGGCATGGCGGTACATTATGTTGTGGATTTTGTTGCTAGAACAGAGGCTCACGTATAGTGTCAATACTTGATGGGGCCAAGTTAGGGAAAGTCAGGGATTGGATCTTGTGCTTGCTTCTCAACCTTAAATTGAGCTTGTTTCTTTTGCACCCATTGTTGAAGTGTCTGAAATCGGGCCTTCTCCACTTCTGCATTAGGATATGGAGGTTCTTTTATTTGAGGCTCGAGAGTTGATATGGATGAGCTTGGCTGCTCATTACTTGGCGGAGGGATAGACACTTGTGCTTTCTTTTGAAGAGGTCCTTGGGATTGAATTGAAATATTAGGGACCTTGGTGGCCTCTCTTTGCTGGCATGTAATTACACTTAGAGTTGTGATAATATGCTTGCCGGCCCTAGACTTTGATGGTTCACCCTAATAATGCCGATTAGGACATCAGGCTTAGCCTCATTTTGTTGTGGGACCTTATTTTTCATGGGACAATCCATACAAGCATGGCCTATGTCACAATCTCTGCAGGAGAGTGGTTCGAAAGTAGTGGGGCTACCACCATAAGGGTAGTTTGGTGATGCTCTCCACAACCATAGCACTTGATTGGTGCTCGATATATGTTGGGCCAAACTTGATTCACACAGACTGGTATTAAACCTTTTGCTCCTTCCACATAATACACTAGGTACTTAGCTTCATACTCGAATTGTGAATCCACTTCCTCGGCTTGAAGTTGTTATATTGGAACTGCCAGAGGAGCTGGATTTGGCGCTCTTGGATATGGTCGTGGATTTGGATTCCTGAGTAATTGTGGAACTTGGGTTTGGATGGGAACAGGATTCACCCTCAAAGCTGGGGGTGCTTGTGCAAGTGCCATTGGCTTGTACATTGGGATGGGTGCTGGTTGGTATTGTTGAGGTCGAGGCAGGTTGTTGCACATGTTGAAGATGCAACTATTTTCATCATACCCATTGACTACACAGATATGGCACCACAACCTTGGCAGTGGATTCGCTTGTGCATTGATCCTGGCTCTTAGGATGGGGCATTCATTTGCTGTATGATTGGCCATGCAGTGTGGACACCATACATTTTCTCATTGTGGATAAGCCTGAGGTGGCGACTGACATGTGAAGCTTTTGTTCCATGGCCTGCATCATTTCTTCTCTTAGCTTCATGGTCATATCTTCTAGGTGATCTTCATTAGACGTTTTTGCAGTGGACTTGAATTTTCCCTTTTTAGAGTGCTTATCTTGCACACTGGCTCTTCCATCATCACGGCTGGTGTCAAAGTCGGTCATGCCATCCTCAATGTCAATGGCTGCCTGCATGCGCAGCACTAAATGTTTTGTAACTGCTAATCTTTTTTATGTCTTTGCGGATTTTCTTTCTTAGGCTTGCAACAATGAACCAAGCTATGAGGTACTTATCATTGGGGCGTGGCTCACATTTGGCAATTAAGTGTTTCATCTTGCCTAGGTATGTGCGCACATCTTATCGCCAACCTTGTTTGAGCTTACTTAGTTGGAGAGCGGGATCATTTTGTAGTCTCTCCATTTGAAAGCCCCTCTTGAATTCAGTTTGCAGTAGGTCCCATGTGGCGCTTTTTTCCACTAGGAGGTCTAGGCACCATTATAAGGCTTCATTGGTTAAGGCCATGGGGAACCATGCGACCTTGGTTTCATTGGATTGATCTCCTCCAACTCGGCATGCGACATCAAAATGCTAGAGGAATCTTACTGGATCACCCTGACCATTGTATTTGGAAAGTTTGAGTTTGCCAAGGGGGCACCTGCCTTGATTGTTATTGTTGCAACCAAAATTGTTGCAAGGGTTAAAGAAATTGTTCTGCTTCGAGTTCAAGGTCACCATCATTGCGACGGTGCCTTGCCATGTTGTGTAGTGGAGGAGTCAAAGTAATTGGTTGAATTTCAAGGGGGGAATTCGGGGTAGAGGGTTGTCAGAGGCATTGGCTAGAGTGTAGTTGAATGTAGATTTGGCGAGAGGTGGAATGGGTGCCTCTCCCGCAAGTGTGGGTGTTGATGTAGGTGTGTTAGGGGGATTAGAGATGCATTAGTGTAGTAGAGATTGTTGGGTTAACAATGTGCCTAGGATTGTCCCACATGAGTAGGGAAATATGTCGATGCAGACAGATTGGGTTGGAGATTGGGGGTGGTGGTGTGGAAGGGGGGAGGGGGGGGGTGTGTGGAGGAAGGGGGGCGGTGGTGGTGGAGGAGGGGGTGGTGGAAACTTGACGGATGGAAAACTTTGATGGAAATTCAAAGGGATGAGGAGATGATCACCTGCAATGCTCTCCCAAGTCTTTCTCAATGTAACATGATTGTTGAGGGAGAATGGATGATGGGTGGATGGCTAGGTTATTGCTGCGAGAAGGGCTCAAAATAACTCACCGATGAGGATAGGAGTAGGGTGGTGGTCGATGCAGAGGGAGGAGGGTCTTGCGTAGGGCTCAGAATGGGGAAGAGGATGGAGGCTAGATGTGGAAGAAGAAGAATGAGGGGGTGGAGTGGGTTTTTATAGGAATGGGTTTAGGGTTAGGATTAAACCCTAAATACTTTTCGGGCCATAACATTTCATGGTTAGCTCGCGTTGCTCTTTTGTAAAAAGGTAAAATGTTTGAAATTGTGAGCTCTACGCATTGGTGTCATTAAATAGCCTGATTTGTTCTTCAAGTGGCTTCTTTTTAAGAAATAAAGAAAATTTTTTAAGGTAATAACCCAAGATTGATGCTTGGGGTTGATATTTTTGGATGGAGTTGGAAGTTTTTTTACTCTCCTTGCCCTTGAGTGCTATGTTCGTGAAAGTTTATGGTAGCTTGTTTTTTACACATACTTGCATATGCTTACTCATTACTTGAGATGCTAGTCTCTCCAGCAATGGCGCCAAATGTTGGCTCTTTCCCATGGCTTCTGCAAGAAGAGAAGGGTATTCTCAGTATGTAGGGTTCCGAGTTTTTTTGCCACCTATAGGTATATCGGTGTGGTCATTGTAGTATAAGTGCTTAGGACCTTGTGTCATATTCCGGTGAGAGACGTAGGCTTAAGTGTGGTAAACAAACATAGTGCAAGCATGTGTGAAAGGAGTGTGCATCATCATGATTGGGGTAACAAAGGCTTTCGCCTTCATTAGGGGTTGAAGGGTTTAGGAGTTTAAGGGTTAGAGGGAGGTTCACGGTTCCGAAGGAGGTTCCAATGTTTAGAAGAAGGTTCCAGGGTTTAGAAGAGTTTCAAGGTTCAAAGTAGAGTACATGGTGGAGAACTCTTCTCCCTTGTAGATCATGGAGGTCAAGGGTTGAGGGACTAAGGGTTTAGAGGGAGCATAGGAGTGGGAGAGGAGAAAGGTGTAAGAGCAAAAGGGAGGAGGAGGAGGGAGGAGAAGGGAGGAGGAGGATGGAGGAGGCAGAGGAGGAGGAGGAGGAGGGAGGAGGAGGAGGGAGAACGAGGTGGAGGAGGTGGAGGAGGAGGAGGGAGAACGAGGTGGAGGAGGTGGAGGAGGAGGAGTTGGGAGGAGGAGAGGGAGAGGAGGGGTTGCAAGGTTGGAGGAGAGGGGAGGAGGAGTTGCAAGGTTGGAGGAGAGGGGAGGAGGAGTTGCAAGGTTAGGACATGCTTTTGGGTGTGGAGTGCAAGGAAGCATGGACACTTGGAGACAATTGCTTGGAATACCAAAGTAGAACTCAACACAATGTGCCAAAGAGTGTGGGCTTCATTCCATTATGGGGTATTTATACAAGTTGGAGAGCTTCTCTCTATGCATGTAGGAATTGTAAAACATTCTCTCTCTACGTGTAGAACTTGCATTTAGGATGCGCATATAGAAGTTGCATGTTGCATGTAGAACATGCATGTAGGAGTTGCATGTACAAACTGCATGTAGGAGTTGCATGTTGGACTTGCATATTGAGGATTCCTAAGAGAGGTTATTCGTAGCCTTATGCAAGTACAAGCAAAGCTTTGCCACTACTCTACACACACATTCTGTGCTACCTAAGTCCATGTTGGCACAGAGACAACACAAGGTATGAGTGTGTGTGTGCTTAAAAATTAAAACCTTTTAAAAACATGTCACACAAAGCTCAAATAAGGGTGATAAGAAAGTTTTCATCATATGGGTATATATTCAATATCTATAAAACTGGTGCAAAAAGTGTCAAATCCATCAGGTAGTCCATGCTTCGAGGTCAGGGTCCACTTACCTACCACCATCCAAACATTATAGTTTTGTGAGGGAAGATAGGTAATGCCTATAAATCCAAGCTTGTTATCGCTTATACCATAGAGCAAGACACCTATCAAGATTCTGAAATGATCAAATATTAAAAAGTAAAGAAAGGGGGGATCCTACACCCATATAAGAGATATTTAACTTCTATTTTTTTAAAAAGAAGAACAAGGGGGTTATTCCACACCCTTATAAATGAAGAAAATTATTGTAAATTAATGAAACTTATTGTAAATTGGGGGGTAGTCCGCACCCATAACAAACATAACTCACAACACCAAGTGGGTAGTCCGCATCCTTAGGATGAAAAAAAGATTTACCAAGAATTAATTGAAGATGAACACACATAAGAGATGAAATTATTTGTAATATAAATTGGGTACAAAAACAAAGCTAAATAAAACTTGCCTAAGTCTTCACCTAAACACCTAGGGATATATAAGTTCTAGAAAGAACACACCTACATGCCACAAATATAAATAAGTGTAACTATGTAAACACACACACACCTACCTATATGACAATACTAAAGGAAGGCACAAAATTTAAATAACAGGAAAAGAGTGAGATTGTAAAAAAGGAAATGAATGCTAAAATCATGAAAAGAAAATTCAATAAAAAAAGAACATTAGTAAAATATAGTTATACATAAAAGTAGGGTAGATATAAGCAAGAAAGATAGATGCTATAAATATACTAAAGTAGAGAGATATATTTATATAAAAGTAAATGAGAAAAACATGCGAGAAGGACCATGCAAGAAAGATAAGTCAACCAAAATGTTGACTAGGCCTAAGAGCCTTAATGAAAGGGGGCTTATTTTAACAAAATCCACGTGAATTAGCATGCAGATGAGACCGCAATGTGTCATGAAAAATGAATAGGTCACGGCGACCTCAGAAGATGAAAGTGGACCAAGAACAACACTACTAAAAGCTTGGTAGCTTTGTGTGCTACCTTTTATCAGATTTAGGTTGTTTTTAGTGCACCCATCATTGTGAGTGTGACTATATACTCTGTGTATGCTACGATGGCATATCAAGCGTTTGCAGCTACAGATATTGACCTACCGGTTGATTGTTGAAGAGAACCCGTAGAGGAGAGAAAATGGCATGGAGTAACCGGTTATTAGTTCGTATAAAATTAGAGTTGCATGAAGGTAGTGATACCTCAGGGCTAGAATACGTAGAGTGAGTGAAAACATCGTGCACGAATACAAACAAGTATACGAGCTATTCAGGGCCAAATAACGACACCCTGCCATGCCAAGCAATAGAGAAGGTGTAAGCAATGGAGATTGGTAGATGCAGCCAAAGACACGTAGCATATGAAGCGACGAGACAAACAAGCTGTGAATCAAATAAGAGAAGTGCAAATATACGTAGAGTCAATGAGGTAATGATGGTTATGGTGGTAGGAGTCATCCAGAAGAGAAGCACCTTGGTGCTAAGGGAATCCATTCAGAGAGTTTGTGGAACTGGAGATTTTTTTGTGTGGATCGAAGGCGATTGACGATAGAGAGGCACAAGGAGGTGGCAACAGGTAGTAAGTGCAACAAAGGATTTTGAGCAAAGCATTGTAGGCGGGTATGCAAGGGAGAGTTGGTCATGCGATTGGTGGAATGACATACATAAAGAAAAGCCTATATAATATGGCATTGGTTAGGTTGTTGGGGGTAGTTAGGGGTCATGTTGGTTTAGAGGGTTATAAAAAATAGAGTGGATGGGTTAGAAAAGCATATAATTTAAGAAATAAAAAAGGAGGGTTTAATTATGGTGTGTGTATGTGTGCACACGTGACAAAAATATAATAGAAGAAGGGCTAAAAAGGAATCGACCCTAGAGCCAAACTTGAGTGACCCAAAATAGATGAATAGGTTAAGAAGCAATATGATTACTTTGAACCTTGAAGAGAACTTAAACAAAGAGAGGCCGAAATTATTGACCCAAAAGAGATGGATTGGCCTTGGAGCTCTTTGTCATAAGAGCTACAATAGGCTAAGATCAAGAAAGGAGATAAGCCACCACTAGATTGAAATGAGATACCAAAGAGGAGGAGCCTTGAGGGCATGCCACATACCAATGATTTAACACATTAATCAATTCTTATAACTAAGAGATATTGTTCTTAATTGATAAGATCTGGATCAGCATGTGAACATTATCATAAAATTTTAAGCTAATATTAAGAAGGAAATCCAAACACCATTAAAAAGTTCCAAAATCAAGGATTTCTCTCCAAATCATGAAAAGAATCTAGCCAAGAAGTGGAAAAAACAAATCACAATTCATCTCCTTAATTAACAACTAAAATATTTTTAAAGAACAATGTAACCATGAGCTAATTCTAAAATAAGAAAAACTGTTAGTAACAAAAAGACAAGAAGTGAGGATAATAATAAATACAAAAAGTTAAGTTGATCTTAAGCTTGATGCCTACTCTTTGGGTCAATCTCCATCACTTTTCATGCTTTTCTCCCCTCTTTATGTTCCATTCATTTTGACCTTTGCTATATATGCAACTGGATAAAATAATAGATAATAAAAAGATCTTTGCAACACTTAATGTTGGCTAGCCTTGTAGTCCAATACAAGAGGATGGGATATTTTACCAATATTATAATCCCAATTTTAGCTCATTACTTAATTAAACAATATGCTTGCAATGCTTAATGTTGGCTACCCTTGTAAACCAATACATTATTAAAAAGCTTTTACAGTGACTCTACATAGAAAAGGATGGGATATCTTATCCATATTACAAGACAAAAATCGTAGCTCTTTACTTAATAAAAATAGTATGCTGGCAATTGTTGCGCTATTTTTTATGTTTTAGCAAGTCCTACTAGGACTATGATCTACTTAATCTACGTTCATCCTTAGGTCTACTTCTTTTAATTGGACTACAAAACTGAAGCCATCCAAGGAGAAGGTATGTTTGCTCTCTCTCTCTCTCTAGTATAGATCTAGTAGGTACTTAATTGCATAGATCTAGAAGGTATGTTTGCTCTCTCTCTCTCTCTCTCTCTCTCTTTCTCTCTTTCTCTCTCTCTCTCTCTCTCTCTCTCTCTCTCTCTCTCTCTCTCTCTTTGCTCTCTCTCTCTCTCTCTCTAGTATAGATCTAATAGATTTTCCATAGATCTAGTAGGTACTTAATTGCATAGATCTAGAAAGTATGTTTGCTCGGGGTGTGTGTGTGTGTGTGTGTGTTTGCTCTCTCTCTCTCTCTCTCTCTCTCTAGTATAGATTTAGTAGATTTTCCATAGATCCAGTATGTACTTAATTGCATAGATCTAGTAGATTTTCCAAAAGTGTGTGTACTACATTGGTGAAATTTTCGTTGAAAAATATTTAGTATATAAAATTTTGACAAATTTTCTTATACTTTTATAATGTTGAAGACTAAATTACCTATTTTTCCTAATCATGGTGAATGTACCAAGCTTTTATTTTGATAGGAACACAAAAATTTCACAGATCTTTTGGAGCTTTCACTTAGTAATAAAACTAAGACAAAATCATCCTTGCTTCCTAATAAGCAAGACTCAAGTCTTCATGAAAGATCACATAAAAACTTTTAAAAAAGTCCCTATTACATGTGTTCTGCCTACCAAAAGAATCAAAACTTCCTCTACATCTTTGATGCGAAGAACTTTATCCAAATAGGTCAAGTTAAGGAATGCTTTTTCGTACATCACTAGAAGTATGTAAGAGGATAAGAGGTTGAGTAAGGGATTAGGGAGCTATGCTCATTTGTTAATGGTGCTCTTTTGTAATTGTGTTGCTAAAGCTTTGGGAAGCTTATTAGTGCCATGTGGCAAAAGAAAATTTGTATAAAAGAACAAAAAGGAAAGCTAATATACAAACACAAAACATCTCTTCTTATGACATGTCTTATTAGCACCCCCGTTTTTTTAGAGAGGAGAGGTGGGGGAACTTGTAGACCTTCCCTCAAAACACACATAAATTCCACTCTACCCTCAAAACACACATAAATTCCACTCTAATATATGTAGGTAAACTTGGACAAAAGCATGTTGCACATATCAACTGTAAAGCATGAATACTCACACCCACAAAGTCAAAATTGCCTTTATATTTTCCATGGGAAGAACCTTCTATGAATAGGTTAAATCTAGGAGCTAAGGTGCTATGTTTTTTTGTATGTCACTAGAAGTAGGTAAGACGATCACCATACTAATGCCATGTGGCAAAAGAAATCTTGTACATCCAAATATAGGGTGAGGGGTAACATAACCCACTCACAGCTTCTAGGGCTTCCCTCAAACACAATAAGTTCTCCTCTTACCTATGTAGGTAAACTTGGACAATAGCATTTTGGACATATCAACTTTAAAGCATGTTATATGACCACCAAGGATTGAATTCTATTGATAAATGTATAATGATAAAGTCCATAAAGGTAGAATCAAAAGTAAACTAGAGACATATTGCATTCACTAAATTGTCTTTAAGTGAGGCTCACCAATTTAAAAGACTTTCCATTTGCTAAATCCAATCCACACTCTAGCCGAGATGCATGCTAAATAAATTCCAAAACTGTATTGAAAGTTGTTTGTGTATGAGATGTAAAATTTACACCTGATTATAAGACAAAAATTTGGTTTGGAAAAGAGTTGCCAAAATAGGACTATGATACCAAGTTCTCTTTGTCTTACCATTCGATGGGCGTGCCATTGGGCCTAAACTAATGAGGGAAGTTACCTGTGCCTTTGAATGAAATGAAGTTTCTTCCACTACTAGCCGCATTTGTATGCAAATAAGCATGGCCTAGAACCTTGTGCATTTTACAAGGGGAACAACAGAGTGGAATTTGGACCAAGTGGCCTTCGTATGAAATTCATTCCCATGGTTATACAAAACATAGAAATGAGTTAAAAAGGTGGTGCCAAATGGTGTGAAGTCATTAGAAAAATGTTAAAGAAAGCTTTAGCATGTAGAAGCAAAGTGCATGAATGGCATATTTCGATGCATTGAATTTTGGATTCCCAAAAAAATGGTAATGTGTGCTACATTATTTACAAATCATAGTGACTCCATGCCAAAGGAGGAAACAACCCCATGAAGAGTGATGGCATATTTCCATAGATTGACAAAAAAATTATAATGTGTGCTACATTATTTTCAAATTGTAGTGATTCCATTCGAAAGGAGGAAACAACCCCAAGAAGAGTTTTAAAACTTTCCTTTAAATAGTTTCTTCCAATGCCAAATGAAAGCTAGATTTATTGGAGAAAATTGGCATTGAGAAGGAAGAAACTTTTTAACTTTTTGAAGGATGTCACCTGAAAAATGGGAGCATATGCTCTATGGATGTTGGGATCATCATCAAAAGAGGGGCCTGCACAGCAAATGCCAACAAAGCAATTGGTGAAATCTCTAACTAGGAACTAGAAGCTAACATAATCTGCTAGTCTTTTGATGCTATCAAGTGAGTGGCATATTATGTTAGGAGCTTTCTTTCTCTCGGCTTTTGAAATAGAAGTCTATTTAGGGTGAAGATGGTGTGAAGGGTTACCATCCTAGGTGGCCCAATAGGAGGGAGAGGCCTGGACACTGACGGAGAAGATTTGTGTGGAGTCTCACAAAGGAAGATTTGTGTGGAGTCTCACAAAGCCCACCCCCTCGATGGTCAACTCCTCGAGCCGCTACTACAAGATTGAGCCGCTACTACAAGATTGGCCCATTCATCTCCTCCAACTCCTACACCAATCAAAGGTGATGACATAAATTAAGAGAGTGCTCACACCGAGATGGTGTGAAGCATCACACTAGAGTGCCATTCTCCAATTCTATTTCCTCCTACCCTCCATTTCCTACTAACCAGCTAAGGATGTTGCAATACAAAAAGCAGCTTAATAACAAATCGAAGAATCAAAGCAGTTAATCTCTCCATGTTCCAACGAAGAATCGAAGCAAGCTTAAACGAATCGGAACGCACCTGAATTGCACACAACGAGTGATTGAGTGACTGCTGCTGCTGGCTATGGCGATCGCCAGTTGCAATGCAAGGGAAACACGAGTAATTTCCCAAAGCTTTGAAGCTTTCTCCTCCTCTGCAATCGATCCCTCTCCGCCAGACAACGAGAGATTGAGATTGAGTGACTTCTGCTTGCAGCTGCTGGCTATGGCGATCGCAAGCTTGAAACAGGAGCAATTCAATTTCCCAAGCTTTGAAGCTTTCTCCTCTTCCGCAATTGATCGATCGGAGGAGTTTATGAGCTCGACAAGCATCAATTGGAAATTCGTTCGACTATCTATCCGGCGTGAGGCTTGGTGATCCAAGATTTCTGTCCGAATCCCAAATGTCCCAGCAAAACCCACACATGCGTGAGCAGCTCGCCTCCCCTCGCCAGCTGCTCTGTGTGTGGATGCGCATTCTCTGCAATGGCGATGTATATCAGAATGTCCACCCACACTTCCGCCAGCTTCTTCCACCTCTCTTCCATCGGATACCTCTCTATCAGCGTCCTCCCTAGCAACACCCCTGGATCGATCGTCTCCCTCCTCGCCCTCGTCCTCAGCGACTCCGGATCGCTCGCCTGAGGCAGATAATCCTTCACCAGCGCCGACTCCATCCCATTCGGATGCCGGAGAAAAACCCGCTTCATGTCCTGCTTCATTCGAGCATACAGAGGCAAGCTCACATCGGGATCACCCGGTGTCAGCTTCGGATTTGCCACCATCAGATGCAAACAGTACCTCGACAGCCCGATGCTCACCCGCATCGCGTCCTCTTGCTGATTCCGGAAATTGGATTGGAGTAAATCCATCTCGCACACACTCGTCGCCAAATGCCAACTCAGGACAGCTTCCTCCAATCCTGAGTCGCTGGCAGGAGAGAACTCCGGCCCTATCCTTGCTCCCTCCGCATCGAAAGGGAAGCTCATGCTGCGTGCAATCTGCTCCCGTCTGTGAGCCAGAGTCTGTGGAGTCACGTCTGCAAATTTCTGCGCCATCTTCTCGACCAAGTAATACTGCAGGTTGCTCACATCTATGTCGGCGAGGTTCGAAATGGCTCCCTGCTGCTCCTTCACATCCATTATGCGCCGTATCTGCAAGATTTGGAGGTAATGCCAGCAAACGGAATTCATTGCGTCCACAACGATAGAGCGCTGTCCGATCCTCTGGTGCCAATGGCAACGTTTGGGAGCGCCGACGTAGCGGAAGGCAGTAACGATGGCCCTGACATTGAACCTGTGGAAGCTGTTCCGACGGTGATGCTCCATTGTGCTCTCCACAAGGCGTTTCTCCGTAATGTAGGTGCAGGCAAGCCACACCCTGGTCCAATTCGACCTGGCGACCTTGTAGACTTGCAAGCACTCGAGCAGCAGCGCAATCGTTACAAATAGATGAGTGAGGCCTCCTGCGAGGTGCACGGTGCCGCTCTCGCAGCTGATATGCGAGACATCCACTGCTATGAGGTCCATGGACGCCGCGAAAAGCAGCACCACACTCAAAAGCCGAGTGGCTACCCCAATTCCTTGGTACGATCGGCCTGCCGCGCCTTTGGTAAACACGCCATCAAAGAGAAAACTCAGCTCCATATCAATCACCCTAATAATCTTCAACGGACTCACTTGCGGTCCAGGAAAGAAAATCTGTCTGACCTTTTCGTAATCGTCGTCCTTGTGATGGATGCGCAGGTTAGTGAGGCGCCTCCTGTAGATCTTGAAGAGGGCGTGAGCGAGGCACACATCGTTGATGTAGCGAGCGGCCTTCTTCAGCTCTGGGCAGTTGAGAATATCGTTGTAAGTCACCACCGATTTGTTGTCCCTAAAATCGTATGAAGGATTCTTGCTGTGAAATCCATACCATTCCGCCTCTCCTGAAACCAGTAGCGGATGATGGTGTTGAGTCTCTCCTTCCGGGGCATCTAGCGCCATGAATTTGTAAATGGGGCGCGCAGACTTCACAACTTGGGCTGCGCTGCCGCTCCACAAGCCATAGATCCTCTCGGCGTATTTGAAAACCCCGACCATGTATAACAGCACACCACTAGCGAGGTATTTGTGACAATCACCCGACCTGCTCAGGATATATCCCGCCCCCAGGATCTCCAAGGTCATTTTGAAGCCATGTCTCTGCCAGAGCTCGTTATCCGCGGCGGAAAAGGCGCTGATAGAGTCAGCTGCGCCCAGATGGTAGAGCACGATGGGTGCCCAAAGCGAGAAAACACTGTCGCAACCCGCACCGAGCATGTACCCGATTGCATAGGCGGCCAGTGCGTCCAATCCAATGAAGGATACCCAGATTACCGAGTGCAGCAAGGGGTGAGAGAAGTGTTTTCTCACGAATCCGGCGAAGATGAGGACCATCTGCAGCCCCATTGTGACCAGCACGAGAACTGTGATCTGCCATTCCTTCCACGATTGCAGCAAGTCATCTAAGAACGAATGCCCAGAGGCTGAGCTGGGACAGAGTGCCATGGTAGCTGGGAACTGGAGGGCGGAACATGTAGCTAAGCATGAGAGGGAGGAGTCATGCACAGAGAGGATAGAGAATGTATACCAAAAACCAAGTGGATAAACAGAAGAAGAAGAGAGAAAGAGAAAGAGACAGAGAGGGGCCAAGAGATCGATGGCGTGTGCCTGATGATTGAAAGAGAAGCCTGCTCGAGAAGGAGAGCGTAGTCTGTGGGAGAAGCAAGGATAACAGAACAGAGCTATGGAGGCAGAGAGGTCTACAGTGGTGCAAAAGAGCAGGGGAGGGAAGGGGAGGGAAGTGTAAAGGGCGAAAGCAATCAAAAGGAGCAACGGTCACGAAAGATGGAAAAGGATTCGAATTAGTGTTGGCTAAGAGAGAATCCTGTGAGAGTGACTGTGAGCAAGGGCTGCCTGACAAAAAGGGCAGGCCTTGCTCAGACGTTGCCAAACTAGGAGGAAGAAGAAGTCCGATTTTCAAATCAAAATGGATTGATCATTGCACCTCACAAGGATTGGTCCCAACTGCACATTGGATAGTGGACTTTGGACAGTTTTGGACTACACTATTGAAATCAACCATCAAGGCATAGCTTTTCTTCATCTCAGCAATGCTACCTCGTACCTTGGTCCATTGTAGCCACTTTTGCCCAGCTTGCTTCTTCAAGATGAAATGGGCAATGCAAGAGTAGAATCAACGCTAGCTTATCTTGCATTTTCAAAACGAACAGCTGGGCACAGTGCAAAGCTTGGACTTGGCTACTACTTAGTGTTTGCAGTTTTTTGGACAGTGCAAAACAGCTTGGACACGGCTAATTATAGAGGAGGAGCAGCAGGCAGTGACATTAATGCCTTCACATTTCGCTCACCAAAAACCTGTTTTCGGGCAGATGAAGGCTGTAAAAAAAACAAAAGCAAGACCCCCATAAAGCTCTCGCCCACAGCACAGAAGCAGAGAGAGAATCTTGCAGCAGCAGGAAGATGCAATCCATTCACAGTTTTGTGTTGTGGGCTATAGCAAGAAGAAGAGCTCGTGCTTTGGCTTGCCCTTACAGATGCAAGTACTACGAGCCCGCTTTTGCTTGCTCTGGACGACAAGAAGCTTGCTTTTTTGATTGATGATCAGAGCTTTGGATAGCACCGATCTCCATAAGTTTGCTTGCTCATCCTTAACTCGTCATCCATCTTGATCAAAAGCACCATCTCTTCTCTTCTTCCATAGCTCAAGCGCTGCTTCAGCTAACAAGCAACGATCTATGGCTCTTTCGCTGGATTGCAGTAGCCCGCACAACAGCACTATGCCGATCACTGCCCGCCCCTTGTAACGCTTCCCCGTCTCATTCCGCGAATATGGTCCTTGTCGCACCTAAGCCTCCATAGCCCGGATCTGCTGCCTCCCCCTGCCAAATGATTTCTCGCCAGAATCCTTCCACAGATCGCCTTCGCATGCTCCAAACTGACAAGGGAGAGCTCCTCAAGGACGAACTCTTGCAGAAGCGCAGCAACCGACGCTTCCTCCTCCTCCTCCTCCTGCTCCGTCCTCCACCAGGCGGCCTGCACACCGCGTAACGGGTCTTGTGACTGGTCGTCCTCCTCTTCCTTCTCTTCTTCACACGGCGTGTCGCCGAATTCAGGGATGGATGGAGGCGTCCCTCTCGTCTCGCCCTCGCCCCCTCCATCCCCGACGCTACACACGCCTTCTCACCGCCACACGCGACTTGTAAGGCAAGTAATTTGCAACATCGCAACAAATACAAAGCCCTCCGCCACGCAATTGCAATGTGGCCACTCGCCAAAACCATCTCTCTCACACACACAGACTGGGGTCCATGAGGAGAGACTCGTTTTGAGAGCCAGGAATTGTCTGTCAAATGTCTACAAAATCACTAGAGAGCCATCCCTTGGTGCCAGCTCGAGGTCAATGGTGCACAAAATGGGATGCTACTTTGCTATGTGATGCCCGTTTCTTTCACAAGCAAGAGGACCAACTCTCTCTCTTCTTTGCCATAAGTGATGACCTTTTGATAGCCACTAGCCTCACTATAATCTACTTATTATTACCTTTGTAAAGCTTCTATCACGCCTCATTTGGGAAGAGATTGCTCCAAAGCTCTAAGAGCATCTCAATAGTTTAGCCCATATGCCACCACCAACTTTGCTATGTGTGGCTACCCTCATAGATTGTGCTAGAATTCCATACATTCACCAAGGGGTCATATTGTAAGAAGAGGATAGCTAGACTATAAGAAGACTAAGCAATGTAAGGAAAACATTCTCTTTTGGGATGTCTTGGTACCCTTACTTCCACTAATTAATACATTTTTGAATTCTTTTCAATTGGGCGGATCTATTATTTGAGGATGAGATACATTAACTTAGTGTATGAGCAACTTTTCATCATACCAAAAAAAAAAAAAATCATCATATAAAAAACAGGTAAATAAGGCATAGGGGGATGAAATTCAACCTAAAGGTCCTTATGGGGATGATTACTATTACAAATTCAGCCTTTACTCTATGGTATTAATCAGATTTTCTATTAAGAGGCAATCCTTTCCCAAAACATTTTTCCCTTTCCCATTGACACACATTGCTTATAGTCTTTGCAAAGTAAGGCCCCTTAAAAAACCCTAACATTACCTCTAGTAAGCCCTTATAAATGCATTATTTAAAAAAAAACTAAACATCCCGATTTGATTATAAGGGTGGTCAACCCTGCAAAAATGACCATGTTTACAAAACTTGGTCGAGTTATGGGCTGTTTGCCCCCAAGTCGCGCTACCTGCAGCAAGAAAAAGACCCCCTACCTTGGGGCAAACCAGTTGCAAATTTCAAGAAGGGCACAACTCACCAATGAGTCCTTTGTTAAGGCCACCCAGCTCAAGTCATGATGGCCATATGGGAGGTTAGGAACCAGACAATGTTCCAACACAGGACACCCACAAGATTCTATGAGTCGGCCATAGTGGCCTATAAATACATTATTATATGAGTAGTAAGCAACAAGGAGGCAACAAGTAAGATGCTTTGTGGACATATTATTAAGGGTTAGATACATAAAAGTATTTTATGAGGAATGTTGTTTCTATTATGGGTAAAGGAGGCATAGGGGGTCAAGTCCAACCTAGAGGTTTCCTTGCATGCTATTATTATTTCTAATTTAGCATTTAGTTTACGGTTTTTATATAGTTTTCTATTAAGACAAACCCTTATGGTTCATAAGGAAGTCATGCTAGATAAGTAGGTTTAAAAATACATTATTATATGAATAGGAAGCAACAAGTAAAGATGCTTTATGAAAAAACTATTAAGAGTGAGATACATAAGTAGCGAATGATGAACATTGATCCTATTATAAGTAAAGAAGGCTAAAGTGGTAGAGGTTCCTTATGGGGGCAATTATGATTAAAAAGTTAGCCTTTAATCTAAGGGTTTATCTAGTTTTCTATGAAGAGGCAACCCTCATGGTTCCTAAGGAAATGATGCTCGATAATTGTAGATGAAGCAAAGCTTTGTGTTCCAAGTATCGTGGATCAACATAGAATGTTTGTAGATAATTTTCCCTTCCGATTGACACATATTAACCTTCGCATCCTTTTCTTAAAATATCGCCACATAATATGACCTGAGGACACTGAGGACAACCCTCTACGTATAAGGAGATGGATTGCCTCCCTCTTACTTAGGAGGGTGAGAACTTATAAACTTATGCTCTACTTCTTTTACAATATCCTCATGTATCCTAGTGGTAAGACCTTGTGAGTGACTATCAGAGTGCCCCCCATTGCATGAAACTTTGAAGCTATCTCTTTGACCTTTGCTTAATTGGGGTACTCCAATTTTTCACCTAAGAAATCAATTGAATTTCTCAATTGAAAAATAAAGGCCTTTTCAATTATCTTTCTCCTTAGCTATATAACTGGAATTAGAATAGTATTTCCACAAAGCATCTTGCTTGCCACTTTTTACTCATATAATAATGCATCCATAAGCGTACCATGTACCTTGGAAGAGAGGAGCCTCCTTTTAAAGCATGTTGGGCATTTTGCAACATTGTCATATGATGGACCCTGTATTTATTAGTGCAATCTACTATAGCAACAATTGCTAGGTTAGAAATTAAGCAATTGAAAAGGCATCTAGAATAGATGATGATGGTCATCACCTAGTATAAATTAATAGTGCAATCCAATATAAAAGGAGAGGTCTCATGCAAAATACACAATAGTTGTGCATTTCATCATTATATGATATAGCTTTGAGAAGCAAGGGTCCCATCAACACTTAGACTATATGTCCAACTTGACTTGATGATACTAATTGTGTCTTCTTATTCACACATTCACAATATATGAAAATCTTATAGTGGGTTCGACAACAACAACCCAAATAAAAGTTTAAATTTACAGATCCAAGAGTCAACTTCCTAATACCCAAGTACACTCCCCACAATGTTGCCATGTGTCACTAGAAGGCATACTATCTCATATGCTATAGTCTCTTCTATCCTTTGTCAAACACACATGTATACACAACTTGATTCTCCTATACCCTTTAAAACCATTACAAATGGTCTAGTAAACATATAAAATAGATCTTAAATGTATTATAAAGTATTTGGCAACAAATCTCTGTCTCTCTCTCTTTCTCTCTCTCGTTCCCATATGCACCCATACAAATTCAACCTAGTATTTATGTAAATAAATGGTATGTATACAATAGCCTTTTGCTTTCGCAAAAGTGTGATCCCATCTCACATTGAGAAGTCCTCTAGTTTATTTTTCGATGTCATACAACTCTCTAATTAGTATCTACATCTTTTTTGCATGGAGCATGAACAAAATTGGTAAACTAGAGGACAAATCTTAAAAAATAAATGGTGCTTTTAGGTTCATAACCTATTTGAGAGGCCATTTATTATCACACACATATTCTTTCTTGCAGCTTTGGCAGATGTTAGGCTAAAACTACAAGGCTAGTGGTTCTTCTTCCTTTTTCATTAATTGATTAGAAAATAGAAAAAACTAAACTCGTAGGTTAATTTATGAAGAAGAAAGGAAAAACTTTGGCCAAAATGTAAGATGTTACACCTTTTCCTCTTTGTATCCCTTTTGGAATTTTGGAAAGGTCTTACCAAAGCATCTATTATATACATGCACTAAAACTTTTGAGGTTGGCAACCAAAATACTTAAATGTTGGCATCTAAAAGACTTAAAGGTTTATAGCCTACCATCCTAACCTTTTCTTTACAAATCGTCTTTGGATACAATAAGATGGAATTTAACAATAATATTACATATTCAACAAGAATTCTAAGCTTTTTATTAAATAACATGAGAAATCTCATGACATCATCAATAACACAAAAAGTGGTGCACATTCACATGCATTTCTCAATGACGTCTATGATTTTGACTATTATCAATTCTAGTATATCATGACATTGGAAATTAGAAAAAATTCACAATTTTCAAAATCTAAGTTTCGAATCCTAGCAAATGGTAGGGGCTTTTATTTTTGTTGGGCACAGAGAATTTCACCACCTTGATAAGAGTTCCACTTCTTAACAAAAATAACATGAAACTACCATCCCTTATTTTAGCATCACATTGCATGTAGAGCTTCTTAATTTTTGGTGATAGTGCATCTTTTGAAATGGCAATACTTTGAAAATGAGAATTAAACCTTTAGCCTTATATGAAGGCATGTAAATATCCCTTTTGAATCATGAATTCAACCTTGAATTTTGATTGAAAACCTCTTTTACTTACTCCTTAAGGATCAACGATTTCATAGCATTGTTCTAAGTACAAAGAAAGCATAAATGAATTTCTTGTATGTCATGACATTGGAAATTGGGAGTTTTTTGAATCCTAACAAATGGTGTGGAGTGATATTTTTGTTATACTTTCATAACCCTTCAATTCTTAACAAAACTAACATGAGAAGCCCATTCTTTATTTTAAGCATCGCATTGCATGTATAGCTTTTTTATGATAATGTACCTTTGGATGTGAACATACTTGCACAATAGGTGAACCCTTTGACCTTGAAAGATGTAAACTCTAGATTTATAGATGGTTAGCATGTAACATTATCAATTCTAGGACAGCATGACATTGGAAATTGGGAAATTGATGAATTTCTAAAATCCAAGTTTTGAATGCTAGCAAATGATGTGGGATTTATTTTATATTTGGCCATACAAATTTTCACCACCCTAACACAAGTTTCACTATCAACAAAACTAACATGAAATTCAAACTAACTTCTTGATTATAGTGGAACTTTTGACATGACCATAGTACATGATCCAAACCTTCATGATCTAAAGTCTAGATTTATAGATGATTGGCATGTAAACATTTAGTTGATCTCATAAATTCTACATAAACTTTTGATGGAAAGCCTCTTTAATTCTCTATAAGGCTCTAAAGTTTAACATTATGAACATAAAGCATTGTTTTAAGTACAAAGAAAGTCTAAATGAAGTTTGAAGCTTTTATGTACAGTTATTCTCTACATGCATGATAACTACATATGAAGCATTAGAATTTTTGAAATGTATCTCAAATGAAAATTTAAAAATTTTTTATCTCAAATTGTTTTTCTCTTTCATGGTATGTAATTAGGATTTTACCAAGTCTTGGACATATTGGGGGTCATAAGGTCTAGGCCTTCAATATGTAATAATTAGGTTTTCATTTCTTGATCAGATGTCCAACATAATATTTTTGTTAGGCTTCTTATGATTTACAACAAGAAAATATACCTAAATCAAAGTTAAAGACAAGCTCCCATAGCTCACGATGGTATGTCATACATCGATATAGTCTATTAAAATAGGTTAGTTCATCTCTCTCTCTCTCTCTCTCTCTCTCTCTCTCTCTCTCTCTCTCACTTGTTCCCATATGCACCCATACAAATTCAACCTAGTATTTATGCAAATAAATGGTGTGTATACATTTCTCATCTAGCAAATGCTGTGGGATTTACTTTTTATTTGGCCATAAAAATTTTCACCACCCTAACACAAGTTTCACTATCAACAAAGCTAGCAACACAATTTTCACTGTCAACAAAACTAGCATGAAATTTAAACTAACTCCTGAGTATGGTTCACCTTTTGACATGACCATGGTCCATAATACATGATCCAAACCTTGAATAATGTAAAGTCTAAATTTATAGATGATTGGCATGTAAACCTCAATTGAACTCAAAGATTCTGCTACAGGGGACGTTCCACTCCAAAAATAGAAATTATGGGTAGCTCATTTATTTTCATAAACTTTTAATCGAAAACCTTTTTTATTCACTCTTTAAGGCTATAAGGTTTAACATTATTAATATAAAGCATTGTTTTAAGTACAAGGAAAGGGTAAATGAAGTTTGAAGAAGTTTTACGTATATTTATTCTCTATATGCGTGACAACTACATATACTCTAGGATGCATGAAATGCATTCTAAACCAAGTCTCCTCAACCATCAAGCATTGCTTTATCTTGTGAACCATCCGTGTACAATGTTTGGACCAGGGATTTGCTTGTGGTGAGGTCATCCTTGAGCCTTGTTAGAGCCAGCTCAAGCTCTTCAGCTTTTGCACAGTACTTCTCTGCTCTGTCTATGACTGCTTGGCCTATAGCTTGGGTGGCAACCATGATTGTGTGGTTGTTGCATGTGGAGAGCTGTGCCTGGAAGAGATTTGCTGAGACTGTTCTTGCCTCTTTTGCAAAATTGTTTGTGCAACTTGTGAAAACTGTGCCATGGCTTCGAATAGGTGATGTTCCATCAGGTCTGCACATGAGAGCTACTCAATTGACATGTGGCTATATCCACTAGGTGCTCGATACTGGGGTGCACTGCAAAATTGTAACGCTTCTGCTAGGCTTGCCCATGGAGAGGAGGTGTTGATGACGAAGGAGGTGGTCTCTTGGGCTATCGTTGAGACTGAGACATAGGGCGCAATGGGAGTTGCTGGCGTGGCTTTGGCTCCGGGGTGGAGGCCAATGGTGACTGTTTCGTCACCTGGGAGGTCTCAATTATGATGGGCTCCTATTGAACCCTTTTCCCCTTGTTTTGAGGCTCCTCTTGCTGGAGTTGTAGTTGTCAGTTCATAAATTCTTGCATCTAGTGGTCCTCATATTGAGCGAGCAACTATCTTGGGTCCAGACGCACAAGGTGTCCGGCTAGAGTGGCACTGAGCTTTGTCCTTGCTTGCTTGGGCTTGACCTCTACTTCCTCTGGCTTTATCTAAGCCGGTCCAACGGTGGACTTTTCAGCCAACCCATAACTGATTGGTGGATGCTGTTGCAGCAGGTCGTATAGAATTGGCATATAAAGCATTGGGTTGCTGATGAATTTCCCGTGCATTTTGAGGTCGTCCCTCATCTGGCTGCTGTAGAAATAGTCTACCCAATTTGTAACCTGGGGATCCACCAAACACAGCAAGATATTGGGCATGGCGGGCTGGTGGTGGTCCATGTGCTTTACTTGCATTAGCCATTGCAAGGCTCTTGCCGGTCGTTCCACCTCTGGCTTGTGAATGGCGGTGAAGTGGATTTGGCCTTTGCTCTTTTGTCGGTCATAGTGGCAGACTGTGCTGAGGGCCTCCAACTTCTTCTTTATTGTGTACTTTTTGTCGATGACCAGCAGATCGAAGGCAGCATGTACCACGTCTTGATTGAGGTGGTAGGTGTGGGAGTGCCTGTTGCATCTTGCAAGATGCCCACATTAGTGTTGTTGTATGCTTGGAGGAACTCTCCTAAGAGTTTCATGTCTAGGTGGCATGAAAGGAATTCTGCCACTCTATTGAGGCCTACAATTCTTAGTGCATCTTGCACCTCTAGCTGCTAAAGTGCCGCATAGGCTTCCATGGTGTGGTAATGGAGCCCTCGTAGGCAAAGTGCGAGTGAACAACGCATGCATTTCGTTTCGAATTTGAAGAATTCATTTTCGGGATTCATAGGGAAGAGTAGGGGTAATTGAGTAATGAGGGAATCGGTGGAAGAGGAAGAGCGGGAGGACATAAATAGAGTATGCCGGATGGTAGTGGAAGGGGGCAGTGTGATACCTATAGCCATGACCGGTGGGATATTGACTATGTAGAGAAGGAAAGAAGGGAAAACCATGAAGGGGTGGGAAGGTGACTGGGACATAGGAACTTGTGGGGTTCGCCTATGAGGTGTGGGATGGATTGTGAGGCCAGCGTGCAAGATGGCAAAAGAATGCAAAAGGGATGCACTAACCCTATCACCTAGTGCTGACAGTGGATGTGCGTGTGTGTGTGTGTGTGTGTGTGTTCGGTGGTGACTTGTGGGCTACGGGTGTGTCGAGTGATATACCTACCATACTAACTCACCTAGACCTAGACTCGATGATTATGAGGAATGCGGTGTGGACAGATGTCGTGCTACTGCATAGTGCATTAAAAGCCACGTAGAGTAAGTGTCTAGCTTGTTTTTTAACTTGGATGCCAGAGGCACATTGGTGTTGTGACTAGTTATTGCGGAATGGTCCATTGTCATGTGGGAAGAGGGCTCTTATGTGACCGCCCTTGATGCAGAACCTTGCTTTTGTGAGTAGAATGGTACCGTCGGAGATAGTACGATTGCAATTAGTCTCGAGGGTTCACCTTTGAATTTAGAGGTCAATTCTTATGTAACACCTCGCAGTGTCGCGATCAGTTCTTATGTAACACCCCATAGTGTCGGGGTCGGTTCTTGTGCTGCTCCCTTGCTACCTTGGGCAATATTCGTGTTGAGTTGGACTATTCGTGGTAATAGAGCATGTCAGGACTCTGGGGTTGGTTTGCTGTGTTTAGTTCATCTGTAGGTTCTTGTGGTTCTGCATCTCACGTCGACATAGGTTCTTGTGTTGCTACCTTCGAAACCTTCGTGGTTTGTACAATCGTCTTTGGCACCCAGGCGACCTTCTTCCCTCAGTGTTCCAAGTGCTTGGTAGGGACATATCGTTTGGGGGATGTTGTAGTGGAGGACGTGGATTGGAGCTTGGAGTTTGAAGCGTAGGATGGCGACGTGTTCTTCTCTCAGTCATGGATGCTTTCAGAAGAGACGTCTTTGGAGCGATTAGGGACCAGTGTGTTGCTTGGACCACCTCTGGTCATTGGCTCTAGTTGAAGTAGCATTGAGCACAATGGATAGCAGCTTGTACTTGCCACTCACAACTTTCTTGAGTGGAAGATGACAATGGCAGCAAAATGGGCAATGGCACCGGGTTGCCACTGCAGCTGGCCTTCTTCTCCCATCGGGATTGGACTCTTGTCAGGGGGTTGGAGGTGGATGGGGCTTTCGGTCTGCTCCCTTGTGTAACTTCATTGTCATGGGCCGGCGAGGGTGGACCTGAAGGAGTAGGACTGGGTCCACACAGCGAGACTACCACCGTTCTACCACCATTTGTGAGCGAAGCAGTTTGGGTGCACTAGTCGATTTGACAGTTCACGGCATAGCACCAGGTTCTCCCAATATGATCTGTTTGTCCATTGCTTCTGTGGGGATAACATAAAAGTGTATTTCTGCTACCTGGCAAACAATCATTAGATTTAAATTCACAAAACCCAAGGTTTGTATGAGTTAGTTGTTGATAGCTCTCATTGAAGTGAGTGAGAGTTAGGGGTACTTGTAGCTTTTCCCATACCTCTCGAGAGATGTTGTGGCTCACTTCTAGATCCACAAGTGCTCTAATGTGCATGTGTGGGGCTTGAAGTTGAATAAGCAACCTAGCTGGTTCTATTGTTAGCTCATCTATTAGTTCCACCTATTCAGTCGTCGTTGCCTTAAGTAGTGTCATTTGCTTACGCTGTTTGAGCTTAGCGTTATGGGCTCTGGCTTCTTTGATGGCTTGGCATTTCAACCTAGCTATCTCAGCCTTGAGTTTTTTTTCTCTATGGATGGCTTGAAGAGTAGACAGTGTGAGTGGTCCGTAGTATCCTTTTAATTTGCTTCCGTTAAGGTAGCCGCCCATTTTTGTCCCATCAAGGGTGGCTATTTCGCATGCTCCTTGTGGAGTGATCTCAACCACATGGTGGGGACCCATACCTCGGTACTTGAGCTTGCGCTTGGTATTGCAGACATTGTAAAGGAGTGTTAAATCCCCCTCTACCATGCCTTTGTTCTTGAGGTTGCAGTCGAACCACTTTTTGTGTTGGGCCTTTTCTACCCAGAGAGAGTAGGCTGCACATAACCTTGTCTCTTCTAACCTTTCGAGGTCAACTAGCCATTCTACTAATGAATTCTCTATAAGTCTTTCCTTAACGGTGAGTCAAAGGCTAGGCACTACATACTCCATTGGCATCACTGCCTCCACCCCGAAGGCTAGGCTAAAGGGGGTATAGTGCGTGGCCACTTTGTAGGATGTTCTATAGGCCCATAACATTGCTATGAGCTTATGCTCCCAGTCGGTACGACTGGCCTCTATTGTACAAGTTATGATCTTACAACAAGTTTTATTAGATCAGCCAAGCCATTTTCCCTAGGGTAGTATGGCGTTGACTTCCTATGTATGATCATAAACTCACTAGTCAAGATTGCTATCGTTTCCTTCAGGAAATGAGTTCCTCAGTCGTCACTGACTAACTCCAAGGGACATCCAAACTGCATGATTATGTGTTCATATAAGAATTTGGTGATGGATCTCACATCTGCCTTCATGGTAGCTCTCCCTTCTACCCACTTGGGGAAGTAATCGGTGGCCAGGATGATGTATCTGGCCCCTGTTCCCTTAGATGCTTGGCTTATGGGTCCAATAAAATCGATGCCCCATTTCTCGAAGGGTTGATTGGTCAAGATTTTGATCAAGGGCATTGTGTCCACCTTGTGTGGGATTTGGATACATTGGCAGGGGTCCACCATTTGATGAATTCAAATGCATCTCCACAGAGAGTCGAAAACCAAAGGCCATCTTAGAGCACCTTATCTATTGTAACATCAGCAACGAAATGACCTCTTGCGATTCTCGAGTGGGCCTCCTCAATCACATCAATATATTTGTGCTCACACACAC
This sequence comes from Dipteris shenzhenensis, assembly GCF_047967505.1. Taxonomy (NCBI): domain Eukaryota; kingdom Viridiplantae; phylum Streptophyta; class Polypodiopsida; order Gleicheniales; family Dipteridaceae; genus Dipteris; species Dipteris shenzhenensis. The sequence goes on along the minus strand of NC_141607.1, from coordinate 52,947,540 downwards.
ATCTTCACAAGATGCCATCCTTGCCCTTGCGGTATAGTTGGCCTGCTATTAACTGATATGGCATTGCATCCTTAATGATTTTACGGGCTCTATCCTTCTTAAGGGCCTAGCCAAGGGATAGGCCATTGGCCAGGTAGTGATCGGTCTCGACGGCCACTCAGAGATGATGTCGAGGAAGAAGAAAGAAGTGCTAGGGAGGTCATCTTTGACTCCCATTGGGGCTTCACCGTTTGGGATTTTCGATAGGTGGTCGACCAAGACATGTGTTTTCCCTTTATGTACAATGACTGTGAAGTCTAACTCCAAAAGTATTAGCATCCACCTGGTGATGCGTCCAGTCATGCAGGCTTGTTGACCAAGTATAACAATGCTTGGTGATCCACGAAGAAGACAAACTTGTTAGCTAACAAGTACTACCTAAACTTCTTGATTGCATAGACCATGGCCAAACCTTCCCTCTCGTCCCTCTCGGTTGTGGTGTAGTTAATCTCAACCTCATTTAGTTGGCGGCTTGCAAAGTATAATAGGTAGTCTAGGTTATGCTCCCCTGATTGGGCTAACACACACCTGATAGCAAAGTTAAAGGCATCGATATGGACGTGGAATATTAGATTCCAGTCAAGTGATTTCAACACCAATGCGGTGGCTAAGCTAATTTGAGGGTTTTGAAGGACTTCTGGCATTCCTTGGTCCACTCAAAGGATACTAGCAGTCACGTATGATGGGCAGGCTATGTTTGTGTAGAACAAGATGAACCTCTTGTAATAGCCTGTGTGGCTGGTAAATCGTTGGACTCCCTTGGCATTGGTGGGGGGTGGTAACTCCAAGATGAGTTTGATTTTATTATGGTCTGTAGAGATTCCATTCTGAGACACTAGGTGGCCAAGAATAACAACATGTTTGACCCAAAACTGGCACTTAAGAGGGTTTAGGGATATGCGATATAAGTGGCACTTCTCGAGGACGAGTGTGATGTACTTCAAGTGGCCATCCCGTGTCGAGTTCACACAGATGTCATCCGAGAAGACTTCCACAAAGTCTCTCAAATATTGTTTGAATACCATGATCATCATCCATTGGAAGGTGGCAGGGGCATTGGTTAATCCGAATATCATCAACCTAGCCACATACACACCCCACTTAGTTGTGAAGACCATTTTATGTTGGTCTTGTGAGGCGATGGACAAGCCGTCTAGGAAGCTATAGGCTTCCTTTCTAGCTACCCTTTCTAGAACATGTTTCATGAATGGCAAGGGGTAGTGGTCATTAACCTTTTTCAAATCCACACATACTCTAATTTTTACATTTTTCTTTAGGACTATCATGATGGGTGATATCTAGTCCGTATGCTCAATCTCATAGATGAATCCTACATCTATGAGTTTTTGGATTTCCTCCCTCACACTGAGTGCGTATTTGGGATTCATACGATAGGGGAATTAACATACCAGCCTGGCATTGTCTAGCATGGGGATCATGTGCTGCAATACTTCGGCAGTCACCCCTTTCATGTCAGTGTGCTTCCAAGCCATGCAGTCTTTGTACTCTTGTAGGAGAGCTATTAAAGTGTTCTAATTATTGGGTATTGCTTTTTTAGGACCGGGTCAGGATAGGTCTGCTTATAGGAGGACGAGGGTGCCAGACCGTGTGCCTATACCGGCTTGTTTACCTCTGGACTCGGAGGGACCTCAGGGTCACCCTAGGTGGAAGCATGTTCAAAAGTAGAGGAGGTGGCGAGAGTGGCTGTCTCCTCATCAAAACCATCCTAGATAAGTACCTGGTTGTTGAGATATAGAGCTCCACTCATGATATGCCAGGGTGACCGCTGTGCATTTATGTAACCGACTTGTTACCTGCAGATGTGGTTGGTACACCGCCGATGAATTTTAGCTAGATGACAGCTATCTTTATGTACTCTAGTTAGTGGCTCAGTTAGTATGCCGCCTAGGTTAGCTAAGTTTGGTTTGGAACCCACATATAGGGTTCATCTATTCCTTTTGTACTTAGAGAGAGTTCTTTTTGCTTTGACAACTAAGAAGAGGAAAACTATTTTCAGCCTCCACCTTTGTGTGTATTCCCCCATTGTGTATGTGAGAAAGCTGCAAGTGAGACTCCTTACTTCTCTCCCACTCTCTTCACATGGTATCAGAGCTCGGTTCATTATAACGAGCTCAAGGAAGCAAACCAAGTTCACGGTGTCTTGGTAAGAGGATCAGTGTTGCTTTCCTTTTTCGAGTTTGGGAGCAAATCTCTGCAGGTAGCATAGCTGGAAAGTGCAAGAGTGCACTGTCTCAGATTGGGATGCCCTTCGTGGTGCGGCAAGAGGGTAGTATATGCTATGGGATGAGAGGGTGACATTATTTTTTTGATTCGAGGCCATTTCAGGGCCTGTTTTGGTGGCGGAAGTTTTCTGCAGGCACTCAGAAAGGTGCCCTATTTTTGATGTACGACCACTGTTCTGCAGGTCGGTGAAAAGTTACTGCAGAAATTGCATGGTATGCTTATGCACAGAGATATTGGGAGTAATAGAATCATTCTTATTGTCTGTTGATGCAAAATCGTCACTAGGAAGTGATTGTGTGGTCAAATACCACTTTCGTCAGTTTTGCAGATTTGCCTTTGTGAGGCAGAAGTTGTGCTTTTGCAGTGACAGAATATTTTTGCAGTATTCTGTAATCGCATCTCTTGCTCTTTCATAGATAGTCACTAAAAAGCTTGACAAGAACAACTTCCCAGCATGGAAGTTTAGAATGACGAATTTCCTTAAGGGAAAAGGCTATTGGGAGTTCATTACTGGAGCTGAATAAGAAGCAGTTATTCCTAATGTTCCCAATCAACAGGAGTTGCAGGCATTTAAAGGCTGGCATGAGAGAGCCAGGAAAGTTATGTACTGGCTGTCTATCAGTATTTCAGATTCTATGATTGTGCATATTCAAGATGCAAGCACGCCGCCAGAGGCATGGGATACTTTGACAAAAATGTATAGCACAAATATGAAAGCCAGGAAAATGAAGCTCAAGCAGGAGTTGCATAATGTGCAGAGAGAAAATATGAATATCAATGACTACCACATGAAGCTGAAGAAGATTGCAGATGCACTTGCTTCCATTGGGTCGCCAGTGGAAGATGATGATTTAGTTTCTGTGACCTTGAATGGCCTAGGAAAGGATTATGCATAGTTCTGGACATCCATTGCCATCCATGAGAATTTTTCTGATTTTGGGGAGTTGATTGCTCTTCAAATTTCTGAAGAATAGAGAAATGGTGGTGCATCTTCTTTAGGAGGAACTTCAAAAGAAGCTATCTTCTACTCAAATGTTGGAAGAGGTAGAGGTAGAGCAGGCCGATCTGGAGGCCATGGCAAAAATTAGAATATGCAGCAAATTCAAGAAAATTAGTCCTATGGAGGAGGACGTGGTAACCTTAGAGGCAGGGGGAGCTGTTGGCACAGAGTCAACACAAAGTTGCATCACAAAGTTGTAACACAAAGTTGTAACACATTCTCTTTCTACATGTAGAAGTCATATGTAGAAGTTGTAACACAAAGTTGTATCACAAGGTTGTAACACAAAGTTGTATCACATTCTCTTTCTACATGTAGAAGTCGTATGTAGAGTTTGTAACACAAAGTTGTATCACAAAGTTGTAACAAAAAGTTGTAACACAAAGTTGTATCACATTCTTTTTCTACATAAGTTCATGTTGGCACAGAGTCAACAGGAGCCAAAGAGTTTGTGGTGGATGGCAGAGAGGCCAAAATGCAAACAGCAATCTTGAATGCTACTACTATGGTAAAATGGATCATATGGCTAAAGATTACTACAAAAAGTAGAATGACATCATGAATGCAAAATTGCAGTAAGGCAATTATGCATCCTCTAGTAGACAGGGTGATGACAAAAATGAGCATTTGTTTATGGTGCAGCATATGACCAATTCTGTGACAAGTGCAGGAGAAAGCAATGATGTGTGGTATGTTGACTCAAGTGCATCAAACCACATGACAAGTCATGTAGAATGGATGCAGGATGCAAGGAAAATGGAAAGACCAGGATTTGTGGAGACTAGTGATGATACTGCACATCCTATTGTGCAGATTGGTAAAATTCCTTTGTCTATGCAGGTTGGGAAAAAGAAATACATGTCTGATGTATTTCATGTCTCAAATATATATCTTACTTTGGATATTATTACTTTAGTCAAGTGTGACTATGGCAAAGTACTCCATAGGAGTGCACCGAATGTGACGGGGGTCCTAATGGATACTTTGTGTGGTTAGTTGGGGATGTCTGACTAGCTTGTGTTTTGCCATGCTAGATTGTCGGTATTGTGGGTGATTCCATGTTAATACTGATGTCGCTAGTGTTTTGGTGTTGTGCTTGATTATTGTGCTTTGAGTGCGGTTATGTTGGGATCGATTGATTTGGTGATTCGTTCAATTGATTGTTAATAACTAATGTAATTGGTGGCTTGAGTACAGGTGATGGATCTCATAGCGAGGATTGGAGTTACTGCGAGGGTACCGATCGAGGTGTCGCACAGCACATTATATATGGCCATGGGCCAATTTTGTATTTGTTTTATTATTGCAAGTTTGAGCAATATATTTTGTTGAGGACATAATTCATTTTGGGAGCAAAGATGGCTATGGAAAGCAAATCCCTCATTTTTGGATGAGAGGGATAATTTTGGCTCCTTGGTGCTTTTATGAAATATCATAAATACTCTAGATAGAGGAGCGTGAGCCACTCATCTAGGGGGGGAGATTGTACTGCTCTCATGGTGTGATTGTGCTTTTCTTCTCTAATTGATTATGTGGTGAATTTGTGTGTTGAAAAGATTACCTTTTGGTTACAGTGGTATCAGAGCCTTGGTGACGCTCTTGGGAAAGAAGAAGGCTACCTTGTGGCTCATGTGATAAGTTAATAAGAAGTTTCTCTTATCAAGGACGAAGAAGAGAAAGCCCACGGAAAGAAAAGAAAGGGAAATTCTGAGGCTCTAACCATGGTCATTTTGTTGCACAAGAGGGAGCGGGCACAGTGATAGAGAAGTTAAAAAAATAAAATAAAATTCAGCCATGGTTTTGCACAATCAACCTTGACCATTGTGCCTTGACAACTGACGTGAAATTATGTAGTCCAAACTCCACTATCTCTAAAGTTCAAAGCTAGGCACACATTAAAGCTTTGCACTGTCCAAAGCTCTGCACAGCATGACAGCGCCCCACTTGTAAATGCCGCACTCTTGAAAAACCATGTGCACCTCAACTTCTGAGGATCTTCATCGGGTCTGGACTCTGCCAGCCTACATAGTGCCGTTGCCCTTGGGAACATAGCCTTTACAAAGACCAAGCTGCCCATCTATTGAATAGTGCCACTCTATGCTGTGGGCTCTTCAGGATTTTTTTTTAATTTTCCTTTTCATGACTACGGCTCTAGCATACCTTTGTCTCGATTCACTGCGAAGGCTAGCCGCCTCTAAAAGACCTTGGGGAAGTTTCGCTTTCCTGCACATGCCTATCTATAGAGTGCAAGGTCAGCAATTGCTACACATGCGTGCTTGTGACAGCTCGTGGCCTATATTTTTGACCTTGCATGATTTCGCGTGCAAACTTCTGTAGTCCCACAGTCTCACAGGTAGTAGCAATTCGAGTCCAGAGAGCAAGATCCAAGAAATGAGTGCAATCGTTACCGCCTCTCTCGAAGTTTTCCATCTTAGCCTCTGGTCTTTGGGCCTCAATTATTGAGGATAGAAGCACTCGGCTGATCCTATTGATCCCATCGTGTCACACTGCCACTTTTGGGAAAGCAGTTTATGTAAAGAAAAGCCATCAACCCCGCATCGTTATTTTTCATCTTAACCTTGCATCAAAGGTATTATTTAAAAAAAAATCAAAACAAAAAACAAAAAAAAGAAAGAAGAAGAGGAAATTCAACAAGGCGATTGGAGCATGACAAGGCAAAGACCATTGCCAAATCTGAGAAGCTTGAATCAAGAAGGCGATTGGAACCACGAATCACCGAGCAATTAATTGGAGATCAATCGAGCGCAAGATGACTACAAGAGACATCATCGATCACATATCTCCCACTCTAGTCTTTTCTACCTCCTAATCAAAGAGCGAGATAAGTGATTTCCTTGCTTTATATTTCATACACTTAGTATCATCTGCCATCCGTTGTCTTACCATACACTTGAATCACATCTTTATTTCATCCATTTAATTCTCATACACTTCATATCTTTATTTTTCCCTCCATTCTACTTTATTTGTACTTATCACATTATCATGGCACATCAGCCACAACCACCCATGCTCCAAGAGCAGCTAGACGCACTTCAGGCACAGTTGGCCGATGAGCGTGAGGATAGGGAGAGATTGGAAAAGAAAATCAATGGTAAGAAAAAGAAGAGACATTCATCTCATGATGCATCATCGGATGATGATTCCGACGATGATACTATTATCAGCACAGTCAAAGCCACACTGAGAGCACAAAATTCGAGGAAGAAGAGTAAGATAAGTAGAAAAGCTCTCATTTCAAAATTTTGATGAAAAGAAAGAAGCACGCATTGTCTTGTCTTGGATCAGTCAGCTAGCTGATTATTTTTCAAGGGAGAAATTCTCTAAGAAAGATAAGATTGAATGTGCTACAAATCATTTAGTAGAGAGTGCTGCACTTTGGTGGAACATTAATAAGCACAGTAAAAGGTGACCAAAATCTTGGAAGTCTTTTCAAAATCTCATCAAGAGAGATTTTCTTCCCTCACATTTCAAAGCAAAAGCTAGACAACAGTGGGATACTTTCACATAGTTTGATAAGGAAACAATCTCCACATATACTAATAGATTTTGGCAAACGTTGATCCAATTACAGTCCTTAGAGAAAGTTAATGAGCGAGATCAATGCAAAAAGTATGTGGTAGGTCTAAAGTCTAAGTTGAGAGCTGAGATTAACATGTTTCATCCTCGCTCATTGAGCTTTGCAATTTCTCTTGCAATGAATTGTGAAAGGAAGAATGGGATCCCAAAAGAAGGGAAAGATTCAAAACGGCATGTACCTTTCCATAAGAAAAAGAGATTTGATAAAAAGCCTTTCTTTAAATCTAAAAATGGTTTTGCTCCACGGAAGACAGATTCTTCTTCGAAGCCAAATGGTGGAAATTTTCCAAAGAAAGAAATAAGGTGTTTCAAGTGCAACAAGGTGGGACACATAGCCACTGAGTGTCCTGAAAGAAAGAAGACCCTGACGGTGAAAGTGCACATGATTGACGATGAAGCAGCCAAGCAAGAGGGAGGTAAGTACAATTGTCATGCTCTTCTAAAGATGAAAGGTTTCATTAATGGTAAAGAAGTTGTTATTCTACATGATGATGGTAGTACTCATGATTTCATTTCAGAAAGAACCTTAGCAAAGCTAAACCTAGAGTCTTTCCCACCTAACTATAAGGTCAAAGCTACTTTTACCAAAATAAAGTACAATTGTACTAGAGAAGTCAAGAATCTTGAAATCTCAATCAAACCTTACAAGGATACATGAGACTTTCTAGTGGCACCCCTACAGGGAGTGGACATCATCTTAGGAATGCCATGGAGACATCAATACAATCCTAAGATAGACTATGATTCACATCAGATGTGGATTGAGAAGGACAGACAAGAAATACGTCTAAAGGGCTCAATGAAACTTGAGATCAGTCCTTTACTCAACCACACACAAGCCAAAAGAGCAATCAAAAAATGTGAGAAGACATATCTAATTTTGGTGAAACGGTAATGGCTACTCAACCAAGCACTAGGCCTACACACCAAAAGTTTCTTTCTTAATTTTCTGGTTGTTTCTTAGAAGATTTACTACTTGGACTACCATGTTCTCGACCTGAAGATCATGGGATAGAAATCCTACTGGGCAATACTCCACCTTGCAAAGCTCCGTATAGAGTCAATCAGCTAGAACAAAAGGAAATTCAAAAGCAAGTGGAGGAATTGATAGAGAGAGGATTGATAAGACCCAACAGTTCTTTTTATGGAGCACCTGTCTTATTAGTCAAAAATAAAAATGGAACTTATCGAATGTGCATAGACTATTGTGCACTAAACAAAATCATAGTGAAGAACAAATATCCAATCCCTAGGATTGATGATCTTTTGGACAAATTGAAAGGGGCTAAGCTCTTTAGTAAGATAGATCTCAAATCTAGCTATCATCAAGTTCGTAGGGTGGAAGAGGATATATACAAGACTGCCTTTAGAACTCAAACGGGACATTATGAGTTCTTAGTTATGCCTTTTGGGCTAACTAATGCTCCAACTACTTTTAGTAGAATGATGAACTGAATCCTTCTTAAACACCAAGATTGTGTGGTAGTATTTTTTTATGATATTCTGGTGTTTAGCAAAGATGTTGAGGAGCATAAAGAACATCTGAAGCTAGTCTTTTCACTCTTGAAAGAAAATAAACCCTAAAAAGAGCAATTTCTTTCAAGATCAGATAGAGTATTTGGGTCACATTCTATCCACCGATGGGATTCGAGTAGATCCAAAGAAGATTGAGTGCATAATCACATGGCATAAACCCCGAGATATACATGAATTAAGATCATTCTTGGGATTGTGTAGCTTTTATAGAAAGTTTGTTAAGAATTTCACATACATTGCACATCCATTGACAGACTGAAGAGAGGGGAGAAGGGAGGGAGAACGAGAAGGAGATGGAGAAGGGAAGAGGAGAGTGAAGGGGGATAGAGTGGCGAACACAAGGGCACTACAATGGAAACAAGAGAACACCCAAAACACTCTTGGAAGAGAAGAGGGAGCTTCTATTCAAACTTGTGCAAACAACAATGAAGACCAAATTCAACACTTTGGCCTTTTATACATGTCACCTTTTGAAGGGAGAGCCAACCCTTTTCCTTTTAGCACTCTCCCTCTCTTTACAACCCAAGGCTCTGGGCCCATAGGGTGCCAAGGCATACTGCTATTCTTTCCATCTCTCCCTATTAGTGGAAATAACACTTGTGTTAACCATATAAGAGCGCTTGGGACAAGCCTGGCATTAGGAGGTATTCCTAATCGCCCCCCAAATAGCGCTTGTGTTAGCCTCGTGCCTTCAAGGCTTAGGCTATTTGGGGCTCAAACTCCTTGAGCGCCCTTAAGCCTTAAGCCATATGTGGTTCAAACCCCATGCATGAGGCTCAAAACCTAGAGTGGTGAGGCTTAACTCCCATGACACACTTAACTGCAACTTGCAGCTAGAACCTATCACTTGAAAGCTGGAGCATACAATCTGTGCACGTGGCCTACACTTTTTGGCCTTGGGGTATTTGGGGCTCAAACTCCCTAAGCTTGTACTGTACTCCTCCCATGGCTGTAACCATTGAAGTAAATCATGAATGTGCACATTGCTTGCAATCTTTGACCTTGGGGTATTTGGGGCTCAAGCTCCCTGAGCTTGTACTGTACTACTTCCATGGCTATAACCATTGAAGTAAATCATGAAGCCTAATTACCTCTAATCACTGGTTACCACTGTAATATGTGGATGTTAACAATGCCCCGTTGAAATTGTGCTAGATAGAGGAACACATTTTGTCAATGAGGTAATCCAAGAACCTTTGACTGGCTTTATCGTGATCCATAGAAAAAGCATACCTTACTACCCCCAAGGCAATGGACAAGCAGAGTGCATGAACTTCAAGAAAAACCCTATATATGGTCCATCTAGGATGATAGAATGAACTTGTGTGCATGAACTTCAAGAAAAACCCTATATATGGTCCATCTAGGATGATAGAATACCCCTATTTAAGCTTATAACGGTACCACCAAAAGTGTACTACATCCTCCCTTTCCTTAAATCTAATAACATCTCATTGATATATATTAGAGCACCTTCAAATATTTGCAATTATTTTTTCTTGGCCATGGCCTAAAACTAACCATAATTCAGGCTTAGTTCATGATACACTTGGTACATGACTAATTGTAACTAGTCAAATGTGTATGTGTGTGTTCCTTTCCTCTTTTCTAATCTTAAAGTAAAAGTTAGTATTTCCCTCCAAACATCCCCCCCACTAACCCCCCTTTGTAAATGGTAGGCAGGTCCCCCTAACTTATATTTAAGATTGGGAAAAAGTAAAAAGGGCCTCCACCCTAATGTATAAGCTTAAGCCTCATCTCAAAAAACCCCCCTATTGTACACTCACATGATATCATAAGTTGCCCCTTGTGAATCCCCGAGCTACACAAAGATCCCTTGAAAGTGATCAAAGTTATAGATCTCATTGAACTGGCAAAGATTGTCTTTGGAATCTACTCTTCAAGAGCTTTCCAATGATATGTTACATGAGGGGGTTTTAACAAAAGTTTGAAAGGGTTGACCATGCTCCCATTTTGAGATCTTTGCAAAATGGAACTTAGGATTTTTCCAAATTCACTATGTTGAATGAATGCAAGTAGTTGGATTCAAGGGGTCGATCCTTAACCGTTATACGGAACATTTGACTTCAACAAAGATAGTTCTTACTTGAATACCTGTGCCGATTCAGTAGATGATGAAGGACTTGTAACACAGTTACATTACAACTTGATAAAGAATTAATAGAAAAGTATAAGCAATACATTAAAAATAAAAACATCATATAAGAATTGAAAATTTCATAACAGGAAAAAAAACAACATATGACAAAGGAGATGCTAACATAACAATACGAATTGCATATTATACAAAGATATTCAGAATACAACCAAAAGAAATCGAGCTTAAATTCTACCCCAATACAAGTATAAAGTCATTAACAGGAAAATTCAGCAAGGAAATAGAAGGCACTCTTGCCGTTGCTATCTTGAAAGACGATGGAAGATGAGACATTGAAAAAACTACAATCTTCTATGTGCAAGTTATCGATGGTGTGAATGAAACAAACATTGAATTGGTAATTAGCTTTATTTCTTCAAAATATTTGCTTGAACCTAATCCAAGATTATACTAAAGCTATGGTATTTTTTTCCTTTCTTGGAATTCTAGATTACATTTTTCTCCAAGACAAAGACTAATGAGCTACAGTCGAAGGATTTTGCCATGTGCACTCTCAAAAACATACATATAAGTATATTCAGTAACAAAAGAAACACTCAGTTTTGAACACTTCAATATCCTTGCTCCTGTAAATGATGCTACAATACAAAAAGAGCTATTACAAGTAGCAAGACACTCGAGAAGGCAAAATTCTTACAGAGAAGTATGTTTTTTAATGTGCTTCTACATTTACGACAGAATATTAAAATGTGAATGTGAATGCACTCAACATGTTATCTGAAGGATAACAAAAGATAAGATGGATTTTTATCTTTATTTTGATCTTTGCAATATTTCAAATCTCTTTCAAGATTGCAACTTCTTTTCTAGCTACATGTTCCTAGCAAAATGGATCTTTGTCTTCACTGATTCCTTGTATCATTATACTTTTATCCATCAATACAATTTGTTGAGTTGTGAGAAGTCAATTTACCATGTAATTGGAATGCAAGGAGAATGCAAGCTTATAATCTGCTTTATTAAGTATGGCTTCTACTATTATTAGATTTTAGTTTGCTCATATGTTTTTTCAACTTACAAAATGTTAACTTATGATTATTTGTTCAAACCCAAATTAAGATAACCAATGCCATTCAAATTTACACATAGTGTTATTTTCTTTTAAATTTTTGGCGGTTTGCCTTTATTCTAGTATTTGATTCCAATTTATACAATCTCCTAGGTAGCAAAATTTTAACTGCATTACGTTGCCATAAATATATGTAAAATCATAATCGATAGTTTCCTAGTAGCCCTTAATAACAAAAACCATGATGCAACCACGTGCATTCATAGTTTCTCAACATTAGATATACTTTCAACTTTGCATGGAGTATATACAAGGGAAGATCACTTTCATCGTATGCGATTATTAGCTTCAGCTAATGGACTATGGGGTGACCATTTTTGCATTTTTTGGTCAGCAAGGTGCTTTGCTTGTTAAATCATGCTTTGGTTCTTCGACTCATATAAAACCATACATCACATATGCCAATAAATACCACATGCCTTCCTTCGATATTTTATATGATGACCAATCAAAATATGTAGGACACTTTGAGGCATTAATACATTTTGAACACTCTATACGGACAACATGCAAAGATCAAAGCATAACACAATTGTCCTGCTATATCCTCCACTTGTGTGCCATTGATTCTCTTCCCACCACTTTCTAAAGTTGTGTTGGACTAGTTCTGTGAGATCTTGTGCCTCCATGATACCTTTTTGTGTGAGGTGGAAGCTCTCCAACTTTCCCTTCTTTGTTTATATTGGGAATGTCGTTGATCATGTAGAAGGAAGTTATGGCATTGTACCACATGTCATGGTCAAGAGTTGTGTCCTGGTGGTTGCAAGTCTTCTTCTTCATGGGGGTGTTGGTCGACCTCTCTTGGCCTTCGTCTTCATAAAGCCCCTCAACATCGGAGAAGCACATGGGATTTAGGATTTATACCAATGAGTGGTATCTATGTCTTTGGGTCCCTCCTCCTACTTGAGAGGCTGCTATTGCATATTCATGGTGCCATGCTATGAAGTGGAGGGTTGTGAGGTGGGGTTGATGCTGGTGTTTATGCCTATGACGGTGGAGTTGCATCCACTACCAAGTGATGTGTCAAGCTAAGTTGCAATAATTCGTTCAAATTTATTTTTTGATCCAAAAAACGTGAAAATTTGCAAATCTCTCGATTTGACATGAATCCAACGTTTTTGATAAATTTATTCGTACGAATAACTTATTTGTACAAATACATTATTGTTTTTGAATCACATATTGTACCATTGAATAGATAATTAAAACCACACATTTTCACTTTTTACAGCTCCTCAATCCAAGCTATGGATCTCAAGTTATGGCCATGGCTATGTCCATGGACATAATGTGTGATCTACAACTCAGATCAAGGAGCTGTAAAAAGAGACAGCATGTAACTTTTAATTATCTATTCAATGAATTTATTTTACTTTAATAAAATATTTGAATTAATAATAATATTTTTTATATTGTAGTTAGTATGGTATTTATTTAGTAATATACTCACTATAGACATATACAAATGATGTACTACCAAGTTATCGACATTAATGGTTTATAACTTTATTTCATAGAATTTATTCATAAAAAGATGATTTGCATAAGAATAAATGTTAATTTACTCACATAAGAAATAACTTTATTTCACGAAATTCATTCACATAAACTTTTTTCACATAAGAAATAAAGTAGTATCTATTCACATAAGAGAATTACAATTACAAAACAAACAATTTGCTTATATATTTTTTCACAAAACAAAGAACATTTCTTTTGTGAAAGAATGCAACACAAACAATCACATTTCACACAAATAACTTAAATTAATACAAATAAATACACAATTTACAATTTACACAAGAGATGAAGATCTCAAACAAGAGATTCCAAGAACTCTAACAAACAAAAACACAAACATAATTTACATGAGATTCTAATAAATTTAACAAACAAAAACACAAAAGCAATTTACATAAGAGATTTTAAGAACTCAAAAACAAGAGATCCTAAGGACTCTAATAAACAAAACCACAAAATCTATTTACACAAGATATCCTAAGAACTCTAATAAATAAAAACATAAAAACAATTTACACAAGAGATCTTAAGAACTCAGAAAAGAGATCCTAAGAACCCTAACAAACCAATATATATATATATATATATATTACATGAGATCCTAAGAATTGTAACAAACAAAAACACAAAAACAATTTACATAAGATATCTTATGAGCTTTAAAAAAAGCTCCTAAGAACTCACACAACCAAAAACCCAAATTCCATCTTATTTTAGACCTTAGAGATTGCTTGAGCAATCTAAGAGGCATTCCTTGTTTTCTTTTTCTTCTTTGATCTCTATTGCTCAACTAGAGAACCAAGCACAAGATGAGCAAAGTGCAAACAACTATTGGCCTATATAGGAAAAATTATTACTATTATTAGCTTTATTCGTACAAATAAGTTCTTCATACTAATACCTATTCATACAAATACTTTTTATTAATACAAATATTGACTGGTGATGTGGTGAATTGTGAAAAACACATGATGTGGCAGCAAATTTTTGCCCATTTTTTTTCCCAAAACGAATTATTCATCCAAAATTCAAAGTTTTTTTGGATCACATTCCACTTAGGTGTCAGGCTATGGTGGTGGTGGCTGTTGTGGGGTGGAGATGAATAGATTCCAAGCCGCATCCATATCCTCTAGCTGTATGTCTATTGGGTATGCCACGTGAGAGTCATCAAACTATATTATGCCCGTTTGAACTCCATTTGAATCATCTTTTAAAGGGCTTAGAGGATATTATTTTACAAAATTATTGTGTGAATAGGGGGATACCATTCGCTACCAGCCCAAAACAGGTAGTGGAAAATATATTCAGCATCAACCAAACTTTTGCATCCATTCGAGACTTCTATGTAGAGTATCTAGATTGCAAGGGTGGTCTTCAAGGTGGATGGATTAATAAGTTCTAGTAGGAAAGTAGCCATCATGAAGACTAAGGCCATAAAATTGTATACAATCAGGTGGTAAAAGAGGGTTCATACCATTGTCTAGGATGACATGTTCAAGGAAATAAGCCATTTCTATTAATGTATGGGCTTGAGTGGTGGTGTGGCAAAAAATATGTTTGAGGTCATGCAAAGTGAGTGTATTGTAAAAAAGAACATCATGTGGGAGGATGGTGGCAGAGGTTGTGCACAAAAAGTAGTGAAAAGTGTCTTGGACTTTATGTGCAGTGAAGCAAAGGGTGGAGGCATGGGATGATGCCACAAGAATCCTTTTATGGAGTTGATCAGGTTTTTGTTGTGGAGGGGTTGATGCATGGGCTACCTGCAGGTCTGTTTGGAGTGAAATGATTTGTTTTGCTTATGTTGCTAGATCATTGCATGCAACCATTCAATCAGCACGTCTTGCTGCTGTTGCACTTGGAGTTCCAAGGCCCTTTTCTCCTTTGGACGTGGGTGTGTTACTCTTGATCTAGAATTGCATGCCGTTAGAGTGAATCCCCTAGGTTGTGTAGTTGCATAGTTGCCATCCTACACAATTCTGTAGTTATATAGAGTTAAATGAAAGTAGGTTGAAATCAATAATCAAAATCAATACTTGACTATAATCTAGAAAAATAAAAGTTATTGTTCGACTGTAATTTCACAAGGTAAAAATGTGAAAGTGAATCATTATCTTATTGTTCTATGTGTATCTTATTACATAAATATTTGGTTCCTGCGTAAAAAGATTACTGAAGCAAGAAGAACTTGTGGAAAGTCACAATGGATATATAGGTAAGAATGCAAGCATACAATATAGAGATACTAAAATTGGAACATATGTATGTAACTTAGAGAATTTAAGTCATCTACTTCTGAAACATTTTGCAAAGTATTTGGAACTATATATACATGATGCTAAAATGAAACTTTTTACAAACATGATTTCATCTCTTCTATAGATCACATTACAATGCTTTCACATTACAATGCTTTGTCAATGTGATGCATTGTTAGGATCTCTTCCATTGTAGCTCTCTTATTCTGATCTTTGTTACATAGACTATTGTGACAATCCATCAAGAGATTGATAATAATTCCCATCATTTATAAGTTGTCATGTAATGTATCTGCACAATCTACAATAAAGGTAGCTATTTGTTCCAATAACCAGCCCACAGCAAAGGAATCTGAGTTCCGTCACCAGTCACCCTTATGTTTGGGTCCTATTTAAGCACTTGCATATAATTCTGGTGCGAGCCAAGGATATCTATTTGAGGAAACAAACATCAGATCTAGCTCATGTTTATTCTTGGTCAAATGTAAACTCTTTCCCTAATCAATGATTCCTTCGCGTATTGATTTATCATCACAGGTGAAATCTAAAACATTGTTGCAAGCATTCAAGTCGGTATGCATGAAATTTTGCTCATGTACTGAACTCAATGCACTTGCGATAGCACTTGTAATTTGTAAAGCATTCTGGCAAAACAATCGTGCTCGCAGCTTAGTGATTGGAGAACACCATGAGAAGCATGATCCTTCTAGAGGATTTTGTTTCTTTATCCAATTGATGTATGATCTAGAAGACAAAGGGAGAAACATGAACATATCATGGATATTGTTGCCATTGAAAAATGGGCTAATTAGCCAAAGCTCCTTGTCATGTATGTAGCCTATTGCTCGACATACAACTCTATGTATCACACTCATTGCTAACTCTGTCTTTAGTGTTTAGTGATGAATGCGCTCTTGCATTATCCTTTATTGTAATCTTTTGCCAGCATAGGATAATGGTGGCCTAAAAGTTGGAACACCTTGATCTTGCACTCAGTACACTCTTCCTTCTACTCCACCAACTAAATATTCATGAGTTGCCAATGCTGTTGTGGAAAGTACATAGTAGAAGAATACAACTCAGCAAAATGAGTGCATAGTTCAATATGTGCCCTCCCTTCAAGGTCTATAGCATTAGTGTTTTCCTCAGCTCCACTAGCCATCTTAGTGTAATGGACAAGAGCATTAGTACTTGCTTTCCCTATTGATCCTCTCTCTCTGATATTTTTCCTATGGATAGCTGAATGTGATTCTTTCCAATGAATTGTCCATAAATTCAATTTATTATGTCCATTAATAGGCAAGATGAAGTGTTTTGCACAAGTCAATATTTGTAATTGCTTTGCTATATCTCCAAGTACTCTAGGAAGAAATCAGTTCACTATCTCATGGATCTCAGGTTTTAATACTTATCCACGCTCTTGCCAAGCAATGTGTTGGATCTTTCCCATGGCTTCCACAGGAAGAGTAGGGTATTCTCAGTATGTGGGGTTCCAAGGCTTTTTGTCACCTACAGAGATATTGAGGTCGTTTGTAGTATATGTGTAGCTTAGGATCTTGAGTCGTATTCCGATGAGAGACGTAGGCTTAAGTGTGGTAAGAAAACATAGTGCATGCATGTGTGAAAGAAACGTGCATCATCATGGTTGAGGTAATGAAGGCTTTTGCAGGGTTTAGGAGGAGTTTAAGGGCTAGAGGGAGGTTCAGGGTTTAGAAGGAGGTTCCAAAGTTTAGAAGAGGTTCCAGAGTTTACAAGAAAGTTCTAGAGTTTAGAAGAGGTTCCAGGGTTAAAAGGAGGATCCACTTGGTTCAGGGTAGAGTACATGGTGGAGAAATCGTCTCCCTCATAGATCATGGAGGTTAAGGGTTGAGGAACTAAGGGTTTAGGGGGAGCATAGGAGTGGGAGAGGAAGAAGGTGTAAGAGCATGGGGGGAAAGAACAGAGAGAAGGAGGGAGGAGGAGGAGTGAGGAGGAGGAAGGAGGAGGAGGGACGAGGAGAGGGAGAGGATGGATTGCAAGGTTGGAGGAGAGGGGAGGAGGAGTTACAAGGTTAGGACATGCTTTTGGACATGGAGTGCAAGGAAGCATGGACACTTGAGACAATTGCTTGGAATACCAAAGTAGAACTCAACACAATGTCCCAAAGAGTGTGGGCTTCATTCCATTATGGGGTATTTATACAAGTTGGAGAGCTTCTCTCTACATGTAGGAATTGTAAGACATTCTCTCTTTGCATGTAGAACTTGCATATAGAAGTTGCATGTAGAAGTTGCATGTAGGAGTTGCATGTAGAACTCGCATGTTGCATGTTGCATGTAGGAGTTGCATGTAGAACTTGCATGTAGGAGTTGCATGTAGGAGTTGCATGTAGAACATGCATGTAGAAAACGCATGTAGAACTTGCATGTAGGACTTGCATGTAGGACTTGCATGTAGAACTTGCATGTAGAACTTGCATGTAGAACTCACATGTAGGAGTTGCATGTAGAACTCGCATGTAGGAGTTGCATGTAGGAATCGTATGTAGAACTTGCATGTAGAACATGCAAGTTGAATTTCTAAGAGGGATTATTTCTAGCCTTATGCAAGAACAAGCAGAGCTTTGCCACTACTCTACACACACATTCTGTACTATCTAAGTCCATGTTGGCACGGAGAAAACATACTCCCAGATCCATTTGATTACCCATCCTCGGGTTATGGCTTATTTTGATTTCAGAGTTGGGATGCCACCATGTGCATAATAGAGTGGCTGTTGAGCTTGTGGCATGTGAGTCGTTCCAACTGTAATGCTTTTGCACCATACAATTTGTGGTCTGTGTTGAGAGTTGTGGTGCCATGAGCACATGTAGAGCAAAGGTATGAGCAAAGGATAAGCTGCCACATGGCATAGAGGAGATATCCCACATGTGAGCAAGCAAATGGATGTAAGTACCCTCACCTATAAAAGGGAGGTTCATTTGAAGGAATATCAATCAAGCACTTTGCACTATCTCAAGATTCTCTTTATGAGTCCAAGTTAATCTATCTTGGAACCTAATTGACTTGAGATACATGTCATGAGCACTCTCTTCATCATGCTTGCACTTAGGTTGCATCCTCCTTAGATTAGTGTTGTATTAGGATGTTGTCTTAGTGACTAGGAGAGTAGGATCCTCACTTTGTCATGGTATCAGAGCTTAGGTCTAGTTCTCCTAGATTAGTTTTTAGATTGAGGTTGAGTGTTCTCTTTTAGTGTTCATTCTTTCATTCTCCCGTTGAAAGAATTCCGTCCATGAGAGTTGAAGATTTCCGTTCAATTCTTTTGTGAGAGTTCCATTGTGGAAAAGAGAGAGCTCTTGTGAGTCCACTCTTTGTGCTTAGAGAGAGAGATAGGGAGATATTGCAAGAGAATTTGAGAGTGTTTCTTGAGTATTCATTGCTGAGAGAAAGTCTACTCCATGAGAAATAGAGTGAGAGACATAGGCGACTCTCCAATGTAACAACTCTGCAATGAAGTCTCGACTCACAAGCAAGCTCCATCAACAGCATAACAATGACCTCCTACGCCTCCAGCTGTAGCAGTAACTCTCACGTTTAGCCGACAACCTTCATGCTCCTAGTGACCCGACGGATAACCTTCAACGAGCTAAGGAGCATTGGTATTGACGATTGCAGCCTTGTCAAGCCCTCCACTGCAGTCATCAACGATTCGATCGCAACGGCTGACTCCTTCTATGACCCTCAAGGCAAGGCGGCCTCTATGCGACGACTTCTGAGCTCCCCCGCCATTCGCTCCTATGATGACACGGGCTAGCCGAGCTTCTATGCCTGCAGCACCTCAAAGTCTTAGACCAAAGCTTCCTTGATGCTCCAACGACGCTTCTGTGTGTCCGACGCTTCTGTGTGTCCAACGCCCAGCAACGCTCCCTCGACACCTACGGCCTAAAGACTGTCCACAGAAGCTGTTGCTGTCGGCTCTAGCAGCATCGGACTCTCCTCTGCGCCGTCGACGCCGTTTCGTCTTCGTCGTCGCCGTCGTCTGCAAGCTGCCCTCAAAGCTCTCCTTTCATTTTCTCTAAGGTTGGACCTTAGGACACGTGGCAGCCAAAGACGAAGACACGTGGCAGATAAGCCACTAGTCTACAAAGGGCCACGTGGCAAGATAAGATGGTAATGTTAACTGTGGTTAAGTTAACTGTTCAGGTCAGTTAAACCCTAGTACAGCCTAAGTAACTGTGGTTAACTAAACCGGGGTAATTGGTCACTACAGTGCTACCCAAGCACAGTCCCTTTGTAAGCACAGTTTGAATTCTGCATGTGAAATCCTGTGCCACATCATCAAAGACCCCTCTTCTTCACAAAAGCTCCAACAAGCCATAACTTGCAATCCAGGAAGAATTTGCTCACGCTCCAAAAAGGAAAAGTGATCATCTTTTTGAGCTCTACGCACCTGTCAACTCAGTTTTTCTGTATGCAATTAGACACTGCCAGATTTGAAAGTATCATCAAACTGGTAAGACCTTTGCAATGGCAATCCGCACTCCAACTGTTGAGAAGTTCACCGGGGATGGATTTCACACATGGTCTACACAAATGAGATATCTTCTGATGCACCAAAAGCTTTGGAAGATTGTAAAAGAAGACATATCCACTGCACAAAATGATGCTTGGAAGGAAAAAGATGAAGCAGCACAGTCACTCATTGGATTGCACTTGGGTCCAAACATAATTCATCATATAGACTCTAAAGATCATGCCAAGGATGCATGGGATGAGTTGAACATAGTGTTTGGTGCAAAAGCCAAAAACCAAGAAATTCATCTTAAGATTGAATTCTATGGTATGCACATGGGCTTCAATGAATCCATGGCACAATTTGTCAACAAAATCAAAAGCATTATGACTCAACTAGAGGGCATAAATGCAAAAGTAGGAGAGAAAGATGCACTTGCAATTCTCCTTAAAAGCATGCCTGCAGAGTATAGTGCATTGACAACCACTTTGAAGAATTTGCCAGATCCAAAGTTTGAAGAATGTGTATCCTCTCTTCTCGAAAAAGAAAGAGAGTTAAAGGCATCGACATCGACATCAACATACAACAGCTATAATGAAGAACAAGCACTATTCAGTAAAACATCAGTGAAATGCTACCATTGCGGAAGGATGGGTCACTATCAAAGTGACTGCAGATTGAAGAACAAACCAAAGTGTCACCATTGCAAGAAGCTCGGACACAAGGAAGAAGATTGCAGATTGAAGAATCAACAAGTCAACTACGCGGAGTCATCATCAAGCCATGAGCCAAAAGGTGACATCAATGGAATGTATTGAAAAGCAAAAACCTTGCCAACCTTGCCTATTATGTTTTGTAATCAAACCTGACCACCTGAGAGTAGCTATGAAAGCACCCAGGGGAGGTATTGACATGTAAACCACACTTGACCACCTTAAGTAGCAATGCATGCACTAAGGGGAGGTGATGGATTTGTAACTCACATCTGACCACCTTGCAGTAGCCAAAGGATTATGGCACCAAGGGGAGGTGTTGAGAGTTGTGGTGCCATGAGCACATGTAGAGCAAAGGTATGAGCAAAGGATAAGCTGCCACATGGCATAGAGGAGATATCCCACATGTGAGCAAGCAAATGGATGTAAGTACCCTCACCTATAAAAGGGAGGTTCATTTGAAGGAATATCAATCAAGCACTTTGCACTATCTCAAGATTCTCTTTATGAGTCCAAGTTAATCTATCTTGGAACCTAATTGACTTGAGATACATGTCATGAGCACTCTCTTCATCATGCTTGCACTTAGGTTGCATCCTCCTTAGATTAGTGTTGTATTAGGATGTTGTCTTAGTGACTAGGAGAGTAGGATCCTCACTTTGTCAGTCTGTAGTCAGGAAGCTGATCTCCTCTTAAGGAGGGGCAGATGGATGTAAAATTCAGAGGGGATCTTGTTGCTGAGGTTGCAGACTCTGCCATCGAATCTTGTTGGGAAGAGGTTTGGAGGGGGTCTCATTGTTGAGACTGGCATTTCTTGCTATCTTGCATACATGTTGGATGCGATTGCACCCGTATCATTGAGCTTGTATATAAATTTGTATGCAAGTCTCATATTTTTGCATTTAGGAGACGGCTGTGATGTTTGGCGGGGGTTTCATTGCTAAGGCTGCAAACTCTTTTGCCAATTCATCTTGGGTTTTGGCATAGCTTCTTGTCCTACTTGTGAATTCATTGCATGCTTTGATAGTATGGAATGAAAGTGTGTGATACTATTATTGATGCAATCTATTATGTGCCTATGCAAAATCATGTGAATGCATGTGATGTATCAATTAGGTAGGGACTAACTATATGCTTATTTGTGGGATTTAATAGGGAAACTCAGACTCAATCATCCCTAATACAAAATTGATTAGGTCTTCCTAAATGTGCAAAAACATGCATATGCTAGTGAGTGTGCATGTAACAATCTAGTGCAAACTATACGTGCAAAAAAGTGCATATGCTAGTGAGTGCGGATGTAAAAATCTAGTGCAAACTATTGAAGACTTGGGGTTCCCAAAACTTCATTATTGTTAGCGATGGCTTGCATGATGATGTTATATCACTTCAATCGGCTCCCGTTTATGGTTGTGTTGAATTGGACTCCGTCCAATGTTTCTAGCAGCATAAATTGAACTTCAGATTCTTTTAGTGGTCTTGGCATTGCTATGGGGACACTGCCACTTGTGTAATTCTTAAACTACTCCAGCATTTCTTGAAGATGAGTTGATGGTGTTGAACTAGCTTGACATGTGCCATGTGTACGGGGTGGCATAGTATTATAACCAATTTGTTTGGCTCTTGGAGAGCTTTTCTTTTCTTTTCTTTTATCTTTTTTTTTTTGGTGAATTCTCTTGATCGATCTTCATATGCACATGTGGCTTATACTTTCTAAACTTCTTACACAAGGAACTGTGGGATAACTTTTCCACTAGTAAGGTGTTCCCAAGGAAGGGTTCATTTGTTGTGCATACTCCTTCGAGTTCCTTAGGGGACCATTGGAGAGGCAGTGGTTCTAATTTTGAGGGATCTAGCTTTGCAAGATACAATTTGACAATCCTTGTTTGGACTCATTTGAATTCATTGAAGTATTCAGCCTTGGCTTTTCTGCGATCCTCCTTCAGCTTTCTTGTGGGATCTTTTGCTGTTATTCAACTTTGGAGGTTTAATTTTTGGAAGCTCAACTGCCATTAGGGCATGAAGAATGGCTAGGTCAGTGTCAAAGATTTGATCTTCCATTTTGGCATTCTCAGCCTTAGTTTTAAGGTCCCAAGGGAAATTGGATTCATCATTGATATGGGTACCTTCTTCAGGTTCATTATCCCTCTCGAGGTCAGCCATAAAGAATGGCACCTCTAGATCGATTGGTTCTTCATGTGCGAGTGAAGGATCTACCTGTAGCACCTTAGCATCTATCTGTGAGAACATGGGGTCTAATTAATGGCAGTTGTCGATGCTTGCCAATGATTGTATCCAGTTATTGACATTGATTTGTGAATCGCCTGCTATGGCATGCTGTTACAGGGGAGCTGATTTGCTTGAGTTTGTCATTGAAGATGTGTCATCCAATGCTCTAGGCACAATTGGTTTTATAGCTCCTATCCCCACATTCACCCTTACTGCGGTGTCGCAATTCTGGTTTGTCAGTCTATCAGTTCCCTAGTCATGGAGGACTTATGCTTCCCATAACCAAGGACATCCAAGTAAGATTTGATAGGATTTTTTGGCGAGATCCAAGCTTGTGAATTGAAGGGAAAGTGGACTCCTGCGACCTTTGTTGACACACCATTCACTATTCCCAAGGGTTTAGCCTGTGAATCATCTACAAGGAGTATGTTAAAATTATCCTTTTTCATTGGTGGGAGACCCCATTCATTGTAGAGCCCCTTTTATAGGACCATGCACTATGGTTTGGACTTCATTATATGCCTTGTGGATCAAAGGCACAGTAATGTTGTGTATGTCATCTCTCTCACCCATCCGCATACGGATATCTTCAATGTCGTCCATAGGTAAAGGGGGATTTGTGAGTTCAATCTAGCCTCTAAAACTCTCCCAGATTGGGACAATTCCATAGGAGGATTCCAATAGGAATCGACATAGGGCAACTTAGGATGCTAGAGAGTGCGGCTCCTTCAAGTTGAAGTGGCGGTACATTATGTTGTGGAGTCTGTTGTTGGAACAAAGGCTCGAGTACAGTATCAATACTTTGTGGGACCAAGTCATGGATTGGGTTTGGTGCTTGCTGCTCAGCCTTTAATTGAGCTTGTTTCTCCTCCTCAAATTGAGCTTGTTCCTTGTGTACCCATTGTTGAAGTGCCTGAAAACGAGCCTTCTCCACCTCTGCATTTGGGTATGGAGCTTCTTTTATTTGAGGCTCGGGAGTTGATGTGGATGAGCCTAGCTACTCATTGCTTGACGGAGGTGGAGACACTTGTGCTTACTTTTCAAGAAGTCCTTTTGGTTGGATTGGAATGTTAGGGTCCTTGGTGGCCTCTTTCTGCTAGCATGTAATTACATTCATAGGTTGTGATATTATGCTTGTCGGCCCCAGACTTTGATGGTCCACCCCATGATGCCAATTGGGACATCAGGCTTAACCTCTATTTGTTGTGCGACTTTATTTTTCATGGGACAATCCATACAGGCATATCCTATGCCACAATCTCTATAGAGTGGTTGGAAAGTAGCGGGGCTACCACGATGAGGGCACTCGGCGATCCAGTGATTTTCTCCACACTTGTAGCATTTGATTGGTGCTCGATATGTATTGGGTTGAACTTGATTTGCTAAAGTGGTATTAGACCCTTTGCACCTTCTACATAGTACACTAGGTACTCTGCTTCATACTCAAATGGTGAGTCTACTTCCTCTGCATGCAGTTGATGTATTGGAACTATGTGAGGACCTGGATTTGGTGCTCTTGGATATGGTCATGGATTCAAATTCTTGAGTAGTTGCAGGAGAAATCCAAAGGGAGGAAGAGATGATTCTTGAACGCTCTCTAAGTCTTTCTCAATGTAACGGGATTGCTGAGGATGAATGGACGATGGGTGGATGGCTAGGTTATTGCTGCGAGATGGGCTCGAAATGAGAGGATGGGAGTAGGGTGGTGGTCGATGGAGAGGGAGGAGTGTGTTGCATAGGGCTCGGAATGGGGAAGAGAATCGAGGCAAGATGTGAAAGATGAAGAATGAGGAGGTGGAGTGGGTTTTTATAGGAAATGGGTGTACATTTAGGGTTAAACCCTAAACTCTTCCCGAGTCATAACTTTTCATGGTTAGCTCAGTTTGCTCTTCTACAAAAAGGTAAAATGATCGAAATTGCAACTCTACGCATTCGTGTCCACTATCTAGCATGATTGTTTATCAAGTGGCTTCTTTTTAAGAAATAACAAAAATTTCTTAAGGTAGTAACCCAAGGTTAATGGTTGGGGTTGATATGTTTGGCTAGAGTTGGAAAAAATTTTACTCTCCTTGTCCTTGAGTGTTATGTTCGTGAAAATTCGTAGTATTTTGTTTTTTACACATACCTACATATGTTTACTCATTTCTTGAGACGCTAGTCTCCCCGGTAGCAGTGTCAAATGTTCTCTTTCCCATGACTTCCACAGGAAGAGCATGGTATTCTCAGTATGCAGGGTTCCGAGGCTTTTTGTCACCTACAGATATATCGAGGTTGTCATTTGTAGTATACGTGTAGCTTAAGACCTCGAGTCGTATTCCAATGAGAGACGTAGGCTTAAGTGTGGTAAGCAAACTTAGTGCATGCATGTGTGAAAGGAATGTGCATCATCATGGTTGAGGTAATAAAGGCTTTCGCCTTCATTGGGGGTTGCAAGGTTTAGGAGGAGTTTAAGGGTTAGAGGGAGGTTCAGGGTTTAAAAGGAGGTTCCAAGGTTTAGAAGGAGGCTCGAGAGTTTAGAAGAGGTTCCACAGTTAGAAGGAGGATCCAAGGTGCAGGTTAGAGTACATGGTGGAGAACTCGTCTCCCTCGTAGATCATGGAGGTTAAGGATTGAGGAATTAAGGGTTTCGAGGGAGCATAGGAGTGGGAGAGGAAGAAGGTGTAAGAGCATGGGGGGAAAGAAGAGAGAGGAGGAGGAGGAAGGAGGAGGGAGGAGGCAGAGGAGGAGGAGGGAGGAGGAGAGGGAGAGGATCGGTTGCAAGGTTGGAGGAGAGGGGAGGAGGAGTTGCAAGGTTAGGACATGATTTTGGACATGGAGTGCAAGGAAGCATGGACACTTGGGACAATTGCTTGGAATGCCAAACTAGAACTCAACACAATACCCCAAAGAGTGTGGGTTTAATTCCTTTATGGGGTATTTACACAAGTTGGAGAGCTTCTCTCTCTGCATGTAGGAATTGTAAGACATTCTCTCTCTGCATGTAGAACTTGCATATAGAAGTTGCATGTAGAAGTTGCATGTAGGAGTTACGTGTAGAATCGCATGTTGCATGTTGCATGCAGGAATTGCAGGTAGAACTCGCATGTAGGAATCGCATGTATAAGTTGAATGTAGGAGTTGCATGTAGAACATGCATGTAGAACTTGCATGTAGAACTTGCATGTAGGACTTGCATGTAGAACTTGCATGTAGAACATGCATGTAGAAATCGCATGTAGAACTCGCATGTAGGAGGTGCATGTAGAACTCACATGTAGGAGGTGCATGTAGAACTCGCATGTAGGAGTTGCATGTAGGAATCATATGTAGAACTTGCATGAAGAAAATGCAAGTTGGATTTCTAAGAGGGATTATTTCTAGCCTTATCCAAGTACAAGCGAAGCTTTGCCGCTACTCTACACACACATTCTGAACTACCTAAGTCCATGTTTGCATGGAGACAACACAATATAAAAGTTTTCAAATATTTGCTCTCACATTTTATTTAGCAAATGTTTGGTAGTTGTAATAGCTCTAATTTCCTCATTGCTCAATCCTACGACATGCTGGAGTGGAAACTTGTGAATGAGCATTTGAATCTCAAATTTCAAGTATGTTCTTTCTCTATCTACAGAGTTTTTGTGATGCATCATTGCATGATGATCGAAACCAATCAGCAATCATTATATAAGTACTCTATCAAGTAGTATGAATAATAAAACATAAAATCTTCTCATCCTATAATGATGCCGGACAAAGTATGTGCAATTAAACTATTAGAATGCAAAATAATATGTGAGTTTAGCATTAGTACCATCAACATTTGCATCATTAAACATCAAACAAGTAGAAGCTTATAATATAATATATAATCTCGTAATATAATATACAAGATTTATTGTTATACCAAAAAACAGAGTAGCCAAACTTCTAAGCGATCAAGTTTGAGATCTTCTCTAGGTCCGATTTTGCACAGAGTTCATCTACAGATAGAATATGAGCATTCCAAAGTCTTTTGGATATGCCATAGATTTGCATTAGGTGGATCGGTCTGCAAAGTTTCGAGACTAGATTTCAGGATGGGTTCTTAGTTGTGTCTGCAATGTACTTAAATAGGAAGAGAGTTCATTGAGCTCGGCCTTCTCATTTTGTTTTGTTTTGAGAGCCGGCTTTGCTGTGTGAGGCTTACACCCACCATTCTCATTGAGCCCGGCCTCTGTCAGCATGTTGGAACAGCAAAGATATGAAAAGATAATGTGTGGGCAATGACTTCCATACATAGAAGTTACAAAAAGGACCACAAATACAAGTTACAAAAAGGACCACAAATACATGGGATGATGTCGTAAGAATCTATGTGAACTCCTAAATGAATGAATTATAAACAAATCCTAAATCCTAAATGAATGAATTTCCATATCACTAAATAGGGAATTGATAAAATGTACATACATTTAGAAAAAAAAAATTATAGTAAATAGCGCTAGATATTTGATAGTAGCATAAATTACATGTAGCCTACATAATTGTTATCTACCTTTGAAACTTTTAAACTTCAAAATTCACACCAGTTACTAATTACTAGTTAAGAAGATATTGTCAAGCTAGGGTGAGTTAAAATATAAAACATGTAACAGCATCACGTAACCAAGATGATCTAGATCATCGTTTATGATCACAAGATTGTTATTGAGATGAACCGACTAGTAGAAATGAGCCATCACCCACATAACAATCAGCGCTACTTGCTTCTATGTACGTGTATCTGTATATATATGTACTAAATTATAACGAGCCAATTTAAACTAGCAAAAGTGAGTTATCACCCAGTCCTGATTGTATACTACGTAAATATATACATCACTCAAAGCAAGATGATTCTGACCAGCATATGCGAGCTATCACCTAGCTTTGAATGATAAAAATAAGCATAAGTAATGTAAACATATATATAGACATCTCTCTCTCTCTCTCTCTCTCTCTCTCTCTCTCTCTCTCTCTCTCTCTCTTTGTTTCTCTCCTGCTTGTTTTCTTTTTTTCTTCCTTTAGAAATCAATCAAAGCAAAGTAAGTTCATCTTGTTGATCTACTTAATCTTGATTAATAGTTATACAATTGTAGTATGTTCATTTGTTTGCAAAGCAGCATTAGTATTAAATTAGTAGTAGTTATATGTCGCTAGCAAACGTTACTATTAAATTACTAGTAGTTACTAGTAAGGAATATATCATCAGGATGATATAGGTTAGAACAAACACATGCATGCACACATACAAAGACACACACAAACACACGCAAACATTATGCATGTGGTTAATATGAGCCTTTTCTAAAAGAATGGATGTATGATGTAACTTGCTAAAAAAAGAAGGCCTAACACATTATGCATGTCATTAATATGAGCCTTTTCTAAAAGAATGGACATGACTCAAACAACACTTAACCACATTCTCCGGTCTTTATGTCTCTCGGGCAAATGCAATTCTACAAGTGGTTCATGTGGGTCTTTGTGGCCCCATGCACATTGCATCGCCACCTTATACTTCCTACTACTAATTGATGATCTCAGCTCATATGCCAAAGACTTCTTCTTGAAGCAGAAAAGTGAACTTTTTCAAGATTCTAGGAATATCACAAATGGGCCGAGGTACAGATAGATTCCACCCTAAAAACTCTTAGAACTGATGGTTGAGGCAAATTTTGCTCTCTTGCATTCAATCAATATTGCACGACACATGGCATTGCACGATAGATCACTATCCCCAAAACATCATCCCAAAATCTGATTGCTAAAAGGAAACTTTGCACCTTGATGGAGTCTACTCACTCCATGCTATCAAATGCAAGCCTTCCACATCCATACTGGAGCGAGACTAGGGTGAAGCGGTATCCACAACATGTTACCTTCAAAACATTACTTCATTCATCCGGTCTACCAATAAAACTCATCACGAACTCTGGACTGGTAAAATTCCCAACCTTATTCACTTACGAGTCTTTGGATCACCAGCATTTGCTCACATTCACTACTACACACAGACCCTATTGCAATGTTTAAGTACCGATGTTTAGTGTGCGTAGGGTGCTAATCATCAGTATTGGAAGCGCACCTCGTGAAGCATCGCTATATAGCAACTTTAGGCAAATGTCGCTATATAGCAAAGATTTCTAAAGTCGCTATATAGTGACGTTTATCAGAATTGTAAGTGTTGCTATATAGCAACATTGGGATACTTTTTTATAGCGACATTTTACAGGAGCTTTTTTTCTCATATCGACCTTAAAAGTTAGTTTTCTCCTCGTTTTCTCCAATGGCAATTTTTTTTAAATTTTCATACATGTTTGATCTTTTGAGAGAATAAAAGTATGAGAAAATGTACATCAAGTCTTTGAAGCTCATATATTCATGCCCAAGTTTGAGATGAAAAAAATCAATGAAGAGCATTTACATCAACGGTTTCATCTTGAGCCAAGTCTAAGGTGCCAAACAAGTCTATCTCTAACTCTATACCGAGTTGATCTCCTATATCGTCATCGTACTCTAGCATCATACGTTCACCTAAAAGTACTTGATCATCTTCTTCAATAAAGTGTGGTGATTCTTGATGATCGTTGTCTTCTTCCTCAATATCATGATCTCCATCTTCCTCCCATGCGATGTCATTATGCGCATCTTCCTCTTGGCTCATATTTTGGTCTTCATCTTCTTCACTAGATTCATTTGGATGAATTGGATCCGGCATTGATAGTGGCATCTCCATATCCACATCTCTACCTTCAAAAATTTGCTTACTTCATGGTGCAACTTGGATCATGTACCACCATCTTGGATCAGAACGATCCGGATGAAAAACCACCTATATTGAAGATGGGTGCCAAATGTTGTCAATTATATATATGAAATTATGCTTAAGTACATGTATCAATGGATCTTTAAAAATGAAAGCTTCGATTAATTAAAGCATTAGTATGCACATGCTCACAGTGCTCGGGAAGAACAAAAGTATCACTTTCATCGGTCCAAAGTTTGGTGGAGTCTATTGCAAAGAAACCGCTACTAACTTTTCTCACTATCGCATGGGGACCGTTGTAAATAGTTATAAACCATTTTACATCAAGAATGAAAATACTAAATCGTCTGAAATCAACTTCATAGATTTCGCATATGGTTCCACAATAATCCAATTGTGAGGAGAGAAGATTGGTATCCAAAGCACTTGCTCGGCTATCTTGTGTGAAGTTAGCCATGACTCCACAATCAAATGTGACTCTCTTTGAATTGATGCGTTCCACACAAAAATGTCGTCCATATGACCATAATGCACTGTACTTTTTGTACTGTAAAAGAGCATCATTAAAACAATGACGATGCATCTATTTTATAGCATATATTGTCACAAATAATTACTTAATTACGTCAAGAGGTAAGAAACTTACATGCATCATACATCCAGATGATAACTCTCGCTCATGCTCATTTATTGTCTCTCCATCATGTTCGGCTTTACGTAGAGCCAGTTGTAGCCAATCAAGTGACATGTGAGTGGGGAGAAGAGCCAGATCCCATGGTTATGGTTGCGATCGCCTGTACATTACTTTGAATCTCATCCTTACATTCATTCTTTCTGCTTTGGCCGTTTCATATCTCTCAATCCACTTCTGCATCTTCTTGCTATTGAGGATACAAAACTTATTGAATTTCTCTATTTGCTCTTCGCTCATCTTTCTTTCAATCCCTTTTCCTTGGGGAACCTCGCCAATGATGCGATCATCATCCTTGTTATGCCAAGCTTGTGGCATATCGGGATCCGTGGATGCAAGAAACTCGGTGATATATACTAATGACTCTTGCACAAGCCATCCCTCTACCATGCTTGCTTATGGTCTTGCTCTTTGTCTTACGAATCCCTTCAAAGTTTTCATAAACCACTCGAGAAAAAACATCCATCGACTATGAATGGTACTTGCAATAGCCACCTCATCAACTATGTCCACAAGCAAGTGGACTTGAGTTGTCATAATGCTCGAGGGAAAGTGCTTCTCAAGCAAGCATACGGCTTCGATGGACTTCACCCTAGCCTTCTCGATGCTCGATAATAGCCAGACTTAGGATTGTTAGAGCGGCTCCCCACGTGGGCTAGCAGGGCTATCCCAACTCTGCTGGCAGCTTGTTTCACGTCCCCGTGAGCTTGGATGCCTGCTGGACTCAGCATTTGACTGCCAAGCCAACCTTCCCAAAATCCTCATCTCCAGCCCAACCTTGGGTTGCTAGACTAGAAGAAAAGATTTCAAGCTACATTAAACGCAATTTTGGGCTTGTGAAGAAACTGGACATACCAGTTTCTTGCACAGTGCAGACTGAGCAGTAGGTTGAACTTGTGGACTTCGTCATTTCTTGGTAAGATGTGACACAGTTGAATTTTCCCAATGTTGGACTATGGCTACTCACTGGGCAGCCCTCCCTAGCGCTAGAGCTGGCATGGGGAGGTCCTCTTACCATTGTTGCAAACAAGGGTGTCTGAATAGTTAACTATCAGCACCTCTTCTTTTTTGGGTTTTTTTAAGGGTCAAAATGCAAGATTTGAATTGTTAGGCCTTCTTTTTTTTTAAGCAAGTTAAGCCCATAACACAGGATCACCAGAATGGATCGCTTGCTCTTAACTTGGATGGAATGCCAGTCACCTGAGGGGAGCGAGCACTTTTGGAGAGGGTGGAAAATTTGGGATGACCCAAAGATTGATGCCACAAATTGGAAAGAGAGGGAGATGTTGATTGATCTAAATTGGCTTGAAAAATCAAGATGTTGGTCCGACCAAGTGGATATAAGCCAACTAGATACCAACTGGTCCGACCAATTGGATACAAGCCATGGTGGATACCAACTGATCTGACCAACTGAATACAAGCCATGGTGATTTGGATTGTGTGACATTCTTGAACGGGCTCTATTGAATTTGTAAGTATGCATTGTTTGCCTATGAGGTCGAGTGTGTAGCCCTCCTCGATGAGAGAGGACTCGGACACCAAGCTTTGGAACCAAAAGTATATTGTGGAGGATGAGAATGGGTCCAGTGGAAAGTTCTACCTGGGCTGAGCCATATTCTATAGCTTTAATGGGACGATCATTGCCAAGATACACAGAGAGAGGAGTTGGGAGTTGTGGCTCTAGTATCAATGTATCAAACTGTGTGTTCCTTAGAAAGGAATTATCTTGGTTCTGTGGTAAAACAAAAGAGTCGAATGGGTGGATCGACTGTGGCCACATTTGACTGATGGCTGGGAGCTCCACAACAACACAAAGCAACTATAGATGCACTTGATAGATGCGTAAAATAGTCGGCACTTCTATAGGTGTTGCTTGAATAGACAAATTACGGGTGCATCTAATAGCGTGTCTAACAGCGTGTCTATTTGTGCATGTATTGACACGTCTATTAGCACGTCTACACTGAGAAAATATGGGCCCGTCTAACACTGCATCTATTTGCGCATGTATTAGCACATCTATTAGTATGTCTACACTAAGAATTAGATGCGTATTTGGATGCAAAACAGAGAGATTTCAGTGTACATCACTGCTTTCCAAACATTGCCCATGATTACTAAAGCACATAATTTTAACAAAAACATCAATGCTTTTTTGCAAACCCACATATACAAAAATTAAGTGAGGTGAGGAGAATGAGACAATATGTAAAATAGTTTTGCTAATATCAATGATGGGATACGGTTCAATCTCATCCTCAATGAGATAAACCCTTGCCAAACTATCTACTTCAAAATCCAAACAAGTGTTTAGATCTACAAATACATTCGACCCACTACTACTTGTGCTACTCATGTACTCATCAAAATCAGCATCACCAATGGTAGGCTCGTTCTCATGGGTAATGGCCTCAATATCTGTATCTCCTATCTCATGATCATCCTCCTCTCTCGTATCACGGTCATCATCACCTCCATGGCCATGATCATCCTCCATACACTCCATATTAGTAAATGTACTATACATCACTTTGGAACGTGGCATAATAGGTATGACATGCCACCATCTATTATTATCCACCATTGGTTGATAGACAACCTAATTCAAACACAAATACAATCATGTTATTTTCCTTGCATCGAAGGTATCATATATTTAAAAGTGAGTATTTTTATATGTGTGTACAGTACCTGTTCACATTGTTACGGTAGTACTAGTGTGTCCTTCTTACTTTGCCAAAACTTTGTGGAGTCAATAGTTACAAAGCCACTTGCATGGTGTTTGATTGTTGCATCAGGGCCTCTTTCTGCCATGTCCTTAAACCACTTTACATCCAAAACATACACAAAGAAGCATCGAAAGTCAAGCTTAATAATATCTTGGATTATGCCACAATAATCATCCATGGCTCCATTGGCTCCCTCAAAGCTAGCAATGACGCCGCAATCTTGTGTGTTTCTCTTATCATCAATCCGTTGTGTTCAAAAATGCTTGCTCTCACACCATATAGCATTGAACATAGTGCACTACACCAAGACAAAATCAATTAAATAAGAAATCTAAATTATTGAAAGCTCCTAACTTATGCATAACATTCTATATACCGACCTTGCTCATGCATCCCCTAGCATACTCCCATTCTTCCATGGTGATATGCATCCCCTCGTCTTTCTCTGCTTTCTCCATTTCGTTAAGTAGCCAATCCACATGAATATCCTTTAGAAGTGCTCTTAGATACTGAGGGTATGGCACACGAGATCCGTGGTGTGTACGAAAGAGGGCCCTTTCTTCTTGTCTTCTTGCCTTTGCATCCTCGTATCTTGTCACCCATCTTTTCATCACATCACTATTAAGCACGCAATAGAGGTTGATATTATTAAGCAACTCCGTGTCTATTACTTTGTTGCGTCCTTTCCCTTGAGGCACAATAGAGGTCATCCTTAGATCTTCATCATCTCTCCATAGTCGTGGGAGAGAGCTATCCACATCAATAAGAAACTCAGAAATATATACAAGTGACTCTTGTACCAACCAACCCTCGGCCATGCTACCTTCGGGTCTTGCATTTTGTCTCACAAAACCCTTCAAGGTCTTCATGAAGTGCTCGAGGAAGAACAACCATCGTGCATGTATAGTACCGCATATAGCAATCTCATCCACCAAATGCACTATGAGATGTAGTTGGCTTGTGAGAATAGAACGTGGAAATGTCTCCTCCACTAAACAAACCACCTCCACTGACATAACTCGAGCATTCTCAAGCGTGGTGGGATCTATTTCCTTTGAGCTCACATACCTAGAAATGAAAAAGTACACCATATTAGCAATATGAACACCTTGTGGGGAGCATTGATATGCATCACATTTTGTATCATGTAAAGTACCTCACAAGCTCGCCCATCTTGTAAATACAATCCTTCACATCCTTTGATGCACTACGAGGAATGCTAGTAGGTAGTATGAACTGAACACATGAGGAATGGTCAATTAGTTGGTTCTAATTCACTCACAAATTTGAAAGGAAAAAGATATTATGCACATAAAATACTTACTTGGAGCATCTTATGCCAATCATAAGATTTCAAGCCATATAATTGCTCTACACCCATAAATGAGGAAAAGCACTTGAGTAATTGAGCCACTAGCATAATTCACCATATTTGTAAAATAGACTTTAAAGCTTACTTGAGTAATGCATTCAAACTTGCATTGCTCCATCCATAGATGGTTTGCAAGTTTAGTAACTCAAGGGAGGCACGTAGAACAGACAATGTGCACCCCTCAAATAGTGGAGTCGATGCTGCGGTAAAAAGATCATCCTGCTCCATGCTATCATCCCTCCCTTCGGATTGATGGACATATAAATCCTGCACCATA
This sequence comes from Dipteris shenzhenensis, assembly GCF_047967505.1. Classification (NCBI taxonomy): domain Eukaryota; kingdom Viridiplantae; phylum Streptophyta; class Polypodiopsida; order Gleicheniales; family Dipteridaceae; genus Dipteris; species Dipteris shenzhenensis. The sequence continues at coordinate 52,912,819 of NC_141607.1, read as the reverse complement.
TCATCAAACACCTCCTCCTCCACGGCTTCATGAGGTAATGGCAGACGGCTACTATCACCATCACTCCATGCATCTGTAACGGTCCATCCTAAAGATCCTACCTCATATCGCCGATGCTTCGCCTCCTCATGACGAGCATAGGGCAAAATATGCAGGTGTGGCACTGCATCCTGTATCAAATTAAAATGGGATCATAACTCAAAACATATGAACACCCATAGGTATCTCAATCAACCTTAACTCTTTAACACTTACCATGTTTACGGTCGCATCCCATTCTCCATACTTTGAGATGTGACTGAGTGTAATCCTGTGTGCACAATACATGTTTCCTTGACATCGATCATACATACATTTGATTTTTTTCTCCAACCACATTTTGCGATGGTGGATACGGAGGGATTCATCCTCACTGGAGCTACTTGTTGAAGATGAAGACATCCTACAAATAAACCACCCAAAACATTTGCTCTTGTATCAAATATTTAATCTTAAAACTCTGTGGCGCATCTAATACTGTGTATGTTCTGTGGTACATGTCTATAGGCACATCTAGACTATGTTGTAGATGCACAATTAAACACGAATTTAGATGTATATATAGACACGCAATTAGATGCGCTTATAGATGCAATTTTCAAACCTACTTTTAGCATGCTTCCTTTTCTTCACATACTTTTAACGTCACGCGGTTTACTTTGCTATTAACAGACATAGTTTCGAGCATCCACACTTATCTCCAAGTACCCACACTTATCTCCAGGCTTACACAATCATCTCCAAGCACACAAAAGAAGAGGGTGAACAAGGAAGAGAAGAAAGAGAAGCAAAGGGTGAATAAGGAAGAGAAGAAAGAGAAGCAGCTTTGAAGAAGGACAAGAAGCTTCCATACCTCTATCCAAGGTAAGTCTCTTTACGGTTGATCTTCTTTGAAAGTTGCTCTCTTTGGATTCGTCCTTTGTCGTATCCAAGAAACGAATGTTTTTGGTACTAATGTTGTGCTTTTGTGTCGGTCGCATGTCCTTTTTGAGTTTTTAGAATAGTCCGTCTGTTAAAGCATATCTATAGATGCATCTGAGAGTGTGTCTAGGTGCACGTCTAAGAGTGCGTCTGGTAGCAGAGTCAGAAGGAGTGGAAGCTATGCGAGTGCTTTTGGAGCGAGGAGTAATAGTGGGAGTAGGAGAGGGCAAGGGACCTGACTGATACGGTGTCTCTAGGCCAAGTGGAGACCTGTAGGAATGTGAGTGTGCTGACTCATCTACATCTCCCGAGATAGCACAACATAAGCTGCCCTTCCTACTCTTCCTTCCCTTATGAGAGGCATGCATAGGTGATGACCCCTCGGTCGAAGGGGCACAAGGGGACGATTGGGCAGTACGTCCAGCCATCGGTGTAGGGGAGGGAATTGCTGAGGTCCTCTGAGATAGTAGAGAGAAGAATCTCGCTGCCTCCTCATCGCTCATCTACGCTACAAACTCGTCGGGACTCCCGACAAAGCCGTGCGTAGTTAGCAAAGGAGTTCCTCGAGGGGTAGTCGCAATGCTACATCCAAGAGGAGTTGGACTAGGGGTAGTTGTAGTGCTAGGTCTGAGAGGAGTTGAACCAGGGGTAGTCCTCAGGGTAGTTGCCTGAGAGGAATCAAAGTCCTTTGGAGCATATAGATCGTGAGCTCTCCTCCTGTGAGGCTGTCCGTACTCGTCAAATGTGCGATGTGATCCCATGTCTAACATAGACACAAACACGAAAACAAAAAACAAAAAACAAACATAAGCTGCGGCATAGGCAAAGGAAAAGAGGAGGAAGAGGGAAAGGAAAAGAGGAGACATATGCATGATAAGCATAAGCATAAGAGACAGAGACATATGCTCATGCTTATGCTTATAAATGAGCATAAGAGAAGGGGGAAAGAGAGAAGAAGAGGGAAAGGAAAGAGGGAAAATGAGGAAAAGAAAGAGAGAAGAAGAGGGAAAGGAAAGAGGGAAAAAGAGGGAAAGAAAGAGAGAAGAAGAGGGAAAGAGAGAAGAAGAGGGAAAGGAAAGAGGGAAAAAGAGGGAAAGAAAGAGAGAAGAAGAGGGAAAGGAAAAAGGGAAAGAGAGAAGAAGAGGGAAAGGAAAGAGGGAAAATGAGGAAAAGTGAGAAGAGGGAAAGGAAAGAGGACAAAGATTGAAAGAAAGAGAGAAGGTAAACAGGGAAAAAGAGACATATGCTCATGCTTATGCATGAGCTCTGCATGAGCATATGTCATGAGCATATGTCTACTTCTCTTATGCTCATGCATAAGCATAAGCATGAGCATATGCTCATGCTTATGCTTATGCATGAGCATAAGAGAAGGGGGAAAGAGAGAAGAAGAGCGAAAGGAAAGAGGGAAAAAGAGGGAAAGAAAGAGAGAAGAAGAGGGAAAGGAAAGAGGGAAAAAGAGAGAAAGAAAAGAGGGAAGAAGAAGGATTGAAAGAGGGAAAAAGAGGGAAAGAAAAGAGAGATTGAAAATGAGCATAAGAGGGAAAGAAAGAGAGAAGAAGAGGGAAAGAAAAGAGGAAAAAAGAGACATATGATCATGCTTATGCATGAGCATATATCTACTTCTCTTATGCTCATGCATAAGCATAAGCATGAGAATATGCTCATGCTTATGCATATGCATGAGCATAAGAGAAGAGAGAAAGAGAGAAGAAGAGGGAAAGGAAAGAGGGAAAAAGAGGGAAAGAAAGAGAGAAGAAGAGGGAAAGGAAAGAGGGAAAAAGAGAGAAGAAGAGGGATTGAAAGAGAGAAGAAGAGGGATTGAAAGAGGGAAAAAGAGGGAAAGAAAAGACAGATTGAAAATGAGAAAGAGGGAAAGAAAGAGAGAAGAAGAGGGCTTGAAAGAGGGAAGAAGAAGGATTGAAAGAGGGAAAAAGAGGGAAAGAAAAGAGAGATTGAAAATGAGAAAGAGGGAAAGAAAGAGAGAAGAAGAGGGAAAGGAAAGAGGGAAAAAGAGACATATGCTCATGCTTAAGCATGAGCATATGTCTACTTCTCTTATGCTCATGCATAAGCATAAGCATGAGCATATGCTCATGCTTATGCTTATGCATGAGCATAAGAGAAGAGAGAAAGAGAGAAGAAGAGGGAAAGGAAAGAGGAAAAAATAGGGAAATAAAGAGAGAAGAAGAGGGAAAGGAAAGAAGGAAAAAGAGACATATGCTCATGCTTATGCATGAGCATATGTCTACTTCTCTTATGCTCATGCATAAGCATAAGCATGAGCATATGCTCATGCTTATGCTTATGCATGAGCATAAGAGAAGGGAGAAAGAGAGAAGAAGAGGGAAAGGAAAGAGGGAAAAAGAGGGAAAGAAAGAGAGAAGAAGAGGGAAAGGAAAGAGGGAAAGAGAGAAGAAGAGGGAAAGGAAAGAGGGAAAAAGAGGAAAAGAGAGAAGAAGAGGGAAAGAAAGAGAGAAAAAGAGGGAAAGGAAAGAGGGGAAAAGAGGAGGAAAGAGATTGAAAGATTGAAGGAGAGAGGGTTCCTATGCCCATCACTGCAGCTAGTGCTTAAGGCACTAGCTGCAAGCCAATGCAAATAACAAAAATAACAAATGGAAAAAAGAGGAAGCACTTACCTGAAATAGTACGTCCCGCTCGGTGTTGTGGACTGGCCCTACAAAAGAGAGGAAACATACCATTTTTCAAATAAGATGTTAGAGGAAGGAGGAGATTACAAAAGTAACTTCTTGAAAGGAGGAGATTGAGGAGACAAGGAGAAAGAGAAGGAAGAGAAATACAAAAAAGGAAAAGAAGAGGTGAGTCTTCTTTCTTTCTTAAAATCTCGTTTTTTGTTTCAATCCTTTGAAAACAAGCATGAAAACTAGTTTACAGGTTTAGCAATACAAGGAGAAGCACTCACAAAACTAAAGCTAACAAACAAATAACCTACATTGTTGAAACAGACTCACCTCTTGAAAAACTTCATTTCAAGAAACTAAAGAGGGAGAAGGATGGAGAGGGAGCACAAGAGCTAGGAGAAGGGTGAGGACTAGAGAATAGAGTGGGAGGTTGTCGGAAATAGATGGGAGGTCGTCAAAAATAGGTGGGAGGAGAGATTGCCTTGCTTACTTGAAAGATTAGAGAGTGCTAAAGAAAGTGCCGCGTGTAGCATCGGGTTTCGGTTTTAACCCATAGCGTCACTATATAGCGATACTTAAATGTCGCTATTGCTTACTTGAAAGATTAGAGAGTGCTAAAGAAAGTGCCGTGCGTAGCATCGGGTTTCGATTTTAACCCATAGCGTCGCTATATAGCGACGCTTAAACGTCACTATATAGCGATGTTTTTAATTAAAAGCGTCGCTATATAGCGATGAAACAGAGCAAAACATCACTATATAGCGACACTCTAAGACACTTTTTATTCTAATTTGAAGGGAAGCTCATAGATGCTATTTTATAACTGTTAATATATTTTCTTGCAACTTATGTTGTGATTTTATAAGTGTAGATGGAAGGGACAAGTGGAAGCTCGTCCGATGATGTGCCATTGCCCAGGAGCAGAAAGTGGCTTACAGAAAGGTTATACTGTCATTGCACTCATTGCAAGCGAGAAGTACAACATCAACGTCGTATTATCATGTGCCACTTGCAGATGTATGGGGAGGAGCCCAAACTAGTACCCATCGTTGGTGTTGCACGTGTTGATGGACTATCGGTAAGTCAAAGCTATTTAAGTTCGCAGTCTTATTATATAGAAGGAAATACAAGATCTTATATTTACACGAAATCTTAAAACAAGATGAGGAGGCTGACGAGAGTACGCATATACCTTCACACTTTGAGCAAGACTATAGTCTCCCTAGATGATGACGAGGGTATGGTCGACATGATGGATTCTATTTTTAGGGGCATTACATCCCATGTACACGTGATGTCAGAGTCTGAGGTCAAAATGCGAGAGTTGCAATCAACACAATTGTACGAGGGTGCTAGGATGTCTAAACTACGTGCTTGTCTCTTAATCTTGAATCTGCAAGTAAAGTATGGGTGGTTGGATACAAGTGTCTCGGCCTTAATGAGGTTAGCTCTTGCTTTAATTTGACTCATTATTTGGATATTGTTTGTTTTGAGAATCATCATGTTTGTTTTGAGAATCATCATTTGGATAGTGTATACCGAATCATCATTGTTCGAAGCCTATGTATGTTTGAATTGTCATAGGTTGCTCTAGAAGATGTTTCTTGCACCAAATACCATGCCCGCATTAAGAGATGAAGCGAAAAAGGTGCTAACAACAGTGGGTATGGATTATGATACCATCCATGCTTGCCATAATGATTGTATTCTCTTTCATCGTGAGCATGGAGATTTGGCTAGTTGTCCAAAGTGTGGGGAACAACGATATAGAGATGACTTGTAGGGTGAGCGAATACCAGTAAAGGTCTTGAGACACTTTCCCATCATTGCAAGAATACAACACATGTTCCGATGCAAATCCATAGCGGAGTTGATGACATGGCATGCATCTCATCGGTCCACTGATGACACATTAAGGATTCCCGCAGATTGTACAGCTTGGAAGCACATAGATAATCAGTGGCCGGACTTTGCGAGGGAGCCACGCTACTTACATCTTGGGCTCACCATGGACGGCGTGAATCCTTTCGGGTTACGCTCGACATCTTGGTCGACATGGCTTATAGTCGTGGTGAATTACAATATCCCACCATGGCTAACAATAAAAAAGGGACACCTCATGCTTGCACTACTTGTGCCAGGAAAGTACAAGGCAAAAAATATGGACGTATACATGGCACCTTTGATAGAGGAGTTACAAATATTATGGAGAGGAGTGCAGGTCTTTGATATTTCCAGAGCTCCTAGACATACCAATGATATTTTGGTCAGGGGTATCTTGATGTGGACCATGCATGACTACCCAGGATATGGAGAGTGCGCAGGTACGTGGTTGTGTCTCTACATTTATAATGAGGGATTATGCTTTTATGACTCTCTTTTGCATGCACGTCTTATACTAACACATTCATGCACGCATGCAGGACTTGTTACAAGTGGGTACCATGCTTGTCCTGTTTGTGGACTGGGTTTGAAATCACTTGCACGTAACTCCAAACATATGAGGAAAAATGTTTATGAAGGTCATGCTCGATACCTTCCGCTTGACCATCTCGCACGTGGAGGTCAGCTTGATCCACCACCATCATATTTGAAGTCAAGTGACTGGATTCAAGCTTAGAGGGCGAATGAAGAGGAACCTCCTCCTGGTATGAAGAGGCTATCAATCTTTCACGAGCTTCCTTATTGGGGTCAGTTACAAATCAATCATCTCTTGGATCCCATACATATCTTCAAGAATGTGGGGGCTACTATTTGGGCACACTTGGTTGGTTCCAAAGACTCTAGAGGAGTGCGAGAAGACTTGCATGCTATGAATAGGATGTCTCGTTTGTGGCCCCAAGTGCATGCTTCGGGAAAAGTTGTCCTCCTGAAAGCAACGTGAATCCTCTCTATGAGGGAGGAGGCAACAATCAAGGCAGACATTGCCTCTTTTTAAATACTAACAGGGTACATGCGTTGCTTGAAAGGAGCATTTTTAAAGGACAATAATTTTAGTGGGCTCAAGTCCCATGATTGGCACAAGGTCTTACAGGTATTCTAAGTAGAATTAGTGTACCGATAATCATGATGCGTTAGCGTATTTATGATTATCTTATATTGTTGACATGACTTCTTTGTTGTTTTGATAGTTCATCCTTCTAATTACAATAAAAGGGTGCTTACAAGAAGATGTGAGAAATGCTATATTCAAGATCTGTGGTATTGTGAGGTATGCTTACTATCAAATCACATTGATTGCATTTTCTTCAATTGAAGCTAATTAATCTGTAGACTGATAATATCTTACATGGACATGTGAAATAGGTGGATATCTCAAAAAGAGATCTCCATATCGAGCATTGAGAAGGCTAGGCTGGAATCTATCGAAGCCGTATGCTTGCTTGAGAAGCACTTTCCCTCGAGCATTATGACAACCCATGTTCACTTGCTTGTGCACATAGTTGATGAGGTGGCTATTGCAGGTACCGTTCATAGTCGATGGATGTTTTTTCTCGAGCGGTTTATGAAAACTTTAAAGGGATTTGTAAGACAAAGAGCAAGATCAGAAGCAAGCATGGCAGAGGGATGGCTTGTGCAAGAGTCATTAGTATATATCACAGAGTTTCTTGCATCCACGAATCCCGATATGCCGCAAGCTTGGCATAACAAGGATGATGATCGCATCGTTGGCGAGGTTTCCCAAGGAAAAGGGATTGAAAGAAAGATGAGCGAAGAGCAAATGGAGAAATTCAATAAGTTTTGTATCCTCAATAGCCCTGAGATGTAGAAGTGGATTGAGAGATATGAACTGGCCAAAGCAGAAAGAATAAATGCAAGGATGAGATTCAGAGTAATGTACATGCGATCGCAACCATATCCATGGGATCTGGCTCTTCTCCCCACTCACATGTCACTTGATTGGCTACAACTGGCTCTACGTAAAGCCGAACATGATGGAGAGACAATAAACGAGCGCGAGCGAGAGTTATCATCTGGATGTATGGTGCATGTAAGTTTCTTACTTTTTGACATAATTAAGTAATTATTTGTGGCAATATAAGCTATAAAATAGATGCATCTTCATTGTTATAATGATGCTCTTTTACAGTACAAAAAGTATAATGCATTATGGTCATATGGAAAACATTTTCACATGGAACGCATCGATTCAAAGAGAGTCACGTATGATTGTGGAGTCATGGCTAACTTCACACAAGATAGCCGAGCAAGTGCTTCAGATACCAATCTTCTCTCCTCACAGTTGGATTATTGTGGAACCATACGTGACATCTATGAAGTCGATTTCAAACGATTTAGTATTTTCATTCTTGATGCAAAATGGTTTAGAACTATTTACAACGGTCCCCATGCGACAGTGAGAAAAGATAGTAGCGGCTTCTTTGCAATAGATTCCACCAAACATTGGACCAATGAAAGTGATACTTTTGTTCTTCCCAAGCACTGTGAGCAGGTGCATACTAATGATTTAATTAATCGAAGCTTTTGTTTTTAAATAGCCGGGAGGAAGATGGAGATCACGATATTGAGGAAGAAGACAATGATCATCAAGAATCACCACACTTTATTAAAGAAGATGATCAAGTACTTTTAGGTGATCGTACGATGCTAGAGTATGATGATGATATAGGAGATCAACTCAGTATAGAGTTGGAGATAGACTTGTTTGGCGCCTTAGACTTGGCTCAAGATGAAATAGTTGATGTAAATGCTCTTAATTAATTTTTTTCATCTCAAACTTGGACATGAATATATGAGCTTCAAAGGCTTGATGTACATGCTCTCATATTTTTATTCTCTATTAGATCAAACATGTATGAAAATTTTAAAAAAAAAATCATTGGAAAAAACTAACTTTTAAGGCCTATATGAGTAAAAAACCTCTCTGGAAAATGTCGCTATAAAATAGTATCTTAGTGTCGCTATATAGCAACACTCATAAGTCGCTATATAGCGACGTTTGTCTTAGCGACGCTTTACAAAATGCGCTTTTCATACCGACGATTAGCACCCTGTGTGCGCTAAACATCGGTACGTAAACGTCGCAATAGGATCCATGTGTAGTGGTGAATTCAATTTAAAGAGATTCAATTTAAAGAGTAGAACATTTTTGGAATATGGTGCAAATCAAATAATTACATCAAGCATTTGCCTCAAATGCAATGACAAATCCAGAACTTTTTACTGTGAAACTTTAAACTCCTTAGCTTTCCTCATGCCATCGTTAGATCTTGCTCATATAGCTCTATAAATGGATAGCCCAATGAGAGAACAATGTCAACATATGGGCTATGAATGTGAACTGGAACTTGCTCTCCACCTCGACGCACAATGTCTCCTGTCAAGCAAGGAACTTGTACAATAGCTTGTGAGCCCTTGCAAGTATAGCAATAAGGTCGAAGAGGATCTTGACTAACTCGGCCTCCTCCATAGGACTCGCAAACATACTCGAGCAAGTCTATGTTGATGTTGGTGAAATGAAGAATCCCAAATACTTGCAATTTCAAGAAAGTTTAGTTGGGTTTGAACCTTGATTGAATGTTGTTGAAAAGGATAGGATTGCAAAGAATGACCTCTGTGCCGTAACCAAGCCTTGCTTCTTGGGACACAAATGCTTGTTTGAGATCATCTTTGATAGAACCATCAGGCACATCTGCCAAGATGGTGAAATCAAAGACATAAATAGTTCCCTTTGCCTTGAGGAAGGAGATGTTCTTCAACACATACATAATCACACCTTCATCATTGAATTCTTGCACAAGTTGAGTGAGTGTGCTTTTCCTTTCCTTCACAAAAGAGAGCTATGACATGCACAAGAAAAGAACCATCTAAGATAATTTTTGAAGTGAAACAAAAAATAGAAGCACCAACTAAAGATACAATGAACTTACTGCAACTCTATCTTCATCTCTTGGACCATCCACGACTATGATTTGGTCTACCATGCCTTCATCACTTGCCACTTTGATAATAACAATTTCAAGTGTTCCGATAACATGAGAGACTTGTAATTTGCTAAAGTTGATCATCTCAATAGCCCAAGGAACAAATGTGGAAAGGAAGTGATCAGGCAACAAACGAAGATTGCCTTCAAAAGGTTCCCCTCTGATGATACAAGTGGTACCCTCCACAAGTAAGGAGAATTTGGAGGAACCACCTTCAGTTGATCCTTTGGCCACAACTATTGCCCCTTCCACTCTATGAAACTCCCCAATTTGTAAGAAATTTACAAATTGGTGAATGTAAGTGGAAGGTATGAGCAATGTAATCATATGTGCATAAAACTTGTCTGTAAAATCCCCTTTCAAGAATGTTGGATACTTTGGTTTGGCAACCTTATATGTACCATACTTGCAAATAAAATTTCCCTCGAAAACAAATCTATAAGGGGCACAATCAGATAGCTGGCCTATAGAGAGAGACACTAATGAGTTCCCTCCCCCTACAAAGTTCTCTTTTGATGGAACAATAGCTTTGGCAATGGATGGAAAATTATGATGTGAGGGTTGATTTTTGTTAGCTTCATTGAGACCATTGTATGAATTAACTTCTTCTTTTGATAGAATTTGCTTGCTTGCTTGCTGCAAATGACAATGGCGAAGGAAATAAGCATTTAAAAAATAAGCATAACTCACATCATCATATTTAAACTAGATATTTTTTATACTAACGATTATCGAATTTAGAAAAATAAAGTTCATTCATAGATGCAAGTTATTAATTTTTAGAGACATACTCATTATTTTATATCTTAAGTAAATAGAATATAAATTGTAAATTCAATGTATTTATTTTTTTGCAAATATTCAATCAAAAAGGAGAACATTTCATTAGCAACCTTTCTAAAAGCAAATTTGGAAAATAAATTTGATCAAAAGTATATTTCCCATGCAATCACTAAACATCAATAGCATTTGGGTGTAATCCAAACATTGGCATGTAAAACACCATCATCTAAGTCAATCAGAGTCAATGTTGATTATTTCAATTGTGCTTCTTTTGGGTTGGGGATTTCTTTGCTCCAATGGTGGCAAATGCTTAGTTTTAGACGAGCATTGGACACGAGTTGTAATCGTTGATTTAAAACTAACATGCTCCTGATTCTACTGTATGAGCTTTTTCACTGAATTCAACAAAACCAAAAATAAATTAAGAGAAAATAACAACACAACAAATAAGAAACAAAATTATATTTATACCTTGTGCATATGCCTCTTGTGCAACCTCTTGGAATGAATTCTTCAAAGATCTGCATGGACTTTTCTTGATTGGCAAATTCTTCAAGAGGTTCTCCTTTGGTGGTCTACTTGCGGAAGCAAGCACAAAATATGGAGAGGGCAGGGATGATGTTTCTCTACATAGAAACAAGCAAAAATAGCAGCATCACCTACAAAAAAATATAAACTCTAATTTTCATAGTAGAAAAATGGTGGTACATTTTTCCCAGTCAATGTTCCTTGTGGGTTAAAATGGCTTGCTATATTTCACCAAAGTATAGCCTATTAACATGAAACTGAAATAAAGTAACAATGTAAGTGGACAAAATTGCAATCCAAATGAGTAATTCGGAGGGGAGGATAGGGACAGAAAACTTCAAAGTACTACAGTGGATAACTCTGAAGTAAACAAAAAAGAGAGCTAGTGACAACAATGAACATGAATTACGGTTGTTCAATTCGAACCATGGTGCCCAAATTTGCGGCTGCTACGACGGAACGCCATGAATCTTGTGCCCTTTGTGTGAAGACGAATTTGTGTGTGCAAGTTGTGGTTTAGAATGTCCAGTTGAAAGAACCACGTGCGATCATGCCGCATGTAACAAAGAAGCAGCAGAGACAACATTTGTACCAAAAAATTTTAAAAGCTTGGAGTATCTACAAATGGCTAAAACTGAGGTGCAACGGGCGGCAACAGTGGTCAGTAAACTGGGATGTCAAAGACAAAGCGTGGCGAGGCATTTACAATGGGATGTACATCAGAGCCGTGTCAAAACTAGGTGGTCTTTGCGAACGAAGTCACAAATCCTGAACTGTTGATGGTAAATTCTCCGGTAGACCTCTTCTCGAGCAACATGCAATGCATAGCGACAATGCTCCGATTATGGAATTCCACAAATGGGCAATGAAGGGCCAGAACCTCGTCCAGCCACGTACTTGGACGGCAACCTACGTTGCATCACGCAAGACAACAAAGCCCTTCACAGAAGGGAACTGAGAAATACTTTGGACACAAAATGGCCGCGGAGGGTCTTGGCGCACGCGGCAACCTCCACAAGCCTCGCAGTGATACTCAACCAATGGATTGTTGAGACTAACAAAGTGAAGAATACCATGCACCTGAGAGCCCAAAACAAGAGAGTCGTTAAAATGTGAAGTATTTGAAGTGCAAGGGTTTGCCAAAAAGCAGGTGAGACATACCTTTTTGCCATAACCCAATTGGGACACCTGACGTATAAAGGCATCGTGCAATGTGGTATGACGTATAAAGGCATCGTGCAATGTGGTACAAAGATTCCCTTCGGGCAGTGCCCCCAAGATAGTGAAATCAAATACACCCATCGTGCAATGTGGTACGAAGATTCCCTTCGGGCACTACCCCCAAGATAGTGAAATCAAATACACCCAGGGCATGCCTTGCATGCATATATGAAATATTTTTTGCAATGTATATCACGATGCCTTCATCAATGAACTCGTCCCCACCAAACGATGCCTGGGTTTTCTTCTTTCAGACATGAAAAACAACTGTTGCATGGAGAGTCAGTACATGAAAAGGCAATGGACCAAATACTGTATTGAAATGATCTTTTAGGGAAGTGGTTGGACTGCTATCATAGCTCGATCCTCGGGGTTTGATCGGCGACAATGATATGATCGGTTGGAGGGCCATCAAGATCAACTTTCACAATCACAAATGCAAGTGTGTTGATGATTGACATAAAGGGCACACGCAGGTTCTCCATCTAGTTTGCAGCCCAAGGTGCATAGAGGCGTATGATCGTATCTGGAACAAAGGATATGGCCCCATCAAATGGCTCCCCCTTTATAACTGTTGTGGTTGCGTCAACACGCAAAGAGAAAGAGGAAGTTCCTCCCTCGCTAGAGCCTCTTTTGCTAATGGTAGGACCCTCGATCCTGTAAAATTCATCAACCTAGAAAACATCCTTGAAATCCAAAATGTAGTTGCGCGAGACATGTAATGTAACGGTCTTCGAGCATGCACTATTAGTGATGTCTATGCACATATAAACATGGTATGGCACATCTTTTGCTTTGAACGTACCATACTTTGGCAAAACCTTCTCTTTAAAGACAAAGCGATGTAAAACAAACTCAAAAAATGCGCCTATTGGCAAGGTCGACAATGCATTTGGATTTGTTGGGTTGTTGCCAGCATGAACGTCGGTCCTACTTGGGCCACCTCCATTATTCGGAAGGTAGAGGCCTTTGACTAGTTCGGGGGTTCCACATTGTAGTTGGAGTGACTGTTTCCATGCTGCGTCACAATGTTTGAACTTCCTAAAAAATTACGTTATGATTTGGATGAGAAGCATTCAAATGTATCTATTAAGTGTTTGGGCACATAGTTCTGTTCTGAAACAACAATCTTTTGAAGTCCTAGCCTATCTTCATAATGATCTCTTTAGGGTTTGCGTAGCATCTCGAAGACAATTTATGTTTTGTTTTTAGCATAATTTTTTTATTTTTCCAAACTCGCAATAGAAAATACACACAAACAATCTAGCATGTTGATTGTAATGAATTAGAATTACCAAATATGTGCTCTAAACATATTTGGAGGCAAGGAGGCATGGGTACTAAAGCATTGCAATCTACAAAGTGTAAAGTTTGAAAGTGCAGAAGCTTTTCTGACTTGCGAGGGTGCGCTTGCAAATGCAAAGATAGCATGACTTTCCTTGCACCAAGAGAAGCTTGAATACAGCAAGTTGGCTAGTTTCATTGAATCTAACCTTGTAGTAAATGCTATGCATAAAAAAGAAAAGGACAACAATGCTATGAAACTACAACAGAGCAAGCAACAACCATTATATGTGGTCGAAGCACGGATTCTTTTGATCATTACAAGTTATGATGGAAAAGTAATTTGGAAATTATTAGCATGGAAATTGCTTCATAACAAAGGCGTACATCCCCATTAAAAAATGTAATCACCTCAAATAAGATTGTAGTTTTAGAGTGACAATTGGTTATTCTACTGTGGTGGAAGGAAAAATAAATCAAGTAACAAATGCATGGCAGCTTCCAAAAACACCGGTGTACTATAGAAAATTAGCATTGGTTTCTCACAAGTTTAATTGTTTGTGCAAAATAAAGTCGTGGTTGTAGAATAAAAGCTATCCAAAACCACATCTAGGCTAATCATTAATAATGTCGGAGTTGCTCTGCTTTTCTAAAGCCAGTGGCCTTAAATAAAACTTAACTAGTAGGCAACCCGCGTGTTGCTACGAGGCAAAACATGATACATGATACGTGTTATTGCTATGTAAAAGACATTGACCATTGTTTCTACACATTTCAACTTGCTAATTAATATATTTATTTGCATCATATTAATCTAGAAAAGGAAATTCGCTACATGGGTTGTTGTGGATGTAAAAGACATTGGTGTATAAACAGCCATTGCTTTTAAACACTGCAACTTACTAACATGATTATTTGCATGACACCAATTGTAGAAAGCAAAGGTCGCTCATAATTTCCATATTTCTATGGATATAGTTAGGAATAATATCCAGATCTACTACATATCACATAGCTTTAGACCTGGAATCTTTTGTTACACTAGGGCTTCCATATTTCCATGGAGATAGTTATAAATATGAGGAGATCTATTGTAATATATCACATAGCGTTAGAGTTGGAATATTTTATGACGATAAGGTAAAATTTTTGTTCATTTCTAGAGTTTCTTTTATATATATCGTCACAAAATATTCCAACTCTCGGCATTATTTGGGAAGGACCCGCCAGTTACCCGAATTCTTATTTGCTATCTTCATCCATCTGATGGCAACACAATAAGAACTATTGGTCTGTGTTACGATTCTCCTCCACAGTGCATTTCCACACATTTAATCAGCTCAAAAACTTGAAATGCCATGGCCCGAAATATTGTTGCTATAGGCCTAAAGGCAATTCATAGGATGAGGAAAACATTTTAAAATAGTGCCACTCCTCACCACTCATATAGAAATCTTAAAGACATTAAATTATGACTCTGTTGGCACTACAGGACAATCTACATGGAGCACCAAAGACTTTCCCCACTTGCTTTGTGACTTGGTATTCTAAAACATGGGATCTCTAAGGATCTTATTGTGTTTTCTTGCATCTACAAATGATTGCAATCTTTTTCTTTGATCATTGATGTGTTGATGCAAAACTCCTTTTGCATCACGGTTCACCACATCAATGATCAGAGAGATGGAGACAACCCCATAACACATTAACAATTTTGAGTTTTTGTGCAACAGTTTATATTATGTTCAATAACTACGGCCATGGAATATAAGGCTGGACCTTGGGCTGAAGCAAGGCGCAAGTGAGTTAAGACTTTTTCAAAGAATTAAATAAGTCATTATAATGCCTCTTACTCCCCACCTCATAGCCATTCCATCAGTTTTTAAATGTCTAAAACCACTCCATACAGAAGATCAAAGTTGATATCAAATTGAGGAATGCTAGGAAGTCCATGTTAGGTGTGCCGACATGCAGCCTCACCTTAGCTTGTTTGGATTTAGAGAGAGTGAACTCACTCAACATGCTTCTTCTCTGTGAATGTTTTCCAACATTAGAGATGCTTTAAATCAGTCATCCATAAAATGTTTTTCATCTCTCCTTTCTTCCTGTGTGCCAGTGCTGTGGTGCGAACCAATATCATTTTCATTTGGGCACTTCATATCTTTACATCTTCACCCATCACCCGTTATCACACTTTCCATAAGCACACATATTTTGATTGATCCTTGCTAGATCTGCGAATGGGAAGTGAGAAAGAACATGGAATCAAAAGACAAATATAACCTCAAGATGCAATTTAGAACAATCATATTTTGCCTGTTTCAATGTGTCCTGTAACTAATGTGAGGACGTCACTCTAGACCCATGCTCTAGAATGCAATGTTGAATTCCTGCTCAAATCTTAGTGGCAATCACGACTTTTGTTGCTTTGAATCATGGTGCACCTCAAAAGTCATTAGAGCGCAATGAGCCAGAGCAGTTGGGTATTGTGTTAAATACACAATCAACCCGGGTCATGGCTTTTGATGATATATGTTTATTTGAGCACAATGATTGCATAATACAGAGACTTGAGAGACCAAATGTCATTATTCTTTGAATTTTTTGCAGCATCAAAGGAGTTTTCAAGCCACCTCATGATCAATGCATAGATTATGAATTGTGTGGGCCTCATATGGTGTTCGCAAAGATAAGCCTAAAAATGTGCAAGAATGGTCATCAAATGCGTGGTTCAATGCTGAGAAAAGCTTCAATGCATCAACGATGGATTTATTGCTTTATCATAGACCCCCTTCGATCCCCCTTCAACGCACAAATTAACGGTTTTTCTTGCTTCCAAATTTAATCGTGGATGTCCATCCTTGAAAGAACACCTTCATCACGACAAGCTTTGCTGTGATTTTGGTTGGAAAGCCAAACCTTAAGTGCTGAGATGGGACGAATGTTCATCTCTTCTCCGAATTTCCTTCCAAGATCCATGATACATTGCTCTCACTAACACCTTCCTTTAACCATCACATACTGAAAGTTCCTCTTCGCAATTCAAGCCTGTACCCTCCTCAGACAGCAGCTTGGGATAGAACCGACCTGCTCTTTAGCTGTGGTGCACTTCCTTCCCTCCTACATTCTAGGCAAGAATTTCTGAGTACCGAAACGCTCTCACGCAAGACAGAAACAATATTAACGCTGATTACAGAAGACGCGGGAAGATTTGCATCACCGGAGGTAACGGGATCACGTTGAGATTCAAGCAAACTGAGAATGTCACCTTCTGTCTTTCACGTTGCGCACGATGAGGAGATTTTGTTCATCCAAGAACTTGACACATGCCTGGGAAACCGAACCATGGGAGCCTGTGCTGCCGATAATTTTGACGACAATGGTGAATTTGAAAGGTGTATTGAGAATGAGAGCTGCAATGCAAAGCAAGCCGTGTAAGATCAGCCGAAAAAGGCTGGAAGGAGATCTCAGTAATCCATTCAAGGCCCTTTCAGGGCTGTTGCCTTGACGGCAACTGCGATTTCTAGAGAGCTTCGTCATTTTCTCCGTCGCCCTTGCCACATGACGAACTTCCATCCAGACACTTGTCTGTCCAATTGCGAATCCAGCATGTCCGTTTGCCGTCGCATTACCCACATTCCATCTAATGCATGTGGAGAAATTCGACTTCGGGGAGGACGATCTGAGCGCTACAGCGCAGTGTCGAGAGGTGCGGAAAGGGTGTGAAGTGGAGAGGGTCGGAGGAGGAGGAGGGAATGGATGTTTCAAAAACCGCAGAAATGATGCGAGGTGAGATGGGCAAAAAGGGAGGGAGAAAATAAGTGTGTGAAAATGGAGCGATGGAGGAAAGGGAGAAGGCAGGGAGAAGCAGAGCAAGGGTAAGATTGGAGATGGCGATATGGCGATGCCGATGAAGCAAGCTTGGAGGCGAAAGAAGGAAGCAAGGGTCTCCAAAAGGATCGATTCAATTCTTAACGCTTCCAATTCTCAAGGTATGATCCACAAATTTTGGACACGTGGCATCCTCTTGGCCTCCAGGCTGCCACGTGTCCTTGCTTCTTTTTTAATTTGTCCGTGGTTAATAGGTTAAAGATATGGCAATTAAGCCTAACGTCAGGTCCTCTCTTTTGAAGTGTCTACCGAACTGTACAAGGGATGGAAAGTGAGTAAATGACACACATATGGCACAACATTTTTTTTGACAAGGGAAAAATGGGTTCTTACCTTCGGCGCAAGCTTGCTTGGCAGCCACGATGAACGCGGTCTTCAAATTCTTTTTGGAATTCTTCTTGATGCCACCGCCTTTGCATGGAGCTAGCTCCAATGGAAAACTCTTCGTTGAACGGTATGGAGCGTCGGATGTCTTTATGATACAAGCTCCCGACGCCGAGCTAACTCCTTGCTGTGCGAGTGCTTGTATCGCCTCTCTCATTGGTGGGTTGAGGCCTTTTTGCAAACAATGACCAAAGAAAAAAAAGGAAGCGAGATAAAGTAATGCTGGTGCGTTGGCAATGCAGCTTCTCTTACTACAACTCTACCTTCTGTTGAAGTCTTGAAGTGCAAGCGCCCTACTCCCGACGGCTCTTTTTGACACACCGGTGTCTATTAGAATACCTAGAATGGAGAGTAGGGGTTATTTTATAAAACATTTAGAAAACAATCGTTCTAACAGTAGAAGGAAAGCATGATAGGAACGTAGGAAAAAAAAGCACAGGTGAACGTACCCCCAGTGGCGTGGACTGATTTTGATGCATCACATGCTAGAGACGCATTCCTTGCTTCGAGTTGTTGATCCTGTCTTGAAGTGGTCTTGGGCGAGTGAACAACTTCATGGCGTTGTTCAGATAGACGAGTTTCTACCTCGCATTGTTCAACGATTTCTACAATCGAGAAAAACGGAGAGAAAAACAGACGCGAAAATAAAGTCTACGCTTGTTTCCCTTTCCAAATATTGAGACGACTAAGACAAGAGAGTGTCCAGAGGAAGGCAGCAAGGCAAAAACATCTTAAATCTTCCGCGCGGGCAGAGAGGAGAGAAAGATGAGGGCGGAAATATTGAGCACAATGAAAGAAGAGAGCGGGCAGAGAGAAGATAAAGGTGGCAGACCCACATCGTATAATTTAGAGCCTTCCAACCTCAACTCTGACTAATTCACAAAAAGGAAAGGTTGCAAAGAAGCAGCGAAGGTATTCGCAACACGAGAGAGAGGCTTGGGGTGTTCAAGATACAAAGAGTGATTCTTTTACCTGGATCCGACTGTGTTTTGCCTCAGCAAACGTTCCCAGATTCTACCATATTCATCATTCCTTCACGGAGCAATCAGAAACGTAAGCTTTTGAGAAATAAGTCAGAAGTTTGAACGGAATTTTGAAAGGAAGCTCGAAAAACATCTGACCTCGTTCGAATTCCCCACTACTAGTGTCCATCGAGTCACCAGATCTTTATGAATCTACGTGTCGGGAATCATCGTTGTCTGCTTGCGACATGTTTGGAGAGATCTTTCCACGAAACATTGGAGAGAGTAAGAAAGATAGCCAAGAAGAAGACAAGAAAAGACGAAGGCAAGACTCGTCGTCATGCTTTTCTTAGTTTTTTGGATATATGCTCCATACTTTCCTTCGTGGAAATCATCTGGAACCAGCGCACGCAACGCGATCAACAGGTACGTGAGCTTGTGTTTGAGAATTGTTGTTTGGTTCCTAACATTACGTAAACACACGACTCGGCCCTTTTATGCTGGATGGCGCGACAATACGTACCTTCCCAAATCTCACGTACGTATTGCAGGCAAATAGCTAAGCTTTAACTTTCCCTCATCAACCGATGCCGAACCAGCCCACAAGGAAGCTGATCCTGGAACCGAAACCTGTTGAACCTTATAGAAGCCTGCTTATCTAGCTTGTGCAATGACTGGTCCAAGGACAGCGAAAGCCTGTCATCCAGGGTATGGGAACCGTGATACAGGGAGTTCAGATAGTCGTTGGATGCAGAGATGGATATTGGGGAGGACTGCGATAAAGGAGGAGGGATATGGTAAGGTACGTGGGAAGCGCTTGAAAAATATTGAGAAGAAGGCAATGAGGATGTCCGCGAAGGCAAAGACGATGCAAGCCCCAGGTCTTTCTTCACTTTCAGCACTAAAGCCTGCAACAAGGCATCGTGGGCTTCAGAGGATAAGCTTGGCCTCCCTCCTCCAACTCGTTATTGCTCATACACAGATGGCAAATGATATGAAAAGTTTTGGAATACAAGTCAAGTTGTGAGACTGAAATGGTAAACCCGAAACTGGAAGTTTGCAAGTCACAGAAAGTCGGTCCCTCTTGATCGGCCATCGGATTGTGAGCAGCTAGAAAACTCTCAAACTTGTAACAAAGGTGAGATCGGACCCTAACGAATCCTTAGCAAACCATGTGCCTGCGCCTGCATCACGTGAAGACCTAGCTGTCTGGCTACGACGCAGACCATGTTTCAGATCTGCTATTACGCATGCATGGACGAAGGAAAAGCTTTAGAGAAGGTTGTCTCGATGCGTGTGACTGGTTCTGCCACAGAACGGAATTCAAGTGTTCAAGCTCGACTCCTCGAAAGAAAGCGTCGACGGAATCCTAGGCGTGTAGCAGCCCCTTCGCCATGGTTGCCCTGTCTTGTAACGTTCTTGACCAAATGCATCCAATCCCATGGACGCAGGCGCACCCTGGGGTGAGCGACGCGGAGAGGAAGAAGATCTATGCGCAGATGGAGTGCAAGAAGCTGACACAGGCAGCGGGCACGCACACAACACAGAACGAGAGGCTACCAGTACAACTCGTGGCACAGGAACAAATCTGTCGAAGAGAAGGCTTTACAGTTCCTGCGATCGATCGTCACGAAGCTGATACGAGGAGAGCAAGGAAGGAAGCTGATCTGGGGAGAACGTGATGGATCAATCTGGGAGGACGATGGTGCAGGGACATGCAGCTCGGCCCCAGTAAAATCATGACACGAGGGACATCACAATGAAGTCGACGCGCCAACTCTGGAACTACACTTGGCGCCAATCTAACGCGTTACTGGGTTACACGGAGCGCACATCCCAACAAAAAATGAGCTTTGTAGAGTACCCATCGACTTCACTTAGACCTCCACATATGGCAGGCCAAAAAGGACAAAGTAGAGGAATAAGGAACAAGAGGGCACACAAAGCCCTAAAGGAAAAAGGAGAAGATTGTCCTATAAAAGAGGACAAAGTGGAGGAATAAGGAACAAGAGGGCAGAGTTTGTGTGCCCGACAACACTACCCCTTTTTCTATGATCCTCCTTGTGTTGATCCATCCAGTTGCATCATCGAAGCAGTTTAGCAGTTTGCTCGTAATAATTCGCTGCAGATGCACTTTGAAATCAAAGAAAGCGCATGAATGCCACATAACTCCGAGGAGACTGAAGAGGACTCAGTCTGGAACTCAATCAAAACCCATGCCATGGCGAATTCAAAGGGCAAAGCAAATCGTTGCTATAGCTCTGCCCCGTTAGGGGCAATGCTGATAAAAAGGTTTAGAATTATGCAAAAATCATTCGTCGCTTTCCGTGCTGGATCCCCCTTTGGTTTTTCGATCAGATGATGGAGCTAGAAGAGCCTGTGCCATCACTCTGTCAATATGATTGATAAAAGCTATGTTTGGTCACTAAAAGCTATCGGGGAGAACTGCAGCAGCGGTAGGAGCAAGGTTCAAATCGAAGCCAAAGCAAAGTGAAACTAGATTTGTGGCATGAAGTCTTTCCATCGTGGAGCAAGTAAGTACTAACTTGAAATTGAAGCTAAATCCTACTATTTGGCTACCATCTCCTCCCTCTTCTTCCCTCTCCCTCTTATGTCGCCTTAGCCCTCTGCCCTCTGACTTGCCTCAGCCCTCAGCACCTGTTAGCCCCCCTCTCGCATACTCATCCGAGCTAGAAGAGCTTGTGCCATCACTCTGTCAATATGATTGATAAAAGCTATGTTTGGTCACTAAAAGCTATCGGGGAGAACTGCAGCAGCGGTAGGAGCAAGGTTCAGATTGAAACCAAAGCAAAGTGAAACTAGATTTGTGGCATGGAGTCTTTCCATCGTGGAGCAAGTAAGTACTAACTTGAAATTGAAGCTAAATCCTACTATTTTATCAATTGTTTAAGGAAAAAAGAGAATGAGTGAAATAGTGGACATGAGATGCGACACAGGGTCCGTTAGGACCCGATCCTCCCTGCAAATGTCAGGGGTGGTGATTTATTATTGATTATATGATGTCCATATTTTGGAAGCTAAAGTCCAACAAATACATGAATAAAGCGATACAACAACTGAACTTTGTTGCAGTTTTTACAATATTGTCACATGGACTACAACCACGTGAATAAAGGTGTGTGTAGTCATCCTTCAATCTTGCATCCATCTTGGATTTCCTTGCTCCCTCACATCGATAACATGCATTAAACGAGAAAAACGTTGTAAGAATTCAGATTGAAAACAAAAAGTTTTGAATGGACCAATAATTAAAAATATTTATATTATAATATATAATATATAATTATTATAACAACACTTAGTGTGGGCGTGGAGGCGATGCGCTTCCTTTCCCAAAAATTTATAATCCGAGGGAACAGGCCCTTCCCTGGGTGCCGAGATAATGCCGAGAATATAAACGTCAAGAATATTAGCACCAAGGATAAGTCTCGCGAATGGATAAGAAACTACTCAAAATGATCAGCATATGCTATCCACTTTAAACTTCGTTTAGGATCCATATTGAAGAGCTAAGGGAGATCCATTTGGAGGGCTTATTATCATGCACATGATGCAAATATATTCCACCCTATATGTGGAAGACATGGTCGTTCATTGTCCTAAACTCCCCCAACAAAAGGGACAAAGCTCCTTTTTGGAGCAATAACAACAAGTCATAGGATATACTTTTTGTGATTCAAAATGACAAGTAGGAGACCAAAATGAAATAGCTTGCTAGGTGTAATTTTTTCTTTCACTCGTGATCATTCCAAATCACATGGAGGGTGCGAGGGGGAAAACATCACATGCTCATTTCAAAAAGACTCTCTAAAACAAATCTCTCGAATTGTTAGGAGAAGGGTGCAAGCCTCTCTCAAGTTGTCTTTGAAAAAGACACAAATCAACTATGTGGCTTCATTAATTAATAGATTTTAAAAATTTCTAACCTATGATAGACCACTACTTCTCTCATATAAATGTTTAGTACATGGCCATTGACCATTAGGTGAGGAGCCATTTTCTAAATGACAAATGTGCGATTGAAGGGCATTCTCATTTATGGAGATTTGTGAAACAAATGGCAGTGCAACATATGGCAGGTGAGTTCGTTTTTACATCTTGTAAAATTTTATGTGAGAATCAAACTTGAGGATGAGATTTGCCAATTTGTGACACATATCAAAGGCAAAGAGGAGATTCAAGAGTAGCACACTACAAGGCTGTTAGGTTATTTTCATCCTCTCTCTTGTTAGGCAGGCAGCATAGTGCCATGAAATGAAAAGCTAAGCTCTCATTGAGCCACATGTCCCTTGTGCATCTCCCACATGGCATCCTACCTCCATTAAAAGCACCCAAAAGCCCAACCTTAATAGACTTCTACCAATGCACACAGTTCCACCCCCTCTCCTGTCCCTCTCCCTCTTCCCCCTCGAGAGTCCAAACTCCTCTCTAGATTTGTCTCCGTCCTCCATTCCTGCTCTCCACCACCTTCACCTCCACCTACTCCATGGCCATTTCCATGTGCCTCCCCCTCTCCTTAGAGAGAGAGAGAGAGAGAGAGATCTAAGTGTTATTTGTTATGAAGATGATTGAAGTGTGATGCTTGACTTGAGATTTTCACATCCTGCTTCACTCAGTGTGGTAAAATTTATTTCCCTAATGTGCTATGTGCCAAATGCAAAGTGCTATGTTCCTAAGAAAGGGAAATCTCCTTGGTTTTACAATATTTGGAGAGAGAGTGTGTCAACTGTACCCACACACAAATGTTTAATTATGAGCTAAATAGAAAGTGCTATGTACTAAACTCAAAGTGCTATCCAACTATCAAATACAATTGTGTGCACTAAATTTCAACCTTCAATTTTCAAGCTGTCTTTCTTGAGATTACAATCTTAGTTTCTAGCATATATCTACTTCAGACCATTGCTTTCAACATAAAATATATGATAGAAATCCCTTAGAACAACTTTTTGAAGATCATAGGTGCCTCCCAAGTAGAGTTGAGAAAGGAAAATAGAAAGGTCATAGGGAAAGCATGAAGGTGACTAGCGGTAGCCAAGAGCCTTCACGAGATGCCTTCCTGAGCATCAAGGGCGGTGGTTTTTAGTTTGCCAGTGCAACCGATCATATGAAAGCGATGACGGATCCGATTCTCTCAACTCACCCCACATCTTTGTGACGAGCCATGGGCAGCCCTGAAATTTGAAGCCTTCAACGAGCTTCAAAGCTCATTAGACATTCTAAGAAAGGCCAATGAAAAAATTCAAGTGGCCAACATTCGAAAAATGTTTCAAATTTTTACATATAAATATATGTATTTACCGATCCCTATTTACGTACTTTTGAAGGCCACTGCTAGATTTTGTCCTTCAATATGAAGGTTAGGACAAGCAACTAGATTTGTGGCATGCAATCTTTCCATCGTGGAGTAAGTACTAACTTGAAATTGAAGCTGAATCCTACTATTTTATCAGTTGTTTAAGGAAAAAAGAGAATGAGTGAAATAGTGGACATGAGACACAACACAGGGTCCGTTAGGCCCTGATCCTCCCTACAAATGTCAGGGGTGGTGATTTATTATTGATTTTGTGATGTCCATATTTTGGAAGCTGAAGTCCAACAAATACATGAATAAGGCGATACAATAACTGGACTTTGTTACAGTTTTCACAATATTGTCGCATGGACTGCAACCATATAAATAAAGGTATGTGTAGTCATCCTTCAATCTTGCATCCATCTTGGATTTTCTTGCTCCCTCGCATCGATAACATGCATTAAACCAGAGGAATGTTGTAAGAATTCAGATTGAAAATAAAAATTTTTGAATGGAAAATATTTATATTATAATATATAATATACAATTATTATAACCACACTTAGTGTAGGCGGGGAGGTGGCGCACTTCTTTCCCCAAAGAGTTATAATCCGAGGGAACGGGCCCATCCCTAGATACTGAGATAATGTTGAGAATATAAATGCCGAGAATATTAGCGCCGAGGATAAGTCTCGCGAATGGATAAGAAACTGGCATATTACCTGAATGTCAATAGTCGTAATCGTAATCGAACGTCGAGAGACAATATCCGAAAAACTTGCCAATGTGACCTTGAGAGGATTTGTGTGCATCCTTGAGTGGATGAGTCCAACATTCTCAGATCGTTTAGTAAACTCTGGACAGCACAAAAAGACAACTATCATTAGAGGAAGTCCGAAGTAGAGCACGTACCATTCTCACTCTCCACTTAGCCAACGTTACGTGTCTCTCCAACCTCGAGAAAATGGGAGTTTGATCACTATATTAAGTCAAGCTTTTAGGCTTGTGAGAGTAGAGCATAAGGTTATCACGAGGCTCTCCAAAGCTTCAAATGCCAATAAGCCCAAACTTGCAAATCAAGTAGACCATCTCTTCAAATCGAATAGGTTCGAAACATTTTATTTAGTCTTTTTATTGTGAAAAGCACCTATATGCTTGTAGTGCTATCATCAAAAGCTTAGCTTTTACATCAAACAAAATCAGGGGAGATCAAGGGCTTAGATTCATGACACGTGGCTCAAGGGGGTGTGAGAAAACCCAAACATCTCCCTAGTCTACCTACCGTAAAAAGAAATGAAAATGGTGATGACAAACCGAGATAGGCAATTTGGTACAACAACTACATGCGGTGTCAGACGAGCATGTCCTTGTATGTTTAGGACTCACGAGTGAAATCCCAAGGCGGTTCTCATGTTCTCTCAGCTTGTAGGGTCCGAGCTTCTAAGTAGAGATTTGACGATGGTGTTACGACCACTGCAAATTGTAGACAAAGGATGGAATGGATGGATGATGATCGTCAAGGAGAAATGGCTGGGTTGAGCGATGCTAGCGGAGAGATGGGGAGGGTGGGCTGAGCAAGATGGAAGAGAGGAGGGACGAGGAGAGATGATGAGCGAGCTGAGGGAGAGATGGAGAGGGGATAGACGAGGAGTGGGCAAGCGGCAATTGGGAGGTTAACTTTCATGGACATGTTAGGCATTTTCCATGCACTTCTTTGAATTTGTAAACATGAGATTATAATTTTATTAAATTATGTATTCTGGGAGAACATAGGTAACAACACGCTCACTTATACACAATATTGATTTCATTGTTATTGTTACTATGTTATATTTGAATCAAAATCTAGACTTCGGTCAAGGACATCTTGCCAATGTCAAGGCTAGAGGATCCCTCTTATGTGAATAGCAACACACTTAATTTTTCCTCCCTACATTGTAAGGCCCTATAACACCCTCTTTGGGAAAACCCTATTAAACATAGCCCAAGGGGAATGTGATTCCCACACAATCTGCCTAAATATTGTGGAAAGGACCAAAGGGATATTTGGTGCAAAGATGGCTTGTCATGACTCATAACATTGAGTGACACTTCAAACACTTTTAAGGAAATCTTATGAAAAAATCACCCAAGTGGCATGCTCTCATGCATTTTCCCATAAGGTTGTACCAAAAGAGTTCCAAATGTGATGATGGACCCTTACATGCTTGTTTGCAACATAGAACTTGCTATAGCACCAAGTTCCTTACCATCTAGACCCCCATAACAACCTCTAAGCATCCCTTGTGAAAGCCTTGCCCAAGGGAACACATCATCCTCCATGTACTCATCGAGTCCCATGCCATCTAGGACCTGTGTTGGACCAACCTACGAAAATACAATCTCCACCTTCCCATGTCCCAACTATGAAAACACCATATCTATATCTTGCGAAGAGCAAAAGGGTTCCAAACCAAATGACGACTAGTAGGATGCTTGCTCCTGACATGGTCAATGCCATGCAACAGAGGCCAAAAAGACCTTATGAGAACATTGAAGCAAGCATGAAACTAAGTCTAGGAAAATAAAAAATCATAGACTTGGTAAAATCACAAAGGCAAATATACAATCATGCTCTCACTCTCATCATGTAAGCATAGGTCTGATTTTGCAACGAAAAAACCAATCTCATTAAAATGAAAATAAAAAATGTGAAAAAACTTACACTCGCTAGATACAATCTTGATCATGCAAAGATGGGACACAAATGTAAGCAAAATGTAACCATCAACGTAAAATATAGGGTTGACATCTCTAACTCCATTTCTCCCTCAAGCCATGCAAAATAAGAATAAAAAAGAATGAGAAAGACATCATCTTGTGAATTGAAAAAGAACTCAATAATGTTAGGAAGAAAGCAAACAATTCGTTGAACGGAAGAATCATTCCAAAATTTGGAGAAGACAGTGAAAGACATCCTCTTGTGAATTGAAAAAGAACTCAACGACAGCAAACAATTCGTCTAAGGGAAGAATCATTTCAAAATGGGGAGAAGAGAATTTTCTTGCGCGACGTGGTTAATGGTCCTTTAACTGGTTGATGTAGATTGAAGATGTGGTACTGCTTGTGACAGTTTATTTTGGTAGTGATGAAACAAAGGTCTTTACAATGATTGGTAAAATCTACAAAGAGCAACAGAAATTGGGAAAGCTCGAATCCCACATTAAATGGAAAGCTTGGTTACAAGAGACCCATGGCCTTATCCAACCTTCCATTATTTCAGTATTGCTTTCAATCACATTCTGAAAACCTCAGAAAAGACTTCTTTCTTATCAACATACTTCAGAATCTTCACCACTATCCCTGTGTGCTCAACTACAATGGACATCCCACGCTGGGATAGGCATGAATATACAATCATTGATATATTATTACATTTGCAGTCAACCATCATCTCATATCTAAGTGGTCATTAAGTTGTTATCACCAGGCGATCATTACAATATGGCGACCCTGTCAACTAGGGTTATGGAAATTAGTCAAAAGATCATTGTTTTTAATACTCCCTCCCACAAAATTTTGCATTCTCATTCTGATCCACGTCCTGTATTGCAGAGTCCAATGTTCAGCAGCAAAATGGTGCCAGCATGCACACAAATTGCAACCCTGATGATCCCCAAATTTTGCAGCTTGCGAAGGGAACGCTCAGTTGTAAGAACTTACTATACTAAGTGCCCAAAATGAAGCTTCAACCATGCCTCCGTACTGGAGAATCTTTCTACTCCTGGGATACCCCATCTTTTTTTTTCGGGAGTACGAGTGTTGCCGTTTCCAAACCAGTTAAAGGACCATTAGGTGCCATTGTCAACTCTAAATACAGGTACGGCTGTGAATCAACATTGTCACAATCCAGACCATCGTTACTAGTGATAGAGCTCTGGATACGAGCACTATCATCACCATCTCCAATAAAGCAATGCTCAAAATATTCAGAGTCATTGCAAGTCGGGTAAAAGGGTTGGTTTAGATCAATGATGCCAACATCCTTCCTAGACACAGCTTCTCCACTTACATTCAACATGTCAGCATTACTCAAGATACTAAACTCAAAATCTGGTCTATCCGGATTTATGACAGCGCTTTCAGTGTTTGCTTTCTCCAGAAACCCATTTGACAGAAATGAGCCCTCTGAGACTTTGGGGTCACCAGCTTTATCCACCTTCATTTCCCTTTGCTTTAAAATCCCCTTTTCAAGATTACGCTTATCACCCAACACATCCACTACAGAAAAATCTTCAGCAAGTCGACTACTAGGATCCAGCTGCATATCTGCATGAGAACCTTGACCTTCGGATCCAGTCCTGCTTTGTGCATTGCAATCATGTCCTCTTTTGGATGAACACAAAGACAGCTCATCCTCTATGCTTCTTTGAAGTAAGTCCAATGATTGCAAACATGTGAGATCTGAATTTGGAGTGGCAGTATTTGCGGGTTCTTGACCTTCAATAATCTGCTCAGCGCTCTCAGGATGTGAATATCCAAATTCTTTCTCACATTCAGTATGTACCTGAGTACAATCTGACAAGTCTGGTCTGATAAGTTTTCTCCGCTTCTTTTCATGTGTCTTTTCTAACTCTTCTGTCGCACCAGAATTTCTAGCACTTTTCCTCCGTTTAAAATTGATTGAGACTTTAGATTGGTCAGATACTAAGGCTCCTTCTAGAATATCATCAGTCAGATCCATGCCATTCAAAGAATCTCGGTCACAAGCCACAGACTTGCCCAATCTGTCCTGTGTACCTGCTATGGTTGTGTGTTTCAGATTTTCAAATTCTTTTTCTGCACTCCTATCTCTAGGGCTCACCCGAGATGCATTTTCACGACCTGAAATCCTAGACCAGACAGATCTCCTGTGGTTTGCTGTGTCAGAATGAAGAAGGGGGAACTCTTCCGTATATGCATCTGGCCCCATAGCAGCCCTAAACATTCTCTTTATTTCTTCACCGGTCATACGCTCATATATTATTTGTTTAGGATCTACAACCTCGTTAGACACCAATGGGGTAACGTAAGATGCATGACAAAAGTCCATAAATGGCTTAGTCCTACTATCCACTTTACTAGCTTCTTCCACATGAGAAGCTTCAAAAACGTAAGCTCCCCAATTAAGGGGAGGACGCAAGCCTTGCTTAACATCATATTGATTTCCATCCCATTTGTTTTCTGGAACATCATTCATGTACGGGCCGGAAAAACCAACCGTCTTTGATTTCAAGAGGTATCCATTTTCGTCATCATCCTTAACACCTAATAGCCTTTTATCAAAATTGTCACTCAATAACTCATGATACTTTGTACGCTGGTCAACCTTAAGCTGTCCAGCAGTACAATAATCTGACATAGCATGCAAGTGACCATACATATTTTGCCTTGCTATTTCATCAAGTTCGATAGGAAAATATTCCTCAACCTCAAGGCTTTTAAAATCATGCATCTTTTCTAATCTTGGTATGCGATCTTGAGGCTGTTTGGCTTTATCAGGGTAATGGTCCACATAATTACATTTCTGAAGAGTCTTCCAAAGAAACAATTTACACAACCTGCGAACCTGGAATACGAAAGACAGTAGACAGTAAGATACAATTGTCTGAGCACCACAGTAAGCATACACTTGGCACAACCACACTGATTTCAATCGGTTATCTCAATGAATCAAGCAGCCAAGTCACATGACAAATGGAAAATTGCCAAGACCAAGGTTAATAGAATAGATTCACTTCATTTTGCAAGCATGCTTAAGCAAAAGCATTCGCAAATCTAGTAAGGCCAAGTTTATCACAAGTCTTTAGCCTAAGATATGATGGGGGAAAAGAACCAATGAAATATGTTACCTGATACGATGACAGTTCAAATGTAAACTTTACATCCGATGTATAGTTATCCCAGATAACCTCTTTGAATTCATTTTCCTCCAATGGAGGGCAATGTTCAATTTCTCTGAACCGCACCTTCATCCAGATTATCAAATGTCAGTGCCAAAAGAAGAACACCCAACTGAATTAAACATTAGGAAACCATCAACAAATTGATCACCTGATCACGATTCACAAAACAAGCTACCGAACTAAATCCCCAATGTACCTGCGCTGGAAATGAACCTCTCCAATCCATATAAGCATTAGGTTCAATATTGAGCTGTCCATTTGAAGATGCCTCGTATATGCCCCACATTTGCCTTTTCTCATACTCAAAGAGGAAGAGCACCATGCCAGGCACAACCTGCTTCACAGATTCCCATCTGTTGAATGGCAGGCCAAATAGACAATGATGGAAACAATCTTTCTTTGTTCTTTTATTGCACATGAAAATCATGCCGCCAAGGTTGATCTTTTCATCCAGTATATCCGTACCATCGGCGACAACTGTTCCTCTGTGATCAGTTACCGTCGACCCTGCATGCTCAGTTCTGTGTGTATCTAGAAACCTCTCCCCATCTCCAACAGGGAAATTTGCATAAACTCTCGTATTCTCAATAAAGTGCACATCGTTTCTGTTAGAAAGATGTGTTACCGGTAATGTGCTCTCCACAAAACCAGCTTTGCCCAAAATATCAAAATGTCTTTCCATCGTATCCAAAGTTTCTGATTGGCTCCCATGATTCAAAATACTGCCATCCCTATTGTCCCATTGGTTGTCACAATGGGATAACAAGACTCCATCCATGTTCATTGCTTCCCTATATGCATATCTGTTTTCCACGTTCTTTCTATCCAGACATACTACCACCCCTGGTCTGTAAGCACCTTCCATACTGGTGTGACCCTATACTTCCTGTTTATACTACCAGCCTTGAGAGACTTAAAAACAAAAGGAGCCAAGGTAAGTTGAGGGGAGTTGTTTTCTTTTCTTTCTTTCGGGATGGGGGGTGTGTGCATGTGTGTGTTGGGAAGAAGGGAAAAGGGGGGTGGAGGGGGGTTGTTGTGTAGCGGTTTGGGGTTGGCAAAAGTATCATTGTGTACATGACATCACACATCTCCTTCTTAGATTATCCAATGTTGCAACAAGCATGAGAGAGAGAGAGAGAGAGGGAGGGAAGAGGGGGGGGGGACCCACAGAAATGAAACAAGAACCAAGACATCAACCCCGCCCCTCTTTTTTCTTCTTCCCCAAAAGGAAGAGATTAAACAAAACAAACGTTACATACATACATGGATACTTGTGTATTATTTATGCATGTTCGTACATATCTATGCATGCATACATGTGTTCTATACATATGTGTGTGTGCGCGCGTGCGCATGTCCATGCACATGCAAGATTTGGTACAAGAATACCTTGAGCAGGATAACAATGAGCGGACAGATATAGACCATGTTCAGGACATGAGAGATGAGGGGAGCCCAGTGAATGTGCTCTAGTTGATGCAATGCAAGAGTTGATATAGTGCATACTTTGATTGAGATGACAATCGGCAAACCATTGACCTGCTTATTAAGAAGGGAATAAACTCACATACGTAGTGAACATTATTTCAAGTAACGACGGTGGCACCAATTTCAACACCAACCTGCTTATTAAGAAGGGAATAAACTCACATACGTAGTACCTAAACCATTGATTTCCACCATCCAATTGGAGAGGGGGGCAAGTACATCTACATCAATTATGCAAAAGGACCATCTGGCAACAAAACATTAATTCTTCAATAGGAGTCCACAATCAAAACTGATCACAAAGACTTGTGATGTCTATAACCTCAACAGCTCATCCACCGACCAAGAAAACTCTAAAATTTTTCATATTTCTGAAGAACACTCAGGCATATCTATGACATGTCCCAAAAGTGAAGCCTATGCAACAACCAATTGCATCCAATATTCGAAATCATTCTCATCAATTTGGACCATGGGTTTCAATACCTACGTAGCCTCTAGCATCAAACAATAAATGTTTGAAATCGTTTTCATCTTTTGCAATCAATCAATGAGTTTTTTCACCTACATAACCCCTAGCATTAGTCTGTCTACCTCAGCCTCTCTGTTCATTTCTCTCTTCCTCCACTTCTACTGGTATGGCCTTGTAGGCTAGTTCTAGCTAGCTCTAGTCATTTGTGGGACATTTACTCCATTTAGTCAACGTATGACAAATAGGACTTAATCCTAACCCTAGTCCCTGGGGTGTATAATGTTGTACTTTCATTTGAGTCTACGCTGCAATACACTTTTAATTCAGTTCGACTCCACTGCTGCTTCGTTTTCCTGCTGTTGCAGTCCTGCTTCCATTACCCTACCAGTAGTATCAGAGCATGTTATTCAACCCTGCCCTTTACACTAACCTCAGGTCCAAGATCTGGGGTGGAATTTTGTCACCATGAAGCCTGTGCTTCAGCCTCAGTCGACCTGTCCTGTAGCAGCCACCACCCTCTGCAAGCCTTCTACATCTAGGCACCTCTTCGACTGCATTCTAGGAGCTGCCATTCTGCTTCATGACCTGTGCTGGAGTGTATTTTGGGGGGAACGGGGAACTCCGGTTTTTGGGGACTAGTTGCTTGGAAACCACTGCAGGTGCCTCATCTGGACTATTTCACCTGCTGTCGCTGCTGCATTTCAGAGTTCCTCTGCCTCATTTTGGCCCTGTTCTGTGCACTTCTGTGGAGCAGCCCCCTACTGAATCTGTTTTCGAAGATGCTGGTAATAATTTCAAGGCTGCAACAGATAAGAATTTCTGAGTTTGCTGCACGGGAGTCACTATTGAACAGCCAACTCTTTCCTGGGGTCTTCCCTACTGTTGGTCGACTGTTCCAGCATCTGCTATTTTCTCCAGTTTTGCTCATTGCCTCTCCCACAGCCTCAGATACCTGCACACTGTTATTTGGAGCCTGGTTAACACCTCTGGAAGCCGTTTTGGAGCTGCTGCACCTGTGTCTAAGCAGTTCTAGCCTGGTTGCTCGGCTGTCAACTGTGGACTGATTTGACTCAGTCCTAGTGGATTTGGAGCTTGCATTTGCTCAACAGAAATCTGCAGATGCCAAGTGTTGGCTTCCCTCAGTTCTGTTGACCTTTCGATTAACTGTACACTCTGCGTTTGGAGCTTTTATTCCATTTGTTTTTGCATTAGACCCTCATGCCTCGGTTCTTTTTTGTGGAGTTGCAGCATTGCGCAGGAAGCACACTTTGGCACTCAGTTGATGTGCAAGGAGTTGACCTTGTGTGGTCAGAATCAGACATTTGCACTTGGTTTTAGTTCAGTCATTTGATTCAGTCACATTCTCTTCAGATTCATACATCTTGCCTCAGTTGTGATAGCAAACAATGATTTGTCTGGTATGCCCTCCCTGAAGACAAGTTAGATGGCACCAACTACATGTGGTCTTACATAATGCATCATGTATAGGTGGCCAAGAACTTGTGGAATATCATTCGAGTTATGAGGTTAGGCCTCTGTCACATACACATGCCACACAGGTGGTGGTAATGCTGTTGATTCCCCAGTTCCAACACTACTGCTCCTATGCCTCTAACTCAGGGACTGGGATGGCAAGATGCACAAGCTCATGCTTTGATTACATTGTCAGTTGAAAGAGTTATAATCCCTCATGACAGATCTTGCAGAACAACAAAGGAAGAGCAAACATGTGCAAATAGGAATGCCTCTATCACTGGTGATCATGCCTTTGCTACCCTTCATAAAAGTAATGCAAAGACAAAAAGTCGTGTGGGAAACCCAAGCACATTTGTGGTTACACTTCCGATGCCAATACAAATGCAGATAACAAAAAGAGAAGATGCAACTATTGCAGAAAGCCAAGTCCCAACATTTCTAAATGCAGGAAGCGCATTGAATCAGAAAACAAGCAGCATTCTAGCCTTGCAGTTGTTGATGCTTCATTTCACGTGAGAAGGATGAATCAGGAAATGGCGTTCGTCATGATTGGGCCTTTGTTGTCACATGCCAATATAATCCTTCTATACATGATTCATGCATGGTTGTCTCTGATGCATTCAACACTTGGTACTTTGACAATGGTGCTTCTAAGCATATAACTACAAGAACTTTTAACTTTCTTTGAATGATGCACCTAAGGGAGGCACTGTGAGTGACTTGTGCCAATAGTGCTTCTTATGCCGTGAAAGGTATTCGCCAAGTTGAGCTTAGTTCAGCATCTAGTGATCCAATCTCTCTTCAGGATGTTTATATGTTCCAGAGATTAAGAAGAATGTTCATCCATTTCATCAAGTCTCCCTTCACAATGTCTTATATGTTCCAGGAATTAAGAAGAATCTCATGTCTATTTCAATCATTGCTACATCCATAGAGTTAACTTTGATGGTTACCGTTCTGCTGTTATGATTTCAAAAATGGCAACAACATTGTCATCGCTGGAACATTGACTAGAAGTCTCTATATACTTGATGCCTATAAGAGAGACAATCACAACCACTTGCGGTCAATGCTTTTGTTAGAAATGAATCCCTACAGAGGGTATCCCACGACGGTAGACCGATAGGGCATCCCCACGAATTACACGCAGAAGTGTTTCACTACTGAATCAAACTTCTTTACTTGTATGTACTACACAACCATAAGTGTGCATGCAAGCCCATAAATAGACAAAGATCCAAGAGAGATATAGCACCAACAAAAGTATCCTTCTGTCCAAAAATGGATACGATAAACAAGAGGCCTGAGTCCCACCAAACTGTGGTCTTCAATCCGACCCAAAAGTTGTACTACTATCACCTTGGCTCTTCTAGATCCTTGAGCCCGCATGCTCCTTTGAGCTCATGTAGACTCTCTCTAGTGATACCTCCACCTTACTGCCCGGGTAGTCAACCTAGGTGGGCAGCTTCTCCAAGCTTAGTCTACAGCCCTCCAACCCTCTTCTCTGAAGATGCTGGTCTATCTGCTGCAGCCAGGTGATGTCAAATGGGGACCCACATGCCCCCTTATATAGGGCTCTAGGCCGCTTCAAAAAACCCAACCAGCCAGCCCTAAATGGGCCAACTGATCTTGCCCCACCAGCAAACAGGGCCCAAGTCTCTAAACGACCTGTAGGGCTCACATTTGGAGGCCCCTTGCTGGCCCGCTTGGCCATAGTTACCAGAAACGGCCGTTTCTGGCCTGGAAACAGAAACGGCGATTCTTCTAGAAATGCCGTTTTGTAATTACAGCTTTTTTTTTTTTGGTGGTGGTTGGTTTTTTGGGTGGCCTCTTTTAATTAAATTGTTTTTGTCTTCTTTTGATTATGGCGTTTTTTGCCGATTCGTCGCCTCTTTTTGTCGTTTCCGCCGCCTCCCATGTTGCTGCTCTCCATCCTGCTACTTTCCAACCTCTCTATCTTTAATTCCTAGGCCTTGGCACCCGCAACCTGCTCTCCTCTCCATCCCTCCATCCTATAGGCTGGTATCTGCTCTCCATCCTCAGCCTACTCTCAGCTCTCAATCCCTCCACTACCTCTCCTCTCTTACCTCTCCATCCTCCTCCTATCTTTCATCCTCCTCCGACTCCTTTTACCTCTCCATCCTCTTTCACCTCTCCATCCTTTCTCACCTCTCCATCCTCCCTCTCACCTCTCCATCCTCCCTCTCAACCTTCAGATTGTTGCAACTTCAAACTTGTTAGAAGTTAGAACTTGGAGCTTAGTTCATGACACATGTTGATTGTTGAAGCATCATTCATGGATAATAGATGATACTAGATAGATCAATCATCATAGGAATTTAGAATCATAGAAGCATGCATGATGCTTCAAGTATAGATAATTGAATTATGTATAATTTGCACTCTATTGATAATTGTATTATGTATAAACAATATTTTATTTTATTTTTCAAAGAAAGGAACCTTCTATTAATGCTTGAAAGATTTCATATAAGGCAACAGCCCCGAAGGTGCTGAGTATGGAAAAACTGAAAAAGGATGAAAGAAAGAAAACCGGCCTGTTCAAAAGAAACCTAGCTAAACACCTGCAGGCCAAGCCTTGCAAAAACGAGCACACCTCTCAATAGTCACCTTGGAGCCTAGAGTCCCACGCTCCCAAGTGGACCGTAGAGTGTAAATGATATCCTGCCAGATGGCAACTAGGATAGCCAAGGGTGGAACCGGGTGCTCACCCATCACAAGACTGCAACGAGCCACCCAAATGTTCCAAGCCGTGATGCTGGCTACCACCTCCCAAACACGATCCTCCATAGGAGGAGGAGCTAGGTTGTTAGGAGGGATTGCCTCATGGAGTGTAATCCTCTGGATGCTCTGACCCTCTATCTGGTAGGCTGGGGAGATCTCATCAATCTGAAACGCGTGTCCTCCTTCTGTCAACCAAGCCACCATCCCCCAGGTGTAGTCTCTATGAAAACTCCGCAAACGTGTCATGATCCTGAGGGCTCTCATTCAGATCCTAGCTGCACTACGGCAGCTCCATAGGCAATGCGGGATAGTTTCCAAGACACCCTCGGAGCAACAATGGCACTGCCTCTCCACTAGCATCTGCTCCAACCACGATCTGATGGGCAAGCCTCCATGGGTGGCCAGCCAGAAGAAGTATGAGATCTTTCTCGGCCACAAGCTGAACCACAACCGCGTCCAGAACCTAGAGCGCACATCCCGAGGCACTCTTTGAGTCACCCTATGTCTCTCCCTCGAGGGGGTCCACCTCGACGAGTCCATCTAAAACCTCCTGCCAATCCGTGTGGTATAGGAAAAGAAGGGCACCTCATTCACCTGCTCAACTAGGCCACCCTTGGAGGGCCAAAACCACTCTCCTGGGTCCCACTCGACCTCCCTCAACAGTCTACCCTCCCACAACCAAAGGCGCCATCTAGAGGCATCCTGCTCTGAGATACTGGGAGGGTCAATGTGCCACTCCTTCCCCAAACATCCTACCACTCTAATCATCTGCCAGTGTATCCCATCAAGAGTCCCATCCATCTCAGGGTCCCTCTCAATGAGTGGGTGAAGAAGGCCTCCAAAGTCCTACATGGAAGAAGCCACGGTACGTGCTGCCGCGCTGCATCAACATCCTCAAGGGAACACCAGTACGAAAAAACTGCCCCAACCGTCTAATGTCTCTCCAAACGTGAAGTCCTTCCCACCAAGATTCAGGAATGGCTAAGTCAATCTCGCCCATCCGCTGCCCTGCCTCTCGCAGATGCGCTAGGACGTCAAACCTCACCTCTGTCTCCATAGGTAGTCTGCTCCAATGGCCAAAGAACCCTGCTGGACCACTATCGCAATGTGCCCAACCAATGTGAGTCTGTTGTTCGAGCATACAGCCTTCTTGATCTCTAATCTCTAGATGCCACATAAGGGGCTGGCACTCAAACTCCTCTGCATCTGGGCGGAGCACATATGAGACCCCTGCCAATCTCTATCATACCCTGTGAAGACTCCTCGTCAAGGGAGAGCCCTTCCCCGTAAGGGGGCCTCTAAGAAGATCCATCTATATGAAGGCTGCCACTATCCACACTAGTACGGCGACGCACAGACATTAAATACACGTCCTCTAAACCTGTAATGAAGGTGGGAAAAAGATGGATTTTAAGGGGGAAATAGATGGGAGAATAGTAGGGAAATGTGGGAACTGTGGGGGACTATATAAGTCAACCCAAAAGGATTGTAAGGGGCTATTGATTTGACGTCTAATCCACCTCCCCTCGCTTCCTTCATCACTTGTGTACTTCCAGTCTTGTTCTCTCTACTTCCCTCCCCTATTCCTTCTCTATCTCCCCCTGCCTTCCGTGGCTTTCTCTCTCACTTCCCCATTCACCTTCACTGCATTGGTATCAGAGCAATTCTCGGGCCTATTGTGGGAGAAGACATCTCAAGTGCTGCATCCTTCGATGTCATTTTCATTTATACTGCCAGGGTCACATCGTAACCCAATCGACGTCTGTCTTCTTTCTGGTTCTCCTTCGCGGGAAGAGATGCAGGTTATCGTGGTGCTGATGAACATGAAGGAGATAAGCTAAAGCAGAACAGGGAAGAGGGAACTCTGCCGTCCGTCGCGCCTCCAACTCTGCCGTCCGTCGCTCCAGCTCCGTCCGTCGCGCCTCCAACTCTGCCGTCCGTCGTTCCAGCTTTCTCCTCGCCACCGCTCCATACTCAAGCTCGTTTTTCTTTTCTCCTCGCCACCGCTCCATACATAGGCTCGATTGCATAGCTTCGTCGTAGAAGCTGACACGGGCCAGCAGACAACCACGACAATTTTCGCCACAACCATACAGCCTCCGTCGTGCCCACCGTGTCCGTCTCCGTCGTGCGTCCAATCCTCCGCCACAACCGCCGCCTTCCGTCGTCCCGTTTTTGTTCCGCCACCGTTTCCGTCACCCGCCCGCGCCTCTCGCTGGCCACCGTTTCCACCATCGCTTTCATACCTTAGCATAATTTTCTAATCTAGTTCCTAAAGTTAGTAAGGTTAGTTAACCTGGGGGTAATTAACTCGTTAGTTGTGGGTTAGTTTAGTTAGTCTAGTCCTAACAATCCTAGTTAGGCTAGGACAGTCTTAACAGTCCTAGATAGGCTAGGACTGTCTTAGCAGTCCTAGCTAGGCTAGGACAGTCCTAGGGCTTTTCCCCCCAAAAAAAAAAAACTCTTTTAGGGCACTTCTACAGCCCTGTTCTGGGCCTCTTCTCAGCCACTTTTTTTTTTTTTGGGGGCTCATTTCGAGCATTCTCTCCATCCTCTTCACCAAGTTTTCTTCAAGCCTCTCCATCGACTACATCGCGCACTCATGGCCCCCAAGCGTGCACCCCGATCAGATGAGACGTCTCAGCATGGCAATGATGTTACTCAGCAGGAGCAGATGCCAGTTACAGAGGGTGTATCTCCTTCACAGCCAGTTTCTGCTATGCCTACCGACACACAGTTTCTAGATGCATTGGCCTCGATGCTTCAGGGGGCTTTTCAACAGATGGGTCAACAGTTGGGGCAGCTACTCACCACTGCTATGGCTATGCACGATACAGCTATCACCCAGATGGGTCAGCACATTGGGCAGCAGCTCACTACTACCATCACTATGCATGATAAGGGCAAGCAGCCCGCACCCCAGCACGGGGATCAATCGGATAGCCAGGGTGATTTTTCTGACCCGCGCAGGGGGTTTATGGCTGATGCCCGTCGCACTTATGATTGCCTTGCCCGTGCCGCCGAGCACTTCATTGTTTGATGCCAGGCCGCCATTTGGCTCGCAGATTTCATTGGCTGAGCCATCCATTTTGGGCCGGCCTACTGGCACATTTTCGCCCACGGCGAGCATGCCTGGATTGGGTGTTGGTTTTCGAGGCAGTTGGGAGAGGGGCCAGTCCTCTTCTCAGCCTTTCTCTATGCCACCCACTCACCGTGATGTTTTTGGTAGGCAGACTCAGCAGGGATTGCATGCTTCGATGACACCTCCTGTTAATACATTCAGTCAGACTCAGCCTGCGTATTAGGGAGGTAATGCTTTCAGTCAGATGCACTTCATGCGTTAGGGGAGTGGTTCTCCTAACCAGCATGACGCTGGAAGTGGGCAGCATGCAAACATGGACGATATGCTTTCAGATGCCTTACGTTCATATAGGGCTTTGCCTGAGGATGTTCGTGATGAGATGCCCTTTTCACAGTATGTGAGCTTCAAGCGTGAGTATGCTGGTAGTCACTATAGGAATAAAGCAGCCAAAGATGTGAAAGATAAAATCTATGTGCATAAGTTTAAGGGGGACACTCGCACTCCCAATGAGTTGGAGGAGTGGCTCACGAAACTGGAAGATTATTTCCACTTCTACCCTAAGAATGATGAGGAGAGGATCATTTTTGCTGGCATGCATTTACACTTCTACCCTAAGAATGATGAGGAGAGGATTATGCACATACATAGTGGTGTTACATGCGAGAGTCACCTCAGAAGCCTACCACCTGGAAACAGCTCAAGGAGCTTATGGTCACGACCTTCGTCTCGGCCCTGATCCTTGAACAGTACCTTGCTGAATTCTATGCACTATCACAGACAGGTACGGTCCAGGAGTACTTGCAGCGTTTTTGGAGACTTTTCTTTGTTTGTACAGGATATTTCTAAGAAAGGGAAGTTGCTGCGTTTTATACAAGGCTTAAATCCCTCTCTAGCTGCTGATGTGAGAGCTCACAATACTCTAACCATTGAGCGAGCAGCCCAGCTTGCTGAGGTGTTTGAGCCAAAATATGCTGGCAAGTACAAGCATGTGTCACATAGCTTCTATGGTACTGCTTATGATGCTGACAGGAAGACAAATTCTGCTGATTGGATTGATAAGAAACCAGCAGCTGCTTCCTTCCCACTATATCCAATGGTTTTTGGAAGTAAGATGCCATATGCAAAGCCATACAGGCCCATGGATGCAAAGACAGGTGTCAAACCCAGTGCTGGTTTTGACAAATCAGAAGTTAAACAACATTCCAAAGCCATAATGGACAGTAGGAAGAAGGCAAATTTATGCTTTAGGTGTGGAGAGAAATGGACACCTGAGCACCGAGATGTGTGCAAAATGAAGAATGTCAGCTCAGCCAAACTCAGCATGATAATTGAATTATCTGATGATGATAAAGTGGCTGATGTAGCAGACCCCCATGATGTCTCTCATGAGGAATTGACAGGAGCTCATGATGCAGATGAGTCTCCTGACACAGATGCCACAAAGGGGACTGCTTTTCCTTTTGATCCGGGTGGGGCTATTGAGCAAACCACTCATGTGATGCATGAGATTGATATTCAGCCTACATGTAGCAGGAAAGGCCGTACGCCAACACTCTCTGTGTTGGAGCATCAACCTACAATGCCTTTTCATGTCAGAGGTGATGCTAATGGTAATGTTCCTGTGGATGATGAACAGATTTATTGGGATGCCCAGTCTACACTGTATACCATCTGACTACATGCTTTGATGGGTGCCAAAAGTGCTGGCACAATCAGGTTGAAGGGAATGATTAATGGCAGATCTGTCCATGTATTGGTAGACAGTGGTAGCACTCACAGTTTCATTAATTGTAGAACATTGCAAAGATTGGGATTAGTTGCTACAGAGATAGACCATGGTCTGAAAGTGGAGATCGTGAATGGACAGCACATGATCAGCAGACATTGTTGCCAGGATGCCAGGATCAAGTTTTCTGATCATTATGAGTTTGCAGGTGATCTTTTGGCATTGGATATGGGGCCCATAGATGCTGTCCTGGGTTGTGATTGGCTGAAATCCTTGGGGAAAATTAGTATAGATTTGAATGCTTTATCTCTTGAGTTTTGCCACAAGGGTAGAACTGTTACATTGCAGGGCATTGTGAATCGGAAATTGCAGGTCATTTCAGCAAGGCAGCTAGCTAGGGAGCTCAAGAACGAAAGTGCCATTCATGCATTGAATGTCTATGTACCTCAGGAGGGTGGTATTCCCCATGTGGATAATTGTGAAATGCAGAAATTGCTCTTAGAATTTGGGGATGTGTTTGCTGATATGCCATCTCAGTTGCCCCCAAAAAGAGATGTTGATCATGCCATAGTTCTGGAACATGGCAGTAAACCAATAAACAAGGCCCCGTATCGACTTTCTAAGGTTGAACGGGAAGAAGTGGCAACACAGGTGGGAGATTTGCTTGAGAAAAACTTCATTGCTCATAGCACCTCGCCATTTGCATCTCCAGTACTCCTGGTGAAGAAGAAGGATGGCTCTTTCCGCATGAGCATTGATTACAGGGATTTAAATAAGACCACCACTAAGAACAGGTTTCCTATTCCCAGGATTGATGACCTGCTGGATGAACTCAAGGGTGCTCAGTATTTCACGAAGATTGATTTGAGGTCAGGTTACCATCAGATTAGGATGAACGAGGGTGATGAGCATAAGACTGCCTTTCGTACAGAAAGAGGATTATATGAGTTCAAGGTGATGCCTTTTGGTTTGACTAATGCACCAGCCACCTTCCAGGCACTCATGAACAAGATCTTACACCACCTTCTTTTCAAATGTGTGCTGGTATTTTTCGATGACATTCTCATTTATAGTAAGGATGCACAGGATCACATTGACCATGTCCGACAAGTGCTAGAAATCTTGAGGATGCATCAGCTTTATGCCAAGGCCAGCAAGTGCACATTTATGGCAAAGGAGGTTGAATATCTTGGTCATGTTGTAAGCAGGCACGGAATCAGGGTAGACCCAGCTAAGGTGAAATGCATTAAGGAGTGGCCGCAACCACATAATACCACGCAGCTCAAGGGTTTTTTGGGTCTTGCTTCTTTTTACAGGAGGTTCATCAGACACTTTGCCAAAAGGGCTGCCCCTCTCACTGATTTGCTGAAAAAGGATGCCTTCCAATGGTCAGAAGTAGCACAACTCAGTTTTGAGAATCTCATTGATGCCCTTAGTAATGCACCTGTATTGGTGTGCCCTGATTTCTCACGGTCTTTCATTGTTGAGACGGATGCCAGTGGCAAAGGTTTAGGGGCTGTCCTAAGACAGGAGCATGGGGTGATTGCTTTTGAGAGCAGGAAGTTTAATGCCAGGGAAATGAATTATCATGTCTACGATCAGGAGATGCTGGCAATCTTGCATGCTTTTGCAAAATGGCACCACTACCTGTACGGTAGCAAGATTAAGGTCAAAATGGATCACACAATACTCAAGTACTTTTTAACGCAGCCTAATTTATCCATGAAGCAGAAGAGATGGTTGGCTGCAGTTCAGTCCTATGACTTTGACATTGAGTATAGAAAAGGGAAAGAGAATGTGGTTGCTGATGCCTTGTCCAAGATGTGGTCATGCAAACTGTCTGCCATTTCCACGCTTCATCAAGAGTGGATACTTGGGATTCAGGAGGAATACATGCAAAATTCTGATGTAGCCCCTATTTTTGTGGAATTACAGAGTCCGTCCAGCCAAGGACATGTTCGATTTCAGCTCCGCAACGGACTGTTATGGTGCAGGGACAGAATTTATCTTGTGCCAGACTCCAAGTACAGGTTGATGGTATTACAGGAAATGCACTCATCCCCTATGTCAGGGCATACGGGTATCACAAAAACATATGAAAAAGTCAAGGAGAGCTTTATTTGGGATGGTTTGTGGCGAGATGTGGTTAAGTTTGTCAGTGAATGTTATAAAGTGGACAGCCGGTTACCCGCAGGCCTTCTGCAACCGCTACCCATTCCTGAAGGCAAATGGACTCACATTGCCATGGACTTCATTACAGGCTTGCCTTCTACAGATAAGGATTGGGATAGCATATTTGTGGTGGTTGACAGGATGACTAAGCATGCCCATTTCATACTGACTAGGACTCGGTACTCCGCTTCACAGGTTGCCTATCAATTCATTGAGTATGTGTTCAAGCACCATGGTTTTCCTTAGGAGATTGTCAGTGACAAGGATGCTAAATTTATAGGTCACTTTTGGCAAGAGTTATTCACTGCAGTTGGTACTTCCCTTGCGCCTAGTACTGCTTATCATCCACAGACGGATGGACAATCAGAGAGGGTGAACAAGTGGTTGGAGGAGTATCTAAGGCATTACTGTCATGACATGCAGAAGTCTTGGGACAAATGGTTAGCATTGGCTGAATTTTGCTACAACAGCACCAAACACCTCTCTATTGGCATGAGTCCATTCGAGGCTATGTATGGATGCAAAGTGGGAATGCCTTCCAGGGTTGCAGACTTGGCTGTGAAAAATCAGCAAGCAAGGAATGATTTGGAGAGTATGGATGCCCTTCTGCAGTTGGCTAAGAGGAATATGCAGGATGCCCAAGCCAAGCAGAAGAAGTATGCGGATGAACAAAGGAGGTACTTATCTTTTGAAGAAGGGGATTATGTGCATTTACGTCTCCATAAGAATCGATATTCCTCGCTGAAAGGTAATACCAACACAAAGCTTGCCCACAGGTATTATGGCCCCTACAAAATCATCCGCAAAGTTGGGCAGGTAGCATATCAGTTGGAACTACCCAGTACCTCCAAGATCCATAATGTTTTCCATGTATCCTTGCTGAAACCACATGTCGGACAGCATGTCCAGGTTCTTCCTGAGTTGTCTCCTATGGATGAAGAGGGCCACATAATCTATGTGCCGGAGCAAATCAAGGGCTTCAGAGATCATGTACTCAGGAACAAAGCCTACACACAATACCTCATCAAATGGAAAGGTTTAACGGAAGATGAGAATTCTTGGCAACCTGAGAGCATTGTGCAGGACTACCCCTATCTCCTACAGAGCTGATCAGTTTCTGTTGTATCCTTCTCATCCAGGGCAGCCTCTTGGAAATTTTGAGGGCAAAATTCTTTGGGAAGGGATGGCTGTAATGAAGGTGGGAAAAAGATGGATTTTAAGGGGAAAATAGATGGGAGAATAGTAGGGAAATGTGGAAACTGTGGGGGACTATATAAGTCAACCCAAAAGGATTGTAAGGGGCTATTGATTTGACGTCTAATCCACTTCCCCTCGCTTCCTTCATCACTTGTGTACTTCCAGTCTTGTTCTCTCTACTTCCCTCCCCTATTCCTTCTCTATCTCCCCCTGCCTTCCGTGGCTTTCTCTCTCACTTCCCCATTCACGTTCTGATAGCAATGCAGTGAACGTGAATGGGGAAGTGAGAGAGAAAGCCACGGAAGGCAGGGGGAGATAGAGAAGGAATAGGGGAGGGAAGTAGAGAGAACAAGACTGGAAGTACACAAGTGATGAAGGAAGCGAGGGGAAGTGGATTAGACGTCAAATCAATAGCCCCTTACAATCCTTTTGGGTTGACTTATATAGTCCCCCACAGTTCCCACATTTCCCTACTATTCTCCCATCTATTTCCCCCTTAAAATCCATCTTTTTCCCACCTTCATTACAAAACCGCTGGCAAAATCACACAAAGCAGTCTTTCTAGGATAGGCACCCACTCACGAGAGAGCCTTGTTCCCAACTCCCCCGTCCTCATGAGTTGGACCATAGTGAGTTGGAACGTACACG
The DNA here is from genome assembly GCF_047967505.1 of Dipteris shenzhenensis. NCBI lineage: Eukaryota > Viridiplantae > Streptophyta > Polypodiopsida > Gleicheniales > Dipteridaceae > Dipteris > Dipteris shenzhenensis. Next base: position 52,867,972 of record NC_141607.1, on the reverse strand, counting down.
GGCTTCACGACCGTGTTCGTAGCCAACCGCAATACCTGATACTCCAACAAGAGTTGCAGAGAACAACGGACATCCTTATCATTTAGGAGCACATGTTTTCAACTTCAGACATCAGACGACGCCATCACCTTCTCCCAAGAAGAGGTCTAAAGGAGTGGTCGCCTGCGATAGGACAGAGCGGAAGAGTCTGCATCTGAGTCTCACAAACTTTGGCTCTAGAGGTCTACGATCAGGGCGAGCTCATTCCAGGATGGGCAGTTTGGATGGGAGTTTGGACGGCAGAGTCCACGATCGGGATCCTAAACGTGTATGTCCCAACGTGTAGACAGCACCGACCGGCCTTTTAGAGGAGGCTATTAGAGTGTCTTCCGGATGTCGACTCCTGGATTGTTGGAGCTGACTTCAACAACCTAGAGTTTGGGGAAGACAAGCAGGGCGAAGCCTCATTCTCTGAGATGCCAACAACAGAACGTAGCACCTAGGAGAACCTCATTTTCATGATTAGTGGCAAAGACCTGTGGAGAGAGCCAGATTTCACCAGGACACCTGGCAGCCTTCTCTTCTCGTTTGGATAGAGGAGACACAATGGATTGCTAGAGAGACTAGAACGCGTTCTATGTTGGGGACTGGGCACTACACAAAGGCGGATCTACCGGGATTCTGACAGGTACCACGATGTGAGATCACTCTCCACTGGTACTTCACTTGGATCAGCCCCGCCGAGGTCTCCCCCAGACGGGAGTCCGCATTCCAAAGGACCTCCTGAAGACGAGGAGATTCAGTAGGTCGTGGCAGGTATTTGGGAGCAATCAGAGACGACACCGTGTGAGGGCTGGGTTGCGTGGGTGGCCGATGTGATTCAGAGGAGCATTGAGGAGCTGCAGGCTCACGCCCTTAGGCGGAGGAGGACCCTTCAAGAGCATGAGTGGGCTGAGGAGAGACCTCGCCTCCATCGAGAGGCTCAAGGAGCAAGACCCAGTTTCTCAGTGGCTTAGTGAAAATTTAAGAGCGCTCGTCTCGAGCTTCAGGACACGGAGGTGCAGCGGGCTCAGTTCTCCTATCATTCCTCCTGAGCCCAATGGGTGCAACAGGGGGACAAGATGACAACAATTCTTTCATAACACTGGGCCCCAATCGGCAAGCACACAGCTACAGCGTCTACAGGACTCACAGGCATCATGCACATTGACCCCCAGGAAATTTTGGACATGACCACCGGTTTTTACAGCCAGCTCTTTCAGATGGAGAGGATGATCCCAGCTTAGTTTGGGATCATGTTTCGACAATAGTCTCGCAGGACTTATGCAACAGATTTGAGGAGCCTTTCACAGATAAGGAGCTCTGGGAAGCCCTCAAGGCTCTCCCGACCCAAAAGTGCCCGGGTAAGGATGGCTTGACTTCGACCTTCTTCCTGAACTTCTGAGAGATTATCTCCACCCCTTTCCATCTAGCTTGCCAGGAGATTTTCGACACAAGCATTCTCCCTCAGTCCTTGAGCAAGGGTGGATTTGTTTGATCCCGAAAGGGGGAGATAGGTCAGACATCCGACAATGGAGGCCGATCACTCTACTTGATACTGCATACAAGATCCTCGCCAAGGTCTTGAGTTTGCGGTTACGGCCCCATCTTACCGACATCATCCATGACACAGACTGGATTTGTCCAGGAGCGCCGCATCCCGAACAACATCTTCACGTTCTGGGAGGCAAAGGATTGGTCCAGGGAGAAGTCACAGCTGTTCGCCGTCCTCTTAGACTTTGAGAAGGCCTACGACAGGATGGAACGGTCTTTCTTGGAGCACACTATGAGGAGATAGGGTTTCTCAGACAGATGGGTTAAAGGAGTTTCAGCGCTATATGCAAGGAGCTCTAGTCAGATGCTTATCAGAGGACACACAGGCGAGGCCTTTCCTCTCTCTCGCTCAGTCTGCCAAGGCTGCCCACTCGCTCCCTTCCTCTTCTTGTTTGTGGCGGAGGCTTTGGGCTACTATTTGAGATCATAGGTGGTGGGTCTCACAGGGTTGAGGCTCCCAATCAAACAAGAGGAGGAGCTACTTGACTCGAAGTTTGCAGACGACACGACCTTGTATGTTGAGGGCACCACGAGTCTGGAGAGAGCCAGGGGCGCCTTGGCTATTTACTGTGAGGCCTCGGGGGCACGGATCAACTAGACGAAATCTACAGGTTTCTTCCCACGGTTTGAGGAGACACCAAGAGATCCGTGAGTGGGGGAGTGACTTTGGCTTCAAATGGATACCGCGGGACCATACAACGAGATACCTCAGATGCCAGGTGGGTATTGACATTACAGCAGATTGCCCCAATCCTTGAGAGTGATCGACGCAAGCTTCTCTATTGGAGCTCGGCCAAACTCTCCCTAGCAAGTCGCGCCTTAGTGGCAAACCAAGTCCCTCTTGCCGCGGCCTGGTATATTGCGTCCTGCTAGTACTTTCACGGAGGATGCATTGGGCAGCTCCGACGGTTGGTACAGAACCTCCTTTGGGCAGGTTCAGACGGCACGAGGAACACTAGGGCCCGAGTAGCTTGGCAGACGGTGATCATGCCGCAGGCACTGGGAGGCTTGGGTGTCATTCATCCAGAGATGCAAAGCAGGGCTCTTTTGGGCAAGTTGGTGATTCGTGGCCTCACCCCATATACAGAGCCTTGGAAGCTCCTCTTACAGCGAGGGCTTCTGAGAAACACCCCACGCACTGAGGGACACCGGCTCAATACCGATCTTCCGTGCCCAACTTCATCATGAAGGAGGCTTTCACCCTGAACAGCTCCGCACACTTCTGGAGGGGCCAGAAGTATGCATGCTCCATCTTTGCCTCCAACGGCAATCTAAAAACTCATGTCACCAAACCACACACCGGATCCTCACACGTGAAGCCCAATTGAAAGTTTACCACCGCACCATGGATGTACCAAAGGTCTAGTCCATGTGGGCCCATCCATTCATCCATCATGAGTGTAATCTGATTCCCCAAAATAGCATCGAACACCTCCGGGGATCATTTCTCCAACCCTATAGAGGCAAACGAAAATCTCCAAACGAGGTGTGTCGGAGATCCCATTACACTAATTAAACCCCTCTTTCGGGGCTGAAGGACCATGAGCGTTACCTCTAATGGTAGAGGATATAAGTCCAAAATCTCCAGATAGTTCCACGGTCCTAACTTCCTGAAGTCCCACCATAAGGGACGCCCAAGCTGGAGGTTGGGAGCCACTGACTAGGAAGCGAACCTCATCCCTCAGCACCCCTCCCTGAACGAACCTGCTACTGTGATGAGGAAGTAGGAGGCGTCATCGTTCCCTTGCCAACTGGTAGGGGTGTCGAAGCAGAAGAACCTGTTGCTGAAGTGGAGAGGGGAACGGTGGGAGAGGAAGCGGTAGGGACGCGGGGGATAGAGAGAGGAAGGCAGGTGGTGAGGGTGACCATAGAAGGGGGGGCTAAGGGGGGGAGGGAGGGGGAGAGGGGAGTGAAGAGGAAGAGGGGAAAGGATCTGGGGGGAGGGGGAGGGAGGAATGGAGGAGGAATAAGGGCAACCTTAGACCCCCTACTGATCAAGCTCGCCGAGGCTCTAGATTGGCTCCTCCGCGGCCCCCGTCGGACTAACGTCTGCGGCTTCCGCCATCGCTGCATCTGGAGCTCTTGGGACTCGCTGCTGCTGCAAGTGTGGGTGCGAAGGCTGAACCTCAGAAGCTAGAGGACCGTCTGGATGGACGGTGGCCCTTGCCGCTGGAGGATGTGGCTCCTAATGTCCCTCTCTCTGCAATTGGCCCTCTGCCTGCAGCGCTTGCGGGCCTGCTTGCTTGGTTTCTTTTTCTTTTTAACATGGGTCTAGTGCCCTTCTAAGGGAGTAACCCAAGGGGTCCGAGACTCCTGCTGCTCCTGCCTAAGAGGACGTTGGGCTCAGGCCTGGTAACTTTATCTACTCTACAGAGGGCAGGGAGGAGGCGCACGAGGGAGGCCACGAGGACATTCTCTAACGAGGTGACCCATCTGTTTGCACCAAAGACACTAGCCTGGTACCCTAGAAATCTCCACCCTCTAGCGAAGTGTGGGAGGCGCACGAGGGAGGCCACGAGAGCAATCTCTAACGAGGTGACCCATCTGTCTGCACCGAAGACACTAGCCTGGTAACCTAGAAATCTCCACCCTCTGGCGAAGTGTGCCCCCTTCAAGAAGGATCAACTCTCGGAGGGACTCTAGACTCTCAACCACCAGTCTAATCCGGGGGACTCCATCATCTGCTAGAACTAAGGCGGTCGACTCTAGCGAGAACTCAAGCACTGTACCAAATGCCCGACCACTGGAAGGGAGGATGGCTCGATACTCCTTGGGGAGCCCAGAGAAGCGAAGTGTAACCGAGAAATGTGAAACATGGTGTGTTGTATCCATGTCGTCCAAACGGTCAGGCTTCTGGTCAAAAGGAGTCCAAGCCAAAGATGACTCCGAATGAGACAACTAAAGCGGGCATTACGGGAGGCTATCTACAGCCCGACAAGCAGAAGCGGTACCACCAAGAACACCGCTGCTTTCATTCACATCACTGGACACGGCAAGAAGGATTGTCTGAAGTGGCTTGCTGAGAAGGTGGCGAAAGCGCCTACTTCGACCGTCACCTATGTAGTGGCTCTTCCAACCCCGCCTCCATCCTTAGCTACAAATCCGTCTTCCCTGCGTTAAACACCGTTCCCACGATGGTCTTTCAAGGTAAGAAGGAGGGCGATTTCTCAATCAAAAGAAGTGCTCATTCGAGCGTACGGCACAGCTAACAAGCATCAGTTTATTGTCATGTTCGATATGGAAAAATCTGAAGATGCCATCTCCCCTCACCTTGCCAAGATAGTGGGGTGCACTTTGGTGCCTCACGAGCTTGCAGTGGACGGGTTTATACCCGGCTTGGGCACACATCACGCATAAGGCCGTCAATTTCACTTTTTCCGTTCAGAAGGCCATATATACGCAAAATTTCATTCTGACTCCTTTGATGGGATGCGACATGATCCTTGGGATTCAGTGGTTCTGTGAGCATGTTCCGACGCCTGATTGGCAGCAAGACACTTTCACGATTGTGGAAGGTATACCTGAGCCTGCCGTGATACGCGGTGATCGGAGCATACCAAGGATTCCGTTAATCTCTCGTATTCAAGCAGGTCGCGCCACCCGCAAGGGTGCCATGTGTGCACTTATCTACGTCCAATGCCAAATCACTGCAGTCCAAGCTACTCCTCCGATGGGGCAAGCAATAGTAGATCTACTCCAAGAGTTCCAAGACATCATGCTCCGAGATGATTTGCCATCCCAACTGCCTCCCAACCGACCGGAAGACCATCGCATTGATCTACTTCCAAACTCGACACCTCCAAGTAAGTTCTCGTATCGACTTTCCAAGTCTATGGAGGGGGAGTTAGAACAGCAATTGTCTCAATTACTGCACGCAGGATTTATTAGACCTTCCTCTTCGCCTTTTGTTGCATCCGTTCTATTTGTGGCAAAGAAGGATAAGTCTGCACGACTATGTGTAGACTACAAAGCACTCAACAAGCTTATAGTAAGGAACAAGTTTCCTATGCCCCGCATCGAGTACATCTTGGAACAACTCAATGGTGCAAAATTTTTCTCATGAGCAATTTTTATTGATTCATCCTTCTCACATGAAGATGAACCATCAGTAAATGCAAGGCTAGACTACTTCCTGATTCAATCTGCTTCTAGCATTCAAAAATGTCATGAACTGGTTTTTTGAAATAGTCGCATATTTTCTTTTTCGTATCTATATTACCACAATTATGCTTCGGTTTCCCACATGACTTTGTCCTCTTTGTATTACCCTTATAATGGGTAGCAAATGTCTGATCACCTGATAACAATCATAGACACATTCCGATTTGCATGGCTTTGCTCTTCATACAACAACGAATGACAAGTTGATTGAAGGTATAGTAGTTGGGATCCCTATGACCACCAACCCCAAAGTGGTTGCAAAACCCTTGGTAAGAGTCAAGAAGTCCAAGTGTCATGGCCACAATCTGACTATTTAGCACAACTTCGTCAATGTTGGCCATTTAATCTTTAAAGTCCTTGACTTTGGTCAAACAGGCATCCATGCTTTCCCCCTCATCCATTTTCAAGGCACCCAACTACTTCCACAAGTATGCAACTCTGGCTTCATTGCAGATTTGATATAAGAGGCCAATTTATCCAAAGCATCCTTTGCAGTTCTGCAAGATCCGATAGAGGGATTATCACTCTTAACTGATGAATCAATTCAAAGCATGAGCTCATGCATCTCTGCCATTGGATCTCAACTGTTCTTGAGTTGGAAGGCAAAAGAGAAGTAATACTACCACCACGTGTGCTGACAAGTGCAGTGGGGCAGATGCCTGTGACGGAGGTCTGCAATGATATTCCACAAGTCCTTGGCTACCAGGCAGTTGATCCCAAGATTATCTGACTGAATCAAGTGACTGCACTGAACATGAAGTGCAACTGTCCACAAGATCAACTGCCTGCACAGCAAATCGGTGCCAACATGTGCTTCCTGCACAACGCTGCAACTGAAAAAGAACCCAGATCCACAAGGGCCTAATACAAAGAAAAATGGAGCAAAAGCCCCAAATTCAGACAGTTCAGTCATTTCGATAGCTGCAGATTTCTGTTCAGCAAAAGCAGGCTCCAAATCCACCAAAACTGAGTAGAATCAGTCAACAGTTTTGGTGCACTTGGTGCAATCCAGGTTCAGACACAGGCGCAGCAGCACCAAAACAGCTTCCAGAGGAGACGTCCAAACTGGAGCATAAAACAAGTCCTGGGACTGTCGAGCAGGAACAGGAAAGACTCCAGGAGAGAGTCACCTGTTGAACAGTAGCTGCCACACAGCAAACTCACTTACCCTCGACAGTTGCAGCCTCGAAATGTGTGCAAGCAGCTCCGAAAATAGCTTCAAGATAGGTGACTGCTCCATAGATGTGAACAGAACAAGGCAGAAATGAGGCAGATGAGCTCTGAAAAGGAGCAGGCACAGCAACAGAACCACTTCCATTTGAGGCGACCTGCAGTCACATTCGAAACAAAAGCTTCCACGCAGCCAAAAAACAGTAGAGTTCTACAAAGTACAGGTTGTGGAGCAGTAGGGCAGCTCCACGAATGTTGTACAAGAGGTGCCTGGGTGCAGAAAGCTTGCAGAGGATGGAGGAAGCTACTGGACAGGTCGACTGAGGTTGAAAGGCAGGCTTCCTCACAACAAAATCCACCCCAAGCTTGGAGCTGAGGGGAGAGCACAGGGCAGGGTTGGACAACCTGCTCTGGGTGTAACGGAAGCAGGAATGCAACAGCAGGAAAACGCAGCAGCTTTGGAGTCAATACTGAACGTGTAGTGTATTGCAGTTCTGAACTCAAGTGAAGTACAAGTTCCTACGAGCAAGACTAAGTCCTAAGTGTCATACGTTGACTAAATATCATATGCTGCCTAAGTGTCATACGTTGATTAAGTGTGTCCCCAAAAATAACTACAAACGAGCCTAAATCACAGGCCAGGGGACTAAATCTAACAAGCTCAACAGTTTCCAGGAGCGTATTTCTACAGGTTGCAGCTTTCTGATGATGTGGAAGCCACTTAGCAACAAGCTGCAGACCATAATTTGATTAATAATCAGATATTCCAGTTTCTCACACCATCAGAGCACATACACCTCATTCTCCAGCTCTAAACAACCACATAACTTGGTTCCCTTCCAATCTTGTTATAACTGTGGCCTACCAACTTGAGGATTCAGCCTATATCTAGATGAATCCAGGAACATTCCCAAACTCATCCTCTAAAAACACAACATAGTGCAATTTCAATCTCACGTAGTCACTCATAAGATTGAAAACCATAAACTCCATCACGCATAGCAGGGACTAGCTACTATACATCCCCACTGACTTCATCAGTGCCCAACAGTGGGTGTAGACCATAGTATAAAAGTATGGTCTCACACATACAAATCCACACACCCACACATACTTGAGCATCCATTTATACAAAGTCTTCGCATTGAGTTTCAATCGGCACTCGGGAGGTGAAGGGCAAACTCAGCCATGACGAAGGCTAGCACTAAAGGAGAGGATTCAGCCTACTCCACTTCAAGGCTGCCATTTTGGCCATACAATAACACTAACGAGGAGCCTCCGTTCATGATTATAATTCCCATTGGCACTTAGATGGTTCAATAACCGCACAATTGACTCTCCTTTCTCACAATCTCAACAAGTAAATCTCTCAGAATTGCCATAATCTGCATACACCAGTATGAGAGAGGTGGGGTCAGAAAAGAGGGGGCAGAGAGAGAGAGAGAGAGAGAGAGAGAGAGAGAGGTATGAGGGGCAAGGGGCGGGGGGGGGGGGGGGGTGATGATGTGAACGTCCATCTTTTTTCTTTCCTTATATGGGAGGGAGGGAGGGGTCACCGTCATCATCATCACTGTGTGGACATCCACCTTTTTTTCCTCTCTTTTTTTTTCCACACGAGGCAAGGGGGAGCTGGGAGGAGGGGGGGTTGTCAAATCAAGATGTGATGTAGCACACGAATATGGCAGCGCAGAATTCAACTTTGTTAACAGATCTACGAATGGAATTTCCATAACGGATTTAGAAAAGGTCACACCTGAAACCTGTGTCACACAAATCTCATAGCAAGACCAGAACTGTAACAAAACATGCCAAGGGGAACGTAATGCCAGGCGTTTCAAGATTCACGACCAGTATGGCTCGTTTGACAGCTTTCCTTTAGGTTTTAAAAAAGGCAACCTATCTCACCACAAAAAGGTACTTATAACCTTGGAGGACCTGACTCACATGAACACTTTCAATCGAACAGATAACAGTAGCAGCAGAACAACAAGAAAGCTGCCAGCTCTACAGCACAGTATTCAAAACAGATGTTCCTGTTGTGAGAGGAAGGCTGCAAAATTGAGCTGTAGTAGGCGCAGGTGATACAAAGTCCAAAGAGAGAGGCACCCATAAGCAGGTGCAGATTGGAAAGATGTTCCTGATTATTCTCACGAAGCATGAACCATACAATTCTGACACATCCCACACCGAAAAAGGTACAGCTATGAAAAAGCTATCCTCATTACGATTAGCCTCCTCCAACCATAAGCCAGCCGATCTTTGCCCCCACTTAAATCTCACTGGCTGAGTCGCAACTGACTACACATAAATAGGTGACCTTTAAATACTAACGGGGCAACTCAAACTTAAAATTGCCAAACCACAACTTTCCAAACATGGAATTTCTATGGTCATGTTCTATGCAGACTGCAAACAAATGCTTACTAGCTCATTCGTACTTGACTCTCAAAGAAATAGCATATTTGAAAGCCTCTATGAGACTCTACAACGAAGAAATTCATAACAGTAAATGTCAAATAATGACGTACTTAAAAGAAATAAGAAGCCGCTATTGGCCTAACTTGGCTTGGCCAACCATTTCCATTGGAAGCAATAGGATGTAGTCGAGTGCGTTTGGCTTCATGTCACATCCATTTACCCATGCTTCGCTATTACACAAACGCATATTGTACAAATGCGGATATAGCAGAAGCCTTGCAAGGCAATCCAGCTGCTTCGTGCGAGGCACCGTACCTCCTTGGGACACCTTTGCATAGCCTCTGCGCAACTGATCTTGTTTCTTCGGAATCCATGAACAAGGGGTAACATACAACGTCAGCAATAGTCCCTTTCAAAGATAGTCTGAAAGACACATGCCAGGTACGCAGGCAAAGCTCCTTCCCGTACTCGAGCCTAAAATGGAAGTCTGGAGATGGGACGCACCGTCCGATCACAGCTTCTTAACACGACCAGATCCAAATAATCATCCAATGTGAAAACGGTAAAGCTCATGACGAACATTTAAGAAAGATGGACGTCACATGATCGTCTTTTCCTACCTCTCCAAAAAAAAGATCCTACATGTTACAGCGATGCAAAACGGACAAGGTTAGATCTCAGAATACCCAACATGCTACTCTGTGCTTGGGATGCGTGGTTAGTTCACAAGTCGGCGCCACAAAAGTTCTCTGAAGGCGTTTAAAACAAGCGACTACATTGCGAAACAACAAATGAAGCGTTACCACACACAACCGCAAAACCCGCGAAGAAAATGGCGGGCAAGAAAGAAATGAGCTGCTTCGGGGGGAAACGGGGGAACCAAAACGGAGATAGGAGATAGCAAATGAATAGAAGAAAAAGTACCCGGGGATATCCAAGGTACAGATCAGGGAGGGGCGCAGCAAAACGACGGCCCTAGAAACGGTTTGCGGCGCAGTCGTATACCAATCTACCGTTCGTTCAAGGCTTTCTATTCCCATCTTGCAGAGTTACAACGACGAAGATTATCGAATGTCGCTGGTTCGCAATGCGCAGGCAAGAGGAATGACAAAAGGAGGAAGTCTGTCCACAAATGAAATCGGGAAACGTACCAAGAGGAGGGAATAAAGAAAGGACCAGAGAGCGGGAAGCCTTCTCACCGACAAGGGGCGGAACTTGAGCAGAGAAGGTGGGAATGGAGGCAAAAGAAAGGGGGAAGAGATGGCGAGCGAAGGATGTTGGAAGCCATGGATGGAAATGGAGAAGAAACTCGCAGTGAGCAGAGGCAGAAAATGATCTGATGACGAAGACGAAGAAGAAGAAGCAACGAAGAAGATGAAGAGTTTTTGAGGGACATTTTACCCCTTGCCCCCCTTGCCTACGTGGCTTTCCCACCTCACTCCATTCCTGCCACCTCACCCTTTCAGACTCGGCTCACGCCACATAGCGGCAATGCTGCGGCCGACTCTTGCGCGGGTCTCGAGCAAGGGGTCGAGGGCAAGGAGAAAGGGCGCCGGGTCAGGAGCCCCAGAAGGGCGTGGGGTGTTGAAGCTGACAACTCTTCCTTTCGTGGACAACTCCATGAACCAACCATTTTGTGCCAGGTAGATCAACACCCCTTTTGCAAGTGAAGCGTCTGCTTCCCACGTATTGAATGGGCATGTAAAAGCCACACTACTAGAATATGTTTTAAAACAAGGTGAATGATATTTAATCATTCATAAGGCCTGCCCAAGATCAAAAAAGCATACAAAAAGGAAATGGTGTGGTGGAAGACTACAGAGGAGAGAGAGAGAGAGAGAGGGGGGGGGGGGGGAGGGGGCGGGGTGAAGCAAAAAAGGTGGAGATGGTGTGTAAGAAGAAGACTTGAGGAGATAAATAAGGGGGGAGAGAGAGAGAGAGAGAGAGAGAGTCAACCACTTTAAAGTATGCATTCAAGTTCAATGAAGAAGAGTCAACATATTGTCCAATAGCAAAAATGTACATCCAAAAATTCTAAAAATGCCTAATTTCTCCTTTGCCAAAAAAAATTTGAACCGTTGCTAAGGTTAACTGAAGTGTGCAAGAGAGCCATACACACTCATCTAAGCAGATGCAGGATACCTACCTTCGGCTTGTCCGCCGCCATCGAATGAGCACAATGCTTTTGAAGTCCATCCATGCCATGCTTTCACAAACGAGCGGATAGTTTGTAAGGTTATACATTTGAATGTCACCAAATAAAAGTGGATGGCTTGGTAAGGTGTCCAAATTTTAGGCTAAGGGTCCTAGGTTCAAATAAATTGTCAACGAAAGAAAATTTTGGTTGGTTGCTACAAAGTGAACACTCTCTTGGGCATCGTGTACCTACACCTGACCTTTTCACTCTACCTAGGACATGCCCAGTCGGATGTGTGTGAAACAATAAGCAACATGTCCACCCATCCATAGCTAGATGGATGTGAAACCCACCTTATGATGTTTACAAGCTAGAGCCACCCAAACCCACTCATGGTGCATTGAATGCATCTTTGATGTGGGTTGGACATGGACGAGCAATCTTGCCAATCCATGATCTATGGGCGATGCCCATGGTGCTAGTCTGTCCACTTTTTGCATCACCTCCCACCCCATGTCCCTTCCTCTACTGTCCTCCAGCCCATCTCTCTCTCCCTCTACCATCTACACATCCCTCCTCCTCGCCCCGTCCACCATCACCACTTTGTCTACTCCGCTTCTCAACCAGCTTGAGCAACCTTCACCAACACGCTGACCAGTTCATCGTCTCACTCCACTTGGATTCTAAACCATTCCATCAATAGGGGATAACGAACATGTGATGCGCCACATACTTCACCTCATACAAGCAACATTGCCCTCACACCAACTCCACTCTTAATTAGCATGAGCTCAACTAACCTCAATGGAGAAAAGCTCTACTGCTAGGAGATACCAATGTACTATGTTGCACACTTCAATTATAGAGTCCATTCAAAAAGCAAGTTTCTTCTAGGGCAAAGCCCTTCCTTTTTTAAATGCATTTTTATATTTGGTTTTTAAAGCAAGTTTATTGTCTCGGTAAAAGTCTTAGTGTATGCTTAAGGGCTTTTACATGCCCTTCAATTCTAGGATCCATGAGCATGACAATTACTCACATAACCTCTGTGTTCCCTCCCCAACCCCCCACCCCCCCCCCCTCTCTCTCTCTCTCTCTCTCTCCCTCTCTCTCCGCTCCGTAGGGTGATGGAGTACGAAGATAAAAAATGACTGGGTTTGTTTTTATCAGAGCTCAAGCGACATAGAGAGACTTTGTTGGGAGACAAACAATGGAGACCATAGTCCCACCTAGACAAAGTACACTCAGAGACTTCTTCACTGCCAGCACCTCAGCTAGTTTTATGCCCTCCCCACCATCAGAAACCCCTGGTGCCACCACCACCTTATCACACACAGGTAGATTGCCACACTTTAGTGGTGTGATTTTGGACCGAGCCATCACCATATCCAGGTCACGGAGGCCCAGGCCCCCAAGCCCCCGTGCCGGCACCCATATCTTCATCGGATCCATGCCATCATTGCCAAACACCGGAAACGTGTGGCACCGAGTTATGAGAACCTAGAGCTGCCCATGATTGGGATTTTTGACATGAGAAGAGTGCAACCTTTCTATTGATTAGCTTTCTACCTATGCTGATCAATTGGTACTTTTTAGTAATACTTGCTTGGTATTTCATTAGTTTTGGGTCACTTGTAGTCCCTCTGTTGTAGTCCCTCTGACTGTAAGAACCTTTAGTAGCTCTTAGCTTTCAGCTTATTTATTTTGTTGTTCTCTTTGATGAGACAACACTAGAAGATGTATCAACTGTTTTAGTCTCATAGGCCGTTTGGCCTTTTAGAGACGTTAATATCTCTCTCTCTCTCTCTCTCTCTCTCTCTCTCTCTCTCTCTCTCTCTATATATATATATATATAAGTCAATGACTAAAATAAAAGTATACACTTCTATTGAAAAGGCATACCATAAAAGCAAAAGGAAAGCTAGTATTTGCTATCTTACACAAACTAAAGATTTTCCAAGAGTATGAAAACGAATTACAATTTACCTAGCAAAGACTACTACTATGTATACAAGAGTAGGAGAGGGTGCGTTATTGGTCAAGACTGTGGGATAGCTACCACATGGCAGCCTCCTATTGGATGCATCGATTACGAGGGGGTCCCATGCTCTCGCCTCCTAGCTACACATAGCCTCCTTCCGCCCCCAACAAAAGGTGGGGGGACTGAAGGAGGGTCTACCCATAACCTCATATATACCATGGAACCATCAATTCACCATTGTATGTGGGATTTTATCACCACTTCCCCATGTCACTACTAGCGCATACCAAGGGCCCCTAAGCCCCTCTAATATTCACATATCCAAGGTTAGGACCACACAGCAAGGCTCATATTCCCAACAATCCCCCATAGGCCTAACCCCATGAATGTAGAACTACCAGTCAACAGGTGCTGCACACCCACTCAGGGCCCGAATAGCCAATCATATACAGTCACCCACTAAGAGCCCAGGCTGTCAATCAATATTGCATAGTCCACTGACGCAGGGCATCGATTCCCGCATGTGTAGCCACCAGAGAATCGTGCATGCCGGCTTTCATGAACAATTGTTGTCACCTATCGCCACATGTCATTGCATAGTCCATAGGGCAACCATCTACTCTAATACCACTATAGGTATCATATAGCTCTCATACCACTATAGCTGTCATATGGTAGCCTCCTATTGGATACCCCCTCGTACTTGGCACATCTAATGGTAGGTTGCCATGTGATATCTACCCAACAAAGATAGCTTAGGATAAGCATGATGGCTATTCAATTGCTTAAGATAAGAGTGATGGCTATTCTATTGGCCAACAAGGCTTAGGATGAGAGTGATGGCTATTCAATTGTCATATTGGGTGTCATGGGCCTTGCAATTGTGCTCCTTTCTAGACTTATCGGAAGCATTTGCAAGACAACCAACCTCACTAAGCAAACAAGGATCTATGCATCTCCACCCAAAGAGCTCTAGCAAAAGAAGGTTGGCCTATGCAATGAGATACTATGGAATGGCAATTATGTATATGGGGGCACCAATGGCAACATGTTTATGTGGTGACATGCTATAGAATGGCAATGATGTAGATGGGGGCATCAATGCCGATGTGTTTAGCATGGTAGCCTTCTTGACATAGCAAGAAAGGTGGCCCATAGGGAATCAAAGGTCAATCTTACAATCTGAAGATGGACTTCATATTGAGCTTGCCATGCAACCCTTGCTTTGAGCCTTAGAATCCATGGAAGCAAAAACTAAGACTAACAATAACATAGTAGGAGCTTATATATGGCGATAGGGCTTGCATACAAAAGGGCTTGTACTTTGACTATAGGGCTTGCATATGAAAGCTAAGGTACTATGAATAGTATACGCTTTATGCATCATAATTGCTACTACATTTTGCTATTTGCTAGGATTGGGACTTTAGACCACTAGGACCATTAATGTAGTGCACTGTGCACACACCACATTCAATGTATCACACTAAATGTGCTATATTACACACCATGTGCCATTGCCACATTGTATGAGCCATGTAGCACCTTGTATGCACCCTGCTATATAGCATAGTATTCCAGTATACATATGAGTGGCTAGACCCGATCATGCAATGACTCCATTGGCTTGCTCAGTCTAGGTTACATAGATCTACAACTAGAACTAGCACAATTGTTATTATTTCAACCACCAGGCTTGCAAATGAATACTCTCTCTCTCTCTCTCTCTCAGATCTAGGGTGTGATGAGCCTATATGAGTCAGTCAGAGGTAAGGTACATGCTCCTAGCAGTCTATCGGATTGGGTCGAGAGCACCATTGGGGTGAAGCAGGGCTACCCTCTCTCACCGACTCTCTTTGGACTCTACATCGATGAGATCACATCTTTCATAGATTGCCTAGGGGGCGAGGGTTCATTACTAGGTGATCTCCTCATACAGATATTGCTATATGCTAATGATATAGTCCTTATATCCTCCTCAGCGGAGGGGCTGGGCTGCAGAGAGACTTGGAGGCATTAGAGGTGTTTTGCAAAGAGAGAGAGACTTGACGATCAACCTTGGGAAAACTAAGGTTGTGATCTTCAACACCTCACAAGCAGTGATTCATCGAATTAGTTTCACCTATCGTGGCGAGCTAGTGGAGATAGTGCAGTCATATACATATTTGGGAGCGGTCTTCACAAGACCCATCTTCACGATGACCCATGCAGCTCAGGCATGGCTCACATGAGGGCATAGTGCTTTGGCTAGACTAGAGTGAGAGTGCTTCCAGGTGCAATTCCAGGAGAATTCCAGGATCCACCGACAAAGGGCTGGCTTTTTGACACACTGGTGCGACCGACTGCAATGTATGTAGCACTGTTTTGGCGATGCGATTTTCGAGGATAGACTGGAGGGGCTTCAAGTGGCTACGGGTGATGATGGGGTCCCAGGATGATATGATGTAAGCCCTCAGTCCCACATGAGATAGTACAGGAAGAGTTCGCCATGACACATCTCCAGGTTGATGCTATCTTTTAGACAGTGACATTCATCCACAAAGTCTGGGACTTACCCCACTGGAGACTTCCAAGAGGTTGGCCCTAGAGTCATCCAAATGACTAACAGAGAGTAGGGTAGACACATGGTATGCACGCATATCCACTTGGTTTGCCAGGCATGGTATCTAGATGGACAATCTTCCCCCATTTCAGTACAGCTTGGATGCGCCTCCTGAGTCGATCCCACGAGATGAGATTAACCCTCCATCTTACTACGCAGTGCACATCATTGAATCCTTGCAATCCTTAATCACCAACTTCTTTCTTCAATTATCTACATCTGAGGCATGTCCAACAATTGGACCGGTTGTGTTTGTGAGATGAAATTTCCAGTCTTTCCATTCATTCCTTATGATGTAGCATCAAACATATAACAAGTTGAATGCTCATCCAAGATCAACCATGGTAGCTTCTCATGAAGTGGATTTGCAATAAGCACCCTACCATAATGATCCACCACCGTACTTTGTAAAGCATCTACTACCTTTTCATACCCAATTGATGCTTAGTACCACTTTGATGACACACTAAGAAATGCATTGATTATTTTCACTTTGGACCACGAAAACCAATAAGAGTATCATCCTTTACATTCCACCTACATTGTACTGAGGAGTACAAGTATCATCATGGAACAAATCCATTGATAGCAATACACTTTGTTACAATTAATACTTTGGTGTAAATTAGAATACACACAAGTATTTTTGAAACGTGTACCTGACAAGGTTTGGCAGTAGCAGCTAGCTAGAGGACTAAGAGGGTTCACCCCTAATGTAGGGAGGAGTTCAAGCAATTTCCTCTTATTTAGGATCCTGAGATTCAAGAACAAGATGGTCTCATGCTTTGGCACTAGAGTCACATAGGTTGGTTATAGTGGGACAGTGGCCCAGCTAACTCTTTTGGGACTTGGAGCAAGCTCCCCATGGAGGCAAAGGCACAGTTGGGCTTTGGATGAGGGAGATTGACATAGCTATCCCCAAATCAACATGGCAAGTAGGACTTCAGATTTTGGTAGCTAGTCAATGACTCGGGCAAGTTCTCTAAGACTAGGATATCTTCAAGAATTATGTTTAGGCGTCAAGACCAAGCCTAGGATACCTTTGAGAATTATGTTTAGGTGTGCAAGTTCTACAAGACTAGGATACCTTTGAGAATTATGTTTAGGCATAGAGATCGAGCCTATTTCTTTAGACTGGGTTCGAAAGGGCTCCTTTTGCCAGTTGACACAAGAGTCCCAAATATAGATGGGAGCCTAGATTCACTTCATTGGTAGATGATCAAGGTAATGGGCCAATTAGGCAAGCAGTGTTTTATTGACCGTTCTCACATTTCAAATCAGGATGGCCCTTGACACCTATGGCTTTGGGAGGGCCGTCCCCTTTGTGAGGTTTGATCATCTTCAACTTTGATGGGATTTGGGAGAGTTTTTTTGGCCATCCCACCATAATACATAATGATACCAAGAAGGTACTCAAATATTGTTGCTTTGAATCTCTCCCATATAATTTTTGTGGTTGTCTTGGAATGCTTGCTATGACTGGAGTTATAGAATACGATTCTCTTTTACTAGCCTTTTCATGTGACTTTGATATGTGTGTTGCTTCATGATCGTTTGTAAATCTGACCTTGGAGGGCACAATGGTAGCCATGCATTATCATACATGCATCTCATTCTCACTACCTTCTTGTCTTTGTAGTCATGAAGTTCTCCTTGTACCAACTCAAAAGATGCACCTGCATGACATAGTGACCATGCCACAAATTATGTAGGAAAACAATAATTATTCCTAATGTTCAAAATTTGTAGCACAAAATAACTTACCACTATTTCAACATTGAAGCTCTCCATTACTTCTAATCATCATGGATGTAATGAGAATCCTCCTCCTCTTGTGTTGCTTCTTGCCTCGCATGGAGCTTATTCCTCATTTTGGATTGATCCCCTCTCCTGTCTTTTGCTAAAAATATGAATTCTAAGTAAGTTAGATTAGCAGTTATACGCTTCAAATTTCACATCGAGTAGCTAGACCCATACGCATCATTTCTAATTAGGCTATGAGTTGCTACTTCCCCCACACAAATTGCACCAAGTGGCATATCACTGGTATCCTCAAGATTGTGCAACCTTACTTGCTCCCTCATAAGATGCAATGGTTGTAAGATGCAATGATGCTTCATTGCAAGAAGGTGAACATTTGACACTGACTGCCTTCCCATGCTAGACATCCTACCTCTATCGATTAAATTCAATTTACAGGTTGACCAAAGTATGTTCCCCCTTCCAACTTAGGGACAAAGGGAAAGCATCATAGACGAAGTGTAACAAGCATAAGGTGGGATGGAAAAACACTTGTCCTTACATAGCCAAAGTGAGGAAAAACAACCTTTGGCTAATGATCCCAATCTACTATAAACCCTTATCGAAGGCAAGAGAGAGAAAAGTGCAATAGCCTTTGGGAATGAAAAAGGTCATGAACCTTGCCAATATTCATTTTCCCTTAAAAAAAGAAAGAAAGAAAGCACTACCACATGAAGTCAAAGAAAAGTATATTGAGCAACGATGTGAGCCTTGAGAGGGAGGGATAGAGATATAGAGTCATTATCCTCCTTGCAATATGTAGCTAGATCTAGCCAATCTAGGTATAGGACTTCCATGTTCGACCTTTTGTTGTGCTCACATATAGCCCCAACCATGGCCTCACATATATTTCACCTATGTTGGCTGCATATAGCAGCCATGTGGCTTGGTATTAGACCCATATGGTTGCCCATCTACTAGCTTTGCATGCTACCCCTTAGGTAGACTTTCTTCTTGTGCATGCTGACTCCAAGGCACCTTATTTTCTTCCCATGCTCTACTATGTTGCTGCATGTGTTGTAGGGATAGAACTATTTGAAGAGATTGCAACTTGGCCTTGATGCCCTACAACCCCTAGCTCGTTGATAAGATAGAAAAGAAGCACAAAGGCCAAGCCATACTGGCCAATAAAATTATAAAGGATAAGTTTTATGATAAGGCTAACACATGTACTATTATCAATTGCAATGAGCAGAGTATACCCTATAGGCTATACCACATGCAATTAAAGAAAAGTATATGGAGTAGGGATGTGAGCCTTGAGTGGGAGAGACAAAGAGACATAAATTCATTGTCCCCCTTGCCATATGTAGTTAGATAGCATATCTAGTTATAGGAAGTTCATGGCCCATTGCTATGCTCACATCTAGCCCTTGTCATGAAGCTTTAGGTGAGTCCTTATTTCAATTCACAAGCTAGTTTGTCAAACATAAACCGTTTCTACTTCCCTTTCTTTATTTAAAATAAGGTACCACATGGTACAATGAAGTTTGTCATAGGTTGTAAGAGAACTAAAGAGAGGCTGTGAGATATAAAAGCTGATAAAGCCAGTCCAAGGTATGAGGAGGAGATTAAAGGCCATGAAGATAGATGATACAATATCCAAACGACAACAAAAGAAAATTTTGCAACGAATGCAGAGGGAGAGACAATACCAAGAAAATGCCTCCTTGTTGAGCAACTAGCCTTTGAGGCAGCAGATGCACCCATTTGAGTAGTGCCATTAGAATGAAGAACATGAGATATGGTCTCAAAACGAGTGGGAGCATTCAAGGCAACAATATCAGGCCATTTGAGGGACTACCAAGTTTGTGTCCTCATAAACTTCACCTTGTTCGCAAGGTTTCATCGGTTGTCCACTCTTCCAATGCCTAGGGAGTTGCACACATAAGAGACCATACTCTCTAACTTGAGCGATGGCCTGGGCAATGTGATAGGGGTGCATAGCTTAGATCAGCTAAGTGCAAAGAGGGAGATATTAGCTATGCTATTTTCCTCTAAAACAAACACGAAAAGGCTTAGGCACACAACATCGAAGATGTTGTCCATTAAAAGGACCAACATGATTCTGATGCTTGGCCATCGAGTGAAAGCAATGCATTCCACATGAGAAGCCTATGCGCATCAACTCAATAGAAGAAAAGGACAGTCAGTCTAAGTAAGGAAGTCATCTCTGTACTGACTTTTTTTAGCACAATAACATGAGAGTTTCTCCAAACAAGGACATCTTTAGGTTGTAGAGGGGATGCAAATAATATGAGGGGTGTATTATACACATGCTTGACACAATGTAGGGCATTAGTTGGGCTTCCAATTCTATCACTATTGCTTCTTTCCTCGCGCTGATTAATTTTCATTTGCATCTTATGAAATTGTGTGTGTGAGAGAGAGAGAGAGAGAGAGAGAGAGAGAGAGAGAGAGATTAACATCCACGAGAGGCCTCGTGGGCCTATGGGACAAAGTACACAGAAAAGCGAACTCATACAAGTCTCAATGGGCTGAAGCAAAGGGCACGCTAGGACCCTTGTTGAGTACTAATCTATGCTAACAAAGTCATAATCATGAATAGAAATAGTCAACTGCAACTGCATAGTGGGCCAGGTCAATTTATCTAGTATCAAGAAACAAACTGAAAAATAGTGGGACTTAGAACATAATCAAAACAGTGAGTAGTGACAGTGGGACTCAGAACAGAATCAAAAACTGAAGCTTGGTACAGTGATGGCTCTCTGGTGGGCTGTGAAGATGTCTCATATTTGTGTCTGTCGCACTGTCTCGTGCTACAGTGGGGGACATGGTCTCCTCGCTCTCTAGACTCTCTGAGCTACATCTAGAGTGACCCCTCGTCTCTATCGGTCCCCCCTGAGGGAATCTATGATAGGTCGGACCTCAATAGAGTGTACTCTGGGGACTCTATCATGCATGTGGTCTCCGCACCCCTCTCTCGATGGTACCATGCCAGCTACTCATCCAGAGTGCTCTCATGTCGGCTTGCTCCTCCTCCTCCGCTCCACTGTGTCCTGGGGCTAACTCAAATGTATAGAAGTCTGTGGCACATCGTTGTGACCAGTCATCCTCTATATCCTATGGTGGGCTGGCCATCCCCTGCTGCTCTTTGATCTGTCGCATAAGTGTCTCCCTGTGCTAACACATCTCCATAATAAAGCCCGATAAAGAGACCTAGTCATGGAAATGGATTAGTCTCATGATAAAGGGCCGAAACCACTCCCTTCCCAGTAGAGATAGTGGTAGTGCCCTCGAAAACACAAAGAAAATGTTCCTCTGTCTCAAGCGCCCTTAGTGTACATAGCGTGCATACCCGTTGCTCTTTGGGTAGACCTGCTGCTCTCCATGCCTTGATCCTTAGCTAATGGGATGAAATCCACATCTGACCAATGGCAATCCTCAGTGCATGGGAGACTCCTTTGTCCTTGAGATATTGGGGTCTAATGATGAATCTCTCCTTTGATAATTTTAGGAAGTGGTCTTGGTTGGAATGTCTCAACCAATAAGAGACAACAAAGAGATTTATGGACTTCATGATTAAGTTTTTATTCACAATGGAAAGACGATTGTGAATGCTCTAGATAATGCTAGTCGACAATTGGCCATTGGAGATGTTTGGTTTACCTTGAATCATGTTGCATTGGTGTACAATATCTTTCCCATTGATAAGCATGGGCTTACAAATTATTTAAGGCTATGTCGTAAGGCTCTAAGATAATGGATTGATGTAACTATGGAATGGTAATATAACTTGTTCCATCATAACTCTAGCCACATGTTTTATAGATTGGTGGGTGAATTTATGATGTGCATCATGGCAAAAAACAAGTCATGGAGTTGGGGATTATAGGCAGGCACGAGTTATTAATCATGGGAGATAAGATGCTATTAGCCTGCTAGCTCTTTGTATGATTATGCCATTTTCCCTCTTTAACTTGTGATATTAGGTAGATATCCTTGTAGATTATTTATTTCAAATTCTCTATTGTATCAAATACCCTGAGCTTACTTAGGGCAATCTTTGTTATTACATATGTAGGGGGACTAAACATACAAAGTAGGGATAATATTTTGCAAAGGTAAAAAGAAAACCCCAACCTATCCACAATGGCAAATCACTTGTAGTGCACGTTGGCCTTTGATGAAATTATAGGTATTCCCCAATACATTGATGCCATGCTCAATGGAACAATATCAATACTATGCTGTCTCCAAACTATAATGGTGACATTTATAAATCCATCAAAGGCCAATGCATTGCAAAAGATTTTTGATTGAGCCAGATTGAGTGTTTCTTTTCATGTGTTGAAGCTCATGTGATGATTATGTGGAAAAATGCTAGTTACCATTGTCTAATGGTAATTAACAATCTTGACTATGCATAATAATACTTTTATGACTACAAGTCAATGCATGATTGGATGTAGCCATTTGTGTGTGAGAGAGAGAGAGAGAGAGAGAGAGAGAGAGAGAGAGAGAGAGAGAGAGAGAGAGAGAGAGAGAGAGAGATGATAATGATGATGATGATGATGATGATGATGGCGTATCAACATCCTCAGGAGGTCAGTGAGACATGACCTATGAGACTTGGTGACAGCATTACATAGTAATATCCTATATGAAATTAGAGAGTCCATTCATGCATTTTTGTCAGTATTTTTTTTAATGCAAATAAGAGGCACAAAAAGATGCCTAGGATAGGAGGATTACTATGGCTGACCTTGGGGAGTTGGGATAGTTCGGTACATTGGATGATTAATGATGGAAAGTCCACTCTAGTGTCGGCATAGACTAGACATGTGAGTGTGAAGTATCTTCGTACTCAATATCCTAAGCTTCACATAATGTTCACACCTAGACGACCACTCCATGCTCCACTTGCCTTGGATGGCATGGGAATGCCAATGTGGGATTGGGTGCATCAAGATGTTTGTTTACAAGTTTCCCAACATTGATGTGAGTGCAATAGTACTTTAGTTTGCTATTCTTTGCATCATCTTCCTTAACATATACACTAGAGATATATTAAACTAATTAATTTAAAATTTATATTATTGATATAAAATAAGAACGGTAGTCCAATATATTTTTATTTTAAAAAATTTAACATATTTAAAAATCAATTTATGAATAAAACAATATTCTTTCAAACAATTGAAGAACACAAGTACATCATAAATTAATTGGTATGTACATAGGCCTTAGATTTTCTTAGTTTAAGGCTTGTGTAGAGTTTCATACCCATAGGATATCATTTGAGTTGTTTTGAATGCGTACTTTTCTATTTTGTACCATGCATCATGCACGAGTGTTCAAAAACATTGTGCACTCGGTTTGCTTTTAGACTATGTGTCCATCTCAATGGATATAATGATACTTTGCATAATATTTACACTACGTTAGTGTAGGACCAAGTCTGTAAATTATCATACCCAAATGAAATCATTTAGTATATGGTTTGAAATGCATCTTTCTCGTTTCTTAGCATGCATTTGACATGCAAGAGTGTTGAGAATGTGCTTCTTAGCCTATGTACTTGTTTTCGATGGGTATGATACTTTGTACAAAGGTTAAACTTAAGGCTTGTGCAAAGTATCAAACCATTCTTTGGCATGATTTAAAATTTATCAAACCATTCTTTGGCATGATTTAGAATGCAAATTTTACTTATTTTTTACTCTATGAAATTATCCTTAACCCTACACCCTATAGATTCCTAAATTCTAAACCTAAACCCTTGAACCTAGACGCTTAATCATTCAACCCATATTCTACATTCTAAACTCTTTACCTAAGGTGCTAAACCCTAAACCCTAAATTGTACATTCAACTTACTTCCTTTATTATAAACTACCTTAGATACAAAGCTATAAATCATAAATCCTATCCCTAAATCATAAATCGTAAACCATACAACTTATATTCTATATTCTAAACTCTTAACCTTAGATACAAAGATATAAATCCTAAACTCTAAACCCTGAATCCTAAATCATAAATCGTAAACCATACAACTTACTTCCTATATTCTAAACTCTTAACCTTAGATACAAAGCTATAAATCCTAAACCCTATACCCTATGCCCTAAACCCTAAACCCTAAATCATAAATCGTAAACCATACAACTTACTTCCTAATTCTAAACTCTTAACCTTGGATACAAAGCTATAAATTCTATACCCTATACCCTATACCCTATACCCTAAACCCTAAATCGAAAATCGTAAACCATACAACTTACTTCCTATATTCTAAACTCTTTACCTTACATACAAAGCTATAAATCCTAAGCCTTAAACCCTACAACCTAGATCCTAAACCTTAGAACCTATATCTTAGATCCTAAAACATAATCTCTAAACCCTAGACTCTAGATTATAAACCCTAGCTAAACCCTAAAATACAAGCAATAATTTATAATTTTTTGGTGATTTTTTGCAATAGGTTGGGGGTCCCCCCCAACCTATTGCATGTGCAACAGGTTGGTGGATGCACCCAAAGATGTGTAGTGATATTTTAAATGCACCATAGGACTTAGCATTTTGGTGATTTGTGCAACAGGTTGGGGTTGCACCCATCAACCTATTGCACATGCAACAGGTTGGGGATGTGCAACAGGTTGGGGGGTGATTGGTGATTTGTGCAATGGGTTGGGGTTGCACCCCCCACCTTGTTGCATAAATCACCAAATTTTGGTGATTTGTGCAATAGATGGTGGTTGCACCAACCATCCTATTACATATGCAACAAGTTGGAGGTATGTTTATGATTTTGGGTTTGGAGTTTAGGTTTATGGTTTAGGGTTAGGGTTTAGGATCTCGGATTTAGGGTTCAGGGTTTGGTTGGGATACACATCAATATATTTTGTATTTTGATTTTAAGTGTGAGATTTGTTGGGCTTTTTTACAGTTGCTAATGCTTTATTTCTGAAATTATTATAGGTATTTACCCTAATAGAGGGTTTAGAGGTGGTGTTATATGAGAAGAATGAAGTCGTAGGCTTTGGACAAATACATAGTCTTGATCCTATGAATGTGTGTCATTTTCAAGGTTGGTGGTGCACCCAAGATGTGTAGTGATAATCACCAAAATGCTAAGTCCTATGGTGCATTTAAAATATCCACATGGAAACTTTGACATTTTTTGATATGCAAGCACATAGAACTCTTTGGGACCGAGATGAAATCATTCCTAAGGTATACTTTCAAGATATAAAGAGAACTTTCTTTGAGGGGGAGAAAGTTGAGATGTTGTCTTGCTCAGGAGAACTGTTAGCACTTGGCATATTTAAGGGCTATGCTCAGAATCTTCTTTGTATGGTGGAGGTAATTAAGCTTACTAGTGAAGGGGTCATTCAAAATGCAATGGATAATATGTCACATCTAGAGGTCCTTAATACTACATCTCATCTTTAGGTTCATAACATTGTCTTTCTTGAAATCAAATTTACCTATCAAGAAAGTTTCCTTCAATGACGTGGAAGATACAGGAAAGCATTATAAGAAGAAAAGACCTGCAGAAATAGGCTCGAAATTAAGAAATCATGGTAGCTCTAAAGACTACCATAGCAGCATGCTTTCAGGTGTTGAGGACATTACAATAAGTGACATTGATGCAAGAGATGTTGCAAGTGACTCCAATATGCTCACTGGTATAGAGGATGTGTCTTGTGTTGCAAGTGACTCAAACATGTTCACTAGTATAGAATACTTGTTTGGTGTTGCAAGTGACCCAAACATGTTCACTGGTATAGAAGACGTGTCTTGTATTGCAAGAGACTCAAACATGCTCATGGGTATAGAAGACTTGTCTTGTATTGCAAACGACTCAAACATGCTCACTGGAATTGTTGAAATTAATGATCATGGTCATGATGTTGTCATTGGAATGAAGGACAGAGATGGTAGAACATCTAAGACTTGTGATGGTCCTAATGTACTTACTAGCATGGAGCATATGGATGGCAGAACATCTAATTGTGAAGGAGAAATAGTTCAACACAAAATTCAAGAGGCATTACCAACAAGCTGACTTTTATGAATAAGTTGTCTACTAGATTGCCAATTCCAAGATATAATAAAGTGACATCAAATAATTCCCAAGGGCACTCTGCATTTGATTACAGAGATGAAGATTCAAGAGAAATAGATTCAATGCTAGATAATGGACCCACAACATAGAAATGCAAGACATTATTCACAAAAAGAAAGTATGTGAGTGTCAAGAGGCGATGAATCATGGCACCAATTCTAGAACCCAAGAGACATGTAATGTTATTTGAGGAGAATATAGAAAGGACTCTTATGCACATTTATTGTACGAAACTTTGCATAAGAAAAGTTGCAAAAGATGATTATGAAGCCATGCGCATCAGCATTTGGAGTAAGACAGGGACTAATAGACATAGCTATCTTCTTTAAGAGTTTTCTTGTTTTCTTCATCAAGGTGATAAGGACTCAAGGACAAGACACTGTAAACCCAAATTGAAACCCATGGTTAATGGGACATCTATATGTAATCGAGGATATCAATGGTTAATTGCACTATCACATGGTACATATTGGACCATCTAGGCAGAGGTAAAAGACAAAGTGGTTCACAAAATTCAAGGAAATGCCTACAAGCTTAATGGAAAAAGAAGCACTAGAAATGCAGCTGCAACATTAAAGAAAATCCTTGACAATCATGCATTATTAGAGCCTCATCTTCCACAAACAATGCTGGATGGAAGTGTGGAATGCCAACATCATCTTCCTTTGGGAATGACAAAGAAGGCTGTGCTAGAAATAGTCAATAAAAATTTACAAGATAGAGAAGAGAGCATGATTTCAAGGGCAACCTTGTATAAAATTTGGCATGGACAATTTTTGCATGTCGACACCATCAAAGAAAAGGTTGTCAAAATGCAAGACATGTGATGAATTGAAAAATGCCATTGAACATAGTAAATGTGAGCACAAGTGAGAAAAATATATAAGATGGCAAATAATCCATTTAACTCATGTGCAAGATGCTAGATTATTATATGCCTCTTGGAGAGAGGAAGCTATGGTGCATGTCCAAAAGTCCATGTGCATTACCATTGATGGCATGGATTAGAAAACAATAACATTACCAAGGTATAGACGTACCCACTGCCATTGGAGGGTAAACGTGGACTAAAAACACATTTGTGTGAAGTATTAGTACATGGATTTTGACTCTTTTGCAATGTATGATTGATTGCTTGCATGAACACGATAGTAACCAAGTCACAACATCCATCATGAAAGCAATACGAAAGGTCAAAGATGCACGTGGATGCTTACCTTGCACCTTGTGTATACAGGCTGATAATTGCTAGAGAGAAAATAAGAATATGTATATATTTGGTTTATGCTCTATGCTGGTTGGTTTGAAAATATTTGAAGAAGTGGAATTTGGTTTTCTTCTTGTCGGTCATACACAGAAGAAATAGATCAAATATTTAGTGTTATCTCTGGTGAGTTAAAGTCAGGGGATGTTCTGACAATGGAGGATATGATGTCTCGGATTGGGGAAAAAATTAGAGGCTCTTGAAAGGAGGAATCAAAAGCGGCTATCTTGGAGATTGGAGGGCATTCATAGAGCCACATTTACAAGGGGGAGATGAAGCATTAATAGGGCACACAAATTTACACTATTTTTGATTTAGCATGCATAACAATATTCCAATGATGCAATGGAAGCACTACTCAGTGGATGGAGATCATTTATGGAGTCAGCCATATGCTTTATTACAGAGAATATCTCCATTGGAGGAAACTAGATTTGTTCTTGCAAAGAACAAAGCACTTGATGTAGTTGAAATGAAAGGCTTGGATGCCTTTGTTAAACATCTTCAAAGTATGATACAAAAATATCATGAGCAGGCAATAAAGAATGGGGAGATAATCAAGTCAGTTGAGGCACTTGTCAAATCTTTACAAAAACAAGAAAATTTAATGAGCATTGAGTACTCTAAATCTTTTTTGCTAGAAGAAGCTATGGCACCGAGATCCACATTGGATACAAATACGGTAATAGATGAGGAAGAAGCTAAGCAATGCCTTTTACCTCGAAAATATTGTGGCACCCATGATGTATTGAGTAGAGGCCACCACTTACAACCTTGGGGATTTTTTAGGTTTATTATGTGGAACTTACACATCTAGTGTTCCCAAAATACCCAATTTATGAGTCTTGTAAGTAATATTGAGTGTAGATGATCAGTTCAAAAAAAAAATCCAAATGAAGCGAGAAAGTCCAAAAACCTTTAACACAGTGTTCCTAGATGGAGTGGAGATGGATGACTACCTTAATAGTAGCAAATTGAAAAGATAATATGGCCCCCTCACCCTGCAGACCCTCCAGGACAACCACAGGGAAAAGGAGCTCCAAGACGTGAGGTAGCCCAGATGAAACGTGAGGCCATCAAAGAAGCCAAGGCACATAATGCCAAAATCAATCAACAAAAGCAATTGGTGTTGTCTAAGACAACACTCGAACATCCAAGACCGGCTGATGAACTAACGGTCGATCCACCTCTTCCCAGTCTGCATTCCACCTTGCACCCTTGAATGTCCTCAGCCTCGTCCTCCTCCACTGACTCTCTTCTCATGCAATTGCCTTCCTTTTTCCCCATGGATCCCAACAATGAGTTCTTCGAATTCAAGACAAAACTCGGTCTCCACCCCCCAAATCCATTGCCCACTGGCCCCTCTGAATCCCAGAGCACACCCTCAGGGACAATCCAGATGCCCTTAGATATCTCAGTAGAGGAACTACAAATAGAGGAGGAAATCTCAACACAACAAGCCTCACAAGAACAATCAATAGTGGCTATGACCACCCTCTCAAAGGCATCCAGGAAGCGTACCCCAACTCCAACACAAGGGGAGTACAAGATTGTGAGGTCTCTGATCCACTTGCCACTTGGAGAAGCCTGGCTGGAACAACTTAACAGCTATGCCATCCACTCAAAAAATGTCCATGAGGGGCATGATTACACCCTCTACTACCACAACACGATCACATACCAATCCCTCAAGGAGCCAAACGTACAAACCTCCCTAGCTATGACAGGCCTCAAGCTCGTTGTGGACCATCCATGTCACCTCAACATGAAGCTGCTCGAGAAATTCCTCAATGGCTACAACTCAAAATCCAATGTCGGCATTTCCAAGATGCAACAGGCAGCCCCCACTTCTATCACCTCAATGTGGATGTGGTGCACACTGCCTTCAGCCTCCCTGTCATTACAAATAAGTACTCCCACAAGAAATGCTTGCATGAGGCACTAGGGAAGATCTCCAATTATGACAGGAAGAAGAGCAAGAGTCGCATCCACTTCTCCAAATTAACAAAGCCCAAGATGGAGAAATCGACACACATGCTCCAGTGGCTGACCCAAACACACGGACCACCATCGGTCGATCATGCCAAACATCCTTGCAAGGTTGGCAGCACCACAGGTCACCAACTGGGCTGACTACTTCTGAATGCAGATGTGGGAAGACCTCAAAATGCACGGTGAGGTCCTGGGCAATCCGATGTTATATATGCCCATACTTTACAACATGTTGGAGCAACGGCCACCTATTGGATATGGGCTAGCTGACAAAGCAACCACATGATCCATTCTAGTAGAAGCAGAGGAGACGGTGGCTGACAAAGCAACCACAAGACCCATTCCAATAAAAGCAGAGGAGACGGTGGCTGACCCCAAATGACTAAGAAAAGATTCAAGCCCCACCCCCTCGATTCATCCTACTCAGTAATCCCTTGATAGCCAACTGCATGCACGATAAAAAGACCACCAGGTGCACGAATTCCTACAAAGGAAGGATCGTGTCGAGCACTCCGCTTGCACTCTAAGGGCAAGGCCACTAGCTAGGACCCCATCGATGTCAAAGACTTCCTTGGGGATGATATTTTATAGATTGGCCTCCACCGTGGACCCCAAGGCACTCTGGCCACCCCCTTTGTTCCCTAAGTCACGACAATAGCTTCCATCCACCAACCCTAGGAGACCACCTCCTTCATAACTAGATCTTCTTTGTCCCCATGGGTTGGGCTCACAGAAGCCCTACAAGTTTGTAGCACACCCTAGTATCAGACATCGGGGGGGCTATAGTGCCATGTCAGCAGAGCAGCTCTCACAAGCTGAACATATGGACCTCCAACTACTGGATGTGATGGCCCAGCTCCCACAAGTAGCACAAACAATTTGCAGAGGAGGCAAGAGCATGCCTCCCAAATGTCCTCTCTCCTACAGGCACAACTCAGTGTGTGCGACAGTCACACTCTTATGGTCGCTTCACAAGCTATTGAGCAAACCAACCTCAACCTCAAGAGAGCATAAAAAATATCAGAAGAGCTAGAAGTTTCCCTCACCAAGCTCAAGGATGAGCTTTTTGCTAGCGAATCCCTAGTGCAAACCATCACGGACCAGTTGGATAAGGCAGAATCTTGGCAGTGAATCCTTGGTGAAAACTGTCATGGACCATTTGGATAAGGCAGAATCCATCCTTCGTGCCGCAAAATAATGAAGGCGCAAGTCAAGGAATAGTATGCTAAGCTTAGGGAAGGGTCCAATAGACAAATCCAAACCCTCCAAGATCTCCTAGCACAGGAGCACACCCTTACAATCAACATGCAAGTAGAGCGAGAGTGTGCACACCTCTGGCCACCCAGAAGAATTGACATCGCAAGATAGAGAGGTGCAAGAGTTAATGTACTAGGAGGTCTCCACACAACTCACCACTTACAGTCTTGCCCCATGCATCGTCCCACTCCAAATGCACTTCAATGCACTCTGCACATAAAATCTTATATTCTTCATAGACCTCACTGCCCCTCTTTTGCCTAACACACTCTAGACCATCCTTTTCTGTAATCTCGACCACTGTCGCCACATCCTTGCCATGTCTTATTTCTCCCTCAACCTTCAGCCCACAAGTCTATCCCTCCTCTGTCCTTCAGATCTTCAAGCCTTCGCTGCCCACCCCATCCTACTCAACTTCCAGGCGTGGTGTTGGGTAATCACTGAGCCCACAAATTATCCACAGGACAATGAAGTGATACAACTAGCTAAGCCTGATGAACTTAGCCCATGGGTCTGCACTCCCGACAGCCTCCAAGCCAACATAAATTGGATGCAGACCTATGTCCGAGACTCCGCCGTCCAAATGCAAGGATGCCTAGTTGCATACTGCTCCACAACCTACCGTCCCCTCGAAATCATCATTTTGTATAATCAGGTGCTACAAGCTCTCCACGGCTCGCTCGGGTGTCCCTAGTCAGCAATTTTAAAACAATTCATGTAGCCTACTTCGAAGATGTCACCGAGAAGGAAGGGCAGGAATCCATAGCCATCTTCAACTCTACCACCACCACCCCGCGGCCAAAATTTTACAGGCACCTCCTATAGATCCCGCCCTACCCCTCCACCCTCCTGCAACCCACTAATCCTATCCCACCCCCTCTCCCCTGCACAAACCTCCCAAAATACTCATCCAATGCCTCCAAAACTAGCTCCGCATAGTACAGGACCTCCCAGTCCATTTCCTCCAATGAACCTGTTGACATTTTTCGTATGAGGTGCTCAACACACTCCTGAAGCCGGCACATTTTATACCTATGCCCATAAATCCATCACCCATAGGGACTATTGAGGAGAAACCTATGCCAAATGATGATGATCATGTCCCTCTAGAACCCCTCTCATCCTTGCCCAAAGATATCCAATGGCGGCCCACCAATCTCCAATCCTTCCAAGACTTACCTAATATCACCCTAATGCATCACTGGAAGGCTCAATTGGAAGGCTCTCGGCTTCACCTGTATGAGATTATGGAAGTTTGCCACCTCACTCAGTTCATTACCCAGTCCTTCAATGACTAGTGGCAAACTCATCCAAAGCGCACACATGGCTGTTACCATTTAGCCTCCGATGCACCCGTTCCCCTCACCGACTCAAACGTCGGCCTTCAACCCTATTGGCACATCCCCTTTTTGAAAAAGGAGCAATTTTTGCACTACTATCATAGCGCACACGTCAAGCGATAGATCCATCCCCTCTACATGCCCATGGAAAGATGATGGACTTGGGCTCACTTTCAGGAGCTCCAACAAAAGGATCCGAAGATTATTTACAATTCCTAAAGCACAATTTTCCTAAGGAAATGACTCAGGAGGGATTTTGCTTCCACCTTCAGTCCTTCAACCACACCTATGGCTCTATTCCAAACCCCACAGTGGTTGTAGCAGTGCACTTCAACTGCCTCATTGTCCTGCTACTCTATGATCTCACCACTCACAATTAGCCCATTGACAACAAGCTCCATATTCTAAACAACCAGATTGTCCTCAACCCCGACAGTGACCCCTCTTAGTTCTAGGACCTACACCTCTACCTTTGAGTCCACAACCTTCATGGCCATCACATTTGCACCTTCGAGGACATGCATGCCACCCATTTTGGAAGTTTTGCTCTTAATTCACACTGATCACCCTTGGAAATTGGACTACTATGTAGTCCTCCAGATAGTCCTCTCCACTCACCTACTCCAG
The DNA here is from genome assembly GCF_047967505.1 of Dipteris shenzhenensis. NCBI lineage: Eukaryota > Viridiplantae > Streptophyta > Polypodiopsida > Gleicheniales > Dipteridaceae > Dipteris > Dipteris shenzhenensis. The sequence goes on along the minus strand of NC_141607.1, from coordinate 52,835,556 downwards.
CGTAGATGATCCGAGGGTGGCTCAGCAATAAGAAGAGGGGCATGTTAACAGCCATGCCATGGAGCATGGTGATGGAGTGGGCCCTATGGGTTTTGAGCCACAAATGGCTCAACATTAATCTGGCCCTATGGGTTTTGAGCTGCAAATGGCTCAACATCGATCTAGTCATGGCTTAGGATAGAGGTAGGCACCGGGATCATCCAAATTGGCAAGGATAACACAAGAGCTACATTAGGAAAGAAGGGAACTCATTTTGGGGACCTCTAACAAATTCACTATTTAGCTATTTTTGTTGCACTCAAAATATAAAAAATGCCATAAAATAGAGACACGTACTGCAAAAATGTCAATCTAGTATTCAAGCTTCACATTAAATGCATATATAAGATCCTTGATTTTTGTGCAGTATTTGATGATTCTGACATTGCCAGTGCATCTAGAGTGGGCGAAAACCCCCAAGTCGACCTTGGAAACACCAAAAACTGACTCCTAGAGGCTCAAAAAATGGCAAAAATGCTCGAAATGGGGGATTTGCACAAAAACGCGATTTGGCCAGCTGGCCCAGTGCCAGCTTGCTAAATCGCGTTTTTTTGCAAATCCCCCATTCTAGGTATTTTTGCCATTTATTGAATTGGGCTGAAGGTTTTTGTGTGCATTCAAATGGGCTAACGTCAATTTAGTTTGCATGCTACTCATTGTTGTGAATCCTTTTATGATTAGTTTCCATGTTCATGATGTGTTATATACTGAATGTGTATGCACCTTCCATTGCAAAATGTTGCATGCACTAAATTATTGCTGTGTGATGACTACAATGAGTTCCATCTTTTTAAAACTTGAAGCGATCTCATTGATGTAGTTGATGTGTATTTATTTTGTTAATCAAGATAATCAATATTAATCAAGGTAGTTATTACATTTTAAATTAAGAATAATTACTAATTATTAAATAAGATAATGAATAATAATTATTTTCAATTGAGATAAACATTGTTAATTAAGGTAATTAATAATTTCTATTAATTACCATATTATTTTAAAAATTACTTCATAAAACAAGACCAAGTTTCAAATGAACAAGTACAAAAAAGTAGAATGCAAAAGCTAACTCTAATTAATATTCATGAAAGAGGATCGATTACCTTTGGACTACAAAGAAAGAGACCATTCAATCATTATTACAAATTGCCTTAGCATGCATTGCTCAAATGGACTCTATCTTACACTAATCATCCAAGAAATTCATCAATATCCAAACCAACCTTTGTATTCTTGTTCTTTGCCATTTGAAGGTTCTCTTGTGTTTTCAAGGTTGAATTCTCTGGTATCCTAATTTTACATTTTTTATTTGGAACTTTTGCTATGCTCTAACTCCATATTATTGAATGGTACTCACCATAGATCGCCAGAACAATTTGCATATCATACTGCATCATCTTCCTCTATGGATTGGACTCTAATATTGCACAAATACCTGCATATAAACACTAGGAGTATAGCAAATGTCGTACTTGGACGATGTACTTGTCTTTGATCGACTAACTTGTTTGAAGGTTGTGTTTCCTAATCCATTGAACATTGACCTTAACAAAGGCTTGTACTTTAACCCCTCCATTGTTCTATTGGCTTCTCACAATATATCCACTTGATTGTACATGGATAGGATGATTGTTTGTTTGTGTCTCACATTCCCCTACCATCATTGTGTGACTTTTATGGAGCATTTTTCTCTACATTATACTCAACAAATTGTTGAATTATATCTTTACCAACCTCCACATGCCTCATTCAATTTTGTATCATATCCTTGTTCCATGCATAGATTTTTGCACTCCAAGATCATATTGTTTCTTATGCCTGTAGAAAGTCTCCTTTGGAACTCGTCATATCATCATGTACCAAGCCTTACAACAAGCATTCATGTTCTCTATGAAGAATGTGATCCACTCATATGGGTCTCAACCCTCATGACTGTTTCTAGGTTGATGTAAATGTGATTCACATGCTCAACAAAACATTGACCCCAGTATTCTTATCACACATTCAAAATCATTTCTTGATTAGCAACTTGACAACAACATCCTTTACTACAATCAATATCTACAACCCTTTGGATCGCCCTAGGGATAGTCTTCATGGCCAATCTTGTTTCACATTCATTCTTGTCCTATCCTTTCCTATTAATCACTTTATACAGCCATGTGAGTCATTAGCAAAACAGGAAACATGATAAATATTGTCCTCATTTTCATAAGGATATCTTAGCAACATCCTCAAATGTAAGTTGTTCAATTGGCCATTTTAGGAACTTCACCCGAAGACCATCCTCTATAGACTAATTTTTTGTATCATTTGGTAGCATAAATACTTGGGAAGTGGCTATCCCAAGGTGTATGCTACAAGTATGTCCTTGCACAGGTTCTTAAGCTAGCCAATTAAGATAAGAAATGGTTTATACATAATTAAATACTCTATAACAAGAGTATGTACATGGCACAAACCTGAAGGTTTTGTGATGTGCTCAAGTATAACATTTGGTATATGTGTGCTAGTTCTTGAGGTCACCTCTAATAAGGGTTCTGTTACATTCAAGGGCCAATGCACAATACTACCAAGCACCTTTGGATGCACCCATGTTAGTGTAAGAAAACTCATCTAAAGCCATGTAGTAGATATTAATAGAAACTGTTACTATCCCATTTCTCAATGGTCAAAAGTGGCCAAAACCATTTTGAGCAACTAAAATAATTGTCCCTTTTGAGACCTTCAATCCATCCACTAGTAGAACAATGTTGCATTCTCACTCATATTGTGCATGCCTATAATTGACAATACCTAAATTCATATAATGGTTATTTCATTTTTTAATCTCTCTCTCTCTCTCTCTCTCTCTCAATACTCACTAGAATATGCTTTGAGGTTTTATATCGACCTTGGGTCAGTTTGCAATTCATAGCATGTGGATTAGACCAATGTGTGTGCCTACAAATGTGTGTGTGTGTCCTATGTGAAGAAGGTGTGAAGATCACATGTTCATAGTTTTGAAATCGGCCGATTTGCAATTTTTGGTCAATCAACACATATTCCCAATTTTTAATGCATGTGTTTGAGCAGACATATAATGTGTGCATGCCATTATTCCAATTGTCACATTCTTTAAGGCTTGAAATTGACCCAAGTTCAATTTAATGTAATCCATGGCATGTGTGTTTGTGTGTGCCTTCGTTTGGGTGTGGGGATGTGTTTCTTCCTTAGTGGCAAGTTCTCTCCACATTATTGCAAATCAACCTTAGGTCGATGTGAATACATAAAAATACTAAATTTCAGTCAATGAAAATGGATGTTGGGTCAATTCTAGCATGTAGATTTGACCAAGTTGCCTATGAATGTGTGTGACATGTTTTGTCTTGTGCAAATATCACATTTTCATAGTTTTAGAATCGACTGAAGGTTGATTTTCAATTTTTGGTCGCATAGTTGTCATCACCACATTTTCTCAATTTTGAATGTGTGTGTGTTCAATACCCTCTGCTATCAATTCTCAAATTTACTATTTGTGTGGGTGGGTCTTAGAATGTGTTTGTGTGTGTGTGAGTGATCACCAACATCCATGAGGTGCAAATCAACCTAAGGTCGATTTGAAAGCCCAAAAACATAATGTAAATGTGTTTGTGTGTGTGTGAGTGATCATCAAATTGACCCAAGCTCGATTTGTAGAACTTTGGTCATTGTGTTCCAATACACTATGCTATCACTTCTCAAATGCCAATAAGAGCCAAATGCTTCAAGCATAAACACCGTCCACGGGCATAAGCATCAATAATGTCTCATCCAAGAGAGCATAGCACTATCAATGCATCAACTGCAATGTGTCAAAGCTATCCCTCAACATAAAATAGCATAAACATCCATTAATAAAGCATCCCACAAGGCAATCTGGTCCTATAAGTGCATCAAACAAGGATCGCAATGCATCCAAATGGCCAAAAAAACATCCATGATATCCCAATGTAAACCATGAATGAGCTCGCACAACTGAAATTACAACCAAAGTGATTTGCATAAGGTATATCCAAAAAATCACGGCCCCACGACACTGACTGCTCGTGAAAATAGAACCTGGGATGCCTCAAAACATGGGCATCACTACATAATTGGACTCAACAAGACAATCTACAAATATCTCTCTTCTGCTAGAACTCCAAAATCCCAACTAATGAATGGGAAATGGGGATTCAACCCTTACAATTGACCTATAATAAAAAAATCAAAGGTTTGAAACTTTGAATGGATTTTTGATAGAGAAACAGACGATTTAACATCTCAAAGAGACGGAACTTCTCAAAATCTCCACGGAATCATGCAAGAGCTGACAGGTAGGTGTTTTTAGGCCTTCGAAACGCAATGGAATGGACAGTTTTTGAAACCATAGTCCTAATCACTAGGTCCAACACACAGACCAAAAAACGTTTTTGCAAATAGATATGTTTATAAACACTGCCAAAGTGCAAATGATGAGCAACACAAAAGTTTGAGAACCTCTTGATTCCACTGGAACTAACAATCTGCAAATGGTTGCTTCAAACTTGAGTTCCAACACACAGGCAAAAAACGTTGAAGTAGAGACAGTGAGTTAGAAATCCAATGAAATGACCCCAAATTCAAGAATGAAGGGGTTTTCAAACTCTCAAAGTGTAATGGACACCAAAAGAAAGAAATGGTTGCCTTTGCAAGTCATTCCAGACTCTCAATCATCAAAAGGAATAGGAGAATCATCAAAAAACATCTTTTTCCTCCGAATCCACTTGCAGGCTTTGGCAAAAAAACACCTTAGAGAACTTTCCCAAAGGTTTTTGCACACCATAATGCAAGTAAAGTCACCCAATGGATTTTATCAGAGCTGTAACAATAGACTTTAGGCTCTAGGCACACACACAAGCTCATCTAAAACACCCACGCTCTAATACCAACTGAGGGGTTTCAGCAATGAAAGAGGGGGAGAGAGAGGGAGAGCCAGAAGAGCCACACACATTTGGGTGGGTGTAGAATACCTAATCTTCTATGTCATCCATATATATATGTGTTTGAGTATTGTACATAACTGGGGTTAAGGAATAGTGGCCTTTGACCCCCACACAAAACACCTCTCTCACCCACATCTGGTTCTCGCCTCCCCACATTTGGTCAGCAACACTTCTTTGAAACCACTGTGTGGTGCTCACACTGGATCTAATTGTGATAATGTGCCAATCCATTTGAGGTCCTTTCTTGTAGCAGCTCCACATCAATGCCCCTGACATATTCTTTATGGAGCCACTGAGTAGCCTCCCTTGCTGCTTCTTCCTCTCTTACTCACAATTCTAGGACATTGAGGCATGTCTTTATTTGCCTCGTTTGATCTGCCTATGCCCGCATTGTGGTGTTCTCCCTTCTAAATGTGGTGACTTTGGATTACAAGTCCACCACCTATTCTTGAGCATCCTGGGTTGTCAACCATTGGCTTGCCATATCCATAAGAAACTGGGCACAAGCCTCCAACTTGGCAGACTATGACACTGATTGTGGCAATCGCCGAGGTAGAACCATCATTATGGCTTTCGCTGTGGTAAGACTCAGTGGATACTATGGAGCTTGAACAAATCACCTACAATGAAGACACTGCAATCCTTTCCTCCATTTCTGTTATCATCACAGGTGCTATTCTTGGGCCAATTGACTATAGAATTCCTTCCTTCCACTATCTCAGACTAGAACCAAGTCCTGAAGAAGACACACTAGCTAAATAAGAAATCACCAAACTTACCACTGTGCTGGGCCAAGTCGTTTTTGTCACCATTGTCATGGTAGAGATTGAGGTTGTCACGGTGGTAGACACAAGGGTTTGGGAGTAGTTAACTCTAAAATCACTTAGAGGCCCAAACATCGATCATGGGGGCATCGTCTTTGCATTGTTGTTCCATCCTTCATCCTTACACCTCTGCTTTGAGTGCCTTGAGGACTGCCCCTCTTCACCGCCCTCTCATGGACTGAGGGCCAACAAATTCTTGTCTCAATCTGTCCAATGCACATTGACCAGTAGTGTTGTGATCCTATTGAACATTTTGTTTGTTGACTCTAGCTGTCCGTTGCCTTGCACCTAGTAGGGAGATGACTTTTTATACCATGTAGAATGATTTCATCCTCCTAATTTTCTTATTCACAAAATGTTTACCGCAATCACTAACAATATCAATTGGAAATCTAAATTAGCAAAGTATATCTTTGTCCAAGAACTTGGCCATCAAATTTGTGGTATTCTCCCACAATTCCAGGCCTCTACCCACTTGGTATATTAATCTATTGCATCTAGCACATAAAAAATTTGGGTCTTTGCTATAGCTAGCTTGAATGTCCCCACAAAGTCTAGACCTCATTTCTAGAATGGCTCTAGTGGCAAGAGTAGATACATGGGAATCCCAATCCCACTCTGATGGCTAACCCAATCTTTGGCATACATCACATCTTTATGCAAATCTCTTGGCTCCTGCTGCTACAGCATCGACCACCATAATCCTACTTGTAGTACTTTAATTGTTGTGATGGAGTCCACAAAGTCGTTGCCCCTAACATCACAATGCACTTTAGTCAAAACTGTATCTTGTTCATGTGGAAGCACACAGTAGAGTAACACATTTGAGAGAATACCATGATACAAGAGGCCTACGACCACTTTTAATCCTCAACTCCATAATGATAATCGCTTGTGATGATATCTAGATAGGTGTTTTGGCATGATATATCTAGTCAAAAAATCAAACATTTCATCTTACCACAACCAAAAAATACCGAAGAGTACCTCCATCTAGCACTACGCAATAGGATCTACTAGCAGCACTACACACAGGTCCGCATCCAAAAATGCACCTTCAACACTCATGGCTAGTTCTCTAGACTCCAGTCAAGACAAGTAGTCCATGAGTGCATATTGCTACCTTGTCCAATGCACTACCTCAAAGCCAAATCTCTAGAGTAAGAAAATCCATTGTGCAAGTCAATTGATCAGATTCTACTAAAGCACCAGGTACAGTAAGATAGAATGGTCCACACAAAATACACATGTGTGGCCCAATAGATAGTGATGGAACTTCTTCACCGAGTAAACCATTCTCAGACATTTACATTCCATCACTGAGTAATTTTTTTTGACTATGGATAACTTGCCAGTGGCTGTCATATTTCACTAGTTGATACCATCCGGCCAGATCCTTTTGCATCAATACACTACCAATCGCTCGGTCCGAGGCATCCAAAAATGCATGGAAGTTCCTTTCACAATTTTGAGGAAGTAACAGCAATGCCCTTGAAATTTAGATCTTGAGCTGGCGATATGCCCGATCATACTCCTCTGTCCATACAAAATCCTTTGGTTCCACATGAGCCAACATATTCAAAGGATTTCCACGTGCACCAAAAACATAAGTGCCACCCATTCCACCTGATCTAGCCCAGAAACCACAAACATTTGTTTGGGCTCGTTGGTGTGGACCTTGCATGTTCACTGCCACTTTACCTGAATCCATTGCAATGCCATCTATTGAGATGAGATGTCCCAATAGGAAGCCGCTATGCACGGCAAATGCACACTTCATCGGATTCAAGGTGAAGGATACTTCTTGGCAACAATGGAAACACAACCATGAGTGCTCCAAATGGTTGGCACATCCTTCAAACACGTTGAGATCGTCCAAAAAGATCCTCATGAAATCCGTCAAACATGCCCGCGAAATCTCTTGCATGGCTCTCTAGAATGTTGAGAAGAACCATTCAATCCAAGCCACATAATATTGCACACATAGATGCCCCATCCTATGATGAAGGCCATCTTCGATTGATCCTTTGATGCCATGTAGATCTAGTTATAGCCACTGTATCTATCCAAGAATGAATAGACTTCATGTCCTTCAACCTCATCTAGGATGGAATCCATACCTGCACAATAGCAACATTGAGCTTATGGTAGCCACACATATCCTTAGGCTTTTTGTTCTTCTTTGGGACAATCATGATGGGTGAGGCCTAGTCCATATTTTCAATAATAGGATTTGCCACTCCCACAAAACGCTCTTGTTGTCTCAAGTATTGCACTGAGATGGCATCCACATCTATTGTGAATAGTGGGACCAAGTCTGGATTAGCTTTTAGTAATTCTTCCTCCTCATTGGCATCTACATCATTCACATCTATTTATTGTCTCCATCAACATTGGGTGTGTTACCCCATTTAGCAGGCGTGCTAGAGGTTAGGGTTTAGGGATTAGATAGGAATTAGGGGTTAGGGTTTAGGTTTAGGGTTTGAGATTAGGGATTAGGGGTTAGGGTTTACAGATAAGGATTTAGGGATTTAGGTTTTAGGTTTAGGTATTAGGGTTTAGGGTTTAAGGGTTAGGGTTTAGAAATTAGAGTTTTGGGATTAGGATTTTGGGATTAGGGATTAGGGGTTAGGGTTAATGGATTAGGATTTAGGGGTTTAGGAATTAGGGTTTAGGATCTAGGGCTTAGGGTTTAAGGGTTTAGGAATTAAGGATTAGGGCATAGAATTTAGGGTTTAGAAATTAGGGGTTAGGGTTTAGGGTTTATGGTTTCAAGGGTCTGAATTAGGGTTTAGGGTTTGGGGATTATGGGTTAGGATTTAGGGTTTGATTAATTTTTTAAACAAGATCTAGATTTTTAAATAATTAATAAATTAGATTATTGAGAAGAGACTAATGTTCTTTATAATGATTGTTACAGCTTGTTCGCAAAGGAAACTCACAAAGGAGATGGTGTTATGGATAAAATTGTCTAAGGAAAAAGGCATTAATATGTATGTGTGTTTGTATATGTGGCAATAGTATAATAAAATATGGTGTGCATAGGGCCCAAGGTTGAGGTGGCAGGGCATGACCATGTGCCACCCTTCCATGTAAGAGGACCCATAAGGTGTGTTGTACATAATCCATGATAGTAATATTATAAAATGTAAGGTGGCATGGCTCCTCCATGTGCCACCCCTCCACCTAGGCTGCATTTAGTGAGATATGGCTCAAAGTCCATGGGAGAAGCAATATAAAATAGGTGGAAATGGATATTATATTGAGATATTCCCTCCATATGGGATAGGCTCATGTGGGGGAGGTATAGAAGGTCCAAGAGAGCAAGTTAAATAATGGGGAAAGTAGGATGAGGTGGCAAGATTCCTTGTGCCAACCCTCCACTTGTCCTCCTAAAGGTTTGAACATATTATAAAATTGAAAAGAGACCAAGGGAGTATCATAGACTTGAGATATGGGGCTTGATTTATGTGGAAAATTGAGGCAAAGGGTTGTCGCACACAATTGAGAGTGCGTAACCACCTAGCCCACATGGGAGACTTTTCCACACACACCATGCATGTGGGAGGATACATTAATGGGGAGAAACCCTCTCTTTTGGCTATAAAAGGAGGGGGCTATTCCTTGATGGGACATGCTCATTCTTGTAAAGCTACCTAGCTAGTATTTTGATATTTCCCTCTCATCCCTTCTTTCAAATAAAGTATGGTTCTCTTCCCTTGATGTCTCCATCTCTACATTCCTCCTCCTATCATGTACATGCTTCTCTTCCCCCTCTCCTTTTCCCCTTGTGTCATAGTCTCCCTCTTCCTTCCCTCCACTTCTAATTCCTTTTTCCCTCCTATGACAACCGTTCGCCCTCATGATCTCCTTTTCTCTATAGCCCTTGTGTGGGGGTTAAAGGTCACTGTGCCTTTACCCCGGTTATGTACAATACTCAAAACACATATATAAATGAATGAAAAAGAAGATTAGGGTGGTTCTGCACCCACCAAAACTTGTGGCTCTCTGTCTCTCTCTCTCCTTCTTCCGTTCTTGCTTCCGTTGAGATCACTCTCAACTGGTATCAGAGCCCGGGTGATCTAGTTGAGCGTGCGTGAATGCTTGAAGCTCAGCAACTCTGTGGGAGGAAGGAGAAGCTCTGTGGGAAGCTTTGTGGGCGACTTTACTTGCATCCGAGTGTGCAGAGACTTTGGAGGAACCTTTGGAAAAGTCACTTTGGTTTTGCGAAGTGGTTTTGAGAGCCTGTTAAGAGTTTTTAAAGAAAAAGTCGTTTTTTGAGCTTTTCCCTGTTCCGTTCGATGACAGAGACTCCGTATTGACTTGTAGAGGCAACTATTGCTTGCTTTTGGTGTCCACTTCACTTCAGGAGCTTGAAAACACCTTCATTCTTGAATCTGGGATCATTTCATTGGATTTCTGACTCACTGTGTTAGTTTCTGCATTTTTTGCTCGGGTGTTGGAACTCAAGTTTGGAGCAACCATTTGCAGATCTGTCAGTTCTGGTGGACTCAGGAGGTCCTAAAATTGCTATGTTGCTCATCATTCACACTCCGGTGGAGTTTACAAACAGCTCTGTTTCCAAAAACGTTTTTCAGTCCGTGTGTTGGACCCAGTGATTGAGACCACGGTTTCCAAAACCGTCTGTCCCATTGCGTTCCAGACGCCCAAAAACCCCTGCCTGTCAGTTCTTGCGTGATTCGGTGGAGGATTTTCAGAGTTATAGATCTCTGTGTATTCGATTTCGTCTCTCTATTATGCATTTTTCATTCTAAGGTTTTGAAACCTTAGATTTATGCCACATGGCAGTGAATAAGTGTTGACTCCCATTTCTCACTCATCGGTTGGGATTTTGGAGTTCTGGCAGAAGAGAGATATTTGCAGATTTTCTTGCCGAGTTCGATTATGCAATGGCGCCCATGTTTTTGAGGCATCTCAGGTTCTATTTTCAGTAGTGGTCATTACCATGGGACCATGATTTCCTGAGCATACCTTATGCAGATCACTCTGGTTGCAGAGTTTGAGCAGTGTGCGCTCATTTGTGGTATGCATTGGGTTGCAGTGGCTGATTTATAGGCCATTTGGATGCATTACGGTCCTTGTTGGATGCGCTGATAGGCCCAAATTGCCTTGTGGGATGCTATTTTTTATGGACGCTTTGCACATGGATGCTATTTTATGCTGAGGGATAGCTTTGACACATTGCACGTGATGCACTGATAGTGCTATGCTCTCTTGGATGAGATATTATTGATGCATATGCCAGTGTCCAGACAGTGTTTATGCTTGAGTCATTTGGCACTTATTGGCATTTTCTTTTGGGCCAGATTTGCTCATATGGATGCATAGTATATGCACATGAGTCAGATGCATCTTTTGATGCTTTGAGCTTTGAGTTTTGGTGATATTTCACTCTATTGTGGCATACACATTTGGGTGCACCTGGTATTTGGTGTGATTCTCTCTTGCAGGCACTAGCATTTGGGATTTTGTTTCATTTGCATCATGGCATCCTCTTCCATGTCTGAAAAGGAGTTTTTCAGCATTAAAAAGTTTGATGGGACAAACTTTTCTTTGTGGAAAGAACAAATAAGGGATGTGCTTATTCAAAAGAAGCAGATTAAACCCTTGGCAGGGATTGAAGCTAAGCCTGCAATGAGTTAGATCCATTAGCAAAGTCTACTATTAGACTTCATCTTGCAGAGTCAGTTTATTTCACAGTAGTAAATGAGCAGACTACGGAAGATTTGTGGAAGAAACTATGTGCCACTTATGAGAAGGAAACTGCCTCTAATAAAGTTTACCTCATGAAGAGGTTGTTTGAGCTGCAGATGAAAGAAGGGGTCTCCATTGCTTCTCACTTGAATGAATTCAATATTATTTTCAGCCAGCTTCAGGCTCAGAAAATGAATTTTGATGCGGAGACTAAGGCAATATTTCTCTTATGTTCATTGCCATCCTCATGGGATACCTTCCGTACAACTGTCAGTAACTCTGCACCTGGTGGAGTACTGAAATTTGATGATGTTGTGGGTAGCTTGTTGGCTGAGGAGATTAGACGGAAGTCTATGGATGGCAACAAGCAGGATGCAGCCTTAAATGTGCAAAGGGGAAGATCACAGTTCAGGGGGAAGTCCCAAGAAAGAGGGAAGTCTCGTAGCAAATCCAAGGCACGGAACATTGAGTGTTACCATTGTGGCAAGAAGGGCCATATGAAAAAGGATTGCTACAAGCTGAAAAGAGAGCAAAAGGATAAGAAAAAGAATGCAAATTAGGGTGCAAATCAAAAGGAAGAGAGTCCAAGGGAGGACAAAGGAAAAGTGAAGATCGAGGAGATCAATGCAGTCACACATGATAGTGACAATGACGTTCTCTTCATGTCTAGTTTATCTGCAGAGTTGCTTACCACTTCAGATGATGCATATTCCCAGGATTGGATTTTGGATTCTGGTGCTTCATTCCATGTTACTCCCCATAGGGAATGGTTCTCCACTTATGATAGTGGAAAGACAGGTTGTGTGCATCTTGGAAATGACTATGCATGTGACATAGTGGGAGCAGGTGACATAAAGTTTTCTTTTGCAAATGGGTCTGCATTTGTTTTGAAACATGTGAGACATGTGCCTGAGCTAACCAAGAGTCTTATCTCAGTGGGTCAGCTAGATGATGCTGGTTTTCACACCACTTTTGGCTTTCAGAGTTGGAAAATTCAGAAGGGCTCTATGCTTTTGGCTAGGGGTGCCAAGTGTGGGACTTTGTATCCCTTACATGTATCAGGGGTATTTGATCATGTTGTTGCAATAACTGAGCAGCCAAGCACTTCTTTGTGGCATTGCACGTTGGGGCACATGAGCCAGAATGGAATGAAACTCTTATGCTGTTTGGTTATGTACCGCATTTGAGTTTCTCTGATTTTGAATTTTGTGAGCATTGTCTCTATGGGAAGCAGACTAAATCAGCCCATAAAAGAAAGGGAAAGAAAGAGTTTGAAATGCTTGATTTGGTGCATTCAGACGTATGTGGTCCCATGCCTACACGGTCATTAGGCGGGGCTGAATACTATGTGACATTCATTGATGATGCAACTAGGAAAGTGTGGGCTTATGCTATAGCTCAGAAGAGTGATGTGTTCCAGGTATTTCAGAAATGGCTGGCCTTGGTTGAGAATCAGTCAGGTAGAATGCTTAAATGCCTACTGACTGACAATGGTGGAGAGTATCTCTCTCATGACTTTCAGCATTTCTGTGATACACGTGGGATTAAGAGGGAGCTCACATCCCCTCATACTCCAAAGCAAAATCTAGTTGCAGAAAAGATGAACCGCACCATTCAAGAAAGGTTGCAATGCATGCTTTCCAATGCAAGTCTTTCTGGTGGTTTTTGGGCTGAGGCAATGAAGACTGCAGTGCATATGATCAATAGATCACCTAGTAAGAGTTTGGATGGTGGTATTCTTGAAGAGGCATGGAGTGGCAAGAAGCCCTCTTACTCTCATTTGCATATATTTGGGTGTGAGGCATATGCACATGTGCCAAAAGAGCTTCGAAAGAAGCTAGATCCTAAGTCTAGGAAATGCATTTTTCTGGGTTATGGTGAAAGTGGAGAGATGGGCTATCGTCTCTGGGACCCAGAAGCAAAGAAGATCATACACAGCCATGATGTGGTCTTCAATGAGAAGAAGATGCATAAGGCACCCATGAGGGATGTGGAAATGAGGAGAATCACTTTCCAAGATGTGAATCCACCTGCATATGTTGATAGACAGCAAGCTGTCCATGCACTAAATGCGCAAGAAATGGTACCACCAAGTACTCCCATATAGGTATACAATCAAGGGTAGATGATGGATCATCTATTGGTGGAAATGATGAGCCAAATGTGGCTGATATGCAAGTGGGACAGCAAGCTGAAATGCCCTTGAGAAGATCATCTAGAGTGTCTAGACCGCCTGATAGGTTTGTTCCAGGGGTAGACTATGTGATGCTTACTGATTGCGGGGAGCCTTCTTGCTATAGAGAGGCTATGATGCGTGAGGATCAATGCAAGTGGGAGTATGCTATGCAATCAGAGATGAGTTCACTTATGAAGAATAAGACTTGGGACTTGGTTTCTTTGCCACATGGAAAGAAAGCATTGCCATGTAAATGGGTCTACAAAATGAAGGTCACAGGTGATGATGTGCCTAGGTACAAGGCCCGTTTGGTTGCTAAAGGGTTCAAGCAAGAGAAGGGTGTGGACTTTGATGAGATATTCTCTCCGGTTGTGAAGATGACCACACTTAGATGCATGCTTGGACTAGTGGCATCAGAGGATATGGAGCTTATGCAGATGGATGTCAAGACAGCTTTCTTGCATGGGGATTTGCATGAGGAAATTTACATGATGTAGCCGGAAGGCTTTGAAGAAAAGGGCAAAGAGCATTTAGTTTGCAAGCTAAAGAAGAGTCTCTATGGTCTCAAGCAAGCGCCTAGAGAATGGTATCAGAAGTTTGATGCTTTCATTCGGTCCCAGGGTTTTAGGAGGAGTGAAATTGATCACTGCCTCTACACTAAAAGGGCTAAGGATAATAGCCTGATAATCTTGGCACTATATGTGGATGATATGCTATTGGCTAGCAAGAATACTTGAGGAATACTTATGAGCTAGATCCATTAAAGGCCAAGTTGCATGAGGCCTTTGATATGAAGGATTTGGGATTTGCAGGTCATATTCTTGGTATGCGCATCACGCGTGATCGGAGTAGGAAACTCCTTTGGCTTTCACAAAAAGAGTATGTTACAAAAGTATTGCAGCATTTCAATATGGAGGGGGGGAAGGCAGTGAGTACTCCATTGCCTCCATATGTGAAACTGAGTCATACAGATAGTCCCAAATCAGATGAGGAAAGAGCCATGATGGCCAAGGTTCCTTATGCATCAGTGGTTGGGAGTCTTATGTATGCTATGATAGCTACTAGACCAGACATTGCATTTGCAGTGGGAGTTGTTAGCCGGTATATGGCTAATCCAGGAAAGAGGCATTGGGAGGCAGTTAAGTGCATCATGAGGTACATGAAGGGTACCAAGGAGATGTGCATCTGCTTTGGTAAAGGAGACATGCGTGTACTTGGGTACACAGATTCAGACTATGCAGGGCATGTGGATAGTAGGAGATCCACTTTTGGTTATGTGTTCATCTTTGCAGGTGGTGCAGTGTCGTGGATGTCTCGTGCACAGAAGTGCGTTGCTTTGTCTACCACAGAGACTGAGTATGTTGCAGCCACAGAGGGTTGCAAGGAGGCTATATGGCTTGATCGGCTAGTGGGAGATTTGGGGATTCATACAGGTGTATCGACATTGCATAGTGATTCCATGAGTGCTATTCAGCTAGCACGGAATCCGGTCTTTCATGCAAAGACCAAACACATTGAGGTCAGGTACCATTTCATCAGGGAGGTACTTGAGGACAAGCGCATAGAGCTTGTCAAGGTTCATACCTATGATAACCCTGCAGATATGCTGACGAAGAGTCTACCTAGTCAGCGGTTTGAGTATTGTCGTGTATTGATGGGCATTGGATAGTATGCTCACTGGTTGTTTTCCCTTAAAGGCACATTGTCCTTTAAGTGGGAGGTTGTGGGGGTTAAAGGTCACTGTGCCTTTACCCCGGTTATGTACAATACTCAAAACACATATATAAATGAATGAAAAAGAAGATTAGGGTGGTTCTGCACCCACCAAAACTTGTGGCTCTTTGTCTCTCTCTCTAATTCTTCCATTCTTGCTTCCGTTGAGATCACTCTCACCTTGAGCGTCGCCATGCTTAGCCTCTATCCTCTGGTCTCGATTTCTTTTCCGGCTAATAGATTTGGTGTGGCTGCTGGGATACGAATCTCCATGGCTAGTGGTGAATCTTCTACTCGTACGGGTCACATCTACAAAACTATACCATCTGTGCTCTTTCTAAGCTACTGCGCGTGCATTCGATTCGCGTGTCTCCTGTGTTTGACCGTGCGACAGTTTTCGGGGCTACTGCAACTTCTGGTCGTGGACAGTTTTCTCATTTCGCCCATCTACTGCGTTCACTCGTGCGACAGTCTTCTGGGCTGCTGCAATTTCTGGTTGCGGACAGTTTTCTGCGTTCACCCGCGCGACAGTTCTCTGAACTGCTGTGGTTTTTGGTTGCGGATAGTTTTCTGCATTCACCTGCGCGACAGTTCTTTGGACTGTTGCAGCTTCTGGTCGCGGACAATTTTCTGAGCTCCTGCAAAACTGTAACAGCAAATCCCGCGCCCCCCTCTCTCTCTCCTTCTCTTTCTCTTCTCCTTCTCCTCTCCTCTCCTCTCTTTTTATTAAAGAGTAGGATTTGAATCCAAGACCTCCCCCTTCACAAAAGAAAGACTTATCATTGGGCCAACAAGTTGGAAGTGGTAAAAATGTAATGATTTTTGTTCATATATTGAAATCGCGGGAACTGTAACTCTCTAACCGTAGGGAGTTTGCTCTTGTTGTAAAAAGCAAAAATACTTCATTTTATGTGCTCAACCCACATCTCCTGCTAGATCGCTGAATCAGAACTTCTCCAAGATCACTTCACGGACGCATGCCACACGAGGAGGGTGGACATTTATGTCACTTCTCGATGTGTTTAAGGAATTGGTGCCTGGTCCTCCCCACCTTACGGCTACCAATGCACGAGATGTCTTCCTTGATCTTCATGTCGACCTTCAACGGCTGATTGTCCAGTGCATTGTTGAAGGAGATGACGGGTGGAATGATACACCGTGGATGATTCATGGTGAAGAACTACTGATACGCTGAGAGGATTTTGATTTTGCTTCTACTCATTGTGCGGTGATCGAACTACTTGCTGCTTCAGAGGTAATTAAAACGGTGTCCTTCATCAAAGGGTGGGATGCTCCCCAAGCTTGGGGGGAGATTTGGTGCATCTGCTTGTTGATTCCTGTGGATAAGCTCATCCTGAATGGTTTATTCACAATCTCACTACAAAGGTTTCTAGGCCTCGTCGGGTATGGTTGGTAATGTTTCGACCAAGGAATCCATTTGTACCTAATCAACCTTTTGTGCCTCATTTCGAGCTTCACGTTGTAATTCTTTTTGGTCTTAAGATAAACTATCAACAAAGGATTGCAAGTTTATTTGGTGCTGAACGTTTGGCTCAAGTGTTGAATTCTCCGCACCCTCTCCTCCTACCTATCTTGGACTACCGAGAAACTTGGGATGTCCGAATTTTAGTCTTGGTGTGATGACATCTTGGATTCTTCAATTTGATGGAGCTTACAAACCTTCAACCAAGGCGGCTGGCGTGGGTATGAAGCTCACTTCATCGGGTGGTGAGGAGTATTGTTACAGCAAGTCTTCACCCGCAAGTACTTGCAATCAAGCTGAGTACTCAGCGCTCATTTTTGGGCTACAAAAGGCACAAGAACATCATGCCAAGCAATTGGAGGTGCAAGGAGATTCTCAACTAGTGTGTGAACAAGTTAGTGGAAGGTGGAAGGTGCGGAGCAAAGGCTTGGTTCCACGACATCAACAAGCATTGGAACTTTGCAACCAATTTGAAGAGGTAAAAATTCAGCATATCCCTCGAGCTCGAAATCTTGTTGCTGATTTCTTGGCACGTGAAGCTTGTACTTCAATCACGCATGACGCGAGTGGAAGCACCACCCCAACAAAGCCGCAAGCCACGAAGGAGGGTGATCATTTGTAAGGAATGCAAAGGTTGTGGTCATCATGAAACTAAGTGTTGGGCATACTTGATACGAGTTCACTGACTTCGGAAGATCATCAGGAGGGTTCTCAAGGACATTGCTCAAAAGAAGGATGCCAGACCGCACACCCCTTGAAGAAATAGCATGGTGACTACAAGAATTGGAAGAAGCTGAAGGTGATGTGCAAGCTCTCCAACTGTTGACATTTGTCATGGCATTCTTGTTTGCCTTGATGAACAACCTCATGCAATGCCGCGCCTCTAACCCTCGCTTGTAAAGATCGATGTGATATCATGAGGGTTGGTCCTTTTAAGATTGTCTATGTGCTATTCTATGCTGAAGATTCTTCTCGTGTAGTATTTCACACTACACCAGTCACACCCTACCCTGCCTATGTGTGCTTTGTGGATGTATCTTCACCCGATTTTCAGTTCAAGCTTCCTCTTACTATTGTTCGTCCATAGATAAGCCTCTCTTTTCCATCTTCCAAGCATGGCTGACATTCTTGTGTTTTGTGGACGGGTGGAAGAAAATCCAAATGAGTATCTTGTGGCCTTCAAGCGCCGTTGTGTTTCTCTCAACTTCCTTACTGAAGACAGATGGCTATTGGTTCTTCCCACATTTCTAGAGGGTTTGGCTCAAGTGTGGTATGAGAAGCAAGCCGAAGACGTTCACCAAAGCTAGCCAAGGTTGACAGCAGCGATGATTGAGTATTTCGGCAAAGAAGAGGAGCCGGAGAATGTGTACCTGCAGGTGGCAAACTTGAAGCAGTCAGAAGGTGAGACGGCACGTCGATATGTGGATCGAGCGGCCGTGCTCCTGGACCGTTTGATTGCCACAGAGGAGGACAATGCCGGATTTTGAGCTGGAATGACTCAGCATGTGCTGGGCTACCTTGTAGCAGGAGCGAGTGATGAATTCCGCCTCAAGCTTAAATGGGAGAATCCAGAAACTATGGTGCTAGCACATGAGATTGCTCAAAAGTTTGATAAAGTTCAGTCTCTGACCCCGCTTCAAAGAAGACGATTGTCCCTCCGCAACCCCCTCAATTCCTACAACAACAACCTGGGGGGTCTAACTCAGGGGCATACCCCCACCCCTCATTAGGGATGTATCCACCGCCTCCACCTCAAATGTATGGTCCTCCCTTAGATGCTTATCCTCAACAAGGCGTATATCCTCACTCTCCGCCTGGAAGATTTCCCCAGCCTCGCCCACGAGCCCCCCTCCTCTCTACTCCCGTGGCCCCTCCAACTAAAGAGGCCCCCCCTGCAATAGAACCTGGAGTCAATGACCTAGCCAAGGCCCTGATGAATGAACTTCGGCTTGAGATGGTGGGCATCAGAAATCAAGCCAACCGCCCTCCAAGAGACCGTGCTAATGTTGTATGCTACGAGTGCCACCAGAAGGGTCATTATCGCACAGAATGCCCCAATATTCCAAGGGTGAATCTTCTAAGTGAGTTGGGCTAGTGAGTTGGGCACTGAGGATTCTGATGTAGAGATCCTTGACCTCGGGAAAAGAAGTCGTGCCACCTCGGACGCCTCTCCAAACCATGGACCGGGCCGCCCCAGGAAAAAGGTGTCCTTCTCAGAGCCCTCAGATGCTGAGATGGCAGACCCACCAACAGAGAAGACTAAAAGATCTCGCAGGAGTAAGTGGTCACCCTCGGATTTTCCCATCGGCTCAGGGCAAGAGGACTATTCGGTCGTTCAGGACCTTGCTCATCGGTCTTTGAGCATCACACTCCCTCAACTAATCGCATTAAGCCCTAAGGTGAGACGTGAGCTGCAGCAAGGTCTCTCAACAAGGAAGAGCAAGAAAAAGGAAAGGTACGAGAGGTATCTTCTATCTCTGAAGAAATTGATTGGCACCCACATACAGTAGATGTCATCATAGATAATTGCCGTGTCAAAAATGTGTGTGTTGATGGGGGAGCTGCATGTAATATCATGGTGCCCCGAATCATGAAGAAATTGAATTTGAAATGTACAAGGCGTTCCTCCACTCGAATCAAGGTAGCAGATGGTCGACGACTCGCCACCATGGGAGTCATTGAGGATTTGCCCATCACTGTCAATGGGTTGACCACCACTGTCAATTTCTATGTAGTGGACATTGAAGATACAGGCAGAAGTTACCCAGCCATACTCGGGAGACCATGGTTGAGAAAGAGTGATGCAGTCAGCTATTGGAAGACAGGACACATGTCTTTTGGTGCTTCCAAGGAGAAGATCCCGGTGCAACCTGGTGCCATGGAACCGGAAGAAGAAGAGGAGCATGACAGTGATACTCTCTCATCCTCAGTGTCTGAGTCCATGGAAGAATTAGACGGGGGGGAGGAATTCTCAGAGGAGGAAGTTTACATGATGGGGGTGTCTCCGACCCTGCCACCTGTAGAAAAGATAATAGCTAGTCCTCAACAGCTTGAATCTATGCTTTCCCCAGATTTCACTCCAAGTGAGAAAGATGAGTTTCTAGAAATGTTCAAAGATTTCCCTGACCTCTTTGCAACTAGCTACCACCACCTTCGCCATGTGACTGCCATAGAGCACAAGATAGAGCTGAAGCCTGATGCGAAGCCTGTGGCTCAGAAGTATCGGAGATTAGGGCCCCTACAGACCGATGCTTTGCGCTCAGAGTTGCAGAAGCTTGTAGAGGCTGGGTTTATTGTTCCGGTTCACAATACTGAATGGGTTTCACCAGTGGTAGTCATCCCAAAGAAAAACAACAAGTGGCGGGTCTGCATCGACTGTAAGAAACTCAATGCTGCCACCAAGAGGGATCATCATCCTCTGCCCTTTCAAGACCTCATTCTTGAGAAGGTAAGTGGTCATGAGATGTATACTTTTTGTGATGGTTACTTTGGGTTTTATCAAATCAGAATTGCCGAGGAAGATGTGCTTAAAACCACATTTGCCACACCCTGGGGGACATTTGCATTCAAAGTAATGCCATTTGGCCTCACCAATGCTCCTGCTACCTTTCAAAGATTTATGCAGATGGTGTTTGCTCCTTATTTGGGGGATTTCTTGGAGGTGTTTTTAGATGATTTCTGTATATTCTCATCACATAAGGAGCACATCATGAAGGTTAGATTGGCCTTCCAAAGGGTCAATGATGCAAATGGCAGCCTCAACCCTGAGAAATGCACCATTGGAGCCACTCAAGGGAGGTTATTGGGACATGTTGTCTCATCCGAGGGCATCAAGCCTGACCCCGAGAAGGTAGAAGCCATCCTCAAGCTCTCCCCGCCTACAACCAAACGTCAGGTACGCTCATTTGTCAATCTAGCAGGATACTATCGCCGCTTCATTGATCAACATGCTGCTTTGACACGGCCCATGACTATGCTATTAAAAGATGGGGTTGATTTCTCTTGGGATGAGGATTGTGATCATGGGTTTGCACAAATCAAGAATGCTCTGGCTTCAGAACCCATTCTACGCAATCCAGACTGGTCAAAGACCTTCTATATCAATCCTGGGTTTGGTGAGCACACTCTGGCAGGTATTCTTCTCCAGCAAGGGGAGGATCGGTTCATGTATCCCGTTCGATTTGCTTCTCGACAATTGCTCGACACTGAGCGACGCTATTCAGAGGCCGACAAGCATGCCTTGTCTTTGGTGTTTTGCATTGAGAAATTTAAGCATTATGTGGCTGGAAAGTCTTCTTTATACTCACTGGCACTGGTCTTGCAAAGCAGGTTCTTCAATCACCAAATCCCATGGGCCGGTTGGCCAAATGGTTGGCAGTTCTACAAGAATATGATTTTTCTTTCAAAATTGTAAAAGGGGGTTGTTCCAACTTGAAGAATGCTTTGATTGATTTAGAGGAGTGCCTTGATGTAACCCTTGTAGCAGCCATAGAAGTTGGGGATCCATGGTATGGTGGTATCTACAAGTTTTTGACTGCTTTCTCCTTTCCTTCAGAAAGTACTAGCTATGAGAGAAAGAAGATTCGCAGAGATAGTAGGCGCTACACCCTCCTTGATGGGGTGTTGTACTGTCAAGGCATGGATGGGGTACTAAGATGGGCCATTGATGCAGATGAAGTGCCTAAGGTATTGAAGCATTATCATGATGGATTTTGTGGAGGCCACTATGCTAGTGACTATACAGCTAAGAAGATTTTACATGCTGGATACTATTGGCCGACCTTGTTCAAGGATGTCACTTTGTATTGCAAAACCTGTGAACCATGTCAATTCTTTGGTAGGAAGGATTTGCATCCCGGGCAACATCACCCAGTGATGTCCATCCATCCGTTTCAGAAGTGGGGAATAGATTTTGTCGGGCCCTTGCCCATGACTGCCCGCAAAAAGAAGTATCTTTTGGTAGCCACTCAGTATGTCACTAAGTGGGCTGAAGCTATCGCCCTCCCTGCTGCAAATGGCAAGGCAGTTTCAAATTTCATATTTGAACGTATCTGCACAAGGTTTGGGACACCCATGGAGATAGTATCTGACCATGGGAGTCCATTCTTAAATGAAGCAGTGGAGTTACTCATGGATCGCATGGGTATTGATCATCACACTTCTAGCATCTATTATCCAGCATCCATGGGTTAAACAGAGCGGACCAATGGCCTCCTTTGTAAAACCATGGGAAAAATGGCCGCAGGGAACAGGAGCCAATGGGATCAGAAGGTCACTGAAGTAGTGTGGGCTTACAACATCACTCATAAAACATCTACAGGTCACACTCCTTTTGAGTTGGTGTATGGTACTGAAGCAGTTTTACCACTAGAGATAGAGATTCCGGCCTTGAGATTGGCACAGGAACAGAGGATGACAGAAGATGAACATGTAGAGGCCAGATTGGTACAACTTGAGAAGTTAGATGAAACCCGATGCCTTGCACTACACCAAACAGAGATCCAAAAGAATCGACAAAAGGCCCGATTGGATGCTAAGATTCGCAAGGGATGGGAAAGACACTTTGCTGAGGGGGATGTTGTGCTATGCTTTGATAACAGATTGGACCACCAAATGGATAAGAAGTTTCTGCCACTGTGGACTGGTCCATACAAAGTCATCAAGGAACGTAGCAATGGGTCTGTACAAGTTCAGGAGCTGCATGAACCATATGGCAAGAAGGTGATCAACAAGCGTTACCTCAAGCCTTTCTTTGTGCGTGATGGACCCAGGCATGGAAATGCTGTGCATTCCCTGCCTGGGGGGGGGAATTGTTATGGATAAAATTGTCTAAGGAAAAAGGCATTAATATGTATGTGTGTTTGTATATGTGGCAATAGTATAATAAAATATGGTGTGCATAGGGCCCAAGGTTGAGGTGGCAGGGCATGACCATGTGCCACCCTTCCATGTAAGAGGACCCATAAGGTGTGTTGTACATAATCCATGATAGTAATATTATAAAATGTAAGGTGGCATGGCTCCTCCATGTGCCACCCCTCCACCTAGGCTGCATTTAGTGAGATATGGCTCAAAGTCCATGGGAGAAGCAATATAAAATAGGTGGAAATGGATATTATATTGAGATATTCCCTCCATATGGGACAGGCTCATGTGGGGGAGGTATAGAAGGTCCAAGAGAGCAAGTTAAATAATGGGGAAAGTAGGATGAGGTGGCAAGATTCCTTGTGCCAACCCTCCACTTGTCCTCCTAAAGGTTTGAACATATTATAAAATTGAAAAGAGACCAAGGGAGTATCATAGACTTGAGATATGGGGCTTGATTTATGTGGAAAATTGAGGCAAAGGGTTGTCGCACACAATTGAGAGTGCGTAACCACCTAGCCCACATGGGAGACTTTTCCACACACACCATGCATGTGGGAGGATACATTAATGGGGAGAAACCCCCTCTTTTGGCTATAAAAGGAGGGGGCTATTCCTTGATGGGACACGCTCATTCTTGTAAAGCCACCTAGCTAGTATTTTGATATTTCCCTCTCATCCCTTCTTTCAAATAAAGTATGGTTCTCTTCCCTTGATGTCTCCATCTCTACATTCCTCCTCCTACCATGTACATGCTTCTCTTCCCCCTCTCCTTTTTCCCTTGTGTCATAGTCTCCCTCTTCCTTCCCTCCACTTCTAATTCCTTTTTCCCTCCTATGACAACCGTTCGCCGTCATGATCTCCTTTTCTCTATGGCCTTTGAGCGTCGCCATGCTTAGCCTCTAGCCTCTGGTCTCGATTTCTTTTCCGGCTAATAATGGCTACAAAATTTATTCCGGAGATGGAGGTGATTCTATGTTGCAAGAGAGAAGGAGTTGCATTTGCTACAATCGACCATGAAAGTGATCCAAATTCTATTTGTCACTTTAGAAGACTTGGCGAAGATAAGGTGGTGGTTATCGTATCAAGGATGCTTAGTGCACATGTTGAGCTAAAGAATAAGTGTGGGGATATGGAAATCCTTGGAGATGTTATGCCCTATAATACTTCCAACAAAGCATTTAGTGCATGGGACAGAGATGAGACTTATCCAACACATGTCATCAAGAATACAAAGTGCATATCTTTGGATTTTAGAGTGGGAGATATTTTACAAATGTTATCATTTGCAAATAAGAATGTAGCAGAAGGTCAAGTCTTGGGATTTGAACAAGTGGAACACTGGACATTTGCGCAAATGAGAATTCAAAAAGTTACTGATGATGGTATGGATGATGACTCAATCTCATTGGATGGTCCCTACTATGAGGTAGGTAAGGATTTGAGATGGAGCATGCAATTTTTAAAGATTGGAAAGACTCGGCATGTGGTTTTTAATGATAAACATAATGTATACTACAACATCAAAGAATTGAAAGAATATGCCAATGTACCAAGCTCTATTCCTTTAGAGATGGATGATTCCAATGCACTCAACTATAGCACTGACATCTTATCAGAAGTCGATGAGTTCATTGGTACCAAGAAAGAAAAAGATTTCACAAATGATGCCTTATCCGGGGTGGATGAGTTCATGCACATTGAGAACCTGGGCAAAGATGTCAAAAGTGATATATTTTCAAGCATGGATGGCTTCAATATGGATACTGATAAAGTTCTTGGAGTCAAATCAAGTAACTATGGAAATCATGCACGATAGTATAATGAGTGATGTTCTCTCTAGAGTAGAGGAGTTTCAAGACTATGGAGTTATGAAATCCATAGAAAGTGCATCAATGAGTGATGTTACGTTCTCTCAGGAATAGATGAGTTTGAAGATCATTCTGGACACTCTATCACCACTGACTATGGAGTTATGAAATCCATAGAAAGTGCATCAATGAGTGATGTTCTCTTAGGAATAGATGAGTTTGAAGATCATTCTGGACACTCCAATGCCATTGTGACAAGTGGTTCTATGATTGTATCAAAAGTAGGGATGAGATCAACAAAGGACTATTCGGTATTTGACTTTCATTATGAAATAGTTAATGTTACAAATGGTTTGATGAATGTATCAAAAGCAAGGATGACATCAACAAAGGAATATTCAATATTTGATTGTCAGAGTGATAAGATCAAGGATGCAACATCTCATGAAAACAACGTGACAAATAAATCTTACAAGGAGAACTACACAAATCCAAATAAGAATGTACAGAAGGTCCCAAAATGGACATACAGATGCATGAAACAACAACGAGTCCAGGCAGATCTAGAAAAGCAACCAAAGAGAATAAGAATAATGAATGAAGATGTTATGCTAAAAGCAATGCGATCTACATGCTGTAAGCGTATATGTATGCGATCCATTAACTTACATGACATCAAGGGTTGTAGAGAACATGCCTGGCAAAGGAAAGGAAGCACAAGAAATGAATATCTACTCACGAGATTGTCTTGCTTTCTTGTAAATGATAAGAGAAGGCAAAAATTAGGACAACAGATAAGGCCTCTTATAATGGAAAAGTGTTTGCAATAATGCATATCGCATTATTACAGGATTATCACATGGCACATATTGGAATTTGGCTAGTAAAGCAAAGTATGGAGTTAAATTTAACATTCATGGAAACATAGGAAGGCCCAAAACAAGAGCCTCAACGGTTGCGGCAACAGGAATTTTGAAAGATTACATTTATGAAAATGTTTTACCGCAACCCCATCGATCAAAAATGCATCTTCCGATAGGTTTGACACAAAAAAAAGTATTTAACTCTATTGGAGAAACACAGAGGCAAAGAGGGCATGTACTGGCATCTTTTCATACTTTGTATACTCTTTGGAAAAAAACATTTGGACATGTTAAAATCCCAAAGAGGCAAAAAATGTCAAAGTGCAATGACTGTGATGATCTAAAGTAGGCACTTGAGAGTGCAACATCTCCAGAACAAAAAGAAGCTTACAAAAAAAAGAGAGAATTTCATCATGGACTTGTTCGACATTCTAGAATAAAATATGCATTTTGGAAGGAGCAAGCTATTTCTCACCCAAATGAGTACATGTGCATTATTGTAGATGGTATGGATCAAAATACAACATTACCTCGATTCATTAACACTCCACCTAAGCTACAAGGAAAATACTTTTTAAAGATACATCGATGTGGAGTGTTAGTGCACGGATTTAAGTTTTTTGCAGACATATGGATTGATTCCTTGCATCTACATGATAGCAATCAAGTTGTAACATCCGTTATGAAG
The DNA here is from genome assembly GCF_047967505.1 of Dipteris shenzhenensis. Lineage (NCBI taxonomy): Eukaryota > Viridiplantae > Streptophyta > Polypodiopsida > Gleicheniales > Dipteridaceae > Dipteris > Dipteris shenzhenensis. The sequence goes on along the minus strand of NC_141607.1, from coordinate 52,809,394 downwards.
GCAATTCATAAATATACATGTAGAAAAAGGTCGCCTACCAGCAACTTTGAGAGTACAAGCAGACAATTGCGGACGAGAGAATAAGAATGTACTCTTCTTTGCATTTTGCTGAATGCTAATCGCTCATAGAATCTTCAATGAGATTGAAGTTGGGTTTTTGTTGGTTGGGCACACACATGAGGATATCGATCAGGTATTTAGCACGGTTTTAAGAGAACTAAAACACAAGGACATGGAGACGATGGATGACTTGATAAGAAAATGTGGGAGGCAAGTTGGTGGCTGTAAGGAAGGAACAATATGCTCAATGGTTGAGAGGATGTATGATTGGAAGAGCTTTATTCTACCTTTCATACAAAAAGGTGGTGATGCCCTGATAGGTCATAGCGCTCCATACTATTTTTGCTTTTTCTTAAAGGATGAAAAACCAGTGATGCAATGGCAACACTATTCTCTTGATACAAAATGGAAACCTAAAGAACTTTACTCTCTCTTAACTTCAATCCCGAGCAAAGAAATGTATCCAACATGGGGTCCTATAAAAGAATTTAGCGAGAAATCCAAAGGTGAAATAGAAGGCTTAAAAGCTTTTATTACATAGAAAGAGGAAATGCTCCGGAGATTTCCTGATTGGAAGCCCTCTTGGAAGGAACACACTACTGTTGTAATTAGCAAGACCTACCAATTGATAAAGGACCTTGCAAAAATGCGAGAAGATGATATTAAGGAAGAACGGCTTTTATTTTGGCCAAATGTTGGTAATGACTTGCATCCAGCATGTGGTCTCTTTGAAAATAAGTTTGAATCACTGCTCCCACATCCATATTATGGACCCAAGAAGAGAGAGTTTATGCCACAAATAGACATAGACGTCCATGATTTTGTTGCAGTTCGACCATTGGATGATGAACATGAGAACGTGAAGTTTTGGGTTGCGAAAGTAGTTGACGTGAGCATGGATGACCGGGGGAGAGCTACAACATTTACAGCGGTATGGTATGAGCCAAGGGGTAGGAAGGAGAAGCAAGATAATAGTACATTGTATAGTAGTTGCCTGAAAAAGAAATGGATCCTAAAACCATGATGCAATTTCAAGACTTTCCATAGAGACAGTCATAGTATCCTGGAAATCAAGGTCAAAGAAAACAAAGAAGCACATGGGGTATGATGTAGAAGACAAAATAAAATTACTGCAACTAATTATTTCGCACATTAGTACAGAGTTCATAAAGATGCTCGCCCAGGAGGAAGTAGAAGGAGATAGTGCAAATGAAGAATGCCCACGATAACACCATTCAAATATCGAGAAAGAGTGAAGGTGGTGGTGGTAGTCAGATGAGAGTGAATGAAGATGGCACCCAAGCAACAAGTGACAACAGAAAGGACATTCTGAACAAGCAAATGTCTGGATCGCTCATTTTTGTGATCATGATAGAAAAGGACATTCAAACAAGCAAATGTTTGGATCACCCATTTGTACTAAAGTCATTGTAAAGGAAAAATTAAATTATTGAAAAGGCCACAGGAGATCCTTTGTACAAAGACTCATCCAAAGCAATATTTGTTGTAAAACTTATGATATGATAATGTAAAATTGCAAGCATAGCTATTGCTATTTTTTGGAGTACAAAAGAGGCTTCCATCATGTCTCATGTCTATATAAACCTTTTAATTTCTTGAACATTCAAGAGTGTTATAGTTTTCTCCATTGAAAGTAAAAAGAGTCTTGCAGGTCTCTTATGTATACATTTTCAAAATGTTGTGAATCCTCAATAGCATGGTTTTTCATGGATTTAAACTAATGACTCAGATTTTTTAATTTAAGAAATATATACACATATGTATATGTATATATGTATTTATGTATGAGGAAGGAATCAGAAGATCTACAAGGGTTCGAAGGGCACCTAATAAGCTCAATGTGAGTCATGCATTAATTATGAAAGATATAGTTGAGCCTGAGAGATATGAGGATGACAAGATTAATCTCAAGTGTCAGGAAGCCATGAAAGAGGAGTTATATGATAGTATCATACAAAATAAAACTTGAGAGTTAGTAGATCTACCATTTGGAAAGACTTCCATCAGTAACAAAATGGGTCTACCGGATTAAAATGAAGAGTGATGGAAGTGTGGGAAAATTATAAAGCTAGGCTGTTTCCAAAGGGTTATGCATAGAAGGAAGGTATTCACTATGATGATACCTTTGTGCCAATAATCAAACACGATAGTATTAGCCTACGATTCTTATAAACAAGAAATACAAATTTAGGATTTAATAGTAGTTTTTGCATTATTTGTACAACATTGTAGAGAGATATTTTGAAATGTATTATGTGAAAATGACAATGCCAGAAAGTAAACTTTTGATCCTCGAATGACATTTTCATAAAGTAAACTTTTCATTTGGGAATGATTTTAAGGAATAGTCCAAAAATAGATATATGAGTCCAAAATTAATGAAGTAAGTGTTTAGAATACCTTTTGTATTAATTTAGACCCATCACCATCAAGCAACTAGATGGCATTGGGAGGATCTATAGAAAAGTCCATAAGAACACAAGCTAGCGGATTTCCTCTAGGACTTATGAATCTATTTGTTTCTAATCCTAAAAACTGGCCAAGAGGGAGACAAAGCACTTCCAACTGAGCAAAGAGAGACACGGGAAAGTCTGGAAACTCTACCCAAATGGGTGCTTTGATAGGCAGAGGTAAGTCTAGATTGAACGAAGGTAGACAGAGAGGGGTTGGTTCCTAATCATCCATGTGCCTTTCTGCACTACTTTCGTGGCCATTTCTGCCTTCTAAAAATAAAGATGATATACCGGTCCTCAGGAAGCGAATGCTTGTGACATTTAGTCCTTTGCACGACTAGAAGTTCCTAATCCATCCCTCTAAGAACATCGCAGGAGGATGAGGGCCATGAATGTATATAACAACCACACAAAAACACAACCATTTGGTTGTTTCATTTAGCATTCCATTGTGGACCTTCATTGTCGATAGCTTACCTTTGAGAGTGCTTCCATCTGTGCTAGCGAGCTTCTGAGCCAGTCCTGTGCTGGAGGTGTTGCCGAAGATACATTTGGCCCTTGGGGTGAGCAGTTCCCACACAGTTTGCTTTGGGGCTTGTGGCGCTTCGAAGAGGCTCCTTCCTCCACCTTGAACAGCTCCAACGTGGCCTATTGCAAACGACAACTCATGACTCGTCGTTTTTCATGCCATCATTGTTCTTGCATGTAGAAATTATGGAAGATCGAGCAATCATAATATTAAAATAAATCATGTCTATCGATAAGGGATCTTAGTCAAGATTTATTTCTATATGTGAAAATGTGACAAGTTGATGAAATCAAGGATTGAATCCTACGTATAAAATGGTTATGTGGAGTCTCTTATTGTCTTTGTGATATTGAGCTATTGGGCCAATGATCTATGTACATGCGAATCATTGTTTTATGGGGTCTACACATTTAGTGAGTGCTCAACTTAGAAGAAGAAACTTTTGGATATCCATGTAAAGAAGGGAAAATTTAAAAAAGGGCCTACTTTTATGAAGGGTAACTTTTTGGGAGATGTTTCTAAAAAACATACCACGCTACTTGCAAAAATAAATATGAAAGCATATGCGTGCACACACACACACACACACACACACACACACACACACACACACTAGCAACAAGGCGATAGGGAAGGCTTATTTTTATTTGTTTATGCTTTTTCATGTGAACTATCAATCAAGTATGTGGAAGGCTCTAAAACTTTCTCAAAGTTTGAGATTATAAGTAAAACCTTCCCAACTTTGAGACCCAGCGTAGTAGGTCTCTAACCCGTCGTAGATGAGTCATGATACTCGTTATAATTAAAATTGTATGTTCTTCAACATTTCTCTGTTTCATGAAAACACCATTTCAGCCCAGCACCATTTCCAATTTAGCTACTAGGAGAGTATCATATTTGGGATTATGTGTTCCAGATGTATGGTACTACACAGTAATAGAACATGTTGCACTAATTTCTTCACGCCACCCTTTGAGACAATAACTTAGACTGCAAATCACTAAGGTGTTATCTTGCAAATGTTAAAATTCCTTACAATACAACAAACATTTAACTTTATTTGTAGCGCAACATTGTGCAAGTTTCCTTTTAAAGCTATCTCTATAAAGTTATGAGCGATCTTTGCTTTCTACAATTGGTATCATGCAAAATCATGTTGTAGGTTGAAGCGTTTAAAATCACCCGTCTTTTATACACCACCGTCTTTTATGTTCACAACACGGCATCTTGTGAATTCCCTTTTCTAGAATTGATATGATGCAAAAAATTATATTAATTCTCAAGTTGATAACAACAACATACCAAATCAGCACTAGTCTTCTTACATGTCATTGTCTTGCACGAGTCTTTTGAAAATTTTGGTAGAGTGCTTGAATTTCAAAGCCCGAAGTTTTTCTCTTCGTACGTACGTGTAATGTTGAATTTTCGTGGAGATGCTTTTGGAACGATGCTGAATTTTGTTCAAAGGGAAGCCCGAAATTTTCAAACACTACAGGCTTAGGTCTTATAAAAGCATAGCTCTTTCCGAGTCCTCACTCACTCAACTCATCTTCCTTCTTCATCCGCTACTCCCTGCATCATCCTCCATGGCTGCAAACACTTCCGCAGACATGTTGGCCATCCAGTCTACCTGCAGTGCACCCCACTTCCCTTCCTTCCCCCTCAGCCCTTCACCTTCTCGTTTAGGTGCCCCAAGCCTTAGCAGAGTTCCGCATCAGTTGAGTCGACGCGCTAGTTTTGCCAGCCTCCAATCCAGCTCCAAGCTGCCACTCAACAAGACGGTCGCTCGTTCAGCTCCGTCGCCTTTTATGCCCCGAGCTTCCTCTGCTACAGACGACGCCATGGACCCCGAGCACGACAAGCGCATCAAGGAGGTCGTGATTCTGGGAGGCGGCACTGCCGGGTGGATGGCCGCTGCCTTCTTGGGCAAGGCGTTGGAAGGCACCGCCAACATCACCGTTCTGGAGGCTCCCGACATTCCCAAGCTGGGAGTCGGAGAGGCCACCGTCCCCAACCTCCAGATTGTGTTTTTCGACTTCCTTGGGATCCCCGAGGAGGAGTGGATGCGCGAATGCAACGCCAGTTACAAAATGGGCGCCAAATACAGCAACTGGCGCAGTCCCGGAGAAGGAATTCCGGGTCCACGCATGCAAGAGGATGGTTCGAGCGACTTTTTCTATCACTTTTTCTCACAACTCGTCTATCACGACAAGGTGCCGCTCTCCCACTACTGGTTCCTAAAGAAACTGGCGGGTAAGATGGACCTGTCTTATGATCGCGCCTGCTACCCAGATCTGGATTGCATGGAGATGAAGAAGGCTCCTCGCCGTATGGACGGCACCATGGCCACGACTGCCTACGGCACCAGGAACTATACCTCCTACGCTTGGCACTTCGACGCGCACTTGTTGGCCGATTACCTCCGCAGACATGCGACTAGCAAGCTCGGGGTACGCCATATCCAAGATCGAATGGAGCGTGTCGAGCTCAGACCAGGCGACGGCCACATCAAGGCCTTGCACACGGCTTCCGGGCTCGAGCTGCGCGGAGATCTCTTTGTGGACTGCTCGGGCTTCCGCGGGCTGCTCATCAACAAGGCCATGGAGGAACCGTTCTTGGACAATAGGAACCACCTGCTGTGCAACAGCGCAGTGGCGAGCGCCATCCCGCATGACGACGCCAAACACGGAGTAGAGCCCTACACCTCCGCCTTAGCCATGAAGTCTGGGTGGACTTGGAAGATCCCAATGCTGGGGCGATTTGGGTCAGGATACGTCTACTCTTCTGATTTTTGTAGTCAGGACGAGGCCGTAGTCGATTTCTGCCGCATGTGGGGGCTGAATCCCGAGACCGCCCCCCTCAACAAGATCCGATTTCGCGTAGGCCGCAATCGCCGTGCTTGGGTACGCAACTGCGTCTCCATCGGCACCTCATCCTGCTTCTTAGAGCCGCTAGAGAGCACGGGCATCTACTTTATCTACGCCGCGCTCTACCAGTTGGTGCAACACTTTCCCGACAAGGACTTCCAACCGGGCTTGGTAGCGCGCTTCAACTCCGAGATCGAGTACATGTTCGAGGACTCCCGCGACTTCGTTCAGGCACACTTCTACTTCTCGCCTCGCACAGACACACCCTTCTGGCGGGCCAGCAAGGAGCTGGAGCTTGGAGAAACCATGCAAGCCAAGGTAGCAGCCTATAAAGCTGGGCTGGTCATCAACGCAGCCGCCAACGATGATGACCTCATTTACTACAACAACTTTGAGGACGAGTTTCGCAACTTCTGGACCAACAGCAGCTACTATTGCATACTGGCTGGTCTCGGATTGTTGCCGGATTCACCTTTGCCTCGCCTGCGACACATGCCCGAGTCCGTCCGTACGGCGGATGCCGTCTTCGAGCGTGTGCAGAAAAAGCAGAAGGAGCTCCTCCGCACCCTACCTTCCTGCTACGAGTACCTTAAGAAAGTGCATTCGCCATCCTCCACGCCCCTTGTCTCAAGTTTGAATTAACCTCCACGCCCACAACGCATGTAAGGTCTGAAACGTGGCATTTATCGTTATTACCGCTACTATATCTAACGTGGCATTTATCGTTATTACCGCTACTATATCTTAAAGGCTTGTGCGCTATGTAATATGTTATGGAATGTATAAACCTATCTTGAAGGTCCACTATGATCAAAGTATTATGTCATAGAATCTATTAATGAATCAAAGATAAGTTCTCAAATGGTGAGAATCCATATATTCTTAGAGTGAAGGTATTTGGGTAGTGCTTATTATTGCAAATGTGAATGTGATCTAATACTAGATGTGCTAAATTCTATTCTTTTTTTTTTTGGGACAAAAATGCCGACTTGTATTAAGAAAAAAAAACGATACAAAAAGGGTGGCCGATTGATAGAGCAAATTGCTAGTGGCCTACACTACCTTGTAGCAAACAAGCGCTATAGAAAAAAAAGATACAAAAAGGGTGGCTGATTGACAGAGCAAATTGCTCGCGGCCTATGCTACCTTGTAGCAAACAAGCGCTATAGGACCCTATGCATATCACAACAACACAAAGCAACTATAGATGCGCTTGGTAGACGTGCAAAATAGCGGGCGCGTCTATAGGCGTTGCTTTAGTAGAGGAATTACGGGCGCTTTTAAAAGCGCATCTAAAAGCTCGTTTATTTGCACGTAAATTAATGCATCTACTTGCGCATCTAAACTGAGAAAATACGGGCCCGTCTAACATCGCATTTATCAGTGCGTTTATATATGTGTGTATTAGCACGTTTATTTGTGCGTTTATACTGAGAATCAGACACGCATTTAGACGCGGAGATAGACGCAAACCAGAGAATACAGAAAGTGAGATTTTGGTGTACATCATTGCTTTCCAAACATTGCCCATGATTACCAAAGCACATAATTTTTTGCAAGCCCACATATACAAGAATTAAGTGAGATGAGGAGAATGAGACAATATATAAAATAGTTTTGCCAATATCAATTATGGGGCTACGGTTCAATCTCATCCTCAATGAGATCAACCCTTGCCAAACTATCTACTTCAAAATCCAAACAAGTGTTTAGATCTACAAATACATTCAACCCACTACTACTTGTGCCACTCATGTGCTCATCGAAATCAGCATCTCGAATGGTAGGCTCGTCCTCACGGGTAATGACCTCAAATATTCTCCTATCTCATGATCATTCTCCTCTCTCATATCATGGTCATCATCACGTCCATGGCCATGATCAGCCTCCATACGCTTCATATTAGTAAATGTACTATACATCACTTTGGAACGTGGCATAATAGGTATGACATGCCACCATCTATTATTATCCACCATTGGTTGATAGACAACCTAATTCAAACACAAATACAATCATGTTATTTTTCTTGCATCAAATATTTAAAAGCGAGTATTTTTATATGTGTGCACAGTACCTGTTCACATTGTTGCGGTAGTACTAGTGTGTCCTTCCTACTTTGCTAAAACTTTGTGGAGTCAATAGTTACAAAGCCACTTGCATGGCATTTGATTGTTGCATTAGGGCCTCTTTCCACCACGTCCTTAAACCACTTTACATCCAAAACATACACAAAGAAGCGTCGAAAGTCAAGCATAATAATACCTTGGATTATGCCACAATAATCATCCATGGCTGCATTGGCTCCCTCAAAGCTAGCAATGATGTCGCAATCTTGTGTGTTTCTCTTATCATCAATCTGTTGTGTTCGAAAATGCTTGCCCTCACACCATATAGCATTGAACATAGTACACTACACCAAAAAAAAATCAATTAAATAAGCAATCTAAATTATTAAAAGCTCCTAACTTATGCATAACATTCTATATACTGACCTTGCTCATGCATCCCCTAGCATACTCCCATTCTTCCATTGTGATATGCATCCCCTCATCTTTCTCTGCTTTCTCCAATTCATCAAGTAGCCAATCCACATGAATATCCTTTGGAAGTGCTCTTAGATATTGAGGGTATGGCACACGAGATCCGTGGTGTGTACGAAAGAGGGCCCTTTCTTCTTGTCTTCTTGCCTTTGCATCCTCGTATCTTGTCACCCATCTTTTCATCACATCACTATTAAGCACGCAAAAGAGGTTGATACTATTATGCAACTCCGTGTCTATTACTTTGTTGTGTCCTTTCCCTTGAGGCACAATAGAGGTCATCCTTAGGTCTTCATCATCTCTCCATAGTCGTGGGAGAGAGCTATCCACATCAACAAGAAACTCAGAAATATATACAAGTGACTCTTGTACCAACCAACCCTCGGCCATGCTACCTTCGGGTCTTGCATTTTGTCTCATGAAGCCCTCCAAGGTCTTCATGAAGCGCTCCAGGAAGAACAACCATCGTGCATGTATAGTACCGCATATAGCAATCTCATCCACCAAATGCACTATGAGATGTAGTTGGCTTGTGAGAATAGAACGTGGAAATGTCTCCTCCACTAAACAAACTGCCTCCACTGACATAACTCGAGCATTCTCAAGTGTGGTGGGATCTATTTCCTTTGAGCTCACATACCTAGAAATGAAAAAGTACAGCATATTAGCAATATGCATTCAAACTTGCATAGAGCATTGATACGCATCATATTTTGTATCATGTAAAGTACCTCACAAGCTCGCCCATCTTGTAAATACAATCTTTCACGTCCTTCGATGCACTACGTGAAATGCTAGTAGGTAGTATGAACTGAACCCACGAGGAGGTGGTTGATTAGTTGCTTATAACTATTCACTCACAAATTTGAAAGGAAAAAGATATTATGCACATATAAAAATACTTACTTGGAGCATCTTGTGCCAATCATGAGATTTCAAGCCATATAATTGCTCTACACCTCTTTTCTTGCTCTTTGTAAAGGCTCCCTTCAAACACCTCATGCATCCAGTGGGAGTACGAATTGTAGTAATAGCGCGCTTCACCGTCGCCATCTCTACCTTTGATAACATCCACGGTGCACGAGGTAAAAAAACACACCCATTTGGTCTCTCTTGTGGCCAAGCTTCATGCATCCTCCCTGTGGTACGTAAATCCTCCCTTATGCCTGTGGAATCTCGTGTCCCATTCAAATGCTCCCAAATGGTAGATGCCACATTCTTGAAGATATACATGGGATCAAGCAGGTGATTGATCTTGAGGTGGGACCAATATGGTAAATGATAAAAGATGGAGTATCTAAATAAAATAAAGTGTTAGCGGGCAATCTTTATTTCCAGCCAATATAGCACACAATAGTTACAAACCCTTACCGGCTCATGCCAAGTGGTGGAGGAGTCGTGGAACCATCCCAAATTCTCATCCAATCTCCTGCGGTGAGTGATTGTGGGAGGACTTAATTCCAAGGGGCAACATATCTAGGATGATCAGGTGGGAGAAATCGATGGTGATTCTCATAGATGACCTTATTCAATGCATCTGCCCATGAGGCAACTAGCGAAGGACCACAAACAGGACATGCATGGTAACCCGATGTAGTGAGACCTGAACAATAGACACAATTAAGAGTGGAAGGTGGGTTTAGGGTTCCACATCCTTTGTCTATTCATAATTAGAAATGCAATGCTTACTTGAACACTCGCCATAGCCTGGGAAGTCATGCATCGTCCACATCAAGACTGCTTTGCAGTTGAAGTCTCGTGACGAGGGAGGCCTGCTCACATCATGCACCTCGATACCTCTCCAAAGTATCTCTAGCTTGTCAATCAAAGGCTCCAAATAAACATCAAGCTTTTTGACTTTATGTTTCCTTGGAATTAGAAGGGATAGCATAACATGTCCTTTCTTAATAGCCATAGAGGGTGGAAGATTGTAATTCACCAATACCACTAGCCATACACTATAAGACGTGCTCTTGAGACCAAATGGGTTCACACCATCCATACCCAATCCAAGTCTCAAGCTCCTAGGTTCTTCCTTGAAGCTTGGCCATGTGTCTTCAATATGCTTCCACGCAGGAGAGTCCGTAGGAGTTCTCCACTTGCCATCGGTTGATCGATGGGAGGAATGCCATGACATGAGCTCTGCAATAGATTTGCACTTGAACATATGTTGGATGCGAGGGATTATGGGAAAATGTCACAATACCTTACGAGGCACGTCCAAGGTTTTGAGATCTGCTCTATATCTTGCCTCTCCACAAGTAGGACACTCTCTTGCATCCTTATGTAGTCCACGAAACAAAACGCAATCGTTGACACATGCATGGATGCACTTGTAATCTAATCCTCCAAGAGAGGTCACATGTTGCCTTGCCATATCTCTTGAGGTCGGTAGTTTATTCTCCCTTGGAAGCATTTTACACAGTAGCCTGCACGTGAAGACCATAAATGAGGAAAAGCATTCGAGTAATTGACCCACTAGCATAATTCACCATGTTTGCAAAATAGACTTTAAAGCTTACTTGAGTAATGCATTCAAACTTGCATTGCTCCATCCATAGATGGTTTGCAAGTTTAGTAACTCAAGGGAGGCACGTAGAACAGAGAATGTGCACCCCTCAAACAGTGGAGTCGATGCTACAGTAAAAAGATCATCCTGCTCCATGCTATCATCCCTCCCTTGATGGACATATAAATCCCGCACCATATCATCAAACACCTCCTCCTCCACGGCTTCATGAGGTAATGGCGGAGGGCTACTATCACCATCACTCCATGCATCCGTAATGGTCCATCCTGAAGATCCCACCTGATATCGTCGACGCTTCGCCTCCTCACGACGAGCATAGGGCAACATATGCGGGTGTGGCATTGCATCCTGTATCAAATTAAAATGGGATCATAACTCAAACATATGAACACCCATAGGTATCTCAATCAACCTTAACTTACAAACCCTTACCCTGTTTACGGTCACATCCCATTCTCCATACTTTGAGATATGATTGAGTGTAATCCTACGTGCACGATACATGTTTCCTCGACATCGATCACACAAACATTTGATTTTTTGCTCCAACCACATTTCGCGATAATGGATACGGAGGGTTTCATCCTCACTGGAGCTACTTGTTGAAGATGAAGACATCCTACAAACAAACAACTCACCAAATTTGCTTTCTTCAAATGTTTAATTTAAACTCTGTGGCACGTCTAAAGGGGCGTCTACAAGCGCATCTACAGTCGCATCTAAAGGTGCATCTACTCTGTGTAATTAGACGCGCCTATAGACGCGGCTTTTAAACCTGCTTTTACTGCGCTCGCTTTGCTTTTCTTCACATTACTTATACTTCGCGCGGCATGCTTCCTTTCTTATTAGCAGATCCACAGTTTCGATGCTTAAGAGGAAGGTCCTATACTTACTTCCAAGCTTACACTTAAGAGGAAGGCACCCACACTTACTTCTAAGCTTAAAGGAGAGGAGGAAGAACAAGGAGGAGAAGCAACTTTGAAAAAGAAGAAGAACCTTCCATACCTGTATCCAAGTAAGTCCTTTTGCAGTTGATCTTGTTTGGAAGTTTTCTTTCTTTAGATTTGTACTTTCTCGTAATGTGCGTTGAGCGCAATGTCCTTTTCTACTTTTTCGAAATCTCGTCTGTCGGAGTGCGTGTATAGGCGTGTCGCAAAGCGCATCTATAGGCGTGTCTAAACGCGTGTCTAGCCTGTTTGCTGACACAAACGGACGCTCTGTTAGACACTCTGTTAGACGCTCTGGTAGACGCTCTGTTAGATGCTTTGTTAAACGCTCTGTTAGACGCGTCTATAGACGTGCAGGTCAGACGTGTCTATAGATGCGATCCGATAGTAAGCCTCTCTTCCCTTCCCCTTTCTTCTCAGCTCATCACTAATAGATTTTTTTCCTTTTTGGGTGGTAGCAAGCTAAGGGTGTCCACTTTTTGTTCACTCCCCAATCCTAAGGAGGTGGAAAAACAAGCTTTTTAGCACACAAAAATGCAAATCTCACCTACTTCCCTATGGATCTAGTCTTTGAAGTCTTCTGACACAACATCACACTTGCTATTGTGCACACAATCGTATAGTCCGATCGGAAATTCGATGCACACACAAAAAATTTCTTTGTGTCACACGGCATGGTTCCAGGGTGGTCACACGTTTGTCACGAACAAAGAGTGTCATATAAAATTCTAAATTTCTCACTCATTTTAGATTAAATGTTATTGAAACTTTGTAAGTGGTCTCTTTGCATTATGTAGAGCTTAACTTGATTTATTGGTAATTTTTTGAATGATTTATCTAATTATAAATAATTATTTATAATAAATAAAGTCATAAAATACATGCATTTTAGTAGCACACCACATTTTTTTAGTATTTTGAATAATTAAGCAAATCCAATTCGGTGGAAGGTTAGTAGGCACATAAGGGTGTGTGGTTGAATCATCAAATCCCAAATCCAACGGTTAGATTTAGGAAGATTGAAGTTTAATTTTTACTTTTACTCCTCAGAGGATCAACAAAGAATATTAAAAATAAATCTAGTAATTCTCAAACATAACCAAAAATTTCAAAAATGTCAATATTTTTAGTCCTCTGCATGATGAATAAGAGGAAAAAATTTTGGTTAAATTTGAGTAAGGGAAACGTACGATATGGCCTACAACAGTTAAATCTCCCTTTTGTGGGGGAAAAAGGGCCACCCAAGCCTAATACCAAGACAAGGTAGGCTTGGTATTAGGCTTGGTGAGGTAGGCTAGGAGCATCACCGATCCTAGTGGCAAGCCTTTGGAGTCTGCATGCTGCCCATGTGGAAGGCTGAGTCATCAAAACCATGCCACGTTGTTAGACCACGTGGTGCCATCTCATCAAGCAGATGTGACATCACTCCTTGCCATGTCACCTTACATTGCCACACGTGCTGCCACATGTGCCACCTCATCATTCCACATCATCAGCCATGTGATCACACAATGCCACCTTGGCATACCTCCTCAACCTGGCCATGTCACCAATCCCTCCACCTCAATTTGCCATGTCAATCTACCACCTCATGAATGCCAACTCATCATGCCACATCACCTTTCAATGTCATCGAAGAGGCCCAGTACCACATCATGACCATGCAGGAAGAGACTATATTACCACATCATGACCATGCATGGTGCCACATCAGCCAGATGTATACACATGACGATGTGCGATGCATACAATACCTCGATCGAGGTACATATGATGGGTGAGGCATACAATACCTCGTTCGAGGTATGTGACCGAGGACACATAGAGATACCTCGATCGAGGTTCATACATACATGCATGCGCAATGCACTAAATACCTCGATCGAGGTATAAGGTCTGATCGCGGCTCTGGGCATAGCAGACCTCTCCACCAAAACTAAGCCAATTAGTATCAATCTTAGCACCTCTCCACCAATAATAATGAAGAGCAATCTAAGAGCAATCTAGTGGATGAGTTGAGGCTCCCTATAAGACACCACGTTTTGGTTCATTTCACCCATTCTTAGCCATTCTTGCCTCCTCATCACTTTGTCACACCTTCCATCCTACTTTCATTGAGAATGGGTTCTCAAAGCCGTAGAGCTAATAGACGTGAAAGATGTAGGAACCCCCTCCCAAATCTCATTGACGAGGAGCGCAAGCGGAAGGCTCGTGAGCGCAAGAGAGCCTCTAGAGCTCGAGCTCGCGCTGCCACCACTGATCCACCTCCAGCTCTACCTCTACATCCCACCTCCACCCCCACCCCCACCTCCATTGTCCCCCCATGCTCATCTGCTCCCCTACCTCTAGCCTCCGCCCTTCCCCTAGCCACCTACATTTTGGCCTCCACCTCTACCTCTTCCCCCTCCACCCTCCCCCCTCCCCCTCCCCCTCCCCTCGCTCCGCTTGGCACCTCCCTTCCCCCGTCCACCCTACCATCTCCCATTGATCCCCTTGCCCCACCGTGCAGCAGCAGTGTTGCTTCACGACGTGACTTGCCGAAGTCCACTATCCGTCGTCGTACTAGCAAGATTGTGCAGTCTTTTTTTTGTGACCTCACGCCAGCTTCGTAGTCTTCTCTTCTTACGTCCCTGATTGATCACCCTGACTTGGTAGAGCGTAGGAGGCTTGCTGGTCTTGGTGCACGTAGAGATAGGGTTGTATCTAGCGAGGTCCTTAGCAGTGTTCGACATTCCTATGCTTCTATTAAGCATAGGAACTCCAGTGATGCCTTGGCAGCACGTCGTGCTATTGTGGCTGCCATTAGTAGACCTCATATGATAGGCCATGTGCGTACTGCTTCACGTCTTCTTCAGATTGCACCGCGCACATTGCGAGCAGGCATCATTAGGAGGCAAAGTCTAGAGGATAGTGAGACTGATGCTCTTTGGGCTTCGAGTGGTCGTGCACCTCGCAGCGATCGATTGTTGGATGATTCCACTAGGTCCTTCATACAATAGTTTTGGGAGGAGCATTGCAGAGCATCCCCGGTGTTCAAGAAGGCATTGCGGAAGAGGGTGTCACGCGGTGTGTACATTGAGCATGGTGCATGTTTTTTGGAGTGTACCCAGACTGAGTTGTACACTCAGTTTGTAGAG
Source organism: Dipteris shenzhenensis (assembly GCF_047967505.1). Taxonomy (NCBI): domain Eukaryota; kingdom Viridiplantae; phylum Streptophyta; class Polypodiopsida; order Gleicheniales; family Dipteridaceae; genus Dipteris; species Dipteris shenzhenensis. The sequence goes on along the minus strand of NC_141607.1, from coordinate 52,794,307 downwards.
GCGCACTCGGAGTTCAAGATTGGGCAGAGGTCATTTGAGCGATGCAGGCCATGGTTTGTGCGATGCTCTCAGGAGCGTGACACATGTTGTTGTCGCTACCATGTGGATTTTGGATTGATGTATGACATATTCCGTTCCCTTGATGGTCATAGGGGAGTGGTTCCTACTAGCCCTCACGACTTCATTCATTCCATATTGTGTACACGAGATGGTGATGCTTTATTCCACTCCCTTGATTGTGTGGAAGGCACGTGTACTTTGTGTGGTGACTTTGCCAGAGTGCCACGAGTTGCACTAGATACTTGTGATGTGCAGATGGTTCGTTGGCAGCAGTATGAGTACTGTACCTTGACATTAGATGGTGGTGCACAGTCGAGTCGGAGGTTGCAGCTTGTGGGGAAGGAGACACCACGTGTTGTATTCATTGACTGTTTTCGAGGGAAGCTGTACCGCTACATACGCCACTCGCACACTGCGAAATGGGAGGATCGTCAGTTTCGTGCATGTTTGAGGACATTTCCTATAGGGGTGGTTGTCTCAGTGGTGGACTTTGCGGAGAATTACACCTTTGCACCACAGCATGAGATCCAATCGGAGTATTATTTCTCCGAACAGGTGATGTGTATTGAGTATTGATTTTTTCCCCGCCTCATTATATTGAATTATTTCAATAGTCATATTTTTTTTTCAATGCCATATTGCAGGTTGCTATATTTGTGCACATTAGCTATCGTCATGCACAGGCTCATGTGGATGGCATTGATAGCACCATGGACTCACGCATCATTGTGCGAGAGTATCACTTCTATATTAGTGATGATCGATCGCATGATGCCCATTTTGTGCAGCATTGCTTCACTTTGCATGATAGTTTCTTGAGGGATCATGGTGTCACATGGCAGCTGCGCTGGATCTGGTCAGACGGTTGCAGTGGTCAGTTCAAATCCGCTAGACAGTTTTATTGGTTCTGCAGATGGCACCGTGAGACAGGCATTCCGATCACATGGAGCTACTTCGAGACAGGGCACAGTAAGGGAGAGCACGATGGTGCAGGTGCTTACGTGAAGCGTGCTTTGCGTCGATACCAGTTGCGTCACAGTGCCGATCGCTTCAAGGATGCACATGATGTGGTGCGGTGGTGCAGCCAGCACTTATCCACTAGTGCTACATCCTCGTTTCAGTCGCGTGACGATAGGGTGGTGAGCCGGTATTTTTGGTGCGTGGACATTGGGAGTCTTGATCGGTCGAGGCCTTTTGATTGTCGTTCTGTGCCTGGCACTCTTGATTTCCATTCCATCAGGAGCGTAGGTGAGTCTCACCCCGTGATCTTTTCTCGACGGTTTGCATGTTTTTGCTCTGCATGCATTGATGATGATTGGGGAGGGTGCTCCATGATACCATGGGCCGACGATCCATGGGTACGGCGAGTGCTTTCTCCCTTCCAGCCTTGGGAGGAGATACATGATGATCAGGATGCGGGATTCAGTTCCTCTGGAGATTATGACCAGCTTACAGATATTTTGCGTATTGGTGATATCTTCGCGGTTATTGCTTCGGAGGGCAATGAGGAGGGTGTGGATTATTACTTGTTGCGATGCTCTATGCTGAAGAGTGTGCTGAATGAGGATACAGTGGATGGGCATGGGATGCACTTCAATGCTCATAGCATGATCGTAGGTGGCCACTATTTTCAGCAGATACAGAGGCGTGGTCGCTATATTGAGTTCCAGGAGTACATGGCGGATCGGGAGGCATACATGTATTCTCATCTTGTTGTTGGGATCAAGATTACTTTGAGTCGTGTTCGCACTCGCAAGGCGACGTCCACTCCACGATGGCGCCTTGCAGTGGCGGATCACGAGAGCATACTTGCAACTATTGGCATGAGAGCTGATCCTGAGGAGTAGCACATTACATATCATATTTTTTGGGATCATCAGTTGATCAGATTGATTTTTATTGGGTATCACTAGTTGATTACACTTTTTTGTATTCGATATGTATAGGCTCACTGTGTGACCGTACCATTGTAATTTTCATGGACTCATATTTTGTATTTCACTATGATGGCTGTATACACGTTCATACACATCATTGTATTAGATTCTATTTTTAACATGATGTCCGATGTCTTCTCAATGGGATTTGTTGTGTTTGTAATACAAAAAATTGTTTATTAGTAGTAATGTTGCAATTTGTTTTGTGCATTAGGACATTTTAAAAACGTGACTAAGAAAATTCGCGCACGTACTAACGAAATACGCGTGTGGACTTGCTTGTTGGGGATGAAACTTCGCACGACTCTTAGGCCACCCTAGACATACATCCACGCGAGATTTGGTCTGAATTGATTTGGTGTGCGCCACGTGGAAGGTACAATGCGTACATTTTTACAATCCCTACTAGCACTCGTGACTACGTATGAGCTATGGCGCATGTACTAACGAAATGCGCGTGTGGACTTATCTGTTGGGAATGAAACTTCGCACGACTCTTAGGCCACCCTAGACATACATCCACGCAAGATTTGGTCTCCAACTTATTTGGTATGTGCCACGTAGAAGGTATAATGCGTACATTTTTACAATCCCTACTAGCACGACTACGTGTGAGAAATGGCGCACGTACTAACCAAATATGCATGTGGACTTATCTGTTGGAGATTAAACTTTGCAAGGCTCTTAGGTTACCGTAGACGTACATCCACGCAAGATTTGGTCTCCAACTTATTTGGTATGCGCCACGTGGAAGGTATAATGCGTACATTTTTACAATCCCTACTAGCACGACTACGTGTGAGAAATGGTGCACGTACTAACCAAATATGCATGTGGACTTATCTGTTGGAGATTAAACTTTGCACGGCTCTGAGGCTACCGTAGACGTACATCCATGCAAGATTTGGTGCCCAACTGATTTGGTATGCGCCACGTGGAAGGTACAATGCGTACATTTTTACAATCCCTACTAGCACGACTACGTATGAGCTATGGCGCATGTACTAACGAAATACGTGTGTGGACTTATTTGTTGGAAATGAAACTTCGCACGACTCTTAGGCTACCGTAGACGTACATCCACGCAAGATTTGGTGCCCAACTGATTTGGTATGTGCCACATGGAAGGACAGTTGCATACATTTTTACAATCCCTACTAACACTCGTGACTACGTATGAAAAATGGCACACGTACTAATGAAATACGTACGTGGACTTATCTGTTGGGGACGAAACTTCACACGCCTCTTAGGCTACCCTAGACGTACATCCACGCAAGATTTGGTCTCCAATTGATTTGGTATGCGCCACGTGGAAGGACAAATGCATACATTTTTACAATTTCTACTAGCACGACTAAACCCTAAACCCTAAACCCTGGACCCTAAATCCTAAACCCTGTTGGGGATGAAACTTCACACGCCTCTTAGGCTACCCTAGATGTACATCCATGCAAGATTTGGTCTCCAACTGATTTGGTTTGCGCCACGTAGAAGCAATCCCTACTGGCACGGCTAAACCCTAAACCCTAAACCCTAAACCCTGGACCCTAAATCCTAAACCCTGTTGGGGATGAAACTTCACACGCCTCTTAGGCTACCCTAGATGTACATCCACGCAAGATTTGGTCTCCAACTGATTTGGTTTGCGCCACGCAGAAGCAATCCCTACTAGCACGGCTAAACCCTAAACCCTAAACCCTAAACCCTGGACCCTAAATCCTAAACCCTGTGGGGGACGAAACTTCACATGCCTATTAGGCTACCCTAGACGTACATACACGTAAGATTTGGTCTCCAACTGATTTGGTTTGCGCCACGTAGAAGCAATCCCTACTAGCACGGCTAAACCCTAAACCCTAAACCCTAAACCCTGGACCCTAAATCCTAAACCCTGTTGGGGACGAAACTTCACACGCCTCTTAGGCTCCCTTGACGTACATCCATGCAAGATTTGGTCTCCAACTGATTTGGTTTGCGCCACGTAGAAGCAATCCCTACTAGCACGGCTAAACCCTAAACCCTAAACCCTAAACCTTGGACTCTAAATCCTAAACCCTGTTGGGGACAAAACTTCACATGCCTCTTAGGCTACCCTAGACGTACATCCACGCAAGATTTGGTCTCCAACTGATTTGGTTTGCGCCACGTAGAAGCAATCCCTACTAGCACGGCTAAACCCTAAACCCTAAACCCTAAACCCTGGACCCTAAATCCTAAACCCTGTTGGGGACGAAACTTCACATGCCTCTTAGGCTACCCTAGATGTACATCCACGCAAGATTTGGTCTCCAACTGATTTGGTTTGCGCCATGTCTATAGAAGCAATCCCTACTAGCACAGCTAAACCCTAAACCCTAAACCCTAAACCCTGGACCCTAAATCCTAAACCTTGTTGGGGATGAAACTTCACACGCCTCTTAGGCTACCCTAGATGTACATCCATGCAAGATTTGGTCTCCAACTGATTTGGTTTGCGCCACGTAGAAGCAATCCCTACTGGCACGGCTAAACCCTAAACCCTAAACCCTAAACCCTGGACCCTAAATCCTAAACCCTGTTGGGGATGAAACTTCACACGCCTCTTAGGCTACCCTAGATGTACATCCACGCAAGATTTGGTCTCCAACTGATTTGGTTTGCGCCACGTAGAAGCAATCCCTACTAGCACGACTACACGTTAGCGTACCACCAAAGTCAAAAGAAAATAGTAAAATTAAATTGTGGCCTAACATGTCACACCTTCCTTGTACTCACATACATGCATCAATTGCCAATTGTGTTGATTTCTCTTCTTTATGTTCATTATCTTTTATACATGCATAATAATTAGATTGGTGCATTGGTAAATGTCATATTAAGGAAATTGAAATAGTCCTTAGAAACTTGGAAGGCATATGCGATTGTGATTTGGAAGGCACATGTGATTGTGGTTCGAATATGACAAACAATTAGGTCTTGTTTTCTTTGATCACCAATTAGCACAAGTATTGTTAACAATAAGAGACAAATTAAACACTGAGTCATAATAAATAACAGCAAAATCATGCAAAGGACAAGTCTAACTCCATTTTTGAAAAAAATCCCCAAAAAATTTATATTTTTTAAAAATTGTAGGGACAAAATATACGCTTCATGTCAATAATATTAAAAAACTAGAATTGTGAAAAAAGAATGCATAAAATATTACTTATATTTTATTGAAGAACCTAAAAATGTCTAGTATTATCATTTGCAAAAAGTATTCTCTCCTTTAATTTAAAAAACATGACAAATTGCAAAGGAGAAGAAACTGCTTCATTCAACTAAGAGAGTTGCTAGAGCTTTTTCTTTGAAATACCAATCGTTTTCTATGCAAGTGCCCATATCAAATCCATATACAAGAATTTCTACACCCTACAAACTAAGCATGTCCACACATTGGTGATTTCTCGAATTTTTTCCTTTTGTCATGTTGTTTAAGTATCTCTAGATCACACATTCCCTCAAGTTCATTGGTGTTGAAAGAATTTTTTATCAATTGATTTACACATAGGTAACAACATTGCCCTCGGAGTCATGGATAAGTTTTGTACCAATATACATTTCTAGAATACTTTTTGTAAATAGCATAAATTGAAAGTTGGTAAAATTGATGTTACTTTAATATCTAATTTCATTTGATGAAACAATTTTACATTGGGCTATGGCATTGTCTAAAAAAAGTAATTTTCTTTTTATACAAATTAGTTTATCAAATGGTTGAATTTCAACATATTTTGATATTAAGATCGGAAGGCTAGATTTGGAAGCATGAATATGACAATAGTTGTCTTTTTGAAAAATTGATGAAAATTTGGATTTTGAAACACACTTTATTGACAAACATGAATAGAATAAAATTTTTGTTTAAAAAATGAAAAACTTTTATCAGCAAAATAAAATTTTCATCAAAAAAAAGATGAATTTTGATATGTTTAATGTTTAATGTTTACAATTAATGTTTAATGTTTACAATTACTTCACATGGCATTCTTTTTTAAATACCTTATGTATTAAACAAACTATAAAGTGAGATAAACTGAGATAAACAAAGTGTGAAGAACATCATGAAAGTACGAAAATGCTCATACATCATAAAAGTGGGAACAATATCATGAAAGTACCAAAATGAATCTGTACATCATCATCATCATGCTGCAAAAGTGCATCCCTATACAAGAAACGTGTGAAGCCTAAACAATCAATCTGAATCCGAATCTGATAACTCTACATATGATCCTCTAGTGGAACGTTGATGTGGCTCCTGTATGACTCGTTGCCCAACCGTCCGCTGTGTGCCCTCAGGCAAAGCCGGCTCAGATGGGCCAGCCTCATCACCTGCATGAGATGGGCCAGCCTCATCCTGATGAAGAGGAGGGCATGCTGCATGCACCACTGCTGCCATCTCTGCCTCCCTCGCCTCCTCTATGTACGCGCGTCTCAGCTCCCATAGCCGTGCATCTGCGAATACTCGTGCCTCAAATCTAGCGCGAGTAATCGTCTCTACATGTGAAAGACGCTGGTCTTGGCCCCGCCCTAGCTGCTGCTCCACCCACTGCTGCAATGATGTCTGCAGCTCTGCCTCTTGCTCAATCCGACGTGCCTCCTCCGCTCGTGCCTCGTCACCTGGCATGAAATCACCGTACGAAAAGCGTCATGGAACGCATGATGCAACCACCGATGTATCCGCACCCTCCTGCATCAGCAATGCTCTCTGTGCCTCCTCCCTGTAGTGCTCTGTCAAGACTACACGGGCGAATGGATCAATAGCCTGACGATGACCAGGATATAGATGCCCAGTCCTCTGTATGTCGCCACATCAATGTCGGCAAAGCATACAGGGCACACTGAACGTGCCACCATGTGGCGGGTCATGCAATGGAGATGTGCGATGTGGCCGCACCCTAGTCCAAACCACCCTACGGTGTCAAAGTCCTCGTGGCAGAGGACACAAGTGGCAGTAGGAAGCCTCGCTACGACTGCTGCATCTATAGGTGTCCTAGTCGGCACATCTACAGGAGGAGTAGGGTATAGGGCCACACTGGGGTCGATCCTATGGCACGACGGATCACGACTAATATGCCTCAATTGCAAAATATAGTGCTCTGCGCGATGGTATGCTATGCGTGTCCGAATCCTCTGCTCCTCCAAATCTGTCTGCAACAGTCGTACGCGAGACTCCATCTCCTGACGCAATAGATGTGCCTGCAATGCAAACATGTCACGTACATGGTGAGAATTAACCAAAAAACTTCAGTTCAAAACACGCTACAAAAAAATAAACTAACATAATCAAAATAACTAACCTCGTCCCTAGACTCGGCCAACACAGCTTCCAACTCTGCAATCCGTCTGTCTCGAGCCTCCAACTCGTGCTGAGGCGCCGTAGATGTGGGAGGTGGTGTAGATGTGGGATGCTCCATCGATGATCGAGGTGGGGGAGGTGGAATCGCAATAGATCTCGATAGGGCAGAGACCATGTGCTGCAAGGATGATGCCACTGAATGAACATCCCCCCTAATCTGTCCTCCCACTGCTCGCAATGCCGGTGCAGGGATGGTGTGCAACTCTGGTCCCTCGCGTCGACGCCGAACACCTACAATCTGACGCTCCTGACGCCCCATCCTACCACGTCCCGCTCCTGATCCTGGACGGGTACTGAGGTAGTCCACCCGATGACCAAGGACAAACTCAGCGTAAAGCTGCATGGCAAACGACCTGGCTATCTAGCGGTTGTGAGGCAATCGACCACCATTCGTAGCAAGATATCTCGGATAAATGTGTGCTGCTATGATGGGGTGCCTACACCGTAAAATATGCAAGGGGAGCCCTGATCGTGGTCGCATCACCTCGGTGTGACCATCCCAAAACATGTCGTCCAAGGCCTCCCTGTGATGTGACTCCCGCTCAAACAACTGTCGAATGGCTCTCCAATCCAAGCCACCACCACTAGTGATCTCCGCCTCAGCCTGTGCCTGAAAGCTATCCACAACGTCCTCAATTGTGTCCAATCGACTCAGAGCCTCAATAACTGAATCCAGGCTCGCAACCAAGTGAGGGGGTGCCCTAGCATCCTGCAGTGCCCTCATCTCAGCTCTCAGCATCTCTATCTGCATACGAATAGTGGTGCTAGAACCTGTGCGCTGGCTGGCGCATGCACAAAGAAAACACATGGAAATTAATATTCTATTTGGGTAATGAAAATAATATTCTATTCAATATGACTTATAATCTATTTACGTAATGAAAACTATATGTACGTACTCCTTGATGAGGTAGATCCAATGCACCTACCGGTAGATGGGCCAAATGTGTGGCTCAATATTAATCAATATTATTAATAATTCTTAATTTTGATTAGAATTTTTTCACTCTAGTCGTTGCATTTTAAAACTTAGATGTCTCAAATATTTTCTCCTTATATGTTTCCCTTTTTTCACTTTTTATCCAATATGAAACTTTTCCACATGTGGTGTAAGGACCACATTGTCCACTAATGGCCCCTATACTAAGGACAGATAGTGGAGAGGTTTGGTTAATAAGACCTTCTTTGAATGCTTTACTGCCTTGGGTTTGCAATAGATATGGAGGAGATAGAAGGATACCTAATACATTACTTTGAACGATACACAAGCAAGGCGCATCTAGTATTTCTCGGACTACACATTAAAAAAGAGAGCGGGTTCACACTACAGACCTTTTAAAGCGAGAACTTTGAGAAAATAATTAAGCCTTTTCAATATTATCTATTTTGGTTGGGCAATCCACCTCAACTAGTGGCCATTCCTATAGATCATCACTTGGTTCAAGACATTTTGTATAAGACTCACTCGACTTCTAATTGTAAAAATAGTTTTGGAATGAGATCATCCACATACGTAGCAACAACAAAGGGCACAAGATCCCTAGAAGAGGATTCAAAAACTTTGAAAATTAAATCCTTGGATGTCCCTATGCAATGGGAAGGGTTGCATACGATAACTAATGTTAATTTTGGTTGAGCTCAAGTAATAAGCGTCATCGTTGCCTATGGTTGGACTAGCAAGAAAGAGACCACCCTTGCTTACAATGAAACTAGCATATAATTTCTTGAGCATGTGGTTGACATTCCATGTGTGACATAGTTTCAACGAGGGAAAGGAGATATGTAGCATCCGCACTATTTTGGTTATGAGGTGGTTCACGTGATTATTGATACAAAGTCTTTTTGGGAAAACATCTTAGTCATTTGTAAAAGACAAGATAAATGTTGTTAACATTAGTCATAGGTTTCCCTACGGTGCAAAAAGGGATGTATGTGTGCCACATGGCGAGCTGCCATGTAGCAAACAACATGGAATGGGATGCTTCAAATGTCGACTCTTGAAGGTTATGGAGTTCTCTCTCTCTTAAGTCTCTTATCTATGATCATAAAGGGATGATTAGGAGAGATTCAGTCATTAACAGGCTCTATTTGAACTTAGGTCTATAGTTGATCAAAACACTTGCATATATTAGCATGAATGTGGAATGAATATAGATCCACTAGAGTCCCATGTGCAATGAATGTTAGGTATTCTAGTTAAACTTTCAGTTTCTCTATGGCGTATTTCTTTCTTCTTATACATATAAGAGAAGTAGATGAATTATGGAACTAGACAACAAACATGATCAAAGTGCTAGATCTAAAGCATGCCATAGTGATAGCATAAGAATCTCAGTTTATAGGCATAGACCGTAATATTCGAGTTCTTGAAGACCCATCCAAATATTCTCAATCTTGTAATATCCTTTTTTCAGTTATGCTAGAGTCTATGCATAACTTAGAAGAATTAGACATTTGCAAACTATTCCATGTCTTCTTAAGGTCTAAGCCACTATTTCATGTCTTCTTAAGGGATATTGAAGATTTGGACTAAGCCACTATCTAGGCATTTCCAAGCTATAGCCTTATCATGCATGCTTAGTCTAATCAATCTATTGACTAATAGGGGACATATGCCTTCAACATATTTCCTAGTAGAATCGATCCTTACTAATTGCCAAATAGTTAAAGGATGATTTATCATTAGTAATTTCCCAATATATTAGGGATGATTACCCAAGCTTAAACCTAGTTTCCTTCTAAAGAACTTGCTTGTCCCAAAGTGTCTAGTCAACTTCAAGCTTTGGTCACCAACCATGTCACTAGTCAATCTTTAATGTCCAACTCCAATAGTTGACTAGTAGGTTTATGTTTGTGTATTAATTTGATAAGTCGAGCGAGTCTTATACAAAATGTCTTATTAATTTGATAAGTCGAGCGAGTCTTGTGCCTCATTAAACGTTTTTTAAATTTAAAATTTTCACATTTTAAATTTTAAATGTCGTAATTCAAAAATTAAAAAAAAATTTACAAATGCATTTCAAATTTATAAATACTTTATAATTATTCCTATGAACGTTTTTTATTTAATAAAAATAGCTCTATTAAAAAAAAAAAAATCTCATTTTCACATTTTAAATAAAAAATGTCATAATTTATAAATTTCAAAAAAACATTAAAATGCATTATAAATTTAGAAATTTTTTATAATTTTCCTTATAAACTAAAATTTAATTAAATTCTACCAAAAAGAAAATGCTACATAAAAAAAACAGAAATATAGAACATCTTCACATTTTGAATAAAAAATGCCTCATTAAACGTTTTTTAAATTTAAAATTTTCACATTTTAAATTATAAATGTCCTAATTCAAAAATTTAAAAAAAATTGACAAATGCATTTCAAATTTATAAATATTTTATAATTATTAATATGAACGTTTTTTTATTTACTAAAAAAGCTCTATTTTGAAAATAAAATTTCATTTTCACATTTTAAATAAAAAATGTCGTAATTCATAAATTTCAAAAAAACATTATATTGCATTTCAAATTTAGAAAATTTTTATTATTTCTCTTTTAACCTAAAATTTAATTAAATTCTACCAAAAAGAAAATGCTACATAAAAAAAACAGAAATATTTAACATTTTCACATTTTTAATAAAAAATGCCTCATTAAACGTTTTTTAAATTTAAAATTTTCACATTTTAAATTATAAATGTCGTAATTTAAAAATTAAAAAAAAAATTTACAAATGCATTTCAAATTTATAAATATTTTATAATTATTAATATGAACTTTTTTTATTTACTAAAAAAAGCTCTATTTAAAAAAAAAATTTAATTTTCACATTTTAAATAAAAAATCTCATAATTCATAAATTTCAAAAAAACATTAAAATGCATTTTATAATTTTTCTTATAAACTAAAATTTTAAATTACGTTTTTGAAAATAAAAATTTTCACATTTTAAATTATAAATGTCGTAATTTAAAAATTAAAAAAAAAATTTACAAATACATTTCAAATTTATAAATATTTTATAATTAATAATATGAACGTTTTTTTATTTACTAAAAAAAGCTCTATTAAAAAAAATAAAATAATTTTCACATTTTAAATAAAAAATCTCGTAATTCATAAATTTCAGAAAAACATTAAAATGCATTTTATAATTTTTCTTATAAACTAAAATTTAATCAAATTCTACAGAAAAGAAAATGCTACATAAAAGAAAATGCTACATAAAAAAAAACCCTACCTGGACTCTCCCGCCGTCCATCTCCGTCGATGTCCGTTCGTGGCTCTCCGTCGCTCGCGCTTTTCCGTCGAAGTCCGGCAAATCCGAAATCGGTGGATGAGGCAGAGCTCGATCGAGGTATGCGGAATGAGGGGGGTCGCTCTCCTTTTATAAGAAAAATTAGGGTTTAGCTACCTCGATCGAGGTATTCTTGACATGCCCATACATCTCGGCACATATACCTCGATCGAGGTATTGGCATGCCACGATACCTCGATCGAGGTATTCTTGACATGCCCATACATCTCGTTGGCATGCCACGATACCTCGATCGAGGTATTCTTGACATGCCCATACATCTCTGTACATCTACCTCGATCGAGGTATTGCCATGCCACGATACCTCGATCGAGGTATTGTGACATGCCCATACATCTCGGTACATCCACGTCGATGGAGGTTTTGACATGCCACGATACCTCGATCATGGTGTGTTGGCAGAAGCGGGATGCCAAGTCATGTGTCCAGCATACCTCGATCGAGGTATGTCATCCGCCCTCTTGGCTGCCCTATCGGATGGCACATACCTTGATCGAGGTATGCTGGACATGCCACCTGACCTCGATCGAGGTTGAGCTGGATTGCCACGATACCTCGAACGAGGTAGATGTGGCATGTATAGCTGGCTTGCCAGCAAGCCTCGATCGAGGTAGAGGCTCGGTCCGGTGAAAAAGCTACGTACCTCGATCGAGGTATTGGCTAGGCTCGGTTGTGCTCGTGTGTGATTTTCATTGGAGCTTATACCTCGATCGAGGTATTGGAGACCGAAGCAAAACCTTTGTATTTTCACTCGAGCGGGTGTCACACTCACTCGAAAGTGGTCCGGAAGTGGACACCCTTAGCTTGCTACCTCCCTTTTTCCAGTTCAACATGTGGCCAAGAAGTGCTTCCAGCTCACTTGATCCCTGGGAATCTATTTGGAAGGACTTATATAACCTTTTAGGGCACCCTCCTACTCTTGCGGAGTTATACGGGTATATGACGGGTATTCTAAACACTCCCCAGGAGTCGGCACTACAGACTCCAAACCACTCCACACCTCTTGAGATCACCCAGCGGAGTCAGCACAGTCGTCTTATGCCCCTTCTTATGTCCCTTCTCCCATACCATCTTATGCCCCTTCCCCCATGCCGTCTTATGTCCCTTCTGCCATCCCGTCTTATGCCCCTTCTGCCATCCTGTCTTATGCCCCTTCCCCCATGCCGTCAGGAGGTCCTTCTATCTCGTAGAGCCGTCGATGTACTCCTGTGCCATCAAGACTCAGTTCTCCAACTACGAGTGGTCAGTGTAGTCCCGTGCAGTCTCCAACTACGAGTGGCCAGCGTACGAGCTCGACATGACACGATAGCAGGCGTAGTAGCAGGGAGAGCGGTGGGGGATGCATGGCACAATGCTTTGGGAGGGGTGGCGGTGGGGACGATGATGATTCAAATGATTTAGAAGTACCTCCGGGTGATGGTACGATTTATTATGACATCACTCAGACAGGAGGCATCTTGATGGATGCGCGGGGGAAGGACATCATGGCCTTCATGCACTCTATAATTGCTAACAATTACAGAGATTGCTTTATCCACTACAAAGACCAGCCAAAGAGGTTGGCTGATGAGACCCTCGTTACTGTTCGCTCTAGGTATCCTAACCCCCCCAATCGCCAGTTCACAGATAAATGGGCCAAGTCAAAGATTGTTATGATACTTAGCAATAAAAGATCTTCGCTTAAGAGGCAGGCACTAGCACAGCTTGCCAGGCTTGAGGCAGGTCAACCACCAAGGGGCCCGCCCCACACCGCTCACAAGCGTGAGTGGAAGAAAGCAATGAAGTCACGAGGGACGACCCCAGTCTGTAGCACGTGGAGGCACGGAGGATCCAGATGGAGGAATATGGAAGCGCGCATTTTGGAGCAGGGGGTGTTGAATCATGGGAGGCCCAATTCGTAAGTATCGATCTCAAATTATATTGCTTATGTAGTTTATTAGGAGGTTGTTTCTTTGTACTAATCTCTCCGCAAAATGTGTCGTCATGCAGCTTGAGATCGTGGGCAGATACCCTACTCCTGTGGAGACAGCCTACCACTGCCACCATCACAGAGGAGATACATGGAGGCACTTCTATGATGACGGGTGTATTACTGAGGAGCAGTATACCCGGGCTACTAGAGCAGCCCCCCAGGTATTTGAAAGTAATTAAATAATGCCAAAATTATAAGTAAAGATTTGATTTTTCATACATTGATATATGTTGTCCCTTGTTTACAGCCCCGTGCACAAGACGATGAGGAAGACGAGGAAGGAGGCACAGAAGGGAGCGCAGAAGGGAGCGTGGAAGGGAGCGAGGACATGGAGAACATAGATTAGTCGTAGAAGTAGTGCTAGCTACTCTTTTTTGTACTTAAAGCCACTAGCTTGGCTTCATGCCTCTTGTATATACACTCCTCTTATTTTTTGCACTTGAAGCCACATGGCGTGGCTTAGCTTCGTGCTATATGTATATACAAGCACTTTTTGAGCTTTCAATTTTATTGCATTTTGGAGTTGTAATGTTTTATTTGGAATTGTAATTAAAATGGGGTTGGCTGTAAGAATTGAATTACACAATGTGGATATGGGGTTCTTGTAACTATATAGCATACACAACATACACAGCATTCTATAAATTAAAAAAAAAAAGCGCGTTTATCAGTGCATTTATAAATGCGTCTATTTACGTGTCTGTCTGTTCGACAAGCGTTTATATTTGCTCTATAAACGCATTTATAAACGTATCTATTTAAGCGTCTAAGTGCACGTTTATACACGCGTGTCTGATATATAGATGCACTGATAGACGCGGGTCTCTAGATGTGAAAATAGATGCGCAAATAGACACGCCTATAAGTTTTTTATTTAGTTCAGAAAACGCGTCTATGTGCACGTCTATGGGTGCTTTGTCTTGTTGTGTATCTAGAAGATCTTGGCTCAAAAGTGAGTCTGAAAGGCTAAGAAGTGACCCAAGATCTGCAAGAGCAGTTTGAACACTGGTAGCCAGTGTTGATTCCTTGTGCACCCAGCTAAGTCCTCTCGGGTGTTGAGATATCAAGCTCCACTCGTGATATGCCAGGGTGACCATTGTGCATTTATGTCACCGACTTGTTAGCTGCAGATGCAGTTGGTACACCGCTCATGAATAATAGTTGGATGACAGCTATCTTTATGTACCCTAGTTAGTGGCTCAGTTAGTATGCCACCTTAGCTAGCTCAGTTTGGTTTAAGACCCACATATAGGGTTTACCTATTCTTTTGTACTTAGAGTACTTTTGGCTTTCACATCTAAGAAGAGAAAAACTGTCTTCAGCCTCCACCTTTGTGTATATTCCCTCATTGTGTATGTGAGAAAGCCGCAAGTGAGACTCCTTCCTTCTCTCCCACTCTCTTCACATGGTATCAGAGCTCGGTTCATGGTAAGAAGCTCAAGAAAGCAAACCAAGTTCATGGTGTCCTAGTAAGAGGATCACAGTTGCTTTCCTTTTTCTTCGAGCTTGGGAGCAAATCTCTGCACGTAGCACAGCTGGAAAGTGCAAGAGTGCACTATCTCAGATTGGGACGCCCTTCGCAATGTGGCGAGATGGTAGTATATGCTACGGGCAAGGGCAAAGCCCTTGGTGAAATTATTTTTTCGATTTGAGGCTATTTCGGGGCCGTTTTGGTGGTGGAAGTTTTTCGCAGGCACTCAAAAAAGTGACCTGTTTTTGATGTGCGACCACTGTTCTGTAGGTCGGTAAAAAGTTATCACAGAAGTTACATCGTATGCCTGTGCATAGAGATATTGGGAGTGACAGAATCATTCTTATTGCTTGTTGATGCATAATCGTCACTAGGAAGTGACTGTGTGGTCAAATACCACTCGTCAGTTTTGTAGATTTGCCCTTGTGAGGCAGAATTTGTGTTTTTTTGTAGTGACAGAATATTTTACAGTGTTCTGTAATGGCATTTGATGCTCTTTCACAGATTGTCACTGAAAAGCTTGACAAGAACAACTTCCAAGCATGGAAGTTTAGAATGACGAATTTCTCTAAGGGAAAAGGCTATTGGGAATTCATTACTAGACCTGAACAAAAACTAGTTATTCCTAATGTTCCCAATCAACAAGAGTTGCAGGAATTTAAAGGCTAGCATGAGAGAGCCAGAAAAGTTATGTACTGGCTATCTATCAGCATTTCAGATTCTATGATTATGCATATTCAGGATGCAAGCATGTCGAAGGAGGCATGGGATACTTTGACAAAATTGTATAGCACAAATACGCAAGTCAGGAAAATGTAGCTCAAGCAAGAGTTGCATAATGTGCAGAGAGAAAATATGTGCATCAATGACTACCACATGAAGGTGAAGAAGATTGCAGATGCACTTGCTTCTATTGGGTCGCTAGTGGAAGATGATGATTTAGTTTCTGTGACCTTAAATGGTCTAGGAGGATTATGCACGATTTCGGACATCCATTGCCGTTCGTGAGAATTTTTCTAATTTTGAGGAGTTGATTGCTCTTCTAATTTTTGAAGAGCAGAGAAATGGTGGTGCATCTTCTTCAAGAGAAACTTCAAAAGAAGCTGTCTTCTACTCAAATGCTAGAAGAGATAGAGGTAGAGGTAGAGCAGGCCGATTTGGAGGCCATGGTAGAAATCAGAATATGCAGCAAATTCAAGAAAACTAGTCCTATGGAGGAGGACGTGGTAACTTTAGAGGCAGGGGGAGCCAAAGAGGTCGTGGTGGATGGCAGAGAGGCCAAAATGCAAATAGCAATGTTGAATGCTACTATTGTGGTAAAATGGGTCATATGGTTAAAGACTGCTATAAAAAGCAGAATGACATCATGACTGAAAAAGTGCAGCAAGGCAATTATGCATCCTCTAGTAGATAGGGTGATGACAGAAATGAGCATCTGTATATGGTGCAACACTTAGTAGATAGGGTGATGACAGAAATGAGCATCTGTATATAGTGCAACACATGACCAATTCTGTGACAAGTGCAGAAGAAAGCAATGATGTGTGGTATCACAACAACATAAAGCAACTATAGATGTGCTTGATAGATGCGCAAAATAGTGGGTGCATCTATAGGTGTTGGTTGAATAGAGAAATTACAGGCGCATCTAATAGCGCATCTAACAGCTCGTCTATTTGCGCGTGTATTGACACGTCTATTTGCACGTCTACACTGAGAAAATATGGACCCGTCTAACACTGCATTTGTCAACGTGTCTATTTGCGCGTGTATTAGTACGTCTACATTGAGAATTAGATGCGTATTTAGACACAAAATAGAGAATATAGAAAGTGAGATTTTGGTGTACATCACTGCTTTCCAAACATTGCCCATGATTACCAAAGCACATAATTTTAACAAAAACATCAATGCTTTTTTGCAAGCCCACATATACAAGAATTAAGTGAGGTGAGGAGAATGAGATAATATGTAAAATAGTTTTACCAATATCAATGATGGGATACGGTTCAATCTCATCTTCAATGAGATCAACCCTTGCCAAACTATCTACTTCAAAATCCAAACAAGTGTTGAGATCTACAAATACATTCAACCCACTACTACTTGTGCTACTCATGTGCTCATCGAAATCAGCATCACCAATGGTAGGCTCGTCCTCATGGGTAATGGCCTCAATATCTGTATCTCCTATCTCATGATCATCCTCCTCTCTCGTATCACAATCATCATCACGTCCATGGCCATGATTATCCTCCATATGCTCCATATTAGTAAATGTACTACACATCACTTTGGAACGTGGCATAATAGGTATGACATGCCACCATTTGTTATTATCCACCATTCGACTGATAGACAACCTAATTCAAACACAAATACAATCATGTTATTTTCCTTGCATCGAAGGTATCAAATATTTAAAAGCGAGTATTTTTATATGTGTGCACGATACCTGTTCACATTGTTGCAGTAGTACTAGTGTGTCCTTCCTACTTTACCAAAACTTTGTGGAGTCAATAGTTACAAACACAATAAGACAAAGCACCCACATATGCACACACAGATGCATTAACGAAACTTTAAAAAAAACTTATGGGCGCATCTATTTGCACGTCTAGAGACCCACGTCTAATAGCACATCTATATAGCAGACAGATGCGTGTATAGATGTGCATCTAGATGCCTAAATAGATGCTCTGCTAAAAAATTTAAAAAATAGACAGACGCATCGTTAAAAGCGTGTATAGATGCATTTATAAACGGTCTTATAGATGCACAAATAGACGCTTCTCGAACAGACAGATGTGTATATAGACACATTCATAGATGCACTGATAGATGCGCTACATAATACTTTTTTTTAAATTTACAGAATGTTGTGTATGTTGTGTATGCTATTTAGTTACAAGAATCCCATTTCCACATTGTGTAATTCAATTCCTACAGCCAACCGGATTTTAATTACAATTCCAAATAAAACATTACAACTCCAAAATGCAATAAAATTGAAAGCTCAAAAAGTGCTTGTATGTACATATAGCACGAAGCTAAGCCACATCATGTGGCTTCAAGTACAAAAAATAAGAGGAGTGTATATACAAGAGGCATGAAGCCAACCTAGTGGCTTTAACACAACAAGACAAAGTCCCCACAGACGCATTTATTGAACTAAAAAAAACTTATGGGTGCATCTATTTATGCATCTATTTTCGCATCTAGAGACCCACATCTAACAGCGCATCTATATAGTAGACAGATACGCGTATAGACGCGCATCTAAATTCCTAAATAGACGCTCTGCTAAACGCATGTATAGATGCATTTATAAATGGTCTTATAGACACGTTTATAGACACGCAAATAGATGCTTCTCGAACAAACAGACGCATATATAGACGCATTTATAGACGCACTGATAGACGCGCTACATAATATATTTTTTTAAATTTACAGAATGCTGTGTATGTTGTGTATGCTATATAAATAAAACATTACAACTCCAAAACGCAATAAAATTGAAAGGTCAAAAAGTGCTTGTATGTACATATAGCACAAAGCTAAGCCACGTCATGTGGCTTCAAGTACAACAAATAAGAGGAGTGTATATATAAGAGGCACGAAGCCAAGCTAGTGGCTTTAAGTATAAAAAAGAGTAGCTAGCACTACTTCTATGACTAATCCTTGCTCCCTTCCACGCTCCCTTCTGCACTCCCTTTTGCGCTCCCTTCTCCGCCTCCTTCCTCGTCTTCTTCCTCGTCTTCTTGTGGAGGGATCTATAAACAAGGGACAACATATATCAATGTATGAAAAATCAAATCTTTTACTTATAATATTGACATTATTTAATTACTTTCAAATACCTCGAGGGCTGCTCTAGTAGCCTGGATATACTGCTCCTCAGTAATCAACCCGTCATGATAGAAGTGCTTCCATGTATCTTCTCTGCGATGGTGGCGGTGGTAGGCTGTCTTGACAGGAGTAGTGTATCTGCTCACGATATCAAGCTGCAAGACGACACAATTTGCAGAGGGGTTAGTACAAAGAAACAACCTCCTAATAAACTACATAAGCAATATAATTTGAGATCGATATTTACAAATTGGGCCTCCCATGATTCAACAACCCCTGCTCCAAAATGCATGCTTCCACATTGCTCCATCTGGATCCTTCATGCCTCCACGTGCTGCAGACTAGGGTCCTCCCTTGCTGACTTCATTGCTTTCTTCCACTCACGCTTGTGAGCGGTGTGGGGCAGGCCCCTTGGTGGTTGACCTCCCTCGAGCGTGGTAAGCTCCGCTAGTGCTTGCCTCTTAAGCGAAGATCTTTTATTTTCAAGTATCATAACAATCTTTGACTTGGCCCATTTATCTGTGAACTGACAATTGGGGGGGTTAGGATACCTAGAGCGAACACCAACGAGGGTCTCATCAGCCAACCTCTTTGGCTAGTCCTGGTAGTGGATAAAGCAATCTTTGTAATTGTTAGCAATTATAGAGCACATGAAGGCCATGATGTCCTTCCCCCATGCATCCATCAAGATGCCTCTTGTTTGAGTGATGTCAGTCGTGCCATCACCAGGAGGCACGTCTAAATCATCTGAATCATCATCGTCCCCACCACCACCCCTCCCAAAGCACTATGCCATGCATCCCCCACTACTCTCCCTACTACTATGCCTGCTATCGTGTCGTGTCGAGCTAGTACGCTGGCCACTCATAGCTAGAGACCGCGCGGGACTACGTGGACCACTCGTAGTTGGAGAACTGAGTCTCGATTGCACAGGAGTACACCAACAGCTTTGCGAGATAGAAGGACCTCTTGACGGCATGGGGGAAGGGGCATAAGACGGCATGGGGGAAGGGGCATAAGATGGCATGGGGGAAGGGGCATAATTCGGCATGGGAGAAGGGTCTGGGCTGTGTAGTCAGCTGGGCTGTGCTAACTTCGCTAGGGTAACCTCAGTTGGTGTGGGGTGGTTTGGAGTCTGTAGTGCCGACTCCTGGGGGGTGTTTAGAGTACCCATCATATATCCATATAACTCCGCAAGACTAGGAGGGTGCCCTAAAAGGTTATATAAGTCCCTAAAAATAGACTCCTGAAGATCAGGTGAGCTCGAAGAGCTTCCTGGCCACATGATGAAGTGGAAAAAAGAAAAAAAGACGATTACTAATGAGCTGAGAAGAAAGAGGAAAGGAAGAAAAGATTACTGTCAGAGCGCATCTATAGACGCATCGGAGAAGCAAGTCTATTTTCGCGTATAACAACACGTCTATAGACACGGATGTTTGTATCTGCAAATAGGCTAGATGCGCATCTAGACATGGCTATAGATGCAGTTTTAGATGCACTCCAAGACGCGCCTATAGACGCGCTCTGACAGACAGACTTTTCTAAAAAGTAGAAAAGGACATGCGCTTGACACAAAAACGTAACACTGATACCAAAATCATGCGTTTCTTGGATACGAGAAAGTACAAATCCAAAGAGAGCAAACTTCCAAAAAAGATCAACTGTAAAAAGACTTACCTTGGATAGAGGTATGGAAGCTTCTTCTCTTTTTTCAAAGTTTCTTCTCTTCCTTGTTCACCCTCTTCTCCTTTAAGCTTGGAAGAAAGTGTGGGTGCCTTCCTCTTAAGTGTAAGCTTGGAAGTAAGTGTGGGTGCCTTCCTCTTAAGTGTCGAAACTGTGGATCTGATAATAGCAAACCAAGCAAGCCACGTGAAGTATAAGTAATGGGAAGAAAAGCAAAGCAAGTGCACTTAAAGCAGATTTAAAAATCGTGTCTATAGGCGCGTCTAATAGTGCATCTATACACACGTCTAAATACATAGAGCAGACGTGGTTTTAGACATGCTTGTAGACATATACCATAGAATAGACAGATGCGGTTTTAGACGCGCTTGTAGACACGCACCATAGAACAAACAGATGCAGTTTTAAACGCGCCACTGAGTTTAAAATTAAATATTTGAAGAAAAGCAAAATTTTTTGGGTTGTTTGTTTGTAGGATGTCTTCATCTTCAACAAGTAGCTCCAATGAGGATGAATCCCTCTATATCCACCATCGTGAAATGTGGTTGGAGCAAAAAATCAATGTATGTGTGATCGATGTCGAGGAAACATGTATTATGCATGCAGGATTACACTCAATCACATCTCAAAGTATGGAGAATGGGATACGATCGTAAACATGGTAAGTGTTAAAGAGTTAAGGTTGATTGAGATACCTATGGGTGTTCATATGTTTGAGTTATGATCCCATTTTAATTTGATATAGGATGCAGTGCCACACTCGCATATGTTGCCCTATGCTCGCTGTGAGGAGGCGAAGCATCGGCGATATGAGGTGGGATCTTCAGGAGGGACCGTTACGGATGCATGGAGTGATGGTGATAGTAGCCCTCCACCATTACCTCATGAAGCTATGGAGGAGGAGGTGTTTGATGATATGGTGTGGGATTTATATGTCCATCAAGGGAGGGATGATAGCATGGAGTAGGATGATGTTTTTCCTGCAGCATCGACTCCACTGTTTGAGGGGTGCACATTCTTTGTTCTACGTGCCTCCCTTGAGTTTCTAAACGTGCAAACCATCTATGGATGGAGCAATGCAAGTTTGAATGCATTACTCAAGTAAGCTTTAAAGTCTATTTTGCAAACATGGTGAATTATGCTAGTGGGTCAATTACTCAAATGCTTTTCCTCATTTATGGTCTTCATGTGCAAGCTATTGTGTAAAATGCTTCCACAAGAGAATAAATTACCGACCTCAAGAGATATGGCAAGGCAACATGTGACCTCTCTTGGAGGATTAGATTACAAGCACATCCATGCATGTGTCAATGATTGCGTTTTGTTTCATGGACTACATAAGGATGGAAGAGAGTGCCCTACTTGTGGAGAGGCAAGATATAGAGCAGATCTCAAAACTTTAGACGTGCCTCGTAAGGTTCTGTGACATTTTCCCATAATCCCTCGCATCCAACATATGTTCAAGTGCAAATCCATTGCAGAGCTCATGTCATGGCATTCCTCCTATCGATCAACCGATGGCAAGTGGAGAACTCCCGCAGACTCTCCTACGTGGAAGCATATTGAAGACACATCGCCAAGCTTCAAGGAAGAGCCTAGGAGCTTGAGACTTGGATTGGGTATGGACGGTGTGAACACATTTGGTCTCAAAAGCACCTCTTACAGTGTATGGCCAGTGAAATTGGTGAATTATAATCTTCGAGTAATCTTCCACCCTCTATGGCTAGTAAGAAAGGACATGTTATGTTGTCCCTTCTAATTCCAGGGAAACATAAAGTCAAAAATCCTGATGTTTATTTGGAGCCTTTGATTGACAAGCTAGAGATAATTTGGAGCGGTATCGAGGTGCATGATGTGAGTAGGCCTCCCTCATCACTAGACTTCAACTACAAAGCAGTCTTGATGTGGATGATGCATGACTTCCTAGGCTATGGCGAGTGTTTCGGTAAGCATTGCACTTCTAATTATGAATAGACAAAGGATGTGGCACCCTAAACCCACCTTCAACTCTTAATTGCATCTATTGTTCAGGTCTCACTACATCAGGTTACCATGCATGTCCTGTTTGTGGTCCTTCGCTAGTTGCCTCATGGGCAGACACATTGAATAAGGTCATCTATGAGAATCACCATCGATTTCTCCCACCTGATCATCCTAGATATGTTGCCCCTTGGAATGAAGTCCTCCCACAATCACTCACCACGGGAGGTTGGATAAGAATTTGGAACGGTTCCACGACCACCACTTGGCATGAGTTGGTAAGGGTTTGTAACTATTGTGTGCTATATTGGTTGGAAATAAAGATTGCCCGCTAATACTTTATTTTGTTTAGATACTCCATCTTTTATCGTTTACCATATTGCTCCCACCTCAATATCAATCACCTGCTTGATCCCATACATATCTTCAAGAATGTGGCATCTACCATTTGGGAGCATTTGAATGGGACACGAGATTCTGTAGGCATAAGGGAGGATCTACGTACCACAGGGAGGATGCATGAAGCTTGGCTACAAGAGAGACCAAATGGGCGTGTTTTTTACCTCATGCACCGTGGAGGTTATCAAAGCTAGAGATGGCGGAGGTGAAGCGTGCTATTACTACAATTCGTACTCCCACTGGATGCATGAGGTGTTTGAAGGGAGCCTTTACAAAGAGCAATAAAAGAGGTATAGAGCAATTACATGGCTTGAAATCTCATGATTGGTACAAGATGCTCCAAGTAAGTATTTTTATATGTGCATAATATCTTTTCCCTTTCAAATTTGCGAGTGAATAATTATAAGCAACTAATCAACCACCTCCTCGTCGGTTCAGTTCATACTACCTACTAGCATTTCACGTAGTGCATCGAAGGACATGAAAGATTGTATTTACAAGATGGGCGAGCTTGTGAGGTACTTTACATGATACAAAATATGATGTGTATCAATGCTCCATGCATGCAAGGTGTTCATATTGCTAATATGGTATACTTTTATATTTCTACGTATGTGAGCTCAAAGGAAATAGATCCCACCACGCTTGAGAATGCTTGAGTTATGTCAGTGGAGGTGGTTTGTTTAGTGGAGGAGACCTTTCCACATTCTATTCTCACAAGCCAACTACATCTTATAGTGCATTTGGTGGATGAGATTGCTATATGTGATACTATACATGCATGATGGTTGTTCTTCCTCGAGCGCTTCATGAAGACCTTGAAGGGCTTCGTGAGACAAAATGCAAGACCCGAAGGTAGCATGGCCGAGGGTTGGTTGGTACAAGAGTCACTTGTATATATTTCTGAGTTTCTTGTTGATGTGGATAGCTCTCTCCCACGACTATGGAGAGATGATGAAGACCTAAGGATGGCCTCTATTGTGCCTCAAGCGAAAGGACGCAACAAAGTAATAGACACGGAGTTGCATAATAGTATCAACCTCTATTGTGTGCTTAATAGTGATGTGATGAAAAGATGGGTGACAAGATACGAGGATGCAAAGGAAAGAAGACAAGAAGAAAGGACCCTCTTTCGTACACACCACAGATCTTGTGTGCCATACCCTCAGTATCTAAGAGCACTTCCAAAGGATATTCATGTGGATTGGCTACTTGATGAAATGGAGAAAGGAGAGAAAGACAAGGGGATGCATATCACAATGGAAGAATGGGAGTATGCTAGGGGATGCATGACCAAGGTCGGTATATAGAATGTTATGCATAAGTTAGGAGCTTTCAATAATTTAGATTGCTTATTTAATTGATTTTTTCTTGGTGTAGTGCACTATGTTCAATGCTATATGGTGTGAGAGCAAGCATTTTCAAACACAACGGATTGATGATAAGAGAAACACACAAGATTGTGGCATCATTGCTAGCTTTGAGGGAGCCAATGGAGCCATGGATGATTATTGTGGCATAATCCAAGATATTATTAAGCTTGACTTTCGATGCTTCTTTGTGTATGTTTTGGATGTAAAGTGGTTTAAGGACATGGTGGAAAGAGGCCCTAATGCAACAATCCAACGCCATGCAAGTGGCTTTGTAACTATTGACTCCACAAAGTTTGGCAAAGTAGGAAGGACACACTAGTAGTACCGCAACAATGTGAACAGGTACTGTGCACACAGATAAAAATACTCGCTTTAATATATTTGATGCAAGGAAAATAACATGATTGTATTTGTGTTTGAATTAGGTTGTCTATTAACCAATGGTGGATAATAATAGATGGTGGCATGTCATACCTATTATGCCATGTTCCAAAGTGATGTATAGTATATTTACTAATATGGAGCATATGGAGGATGATCATGGCCATGGATGTGATGATGACTATGATACGAGAGAGGAGGATCCTAAACCCTAAACCCATGAGAACAAGCCTACCATTGGTGATGCTGATTTCGATGAGCACATGAGTAGCACAAGTAGTAGTGGGTTGAATGTATTTGTAGATCTAAAAACTTGTTTGGATTTTGAAGTAGATAGTTTGGCAAGGGTTGATCTCATTGAGGATGAGATTGAACCGTAGCCCATCATTGATATTGGCAAAACTATTTTACATATTGTGTCATTCTCCTCACCTCACTTAATTCTTGTATATGTGGGCTTGCAAAAAAGCATTGATGTTTTTGTTAAAATTATGTGCTTTGGTAATCATGGGCAATGTTTGGAAAGAGGCCCTAATGCAACAATCAAATGCCATGCAAGTGGCTTTGTAACTATCGACTCCACAATGTTTTGGCAAAGTAGGAAGGACACACTAGTACTACCGCAACAATGTGAACATGTACTGTGCACACATATAAAAATACTCGCTTTTAAATATTTGATGCAAGGAAAATAACATGATTGTATTTGTGTTTGAATTAGGTTGTTTATCAACCAATGGTGGATAATAATAGATGGTGGCATGTCATACCTATTATGCCACATTCCAAAGTGATGTATAGTACATTTACTACTATGGAGCATATGGAGGATGATCATGGCCATGGACGTGATGATGACTATGATACGAGAGAGGAGGATGATCATGAGATAGGAGATATAGATATTGAGGCCATTACCTATGAGGATGAGCCTACCATTGGTGATGCTGATTTCGATGAGCACATGAGTAGAACAAGTAGTAGTGGGTTGAATGTATTTGTAGATCTAAACACTTGTTTGGATTTTGAAGTAGATAGTTTGGCAAGGGTTGATCTCATTGAGGATGAGATTGAACCGTAGCCCATCATTGATATTGGCAAAACTATTTTACATATTGTCTCATTCTCCTCACCTCACTTAATTCTTGTATATGTGGGCTTGCAAAAAAGCATTGATGTTTTTGTTAAAATTATGTGCTTTGGTAATCATGGGCAATGTTTGAAAAGAGGCCCTAATGCAACAATCAAACGCCGTGCAAGTGGCTTTGTAACTATCGACTCCACAATGTTTTGGCAAAGTAGGAAGGACACACTAGTACTACCGCAACAATGTGAACATGTACTGTGCACACATATAAAAGTACTCGCTTTTAAATATTTTATGCAAGGAAAATAACATGATTGTATTTGTGTTTGAATTAGGTTGTCTATCAACCAATGGTGAATAATAGATGGTGGCATGTCATACCTATTATGCCACGTTCCAAAGTGATTTATAGCACATTTACTAATATGGAGCGTATGGAGGATGATCATGGCCATGGACATGATGATGACCGTGATATGAGAGAGGAGGATGATCATGAGATAGGAGATACAGATATTGAGGCCATTACCTGTGCGGACGAGCCTACCATTGGTGATGCTGATTTCGATGAGCACATGAGTAGCACAAGTAGTAGTGGGTTGAATGTATTTTTAGATCTAAACACTTGTTTGGATTTTGAAGTAGATAGTTTGGCAAGGGTTGATCTCATTGAGGATGAGATTGAACCATAGCCCATCATTGATATTGGCAAAACTATTTTACATATTGTCTCATTCTTCTCACCTCATTTAATTCTTGTATATGTGGGCTTGCAAAAAAGCATTGATGTTTTTGTTAAAATTATGTGATTTGGTAATCATGGGCAATGTTTTGAAAGCAATGATGTACACTAAAATCTCACTTTCTGTATTCTCTGTTTTGCATCTAAATACGCGTCTAATTCCCAATGTAAATGCACTAATAATGCACTAATACACGTGCAAATAGACATGCTGATAAACTCAATGTTAGACGCGCCCGTATTTTCTCAGTGTAGACATCCAAATAGACGTGTTAATACATGCGCAAATAGACGAGGTGCTAGACGTGCTACTAGACGCCCCCGTAATTTCTCTATTCAAGAAACGCCTATAGATGCGCCCGCTATTTTGCACGTTTATCAAGCGCATCTATAGTTGCTTTGTGTTGTTGTGAAAGCCACTTGCATGGTGTTTGATTGTTGCATTAGGGCCTCTTTCCACCATGTCCTTAAACGATCTTACATCCAAAACATACACAAAGAAGCGTCGAAAGTCAAGCTTAATAATATCTTGGATTATGCCACCCTAATCATCCATGGCTCCATTGGCTCCCTCAAAGCTAGCAATGACGCCATGTGTGTTTCTCTTATCATCAATCTGTTGTGTTCGAAAATGCTTGCCCTCACATCATATAGCATTGAACATAGTGCACTACACCAAGAAGAAATCAATTAAATAAGCAATCTAAATTATTGAAAGCTCCTAGCTTATGCATAACATTCTATATATTGACTTTGCTTATGCATCCCCTAGCATACTCCCATTCTTCCATTGTGATATGCATCCCCTTGTCTTTCTCTACTTTCTCCATTTCACCAAGTCGCCAATCCATGTGAATATCCTTTGGAAGTGCTCTTAGATATTGAGGGTATGGCACACGAGATCCGTGGTGTGTACGAAAGAGGGCCCTTTCTTCTTGTCTTCTTGCCTTTGCATCCTCGTATCTTGTCACCCATCTTTTCATCACATCACTATTAAGCATGCAATAGAGGTTGATACTATTATGCAACTCTATGTCTATTACTTTGTTGCGTCCTTTCCCTTGAGGCACAATAGAGGTCATTCTTAGTTCTTCATCATCTCTCCATAGTCGTGGGAGAGAGCTATCCACATCAACAAGAAACTTAGAAATATATATAAGTGACTCTTGTACCAATCAACCCTCGGCCATGCTACCTTCAGGTCTTGCATTTTGTCTCATGAAGCCCTTCAAGGTCTTCATGTAGCACTCGAGGAAGAACAACCATCGTGCATGTATAGTACCGCATATAGCAATCTCATCCACCGAATGCACTATAAGATGTAGTTGGCTTGTGAGAATAGAACATGGAAATGTCTCCTCCACTAAACAAACCACCTCCACTGACATCACTCGAGCATTCTCAAGCGTGGCGGGATCTATTTCCTTTGAGCTCACATACCTAGAATTGAAAAAGTACACCATATTAGCAATATGAACACCTTTCATGGAGCATTGATATGCATCATATTTTGTATCATATAAAGTACCTCACAAGCTTGCCCATCTTGTAAATACAATCCTTCACATCCTTCGATGCATTACGAGAAATGCTAATAGGTAGTATCAATTGAACCCATGAGGAGGTGGTTGATTAGTTGCTTATAATTATTCACTCACAAATTTGAAAGGAAAAAGATATTATGCACATAAAATACTTGGAGCATCTTCTACCAATCATGAGATTTCAAGCCATATAATTGCTCTACACCTCTTTTCTTGCTCTTTGTTAAGGCTCCCTTCAAACACCTCATGCATCCAGTGGGAGTACGAATTGTAGTAATAGCGCACTTCACCGCTGCCATCTCTAGCTTTGATAACCTCCACGGTGCACGAGGTAAAAAAACGCGCCCATTTGGTCTCTCTTGTGGCCAAGCTTCATGCATCCTCCCTATGGTACGTAGATCCTTCCTTATGCCTACGGAATCTCGTGTCCCATTCAAATGCTCCCAAATGGTAGATGCCACATTCTTGAAGATATGCATGGGATCAAGCAGGTGATTGATCTTGAGGTGGGACCATTATGGTAAACGATAAAAGATGGAGTATCTAAACAAAAGCTGGTGTTAGCGGGCAATCTTTATTTCCAGCCAATATAGCACACAATAGTTACAAACCCTTATCGGCTCATGCCCTATGGAGTTGTATGGGTATATGACGGGTACTCTAAACACCCCCTAGGAGTCAGCACTATAGACTCCAAACCACCCCATACCAGCTGAGATTACCCCAGTGGAGTCAGCACAACCCAGCCGGCTACACAGTCGAGGCCCTTCTCTCATGCCGTCTTATGCCCCTTCCCCCATGCTATCAGGAGGTCCTTTTGCCTTGTAGAGCCATCGACGTACTCCTGTGCAGCCGAGACTGAGTTCTCCAGCTATAAGTGGTCCACGTAGTCTCGTGCAGTCTCCAGTTACGAGTGGCCAGTGTACTAGCTCGACACGACACGGTAGTAGGCATAGTAGTAGGGAGAGCGGTAGGGGATGCATGGCACAGTGCTTTGGAAGGGGTGATGGTGGGGACGAGGATGATTCAGATGATTTGGATGTGCCTCCAGGTGATGGTACAATCTTCTATGACATCACTCAGATAGGAGGCATCTTGATGGATGCACGAGGGAAGGACATCATGGCCTTCATGCACTCTATAATTGCTAACAATTATATAGATTTCTTTATCCACTACAAAGACCATCCAAAGAGGTTGGCTGATGAGACCCTCGCTACTGTTCGCTCTAGGTATCCTAACCCCCCCAATCGTCAGTTCACAGATAAATGGGCCAAGTCAAAAATTGTTACGATACTTGGCAATAAAAGATCTTCGCTTAAGAGGCAAGCACTAGCGGAGCTTGCCAGGCTCGAGGGAGGTCAACCACCAAGGGGCCCACCCCACACCGCTCACAAGCGTGAGTGGAAGAAAGCAATGAAGTCAGCGAGGGAGGACCCTAGTGTGCACCATGTGGAGGCACGAAGGATCCAGATGGAGCAATATGGAAGCATGCATTTTGGAGCAAGGGGTGTTGAATCATGGGAGGCCCAATTTGTACGTATCGATCTCAAATTATATTGCTTATGTAGTTTATTAGGAGGTTGTTTCTTTGTACTAACCCCTCCGCAAATTGTGTCGTCTTGCAGCTTGAGATCATGGGCACATACCCTACTCCTATCGAGATAGCCTACCACCGCCACCATCGTAGAGGAGATACATGGAAGCACTTCTATCATGATGGGTTGATTACTGAGGAGCAGTATATCCGGGCTACTGGAGCGGCCCCTGAGGTATTTCAAAGTAATTAAATAATGTCAATATTATAAGTAAAGATTTGATTTTTCATACATTGATATATGTTATCCCTTGTTTACAGGTCCCTACACAAGAAGACGAGGAAGAAGACGAGGAAGGAGGCAAAGAAGGGAGTGCAGAAGGGAGCGTGGAAGGGAGCGAGGGTGTGGAGAACATAGATTAGTCATAGAAGTAGTGCTAGCTACTCTTTTTTGTACTTAAAGCCACTGGCTTGGCTTCGTGCCTCTTGTATATACACTCCTCTTATTTTTTGTACTTGAAGCCACATGACATGGCTTAGCTTCGTGCTATATGTACATACAAGCACTTTTTGAGCTTTCAATTTTATTGCATTTTGGAGTTGTAATGTTTTATGTGGAATTGTAGTTAAAATGCGGTTGGCTGTAAGAATTGAATTGCACAATGTGAAAATGGGATTCCTATAACTATATAGCATACACAACATACACAGCATTCTGTAAATTAAAAAAAGATATTATGTGGTGCATCTATTAGTGCGTCTATAAATGCATCTATATACGCATCTATCTATTCGAGGAGTGTCTATTTGCATGTCTATAAAAGTATCTATAAGACTGTTTATAAATGCATCTATACATGCATTTAACGATGCGTCTGTCTGTTTTTTAAAATTTTTAGTAGAGCGTCTATTTAGGCATCTAGATGCGTGTCTATATGCGCATCTGTCTACTATATGGACCCGCTGTTAGATGCAGGTCTCTAGATGCACAAATAGACGCGCCCGTAAGTTCTTTTTTTAGTTCAGTAAATGCATCTATGTGTGTGTCTGTGGGTGCTTTGTCTTGTTTTGTATGTTGACTCAAGTGCGTCAAACCACATGACATGTCATGCAGAATGGATGCAGGATGCAAGGAAAATGGAAAGACCATGATTTATGGAGAGTGGTGATGATACTGCACATCCTATTGTGCAGATTGGTAAAATTCCTTTGTCTATGCAAGATGGGAAAAAGAAATACCTGTATGATGTATTTCATGTCCCGAATATCACCAAGAACCTGGTTTTTGTTAATCAAATGGTTGAGTAGGGCTTGCAGGATAGATTTAATCCTCATGGATGCTTTGTTGAGGATATGAAAAATAAAGGTCGCTTGATAGCAAAAGGGAAGAAGAAGAGTAGGATGTTTACGTTGGATGGCATAAACGCATTGGTCATGTTAATGTACAGTGACTTAAATTAATGTAGGCCCAAAATATTATTATAGGATTGCCTAAGTTCAAGGTTGCAAAAATGCATAAGGTATGTGAAGCCCGTCAATTTGGAAAACAGGCAAGGAAACCATCTCCTACACATGCTCAAGAGAGTAAGGGCCATTGGAATTAATCCACTCTGATGTGTGGGCTACTAAAGTTGCATCTATTGGAGGCTATCATTATTTTGTCACTTTTATTGATGGCTACAGTAGAAAAGTTTGGGTGTATTTTATGAAAAAGAAAAGTGAAGTGTTTGGGCATTTCAAAGCTTTTAAAGCTATGGTTGAAAAAGAAACATGCCTGCAAATAAACTACCTAAGGTCAGATGGAGGGGGAGAGTACCTCTCAAATGAGTTTGCAAGGTTCCTGCAGGAGCATGGCATAAAGCAGTAATATTCATGCAGTCATACCCCGCAGTAAAATGGGCTTGCAAAAAGGAAAAATAGGCATATTGGAGAGGTATCTCGTGCCATCATTAGAAAAAAAGGGAGCTCATTTTGGGACCTTTTAGAAGAGAGAGAAAATAGGCTCTCAACCAATCAAGAGTGGGCCAACGTAACGTTGAAAATTCAACAAAAGAATATGAAAATAAGAAAAAGAAATAGTACTATATGTTCGTAGAAGCATGTCACATTAATGAGGTTATCTAATTTGAATCTTTAAAAAATTTATTTTTTGTGCAGAATTTGGTGATTCTGACACTGTAGATGCGTTTGGAATGGCCCAAAACCCCAAGAACGGCAATAGAAATGCTGGAATCGGACATCTGGAGGCCCAGAAACGTCCAAAAAAGGCCGAAAAGTGAGATTTGCAGAAAAACACGATTTGGTACGTGACTCCGGATGTCTGATTCCAGTGTTTCCAGTGCCGTTCTCGAGGTTTTGGGCCATTTCGGATGCGTCTGCAGTGTCAGAATCACCAAATTCTGCACAAAAAAGTGTTGCTCTTATATGAACATTGAATATATTTATTCCTTTTCACACTGACATTTCTCACGCAAGTATCCATATTTTCTTGCTTTTGTAGAGAGAGAAAAGAGAAAATAGTGAATTTCTTACAGGGCCCCAAAATGAGCTCCCTTTTTTCCTAATGGCTCAACGAAAAAGACCTGCCAGATTATAATTGGGATGAAGTAGTTGCCACAACAGTCTACATAATGAATAGGACTCCCATTGCAGCAATACATGGCATGATGCCAGAGGAGAGGTATACTGGTAGGAAACCAGATATTTCTCATTTGAAAGATTTTGGTTGCATTGCCTATGTTCATGTGCTAGATGAGTTGAGATCCAAGTTGGATCCAAAAGCTGAGAAGTGCATCTTTATTGGTTATTCTCTGCAGCAGAAAGGGTATAGATGCTATAACCCTTCTACTCGTAAGTTTACTGAAACCAAAATGTAATCTTTTCAACACACAAATTCACCACTTAATCAATTGGAGAAGAAAAGCATAATCACACCATGAGAGCGACAACAGACTGGGTACAATTTGCCCCCCCTAGATGAGTGGCTCACGCTTCCTCATTTAGAGTATTTATGATATTTCATAGAAGCACCAAGGAGCCAAAATTATCCCTCTCATCCAAAAATGAGGGATTTGCTTTACATAGCCATCTTAGGTCCCAAAATGCCATTATGTCCTCAACAAAATATATTGCTCAAACTTGCAATAATAAAACAAATACAAAATTGGCCCATGGCCATATATAATGCGCTGTGCGACACCTCGATCAGTACCCTCACACTAACTCCAATCCTTGCTATGAGTTCCATCACCTATACTCAAGCCGCCACTTACATTAGTTATTAACAATGAATTGAATGAATCACCAAATCAACCGATCCCAACATAACCACGCTCAAAGCACAATAATCAAGCACAACACCAATAACACTAGCAACATCAGTATTAACATGGAATCACCCACAATACTGACCATCTAGCATGGCAAAACACAAGCTAGTCAGGCGTCCTCAACTAACCACACAAAGTATCCACTAGGATCCTTGCGCATTCGGTGCGCTCCTATGGAGTACTCTACCATAGTCACACTTGACTAAAGTAATAATATCCAAAGCAAGATATATCAGAAAATATAATTTTCGAAACATCCCTCTTGCTTGGATTGCAATTGACCTTAGTTGCGTGTTTGATTATAGGAACCAATGAGGTTTGGAAAAGTTTGAAAGAACCGCTTAGGCATCCACTGAGCATCATCTCTTGGATGATTCTTAAATTTGAACAAGTATTTAATATAGGCATTTCCTTTTCAGGTCGAGGTCTGTTGATGATCAATAGTGCATTCAGGCTCTAGAATTTCTTCTTCATCAACAATCAATGGAGCCTCTTCATAGAGAGGATGAATAGGTAGAGGTCCTTTGAAGGGCTTTAAGAGGCTAATATGGAAAGCATTATGTATTTTCCAATTATCAGGTAATTCAAGCCTATAAGCTAGATCATTGATTTTCTGAATCACCTTGAATGGACCATAAAAATGTGGGGACATCTTGATTATTGGCCATTTCTCAACACTCTTCAACCTTCTTTTCTCAATCCGAAGTACATAATCGCCTTCTTTAAAAAGAATGTGTTTTCGTTTTTTATTAGCTTGTTTTGTGTACTTCTCTTGAGCGATTGCAATGGCTTCTCACACTTCTTTGAGAATATTTTGATAGGCATGGGTAAATGCATCTGCTGCTTCCACTCTATGGGTCAATCGTGTGATAGGAATAGGTAAAACCTTCCCATAGATAATTTTAAAGGGTGCTCTTCCACTTGCAAAATGAGGAGTATTGTTATAAGCAAACTGTAAGAGATGAATGTATTTGTCCCAAGTCTTTGGTTGACTTCCCGCATAAGCTTTTATCATATCCAGAATAGTACTATTTGTAACCTCAGTTTGTCCATTCGATTCTGGATGAAAAGCTGATGAGAAGTCTAACTTAGTGCCTAGATTATGAAATAATGCAGTCCAAAAATTACTACAAATCTTCGAATCTCAATCAGACACTATAATCTTTGGCAAGCCATGATGAACAAAGATATTCGTGATGAATAAATGTGCAGTTTGCTGAGCTGTTAAAGTCTTCTTGCATGGGATGAAATAAGCTTGCTTACTAAAGCGATCTATTATTGTCCAAATCATATCATTTTGATTCGCTGTAGTAGGAAAACCTGTTATGTAATCCATAGATATTTGTTTCCAAGGTTGCATAGGAATAGGCAAAGGCATAAGCAATCATGGGGTCTTTCCTTTGTAACTCTTGATCTTTTAACAAGTGATGCATTTGGCTACAAATTTAGCCACATCTTTTATTATAGTAGGCCAATGAAATTCTCTTGCTATCACTTGTAAAGTAGCAGTCACTCCCCTATGTCCCATATATGGTGGTTGGTGCATTTCCTTCATTACAATTTGTTTCAAGGGTCGAGTGATGCATAATTTCTTTTTATAAAAGAGGTATCCATCATTGCATGAAAAGTGCAACATAGGATTCCAATTGTTATTCTCTAATTTGTTCCATATATCAGAAAAATCTAGATCCCCTTGATAAGAATTTTTCATACCTTCAAAAGGCTGGGTCTCTACAGCAGTGATGTGATTAATACTTGGCTTTCTGCTAAGAGCATCAGCAACTACATTCTCTTTTCTAGGTTGATACTGAATCATGGGTTGAAAACTCTATATAAATGATGCCCACTTGATGTGCCTATCGGATATTCGTGGCTGAGTCAACAAATGCTTGATACTTTGCTAATCGGTTTTGATAAGAAACTCAGCTCCCATCAAATAATGTTTCCACATTCGTAAAGAATGCACAACAGTGGTTAATTCTTTATCATATGTACTATAATTGCATTCTACTGGTTTTAATTTTTAGCTCTCATGTGCTATTGGATGTCCATCTTACATAAGTACGGCTCCAATTCCATATCCACTAGCATTGGTTACAACTACAAAGAATGGTCTAGAGAAATCGGGTAGTTGCAACATAGGAGCTTGTGTGAGAGCTTCCTTCAAAGCTATAAAAGATTTATCTTGATGCTTAGTCCATAAGAAATGCTTAGCTTTTCTAAGAACGTCTGTCAATAGGTGTGCAATGTATGCAAAATTTTAACGAACTTTCTATAAAAGCTACACAATCCCAAGAATGATCTTAATTCATGTATATCTTGGGGTTTAGGCCATGTGACTGTGCACTCAATCTTCTTTGGATCTACTCAAATCCCATCGGCGGATACAATGTGACCCAAATGCTCTATCTGATCTTGAAAGAAACTGCTCTTTTCAGGATTTATGTACAATTGATTTTCTTTCAAGAGTGAAAAGACTAGCTTCAGATGTTCTTTATGCTCCTCAACATCTTTGCTAAACACCAGAATATCATCGAAAAATACTACCACACAATCTTGGTGTTTAAGAAAGATTCGGTTCATCATTCTACGAAAAGTAGCTGGAGCATTAGTTAGCCCAAAAGGCATAACTAGGAACTCATAATGTCCCATTTGAGTTCTAAAGGTAGTCTTGTATATATCCTCTTCTACCATATGACTTGATGATAGCCAGATTTGGGATCTATCTTACTGAAGACCTTGGCCCCTTTCAATTTGTTCCAAAGATCATCAATCCTAGGGATTGGATATCTGTTCTTCACTCTGATTTTGTTCAGTGCACGATAGTCTACGCACACTCGATAGGTTCCATTTTTCTTTTTGACTAATAAGACAGGTGCTCCATAAGGAGAACTGATGGGTCTTATCAATCCTCTTTATATCAGTTCCTCCACTTGCTTTTGAATTTCCTTTTGTTCTAGTTGATTGACTCTATAAGGAGCTTTGCAAGGTGGAGTATTGCCCGGTAGGATTTCTATCATAGCTATGATATTCAGGTCGAGAACATGGTAGTCCAGGTGGTAAATCCTCTAAGAAACAATCAAAAAATTGAGAAAGAAACTTTCAGTGCGTAAGCTTCGTGTTTGGCTGAGTAGCCATTATCATATTCACCAAAATCAGATATGTCTTCTCACGTTTTCTAATTGCTCTTTTGGCTTGTGTGTGGTTGAGTAAAGAACTGATCTCAAGTTTCATTGAGCTTTTAGACATATTTCTTATCTGTCCTTTTCAATCCACATTTGATATGAATCATAGTCTATCTTAGGATTGTATTGATGTCTCCATGGCATTCCTAAGATGATGTCCACTCCCTGTAGGGGTGCCACTAGAAAGTCTCGTGTATCCTTGTAGGGTTTGATTGAGATTTTAAGATTCTTGACTTCTCTAGTACAATTGTACTTTGTTTTGGTAAAAGCAGCTTTGAACTTATAGTTAGATGGGAAAGACTCTAGGTTTAGCTTTGCTAAGGTTCTTTTCAAAATGAAATCATGAGTACTACCATCATCATGCAGAGTAACAACTTCTTTGCCATTAATGAAACCTTTCATCTTTAGAAGAGCATGACAATTATACCTACCTCCCTCTTGGTTGGCTGCTTCATCATCAATCACGTACACTTTCGCCATCAGGGTCTTCTTTCTTTCAGGACACTCAGTGGCTATGTGTCCCACCTTGTTGCACTTGAAACACCTTATTTCTTTCTTTGGAAAATTCCCACCGTTTGGCTTCAAAGAAGAATCTATCTTCTGTGGAGCAAAACCATTTTTAGATTTAAAAAAAGGATTTTTATCAAATCTCTTTTTCTTATGGAAGGGTACATGCTGGTTTGAATCTTTCCCTTCTTTTGGGATCCCATTCTTCATTTCACAATTCATTGCAAGAGAAATTGCTAAGCTCAATGAGCGACGATGAAACATGTTAATCTCGGCTCTCAACTTAGACTTTAGACCTGCTACATACTTTCTGCATTGATCTCGCTCATTAACTTTCTCTAAGGATTGTAATTGGATCAATGTTTGCCAAAATCTATCAGTATATGTGGAGATCATTTCCTTATCGAACTGCCTGAAAGTATCCCATTGTTGTCTAGCTTTTGCTTTGAAATGTGAGGGAAGGAAATCTCTCTTGATGAGCTTTTTAAAAGACTTCCAAGATTTTGGTCGCCTTTTACTATGCTTAGTGATGTTCCACCAAAGTGCAGCACTCTCTACTAAATGATTTGTAGTACATTTAATCTTATCTTTTTTAGAGAATTTCTCCCTCGAAAAATAATCATCTAGTCGACTGATCGAAGACAAGACAGTGCGTGCTTCTTTCTTTCCATCAAAATTTTGAAATGAGAAAGCTTTTCTACTTATCTTAGTCTTATTCCTCAAATTTTGTGCTCCTAGTGTGGCTTTGACTGTCTTGATAATAGTATCATCGTCAAATGACTCATCATTAGATGAATGTCTCTTCCTTTTCTTACCATTGATTTTCTTTTCCAATCTCTCCCTATGCTCACGCTCATTGACCAACTGTGCCTGAAGTGCGTCTAACTGCTCTTGGAGCATGGATGGTTGTGGCTGATGCACCATGATAATGTGATAAGAACAAATAAAGCAGAACGGAGGAAAAAATAAAGATATTAAGTGTATGAGAATTAAAAGGATGAATTAAAGATGTGATTCAAGTGTATGGTAAGACAACGAATGGTAGAAGATACTAAGTGTATGAAATATAAAGTAAGGAAATCACTTATCTCGCTCCTTGATTCAAAGGTAGAAAAGACTACAGTGGGAGATATGTGACCGATGATGTCACTTGTAGTCGTCTTGCGCTCAACTAATCTTCAATTAATTGCTCGGTTATTCGTGGTTCCAATCACCTTCTTGATTCAAGCTTTACAGATTTTGGCTGTGGTCTTCGCCTTGTTGAGCTCCGATCACCTTATTGAGCCTCGTAGCTTGCTACATTTTCCTCTTTTTGAAAAAAAATTTAAAAGATGGCCTTTGAACCTTGTACCCTGTTCAAGTGCGCTGTTGATTGCTATCCCCGATGTGCATGCGAGTCACGGTGGTGCTTTGGAGTCTCTGATGGTAGAGTTCCTTGTGCGTCCGTGATGGTTGTTCATGAGTACACAGGCAGAGGCTAATCAGGTGCATAGAGTGGTGGTTAAGGTGAAGTAGGCCAAGTAGGTGGCTACATAGGCTGGTAGAGACAAAAGAGGTGGCCACTATGCAAGGAGACTACAGGGTTGTAGCATGCACAGATTTAGAGACCAAGCTATCACTTGGCGGTAGTTGTAGACATGAGCGCATGCAGACAAAGAGAGAGATTCCAGAAGAGTCTATTCTTCAATGCTGTGGACTGTCATGATTGTGTGGGTAGAGTGAGAGAGAGACTCCCAAGGTCTCTCGGCGGCTACTGTCCATCACTGTTGAAATTGAGGTATTACGCAGTCTAGAGGCGACTGGTCTTCAATTGCTACTCACGAGTATGCACGGGGGCTGCAGCGGTTGCCGATCCCTCTCTCTGCAGATAGGCATATATAGACAGAGAAGAGACTTCTAAGGTCTCTAGGCAATTGGCCTTCAGTGCTGCTGCTGCGCAGTCTGAGAAAAGAGGCTGTGGGTGCCGATGACTTAATGAGTTGGGGATCACTAGCGGCGCATGGATCTCGGAGATGCAGATGGGCATGCGATTTTTTTTTTGGATATGCAAACAAGCACGATGGTCCAAGTACTACAGGCGACTGTAGGTCCTACAGATGGAGTCGCACAGAAAGAGAGAGACGTGCAGGGTCTCTAAAGGGGCTACCAAAGTAACACGGTTGCATGTTGCTGCTACCGAGCCGTTGAGGTAATTCGACTGGACATAGAGTTCATGGCCCAAGGCTTGCTCCAAGGCTAGGACCTCTTGAATTTCTCCACAAAGCTTCTCTTTCCAAGATGTCTCTTTCTTCTCACATGAGCCACGAGGTAGCCTTCTTCCTTCATAAGAGCGTCACCAAGGCTCTGATACCACTGAAACCAAAAGGTAATCTTTTCAACACATAAATTCACCACTTAATCAATTGGAGAAGAAAAGCACAATCACACCATGAGAGCGATAGTAGACTAGGTACAATCTAGCCCCCCTAGATGAGTGGCTCACGCTTTCTCATCTAGAGTATTTATGATATTTCATAAAAGCACCACGGAGCCAAAATTATCCCTCTCATCCAAAAATGAGGGATTTGCTTTACATAGCCATCTTAGGTCCCAAAATGAATTATGTCCTCAACAAAATATATTGCTCAAACTTGCAATAATAAAACAAATATAAAATTGGCCCATGGCCATATATAATGCGATGTGCGACACCTCAATCGGTACCCTCGCACTAACTCCAATCCTTGCTATGAGTTCCATCACCTGTACTCAAGCCATCAATTACATTAGTTATTAACAATCAATTGAACGAATCACTGAATCAACCGATCCCAACATAACGGCACTCAAAGCACAATAATCAAGCACAACACTAATAACACTAGCGACATCAGTATTAACATGGAATCACCCACAATACCGACCATCTAGCATGGCAAAACACAAGCTAGTCAAGTGTCCCCAACTAACCACAAAAAGTATCCACTAGGACCCCCGCCGCATTCGGTGCGCTCCTATGGAGTACTTTGCCATAGTTACACTTGACTAAAGTAATAATATCCAAAGCAAGATATATAAAAAAATATAATTTCTATAATATTTACACTAAGCAAATATGTTGTTTTTGATGAGA
Source organism: Dipteris shenzhenensis (assembly GCF_047967505.1). Lineage (NCBI taxonomy): Eukaryota > Viridiplantae > Streptophyta > Polypodiopsida > Gleicheniales > Dipteridaceae > Dipteris > Dipteris shenzhenensis. Next base: position 52,754,449 of record NC_141607.1, on the reverse strand, counting down.
TGAGCAGCTGGTATAAACCAGTAAATGTGATTGATGATGTAGATGCACAAAATGGTAATGTTGCACAGAATTCATAGCAGTAATCACAAAATATTAGTGGACCTGTAGTGTCCTCTAGCAATGGTTCACATACTTCACCATGGACAGGCCGATTGAGATTAGGAGGATCTCCTCAAAGCAATGTAGATAGTGGTATGCAAGTATCACGAAAAGGAAAAGAGAGAGTGGATTAGCTCATGGTTGATGTGAATGCAGGTCATTCTTATGTGGATGGTGAATCCAGTGGCTCAAAAGAGAGCCTTGATGATGAGTTGGGTATTGATTCTGTTGTTACACTTGAAGTAAGGAAGACAAGGGATGTTTTGAGAGCACATGGTAGTGAGCCTATTTTGCACAGGTCTACCAGAGCTAGGTATCTTGTCGATAGGCTGAAATATGATGGATTCACAGCCATTCACTATGCCTATATGGTCAAAGTGATACGTGAACCAGAACCCACTTCTTTTGAGCAAGCCATGGGAAAAGAAAAATGGGGGAAAGCCATGGATGAAGAAATGGATGCCTTGGAAGTAAATGCTACATGGGAATTGGTGCCTTTGCCTAAAGACAAGAATGCCATTGGCTGCAAGTGGGTTTATAAGGTGAAACACAATATAGATGGTTCTATGAACAGATACAAGGCAAGATTAGTTGTCAAGGGGTACGCACAGGCATATGGCATTGATTATGAAGAAATATTCAGTCCAGTTGCAAGGATGGAAACCGTAAGAGTAGTCATTGCTATGGCTGCACCAAAGGGATGGTCTTTACATCAGATGGATGTAAAGAATGCCTTCTTGGATGGTGATTTGCAAGAAGAGGTCTATATGGAGCAGCCACTAGGTTATGTCCATGCTGTTCATCTTGAGTTTGTTTGTAGGTCGAAGAAAGCCTTGTATGACTTGAAGTAAGCACCCAGAGCATGGTCTGACAAGATAGGATAGTATCTTGTCACTATTGGCTTTCAAATTTCCAAGGCAGATTTCTCACTTTATGTAAGAAAAATAGAGAAAAGCATTATGCTGCTTGTCATTTATGTTGATGATTTGATCATCACAAGGGATAGTAATGAAGATATCCTTCATGTGAAAATGCTATTGAAGCAGAAGTTTGAGATGAAGGATTTGGGAGACCTGCGTTACTTCTTGGGCATTGAGGTGATTAGATCCACAAGTGGGATATGGCTCTTGTAGAGGCAGTATGGATTAGACATGCTGTCCAAATATGGGATGACAGGCTGTAAACCTATTTCAGTTCCTTTGGAGCAGAATGTGAAGTTGAGCGCAGATGCAAGTGAGCTTTTGGAAGACCCTACTATGTACAGACGCATAGCAGGAAGTTTTATTTATATGACTATTATCAGGCTAGATTTGAGCTATGCTGTTGGGTTGGTAAGTCAGTTTATGTAAGCTCCAAGGAAACCGCATTTTGATGCGGCTAGACGCATACTGAGGTATGTGAAGTCCACATTGCAGTATGGACTATTTTATGAGACTGGGGTTTGGATACAGTTGCATGGATACACTGATGCTGATTGGGCTGGTAGTATTTCTGATAGAAGATCTACTAGTGGATATATGTTCTCTTTTGGGAGTGCTGCAGTCACTTGCAGTAGCAACAATCAGCCTACAGTTGCCTTGTCAAGCACAAAGGCTGAGTACAGGGGTGCAACAATGGCTGCATGTGAGGCAGCTTGGTTGCATAAGCTATTTTATGATATGCATTAGTCTACAGATGGGCCAGTTGTCAATTATTGTGACTACATGAGCAGTATACACTTGGCAAATGACCCAGTCTATCATGCTAGAACAAAGCACATTGAGGTGCATTATCACTATGTATGGGAGAAGGTTCTAGTAGGTTTTATTAATCTAGTATATGTCAGCATAGAGGATCAGGTAGCTGACATATTCACGAAGGCATTAGGCATAGAGAAGCTATGCAAATTCAGAGACCTACTTGGTGTGTAAGAATTGAGCTCGAGGGAGAGTGTTGAGATATCGAGCTCCACTCGTGATATGCCAGGGTGGTCATTATGCATTTATGTAACCGACTTGTTTGTTGCAGATGCGGTTGGTACACCGCCCATGAATAATAGCTGGATGACAACTATCTTTATGTACTCTAGTTAGTGACTCAGTTAGTATGCCACCTTAGTTAGCTGAGTTTGATTTGAGACCCACATATAAGGTTCACCTATTCTTTTGTACTTACAATACTTTTGGCTTTCACAACTAAGAAGAATAAAACTATTTTCAACATCCACCTTTGTGTATATTCCCCCATTGTGTATGTGAGAAAGCCGTAAGCGAGACTCCTTCCTTCTCTCCCACTCTCTTTACATCGGGGGGGTCCACCACCTTGTGTAAACCATGTATACAACGTGCGTTCAAAAGGTATTTTTAAAACCCCTCTATAACCCCATTCTCCCCATTTTATAGACCCCTATTGTGAGTTTTGGGGTCAATAGTTGTATCCATTCTATAAATGTGAAATTTGAAGAGCATTTACTTTTTGCCCTCCTCTTGTATATTTTAGTGTAAGTTGAAGTGACACCACCTATGAGAAGAAGTGTTGTGCAGTCAAATAAAACACTTTAGTTTTAATATCATGGGCACATGCACACACACACACACACATGTCCAATAGAACCGATTTCCAACTATGCAGCTAACCAATTCTCAGACTCATGCATTTGTTCCTCCATTTTCCTTTTTATCTCTCTTTTACAATCCCAAACTTCTCCTTAGTAATAATTTTGCATGAAGAAACTTGAATTGGAACATGGATAGAATGAAACAAACATATAAGAAGATGCACACAAATAGAATTTTTTAGCCTCATATGTTGATTGAGCGAGACTCTTTATACCCAATATGATGCATAAAGTAGCATTACATTGTTGACACTCATTAGCTCATTAGAACATCATCATACTTAAAATATAAAGACCAGACAAATCACTTGCTGTCACTCTATCAATACCATTTTCTCAATTTGTCTCTCTTGATTTTTTTTCAAGTTATCTGGTTCTATATTTATGTTTTTTTCAAATGCAAAATATCCATATTGAATTGGCGTATCATCAAAGATATATGGATTGATTTTAGCATATATTTATTATAGTCTAAAAAACCTTTATGTTGATATTTATGCAAGAGAACTAGGGGATAAATGCAAAATCATTTATGATATTTTTGAGTATGGTTGTAATTGGTCATCATAGTACATAGCTAGCGAGGGAGCCAGTCATCATGATAGCCATCATTCAAGTCATTGTATACCCTCATTAAAAAATACATTTGTATGAAAATGTAATTCTTTAATGGATCAATATTAAACTCACTTTCAAATTATAATTCTTACTTTTGTAATATGTTATGAATCAAATCGATGAGACAAAAATACTACAAAACATACATCCTTTAAAATTTTTTTAATGAGTCTTTAGAAAGAAAGAATCAGAAACAATTAAGATATTGCTTAGAGACTACACATTATATGACTAACTATCGTAAACATTTTGCCAGGGGCATTAGAGACCATGCCAAGATGTCGGAGCGCTCCTGAGGCTAGATTGCTTAGAGACTGCACATTATTTAACTCACTCTTGTAAAACATTCCTCTAGGGGAATTGCAGACCGTGCCAAGATGCCAGAGTGCTCCTGAGGCTAGATTGCTTAGAGACTACACATTATGTGACTAACTCTCGTAAACATTCCACCAAGGGAATTGCAGACCATGCAAAGATGCTGTAGTGCTCCTGAGGCTAGATTTCTTAGAGACTACACATTATCTGACTAACCCTCGTGAACATTCTACCAGGGGAATTACAGTCCCTGCTAAGATGTCAGAGTGCCCTTGAGGCTAGATTACTTACAGACTACACATTATTTGACTAACTCTCGTAAACATTCTGCCAAGGGAATTGCAGACCGTGCCAAGATGCCAGAGTGCTCCTGAGGCTAGATTGCTTAGAGACTACAGAATATTTGACTAACTCTCGTAAACATTCTACAAAGGGAATTTCAGATTGTGCCAAGATGCCAGATTGCTCCTAAGGCTAGATTGCTTCGAGACTTCACATTATCTAACCAACTCTCGTAAACATTATGCTAAGGGAATTGCAGACCGTGCCAAGATGTTGGAGTGCTCCTGAGGCTAGATTGCTTAGAGACTACACATCATATGACTAACTCTCGTACACATTCTGTCAAGGGATCGCAAACCATGCCAAGAGCCAGAGTGCTCCCGAGGCTAGATTGCTTAGAGACTACACATTATATGACTAACTCTCGTAAACATTTTGCCAAGGGAATTACAGACCATGCCAAGATGCCAGAGTGTTCCTAAGGCTAGATTGCTTAGAGGCTACACATCATATGACTAACTCTCATATACATTCTGTCAAGGGATCGCAGACCGTGCCAAGATGCTAGAGTGCTCCCGAGGCTAGATTGCTTAGCAAATTAAAGCGAGATGTGTGCATCACACTAACCTTGCAAGCGATAGAAGAGTGATAGCAATGCTCCAATTCGTAGGTGCCTCTCCTTTTATAACTGCGGCAGCGGCCACCATTGCAGCTACTTGCAAGTCGAGCATCAAGATATAACGTTTGGCCTTATAGCCTGTACTTTAAATTAGAGAATAATAGCACATGATAGCTTCGTCAATGTCAAGTCATCTGCTCAGGTCATGATCTACCTCAGTCAAACCTATTTGCAAAGGGCCATGCCACATGTAAATAGCGATGGAGGTCTTGACTCTCGTGTTGCTAGCCAATGTCCACAGAGATAATGACTCACGTCAAAGAAGATTCACAGACAAAAATCAAAGATCTCATTGGAGATCTGCAACCAGAAGTCCTTGAGCTCTCCTAGAGTGATGGATTTTATGCGCAAACCTCGCTTGTGAGCAAGGGCATCGAAGAGCTCCTTCTCAAAGTCTCTAGAATCCTTCATCCTTGCAAAGCCAAAGCAGCCGATCGTTTAAAAAAAACCATTCCGACAAAAAGAAATGAAGCCGATCCATTTGGAAAAACCAATCTAAATGCGAGAAGCAAGGATTCAACGACAGTGCTATAGCGCTCACCAATGCAAAAGACGAAGTCTTCTCGGGAGAGCAGCTCATCCTTCGAGAGCTGATGGAAATAATTCTGGACCGCCTTCCAAAGGGATTCATTATCTGCGTTCCCAGTTGCAGACCCTACAGCGCGTGCACCATCTTGGACTTGGTTTTGGTGAAGATCTTACGCTTTGTGGGAGCAGCATTGCTGAGCAATCTCTACTTGGCTGAGGTAGAAGGGGGAAAGTACAATATGGGAGGAGCTTGAGGTAGAATCGAGGGGGAAAGTACAAGACAGTGATAGGCATTGAGCAGGTTGGTCTTCAAACAAATAGGAGTGAGCCGTTTGGGAAACCCGTTTGGGGGTAGTGGATTTTCCCGCCTCCCCTCTTCCCCTGGATTTTTCCCCCAACTCATGGACGAAATGACTCTACCCACAAAAAAATCATCCAAATATAGAAAACATGTTTAAGTAGACTTATGAAGTTAATTGTATCATTGCTTATGAAGTTATTTCTATTTGTCATTTACTCATATGTTTTTCTAAAGTCTATTTAAAACTTACTTCTTTGCTTTTTTCTTTTTCTTGCTTTATTTTAATTCGTAAGATTGCCTTGTTTTAATTGATCTATGTTATTTCAATTCGATGACATTACTTGATTCTTGATCCTTGGATGATGTTTCTTTCTCAATTTGCTAGGAGGACTATCTTTCTCAAGCGGTGGAGAGGATACTCTTCTCAGGGTCTCGCATAGTTTTGATATGGCGTTTTCCACCTCACACTTCTTCTTGATGAGCAATTTTTTGACCTAATCAAGGTGTTGTCTTTCATGCTATGTAGGATTTACTATGGCCATGAGCATTTTCTCTTGGGAAATCTAGACTTACTTAGAACATGTGTTTTCATTGAAAAAAGAAATTGGTCCACAAGACTATACCCATTCTACATTTTGTCTGGGACTAACCCAAATATAAGTGCAAGTTTATGGGATGAGAGAAGAGAAATGAGTATACAAAATTGACACTTTTTATGAAAAGTGTTAGAAGAGCGACTGCTCTGCAAGGCAGTACTAAAAAACAAGATCTTGAGCAATCTAGTAAATGGGAACTGTCAAGAGTTTGACCTAAGGACTGGAACTTGTTACTTCACAAAAACACTAAGCCTGAGTACTCCTTTCCCACTGAGTAGCATCCCCCACCAAGCTATGAATTTTTGAATCTCCTCCACAAGTCCCTTTCAGCATCCCACACTCATTTTTGCTGTGGGATTCTCTCAAGGAGTTTCGTTTGTTGAGCAACAACCTCAACCATCCATTCCTATTATAGAAAATGCTTGAACAATATATGATTGTTTATGTGTTTGTTTTCATTTTTCCATCATTCGATCAATCACTAACTCATCTCTTGTCCTCTTTACATCATGTGATTATGCCAATAATCAGGCCAAAAAATGTCTTCCTCCTTCATTATCCCTTTAAATCAAGTCTCATTGCCCCTTATTTGTGCCATGATGTAGTACAATGTCCAAGATCTTGAACCACCATTACATCACCCATACAACTCCCACCCCAAAGAGGTTTCTAGTCTAGCCACAATGGTAATCTTGTCATCCTCAAGCTTGTCAAGAGAGGAAAAGGGGAAGGGGAAGGGGACTAATAAGAGAGTCCTCATTATGTGAAGGAAACAATCTTGTAGAAGGCCTTGCTAAAACCACAATCTCAAGAATGAAGCTTTCATTCTCTAACCCATGCACATTGTCAAGCAAAATCTATAACTTGCCCCCATTACCTATATGTTGGGGCTCCTTGAGGTGGCTAATGTGTTCAAGGACTAAAATCTATGCACTTGCCCATTGACCAACACCCAAACCTCAAGTGAAAATCTACCCAATGCCTAATGTGGTTCTAAGGGGGTTTTAAGATTGATTCAGAAGGGGTCTAAATATATCATCATGGTTTTCAAGTGTGGTTTCTAGGCTCTTAAAACTAGTGATGGCTTCTCAACTCACAACTTAACACTAGCTTCATGTGAGTGCAAATTGCCAAAGGGTGCGAGTTGACCTAAGTTAATCATGGGCACTTACTAGAACTTGAAAATGCTTAAGATGGATCCATCAAGGGAATTTTTCTATGCATAGAAGACAAAGATTTTGTAAACAAATATTTATAACAAACATGGATAGTGCAATAGCACATATGATGAATATTAAGCTCTTCAGCTTGCAGGAATTGTTGACAATATGATCAGGAGGGAACAAAATTTATTGTTGGAATTAAAGAAGTACCTGAAGTGTCTTGTCAGTCTTTTAGTTACTTGGTAGTGGTGCACATAATCATGCAACAAACTCTGTATATTTTATTGAAAAATTATAACAATGACTTTTGTTTTTTCTTCATCTAAGTACTATGTATTTTGCTATATTTTCATGCTATATAGTGGAAAAAGCATTCCACATTACCTTCCTTTCACCCTATGGCAGACCATGCATTTTGGGCCCTACTCCATAATAGGATAGGCATTTGATTTAATTATTGCAATCGTCAATACTGTGGTCTTGCTCTGTACATGACACAGCTGCTTCTTGATAGCTTTCTCCCTCATCCTAAGGCTGCGGATGTTCTCCTTCATCTCCTCCACTCTTTGCTCACTCTGTGCAATAGCTTCATTTGAATCCCTCAACATCTGTTGAAGCTGCTTAAATTGCTCAAAAACATTGACATGCGCCATTTCCAAGACTTCCACTCTAGTTTTGGAAATCTCTCAGGACGATGGACTGCTTTTCATAACTATTAAAAGCCGCAAAAAGCTCATGCATAACCCTATCATAATCTTGTTGTAGGGTCTTGTAGCTTACTCTTTGGACTTCCAATAGTGTTTCGAAAAAACAACCCTCGTCGTTGGCTACTGCAAATTGCTCCACTGTATCTATTGCAACTTCCTCCACTGTGGCTGCTGTCTACATCCTTCCTGGCCTAGAGAGCTGCCTCATTGTCTTCTCCACCTCGGCTACTCTCTACCCCCCATCCTTCTTGGCCTTGAAGCTCTCTTACAGTTCCTGCATCGCCCTTCTGGTCTTTGTCAATGTTCAATGTGTTCTACATGTTGTAGAGCCGTTTGTAAAGACCTCCTTTTTGGCTCTTTGATCTGCAAGCTCCTTTTGCATCATTACTAGCTCCTTGTCTGCGATGTCCCCATCACTTCTCACTTCTTCAAGCCTATCTCGAAGATCCTTCATGTGCTTCTTTGCTTCTTCTCTTCTATGCCTTTTCATGTCGACCATTTTTGTAGTGGCCTCAGCTTGCTCTTGTGCTTGCAAGGCCCTCCCTTGTGCCTCCTCTACCTTGGCTTCTACATCATCCTTGAGACTTTTCTCAAGTTGTGCTACCTTTGTTGCATCAGTGGCTTTCTCTTGTAAAAAGTCTCCTTCTGAGACATCTGCTTATCGAATTGCTCAAAAATCCCTTTGAGGGTAGATGCCATTAGGTGCATTGCAACTCTAGCAGACTGAGATGACAATTGGGATTTGCCATCCACACAATTCTTCAGGTTCGTTAACACGCTCTTGGAGATCACCCTTAAAAAAGATACATCACATTCTTTCAGTTGCTCTACTACTGCTTGAACCTGCCAGAACTTCATGGTTCGTCTTGTATCAGGAAAGAAGTGAATGGTCTTCTTCAGCACATCTTGGAGGTCTGTTGTTAAGCTAGAAAGCTTGAATCCGCCATCTTTACTAATCTGAGCCTTGGGATATACATCTAGAATATCCTGTCTCTTCCACTGCTTCTTGAAAAAGTGTGCTTGCAAAATACCTCCAACAATTTGTAGAGCAATTTCAATCATGCTTTCATTGATGGTAATCTTGATAGACATGTTGCCCCTCCTTCATGTTTACCTCCTATGCGAACCTGTGGGAGCATCCAAATTGTTATTTTGAAGAGCGAGAGAGGAGTTCCCATATGTCACAATTTCAAGATGAGGGGAGGAGAGGCTCTCGCACTGTGCTACAGAGGGGGAGGAAAGATTTTGTGAGGAGCTCCCGGACTATGCAAGGTCCATTATGAGAGGGGATAGACGTTGCAGGAAGAGTGCAAGGGAGATAAAAATGTTCAAGAGGGATAGAAGATGAAACAGTGAAGGAAATGGAATAGTGGAGGCTTAAGTTTGCACTTTGATTGCAAGGGATAAAGAAATGGTCAAGATGGATAGAAGATGAAACAGTGAAGTAAATGGATTAGTAAAAACTTTAGTTTGTAGTCCGAAGAGGGATAGAAGACAAAATGGTTAATGGAATGGAATAGCGGTTTGTAGCTTGACTGTGAGAGCCACCGTGGTGGTTGTAGCCCGACTACACTATCAAGGTGAGAGCCACTACGGTGGTTGGCCCAAAGTTTTATTGAATAAAATTCGAGCCAACAATACTAACTTGCATGGTAATGTGTGATTAGAGGTGGTGGCATCTAAGATTCCCAGCCACATTTGTGGTGGCAGGACTAAGATCCCCCAGGCTGGCAGTTAATTACCCACCACCACAGTGGCTTGTAATTACTCACCTTCTAGTTACCACCACCAGGCTTGCATGTATGATTACTACGAGTGCAGTAAATTACCAGTCATTGGGCTTGCATGCTCAAGAGAGTACTAGAGTACATGGTAATGAGGTATTAGAGGTGATTACACTTCATGATTTACTTCTGTGAGAATTACTGGCTGGTGGTGGTGGCTCTCATCAACCACGTCTGTTGTGGCTCTAATTCCACCGTGTTGGCAGAGTTAAAATTACTAGCCACTGCTCACCCACCACCGGGCTTAAGCATGCATGATCACAATGAGTGTAGTATAAATTACGAGTCACCAGGCTCGCATGCTTAGTAGAGTACTAGAGTGCATGATAATGAGTGATTCCAACCACATCTATCATGGCTATTATTCCATCGGGTTGGTAGTTAAAATTACCAACCACTCTTCACCCATCACCACTGGGCTTAAGCATGCATGATCATTATGAGTGCAATAAAAATTACTAGCCATCGGGCTTAAGCATGCATGATCACTACAAGTGCAATAAAAATTACCAGTCGTTGAGATTGCATGCTTAGTAGAGAGCTAGAGTGCATGGTAATGAGTGATTAGAGTTTCATGATTTACCTTTGTGTGAATAGTAATACTGCCCGGTGGTGGTGATGCTCATCAGCCATGCCTATCATGGCTAAGATTCCATCGGGTTGGTAGTTAATTACCAGCCACCATAGTGGCCTGCTCACCACATGGCTTTTGCTTCATGGTTACAAGCCCATTTGGGGTGGTGCCTAAGATTATACCGTGGTGGCCTGCAATTAATATGGATGGAACCCCGGGCTCCAGCTACCACGATGGCTTGAACTTTATAATATATGATTTGTGGCATTTGGCATTTTACTACGCTGCTCTCATCCCACCCTTGCTCTGCTACTTTTCTCCACACCCCTCCTCTAGCTCTTTTTTGCCCCTTCTCTACTTTGCTCCATGCTCCCTCCTCCAACTCTCGTCATTGGGTGGTAGCACATTTGGCTGGACTAAAAAGCAGTGTCCATGGACATTGCTTTTTTAGTGCTTGTAAAAGCATCTTTTAAACTAATTGTGAGACTGGTCAGGAGTGTAAATTCAAAAATAAAAACCACATCCCACGTCCATGATGTGTAACTAACAAAGACACTGTAATTGCCAGTCCCACTTCTCTTTCTAAAACCTCCCATTTTGAATATGCCACCTAGAATCTCTCTCTCTCTCTCTATATATGTTGGCACTCCTAGTTCTTTCTTTGCATTCTATCTCTCAAAAATAGACTTAGAGTAGTAGCACTTCAAACAGATGCCGGAAGAGGTGAGATCTTGAGTGGAGTGGAGTCTACAAACTCCACTACCAGTAGCGAGGAACAAAATCAGATTAGTAGCACTTCAAACCAATGAAATATTTGCAAACATTCCTGTTGAATTAACAGCGTCCCAAGGATAATCAAAGTTCATACTCAGATTTCTTGTCGAAAAATGGTACATGCCTCAGCAAGAAACGTCATTGCTTTTCTATTTCTTAAATGACATTGCACATGATTTTAGGTGGCGATGCTTTATGCTACTTTTTGCAAGTGCGTCTAGTTTATTTGTCTTCAATACCTGAGGATGTCAATGTAGAGACAATGATGCAACTGACCCGTCAAGAAAAAGAGGTAGACATTGTCAAAGAGTACGAGGCTACAAAGAAAATAAAGCAACGACAAAAAGAAAGGGAGAAGTGAGCTATGGCAAATCCAGAAAATGTTGTATCTGATATGGACAAGAGACGAAAGATAGCAAAGGAGGTTGTTTCCTTTTTTGAAGAACAAACAAGAGGAATGGACTCAGAAACTAGAAAGAATATATTCAGGCAAATCTTGTTTCATCCCAAAATCAAGCATTTGCATAGTGCCCACGAAGAAATTCAGTTGTTGTAGAAAACAATCGTAACCAATATATGCAGAACCTTAACCCACGTCAAACAACCACAGAGATTTCAGCATTGCAAAGGCTTCCAAGCTTTTGGGTGCCCACAAGAGAAACTTCTACTCTGCAAAATCTCGCTTGCCCATCGAAGAATAGGGAATATTGTCACTATCCTCCTATCGAAGACAACAACAATGATACAGTAGCATTACACATGAGGTTCAAGATATTGTGTTTGCATTTTGGACTTAGGAAACACGGGTGTCCCCTCGATAAGAAAGATGTTTATAGAAAGAGGTCTGAAGCACCCTATCCATCTTCTTGAGCAAGCTCAGGTCTGCTGGCCTCCCCATGATTCCTCGTCTAAGTCATAATGACCTACTTCTACACTAGTTTTTGCTATGATGAACTGCTTCTATGCTAGTTTTTGCCATGATGAACTGTTCTAGACTGGTTTCTGCCATAATGAACTGGTTTTTGCCGCAATGAACTACTTCTAGACTAGTTTTTGCCATGATGAATTGATTTGAGTTTGCATTCTCATTGCTATGTAACTACCTGGAGCCATGTAGACTCCAAGTTAAGGAATCACACATTCAAGTGGATCTTTTGTTGGACTGCTTTGCCAATGCCACTTGGTTCTCTTGCATGGCCATGTCACTCATAGCTTCTCTTGTAACTATTTTGAGAACAGTTTGTGACTAGTTTCTGCTTGTGCTTTATAGTGTGCTTTGCATGTGCTTTAGCAATGTTAGAAGTGTTTTCACATGTGCCCTGTTAGGTTTGTCACTTTAAAAGTGCTCCTGCAAGTGCTTCAGGGCTGTCTTTTCACTTTAGAAGCTTTTATGGCATTGGATTCATGCTCGGTGACTGCTTTACCACTGATTTCTTTTTAAAAACTATTTTTTCACTGCTTGATTTTTTGATTGGTTGTCAGTGCTTTAGCAATGCTTTGTGACTGCTTTGGCAGTGCTTTGCATGTGCTTGTTACTCCTTTGGCAATGCTTTATGACTACTTGTCCTTTTCTTAATTGCTTTATGAGTGCCTTTCCACTGCTTTCTACTTGTAATGTGCTTTGCATGAAAATTACAAGTTCTTTGTATGTGCTTTATGACTGCTTGAAAGTTCTTTAACATTGATTTGTGGCTACTTGTACATTGCTTTCTATTTGAGGGAGTGCTTTACATGTGTTTTTTAGTGCTATGACAATGCTTTAGTAATGCTTTGCTTTTGTGATTGGTTTGCATGTGCTTTGGCAGAGCTTTACATGTGCTTTGGCAGTGCTTTGCATGTGCTTGTTACTACTTTGGCAGTGCTTTAAATGACTACTTGTCCTTTTCTTGACTACTTTATGAGTGCTTTTCCACAGCTTTCCACTTGTAATGTGCTTTGCATGATTTGTGGCAACTTGTCCATTGCTTTCTATTTGAAGAGTGCTTTACATGTGCTTTGGTAGTGCTTTGCATGAGCTTTACATGTGTGTTGGCAGTGCTTTGCATGTGCTTGTTACTGCTTTGGCAGTGCATTATGACTACTTGTCCTTTTCTTGACTGCTTTATGAGTGCTTTTCCACTACTTTCCACTTGTAATGTGTGTTGCCTAATTTGTGGCAACTTGTCCACTACTTTCTATTTGAATAGTGCTTTACATGTGCTTTGGTAGAGCTTTACATGTGCTTTGGCAGTGCTTTGCATGTGCTTTACATATGCTTTGGTAATGCTTTGCATGTGCTTGTACTGCTTTGGCAGTGCTTTATGATTGCTTGTCCTTTTCTTGACTGCTTTATGAGTGCTTTTCCAATGCTTTCCACTTGTAACGTGCTTTGCATGATTTGTTGCAACTTGTCCATTGCTTTCAATTTGAATAGACTTGCTTTACAGGTGCAATGCATGTGCTTTATGACTGCTTGTCCTTTTCTTGACTGCTTTCTGAGTGCTTTTCCATTGCTTTCCACTTGTAATGTGCTTTGCATGATTTGTGGCAACTTGTCCACTACTTTCTATTTGAAGAGCGCTTTACATGTGCTTTGGTGGAGCTTTGCATGTGCTTGTTACTGCTTTGGCAACGCTTCTTTGCCAAAAAAAAAAAGAGCTTTGGCAGTCCTTTATGACTGCTTGTCCTTTTCTTGACTACTTTATGAGTGCTTTTCCACAGCTTTCCACTACTGTCTTGTAATGTGCTTTGCATAATTTGTGGCAACTTGTCCACTGCTTTCTATTTGAAGAGTGCTTTACATGTGCTTTGCATCAAAGCTTTGCATGTGCTTTACATGTGTTTGTTACTACTTTGGCTGTGCTTTATGACTGCTTGTCCTTTCCTTGACTGCTTTATGAGTGCTTTAACATTGATTTGTGGTGGGTGCTTCCCATGACTTTCTATTTGAGGAGTGTTTTACATGTGCTTTTCAGTGCTATGCCAATGCTTTAGTGGTGCTTTGTCACTGCTAGGGATTTTCTTTTGAAGTCCTTGAAAATAATCGTCATATCAAAAGCTTTTTGCCCAAGTCCTTTACATGTGCTTTGGCAGTGCTTTGCATGAGATTTTTACTGCTTTGGTAGTGCTTTATGGACTGCTTCGGCTTTTCTTGACTGCTTCATGAATGTGCTTTGCATGAAATTTGCTTTATGACTGCTTTACAAGTTTTCAGTATGTCCATGGAGTCTTTACATATGTGCTATGATTTCTATCCAATTGTGCTTCCTTTGTTTTGTGCATCGGCACAGGTTGAGTTCTTCTAACAATTCAAGGAAAATTTTCGAGAGATCAAGATTCAGCAATGCTCGTTTGAGTGCTTGAAGCCCTATTTCATTCAAAAGATGAAGGATAGGTACACATGCTACTGCATTTATCATGTGCAAATGTGTTTTTAAAAGGATGCAGTCAACTAGCTAAGGACCCAAAGTTGTGGGATTCATGGAGCATGCTGCGATTGTGACTGTAAGGTATGCAGAAATCATGAAGGGGAGTGTCGTTGCAAAGCTATTCAACATGCTAACATGGGTGTCACTAGTCTTTGGAATTCTGTGTTGTGCCCCAAACCTCTTGAAGCCTACTACCACCATTGTGGGTGTCTTTTGGGTGAGTGCAAAAAATGTGGCCCACACAAAATGTCATGTTGCCCACATGAGATGAATTTTGTTTCTAGAAAGGTGATGGTGAAGGTCTTCCAGAATGTGGAGACAAGAACCATGGTGCAAGGGAAAAAGAAGCAAAGGAAAGACCTTGTTAGAAAGGAGATGTATTGCAATAAACTTATACGGTTAATGAAAACTCACCTCAAAATATTCATCAAGCACAATTACACTTGTAGGTGGCAGGTTGAAAAGTTCAAAGAGTGTTTGCTGAGGTTTCCCAAAGATGTTGTGTTTTGAGGAGAAATTGCTTTTCCCATAATAGAGGTGCTAAAGAAAGCACCGCACCGCGAGGTTTTGGGTTTAAGCCCACAGTGTTGCTATATAGCAATGCTTATATTCAAAAGCGTCACTATATAGTGACGGAACACAGCAAAACGTCGCTATATAGCGATGTTTTAGGGAACTTATTGTTAAAAGCTAAAAAAGAAGCTCATATGTGGCTATTTTATTACTCTTAATAGATTTCCTTGCAACTTATGCTGTGATTTTAGAAGTGTGCAGATGGAAGGGATAAGTGGAAGCTCGTCAGATGATGCGCCAATGCCCGAGAGAACAAAGTGGCTTACGAAGAGGTTGTATTGTCATTGCACTCATTGCAAGCGAGAAGCACGACATCAACATCGTATTATCATGTGCCACTTGTGGATGTATGGGGAGGAGCCCGAATCAGTACCCATCGTTGGTGCTGCACATGTTGATAGATTATCAATAAATCAATGCTATTTGAGTTTGTGGTTAATATTGGATACCATTATGACACGAAACCTTGAGACGAGATCTTATATTTACATGAAATATTGAAATAGGATGAGGAGGCCAAAGTAGAAAGAAAGGATGAGATTCAGAGTAATGTACAGGCGATTGCAACCATATCCACGGGATTTGGCTCTTCTCCCCACTCACATGTCACTTGATTAGCTATAATTGGCTCTACGTAAAGCCAAACACGATGGAGAGACAATAAATGAGCGCAAGCGAGAGTTATCATTTGGATGTATGATGCATGTAAGTTTCTTACCTCTTGACATAATTAAGTAATTATTTGTGGCAATAAACGCCATAAAATAGATGCATATTCATTGTTTTAATGATGCTCTTTTAGAGCACAAAAAGTACAGTGCATTATGGTCATATGGATGACATTTTCACATGGAACGCATCGATTAAAAAAGAGTCACGTATGATTGTGGAGTCATGGCTAACTCCACACAAGATAGCCGAGCTAGTGCTTCGGATACCAATCTTCTCTCCTCACAATTGGATTATTGTGGAACCATACGCGAAATCTATGAAGTATGGTGGTACGTGATCCAAGTTGCACCATGAAGTAAGCAAAATTTTGAAGATAGAGATGTGGATATGGGGATGCCACCATCAATGCCGAATCTAATTGATCCAGATGAATCTAGCAAAGAAGATGAAGATCACAATATGAGCCAAGAGGAAGATGCGCATAATGACATCACACGAGAGGAAGATGGAGATCACGATATTGAGGAAGAAGATGACGATCATCAAGAATCACCACACTTTATTGAAGAAGATGATCAAGTACTCTTAGGTGAATGTACGATGCTAGAGTACGATGATGATATAGGAGATCAACTTGGTATAGAGTTGAGATAGACTTGTTCGGCGCGTTAGACTTGGCTCGAGATGAAACCGTTTTGTAAATGCTCTTCATTGATTTTTTTCATCTCAAACTTGGACATGAATATATGAGCTTCAAAGGCTTGATGTACATGCTCTCGTACTTTTATTCTCTCAAAAGATCAAACATGTATGAAAATTAAAAAAAATTGCAATTGGAGAAAACTAACTTTTAAGGTCGATATGAGAAAAAAAACTCTTTGTAAAACGTCACTATAAAAAAGTATCTCAGTGTCGCTATATAACGATACTTACAATTCTGATAAAAGTCACTATATAGTGAGCCTTAATGAGGCGTGCTTCCAATACTGACGATTAATGCCCTACGCATGCTAAACGTTGGTACTTAAATGTCACAATAGGATTTGTGTGTAGTAGTGACATTTAGTCCAAGTTTAGTTTAAGAAATGAAACAAGTAAACTATCCCAAAGATCAATCACAAACAACTACTGGGTTGGTTTAGGAACCAATGACATGCATTGTATTAAGCATGTGTATGATGAGCTCCTCAACACCTTGTGTCCCATCTGCTTTATATAGATGTCCTTGCTATTTGGAGAAACTCTCGTATTTTCATGCCAAAACTTCGTCACTATAGCAATGACTTCTGCAGTTCGGCTATCTCTCCTTTTCTTGCATTCTGTTGAAGCCCACAGACTTCTTGGATTGGGATGATTGCTTCTGCTCTACATTCAACCGTTGGAGCCATGTTGGTCCTCTTGATTGACAACATCTTTGACATTGTGCATCCAAGCCATTTATCCTTTGTTTAAGGGTACACCAACATAGCTAATGTCGCCCTCTTTGCAGCAATTTGATCTAAGTTGTGCAACCGTTTCACTTTTTGTAGGCCATTTCTCACGTTAGAGAGCATCGTCTCTTGGGCATGCATCTCCTGAGGTGTTGGTAGGGTTGTTACTCTATGAACTTGTGAAGGCTCGAGACTGGTATTCACATGAATCGTCTAATGTTGCTGCCTCAAATGCTCCCACCAATTGTGATACCATAGCTCGTGTTCTTCGCTCCAATGGCAATGATTGAATGTGTGCATCTACAATTGCTACCTACTGCTGCTTTGCAAGGAGAATTCTTTCTTCTCGTTGTTTCTCCCCTCATAGATGTTGCAAAAGTGTCTTGAGCTACTCATGTGTAAGGGACCTTTTAATCATTGCACTTGCACCATTGTGTTCTCCTTTGCCATGGCTTGATCCAAAGAAGTTCCAAGTCATCTAAACATTGGTTAGTGCAAAGAATCTAGCAATAAAGTAAAAGGGTCTTGCTGCCTTAAATTGAGATGTTGCTCCGTGAGGCCATACCCTAAGCCTTTTGAATTGTACCCCTTGTTCTTCAAGCCATTTGTAGTGAAGCAAAATGCAATGCTATACAAAAAGAGTGTCATGTGTTTTATAATCAAAAATGTAGAAATGAAACTCCTTGATAATTTGGTCATCCACAAAGTTGTGGCGATAAGTGATATGAACAAGGATTGTACACTAATCTGAATGCCAATGCATGGATTGAATTTCATTTTTGTCTTTGAACGAGTAATTCTCTCCAAAGTCTATAACAAACACAATGACATCTGAAGGAAAATTCTTCAAGCACTCCCTAAACTCGACTGCCTACCATTTGTATATAAAGTCGTGTTTGATGAAAGTGGTTGTATGTTTCTTTAACATCGATAATATGCCATTGAATGGCATCTCCTTGATCGATAAAACTTTGCACTTTTTCCCCCCAGTTTCTTGTTCAGCCCAACATCAACATCCTAAAATGCCTGAACCATCACGTTTTTTGGCTCATGTGCTACTTCATTTGGGTAGATTGCAAGTTTTTGTACACCACACCTTTTACATTTTCACATGAGGCACTCATAATCATGGAATGTTGAGTTTTTGCCCTTAGCACAAATAGAAGATTCCCACAATTGTGTGACCCCACTAAAGGCGTGCTCCTTTGCACCACATTTTGCCTATTCATGTTGATGAAAGGCATAGACTGCAAAGACAAGAGCATGACAGTCCATGTAAACCACATGCAGCCATGCAAACACATTAAGAGCTTCCTTCCACCATATCATTTGTATGTGATATATGCAGCAACATGTGTTTCTATCCTTAAGCTTGCAGACAAAGCAAAGTTTTAGCTTCTCAAAGGATCTCATCCCTATACAAATACTTGGATATGCAACTTTGAACTCTCTGAAGAAGTCTATCTGTATGGACAATGAAAGAGCAAAAAATTAGAAGTTGATTCTATCCAAACTTAGTAAACTACATATGATATGTGGCACTCTACACTTACATAGCATACAATTTTAATACACACAGATGGGGCACAACATGTATGCAATATACAACATTATCTGTGCTATATAAGGCTATACACCCCACAAAATATGCTACGTAGCACATAGTTTGAGTGCACACATAGATGTGAGTTATGCATACTATATAGCTAAGTACTTTTTGTGCTAATCAAACATATATAGCAGACAATTTCAATATACATAGACGTGGCACACCATGTGTGCTATATAGCACACTATTTGTTCTATTCAGCCCACAAGTCCTACCTCACAAGGCTTTAGCTTTCATTGTTCCCACTATCAATTGCTTATTCAAGCTAATAGAAGAGCCTTTTCTAATTGTGACTTTGAATGATGTAGAGATAATTAATTTGGAGAGGGTAAGACTTGGGCAAAAATCTTTTGATATGAATTTGTTTTTCAAGGACTTCAAAGCAAGTCTTTAGAATCCAACTTCAGGTTCTAACTAGCATAAACTAGCACATGATAGTCCACATCTTTAGCACATGAAAAGAGACCCACTATATAGCCTTCCATGAAATTATAGATATCTTCCTTACACTTAGGAGATAGTACTATTCTTTGTAATCCTGTCTTCATCCTGATCTTGTTCCACTGGCTGCCAAAGTGTACTTGGAAAGCTGGGGGTGTTCACTCATCATATGTAACCCTATGTCATGAGTTTAATAGAAGGATATTTTTATTTTCTAAAATTTACAAAATTTAATGTATATAAGGGAGTATTTAAACTAATTTTAGGAAAATTTTACAAATTTAGTATACAAAAAGGGTACATTTTATTAATAAAAAATCTATAGACAAGGAATTTTACAAATGCTTCTTGAATGCATGTGATATAGAGGGTTTATACATAGTGACCCCTCCCCCCCCCAAGTTGGAAAGATCTACAATTTCATCGAAGGCTAGCAAACAACACACGATTTCATGAAATTATAGATATTTCATGTAGACTTAGGAGATAGTAATATTGTTTGTAATCCGTTCTTCCTCTTGATCTTGTTCCACTGGCTGTGAAAGTATACTTGGAAAGATGTATAATTTCATCAAAGGCTAGCGCACAACACAGGCTTCCATGAAATTATAGATATTGTAAGAAAATAGTACGCAGCGGAAGATAACAACAAAATGCAAGTACACGATGGAAAGCTGGAGAGAATACAAAAATTCTGATATACCAAACTGCTGATACAACTGATGGTTGGCTGTCCACCCGTGCGCTCTACAGACAGAGCTTCGATGGTGATCTAGACAGATGCTGGACGGAGGACTATGAGCGTGAAGAACTGGTGATATGATGATAGGGGGTGGCCACTTATATAGTGTAAGTGGTTGACGGTCGGCCCTGTAATAGGCAGTCGGCCTAATAGATAGTCGGCCTGGAAGACCACCGACCCTTCAGAAAACATGCCGGCAGGCAGATGAAGGATCACGCATAGGTCATACCGTCGGGCCTGGGGCTACCGGTAGCCCCCGGACCCTGCCGCTGGTGGGGGCTTTGCCCCCAGACCCCCACCGGGGGCCTGCGCCCCCCGGACCCCCTGCTATCGGGGGGGCTATCGCCCCCCCGAACCCCCCCTTTATGCAGATGGGTATCTACTCTTGGCTCCTAAGCCGTCTCATAACCATCTGGTCTACTCTAAGACCCCTTCCAGTGTCTAAACTGGGGATCCCTCCCAATATCTGATACCCATCATGGCTTCTCCTCATATGGGGGCCTTACAACATTGGGTACACAGAATATTGGTGGGTTACATGAGAGGTGGACATTTGAGCTAACTCTAACACCCCCCCTCAATGTTCACCCGAAGATGAGCTACGTGTTCGGACCAATGCCGAGTCGATGTAGATGCCGCAACAATAAATCACTCCCAAGAGCCTTCGTGAAGATGTCTGCGCAATTGTCCTCTGTGGGACAATACTCCAGCTCTATGACTCCATCCTCGATGAGCTCTCGTACGTAGTGATACTGGATCTCTATGTGCTTTGTATGAGCATGGAACACAGGATTCTTTGCGATGGCCATGCAACTCTGATTGTCGCATTTTAGAACCGTCGCATCTTCGATTGGAACTCCTATGTCTTGCAGGATCCTCCTTAGCCAAACTGCTTCACAAGCAGCAATGCATGCTGCCTTGTACTCAGCTTCCGTCGAAGATAGTGCCACTGTTGGTTGCTTCTTGCTAATCCAAGAGAACACTCCTGAACCAAGTGAGAAACAATATCCAGAAACTGACTTTCTAGAATCACAATCTCCCGCCCAATCTGAGTCACAGTAACCCACCAAGGTCTTCCCTGCTCTGTAGGTAATGCCATACTCCAGTGTACCTTTCACGTACTTTAGCACACGCATCCCTGCTTTCCAATGGTTCTCTCGAGGTTGATTTGAGAACCTACTAAGTACACCAACTGCAAAGCTGATATCAGGTCTAGTGTTGCACAGAAAAATGAGACTCCCCACAAGTTTCCTATACTCCTTGATGTCGACAAGTGGTGATGCATCCTCCACTGAGAGCTTACCATTCACCTCCATGGGAGAGACCACGTCCTTACACTCGGTCATACCGAATGCCTTCAAGATCTCACGAGCATATCTCTGTTGAGAGATGAAAATCCTGCCAGGTTTTTGCCAAACCTCAATGCCGAGGCAAAAGTGCATGAGCCCCAAATCTGTCATCTCAAACTCGGAACTCAACGACTCCCTCAACTGTTGCAGCATCTTCTCATGATCTCCTGTGATGATCAAGTCATCCACGTAAAGGACTATTACCACATACTTGCCATCCTGCTTACAAACATACAGGTTAGCATCAGAAGCACTTTTTGAGAAACCAATAGATATGAGAAAGCTATCAATCCGTTGGTACCATGCCCTTGGGGCCTGTTTCAGCCCGTACAATGCCTTCTTTAGTCTGCAAACCTTGTTCTCTGAATTGGGCACCTCAAATCCTGGTGGCTGGAACACATATACCTCCTCCTTGAGATGTCCATTCAAGAACGTAGATTTCACATCCATTTGAAACACCGGCCACTGCTTATGAGCAGCCAAGGCAAGTACCACCCGAATAGTTGTCATCCTTGCTGTAGGAGCAAAGGAATCCTCAAAATCAAAGCCTTCAACTTGAGAGTATCCTTGTGCAACAAGCCTAGCCTTGTACTTTTCCAAAGATCCATCAGATTTGTACTTGGCCTTCCATACCCATTTGGTACCAATGATCTTCCTTTTTTCTGGACGATCAACCAAGTCCCAAGTCTGATTCTTCATGATGCTGTCATACTCCTCTTGCATGGCAGCTTTCCAATTTGGATCGTCCATTGCCTCATCCAAATTCGTAGGCTCTTGAACTTTCATAATCTCAGCCATCAAGGCCATATTGACTATGTGTTCAGAAGCCCTTTTCTGCTCCTCTATCCTCTTTGATCGTCGAAGTCCATCTGCAGATGACTCCGCCAAGTTTGGAACCGGATTCTTCTCATCAAAGAGCTGCCTTGCCCACTTTGGAAGTGGCTTACCTTGTGGAGCCAAGGCATGTTGTGGTGTTGGTGGAGTCTGTTCCTTGAAGTACTCCTCCTCATTCTGCAACTCTGCTTTAGATACGGGCACAAGGTGAGTTACTTTTACGGCTGATGATAAAGTGGAAGGGCATACCTCCTCCTCCACTATATGTGGCTGTTCCCAAAACACCACATCACGACTGAAAACGATCTTCTTTGCCTCTGGATCATATAGCCGGTACGCCTTTGACTCCTGGCTATAGCCCATGAAGATACACTTTCTGCTCTTTGGATCTAATTTCTTTCTGGTGCTATCTGGAACATGAACAAAGCACTCACATCCAAATGTTCTGAAATGAGAAGCGGAAGGCTTTTTACCTGAGTAAGCCTCCAAAGGTGTTTTGCCCGTCAAGGCCTTTGTGAAGCTTCGATTGAGGAACTCTCCTCCTCGATCTGTGCAAAGCTTCTTTACCTTCAGCCCGCTTTCGTTTTCCACCATCTTTTGCCACTGTTTGAATTTTCCAAGAGCTTCAGCCTTATCTCGTAGAAAATACACCCACATGTATCTACTGTAGTCGTCGACGATAAGCATATAGTAGTTACATCCCCCCAAAGCTTGAGTCGGAGCTTTCCCACTGACATCAGCATGAACCAATTGTAGAGGAGCCTTTGCCCGATAGCCGCTCTCATGTGGAAAAGCCTTCCTTTGTTGCTTGCCCATCATACAAGCTTCACAAGGTTCCTGCACCTTTGAGAGTGCAGGCAAGTGTGCAACCATCCCTGTTTTCTGCATTTCCAAAAGAATAGGATAACTAAGATGACCAAATCTTTCATGCCATACCTTACTGATGCCCACTCCTGAAGAGACTGTTAGTGCCGTCAGCTCGTAGAGATTGTTCTTCCTTACTGCCTTGCCGACCACCTTGCCCGCTGCATTAAGGATTTCTGCTCCGGTCCTCTTGAAACGCACCTCCAAGTTGCGATCAGTTATCGCAGCAACCGAAAGCAAGTTCTTCTTTAGCTGAGGAACTAGTAATACATCAGAAAGCTCTTTAGTTTCACCCTCTTGAATGGAAAGAGAGATAGTACCTGTACCTTCCACAGGGCATTTTGCATTATTACCGACCGTCATGTTCATGGGCTCTTGTAGAGGCTTGAAAGAGCTATACCAGTCCTTCTTTCTGGTCATGTGACGGGACGCTCCACTATCAAGGAGCCACGAATCATTCGTTGTTGAAACTTCTGTTGAGGAGCATATTTCTTCAATTGCAACCCATAGCTCCAACTCAGTTTCAACTGTGTTGGCAGATTCCTTGCCTTTCGAAGAAGACTGTGTAGTGCCATTCTTTTCGTCCTGCTGCTTTTTTCTGCAATCCTTGATCATGTGACTGCTTTTGTTGCAGTAGTGGCACTTACCTGAAAACTTCTTCTTCTTACCATTCTTCTTCTCTCCACCCTTCCCTTTGGATGTGGTTGAGAATGCTGCATCACTTCCGCCATCGCGGGTCTTCATTCGCATCTCCTCCTCTAGAAGCATCGCGCTGAACTCTTCAAAAGTGAGGGGTGGATTTCTTACCTGCGTGTTGAGTGTCGTGACCAACGCATCGTACTTTTGTGGAAGGATCCGAATGCACCTTCTGGCCAACTCTTCGCTGGTCTTTGTAATCCCAACCGCCGCCATCTGATCACGTAGATTCTTGATCTGTGTGATGAATGTCTCAGCTGATTCTCCATCAGAGCACCTCTCTGCAGCAAGCATATTCTCCAGATTTTGAATTCTGGTCTGATTCCGTGTTTCATACTGACCTTTCAGTATGTTCCAAGCCTCACTTGCCTTGTCTGTATGCTGAATCATAGTCAAAATAGAATCACTTGAACTGGTAACAAGAGCGCAGAGTGCATCTGCGTTCCTTCGTTTCCATGCCCGAAGAAGATCTGCATTCGGTGGCATTATGACGTTGGGGTTGTTTGGATTCGGTGATCCAACCGGTTCTGGATCCAATCCTAGAACAGTATCCAGAAGCTCATATGAATCCAAGATCACGCTGATCTTGAATTTCCACAAAGTATAATTCGTCCCATCGAGCTTGCCTTCATTGAAGGCAGGTGGACGAATTCGCAACGGGGTTGGTGCAGCCATCACTCCTAGTAGCCTTTGCTAACAAAGCTCGTTGAACTTGCAATAAAGTCGTTACTCAGATAGCCTGAGCTCTGATACCATGTAAGAAAATAGTACGCAGCGGGAGATAACAACAAAACGCAAGTATACGATGGAAAGCTGGAGAGAATACAAAAATTCTGATATACCAAACTGCTGATACAACTGATGGTTGGCTGTCCACCCGTGCGCTCTACAGACAGAGCTTCGATGGTGATCTAGACAGATGCTGGACGGAGGACTATGAGCGTGAAGAACTGGTGATCTGATGATAGGGGGTGGCCACTTATATAGTGTAAGTGGTTGACGGTCGGCCCTGTAATAGGCAGTCGGCCTAATAGACAGTCGGCCTGGAAGACCACCGACCCTTCAGAAAACATGCCGGCGGGTAGATGAAGGATCATGCATAGGTCATACCGTCGGGCCTGGGGCTACCGATAGCCCCCGGACCCTGCCGCTGGGGGCTTTGCCCCCAGACCCCCACCGGGGGCCTGCGCCCCCCGGACTCCCTGCTATCGGGGGGGCTATCGCCCCCCCGAACCCCCCCTTTGTGCAGACGGGTATCTACTCTTGGCTCCTAAGCCGTCTCATAACCATCTGGTCTACTCTAAGACCCCTTCCAGTGTCTAAACTGGGGATCCCTCCCAATATCTGATACCCATCATGGCTTCTCCTCATATGGGGGCCTTACAACATTGGGTACACAGAATATTGGTGGGTTACATGAGAGGTGGACATTTGAGCTAACTCTAACAGATATATCCCATATACTTAAGAGATAGTAATATTCTTTGTAATCCTCTATACTAGGAAAGATCTATAATTTCATTAAAGGCTAGTTCACAACACAGGATACCATGAAACTATAGATATCTCATGTACTCTTAGGAGATAGTAATATTCTTTGTAATCCTCTCTTCCTATTGATCTTGTTCCATTAGTTGCCAACAAAGTGTACTGGGAAAGATCTATCACTACAAGGCATAGGCCCCTTTTTGACGAAAATACTGACATTTTTTACACTGATTTTTTTGTTTTGATAGGCTCAAAGGTTGTTATTTACGTCACTATAAGCATCGCAAAAGAACGGTTGCTATATGAGCATCGCTAATAAACGTCTTTATATAGCAACACTAGTAAACATCACTATATAGCGACAATGGTAAATGTTGCTATATAGCGACGATTAACAGAACAAAAAAAAAACATTAGTGGGGCTAAACAGGGCCACAACAAGCCCTGTTTTGCCCCACTAGTGTTTTTTTTAAAGTAATTACAAAAAAAAGTTTTTTATTCCAAAATTTCCCTTATGGAAAGGATGATACAAAATCGCTCAAATGAACTGATTGAGCAATAGAAGCATATACATGTCAAAGATATACAACATTGTTTGCTACAAAATTACCCTTTTGAAAAGGGTGATACAAAATCGCTCAAACGAGCTGATATACAAAAGGATATACATGGCAAAGTGTACTACTACTACTACTACTACTACGAGCTGATATACAAAAGGATATACATGGCAAAGTGTACTACTACTACTACTACTACTACTACTACTACTACTACTACTACTACTACTACTACTACTACTACTACTACTACTACTACTACTACTACTACTACTACTACTACTACTACTACTACTACTACTACTACTACTACTACTACTACTACTACTACTACTACTACTACTACTACTACTACTACTACTACTACTACTACTACTACTACTACTACTATGAATCATCGTCGTCCTCCTCGTCCTCGTCTTGCTAGCCTGATCCTTGGCCCTTGTGAGATGCGCTTGATCCTTGGCCCTGGTGAGCTATGCCTGATCCCTGGCCCTCGTCACTGCTTGACTCCGTTGATGAGATACTTGAGCTTTGACTCTAAGAGTGAAACCATATTAATTGGAAACTAGATTGGAACTTTAAGAATAAAACACTTTAAAATGAGAAAACAAGTAGGAGTAGACTTATACCATGCGAGCAGCCAACAAGGAGAAGGAGACATATGCTCATGCATAAGCATAAGCATAAAACACTTATTTCATTAATTTTGGACTTGTCAATGTACAAATTCATTTTTACATATACTTTTGGACTAGTTTTGGGATAAAATTTAAGAAAAACCCAATCTTCAAAGCACATATAAAAACATAAAAACAAGCATTTTTAAATATATTTTTAAAGAAGATGAAACTCAAATTATAAATTTAATGCAGCCTAGATAAGTTACAAGAAAAAATAAGATTCAGCAGTTGTAAACTCTCTTAATATTTAATGGTGTTAATAGACACCTTCAAAAGTTATAAACTCTCTTAATATTCAATGGTGTTAATAGACACCTTTAAAAGTTATAGTATTAAGGAAACTCTCATTGTATTTATAAAGGTGCTAACAAACACCAAAAGTTAAAATAAGCTTGAGATAAGTTACACAAAAAAATAAGATTCAGCAATTGTAAACTCTCTTAATATTTATAATAGTGTTTAGGAAGCACTTTCAAAAGTTACAAGTGAAAGTAGCAAACTCTCAAAATTTTTATAAAGGTGTTTAAAAACACCAAAAGTTACAATAAGCCTCTCACTAGAAGGCAAATCTATTTTCTCTCTCTATCCTAAATTCAACCCATTCAAGAGCTCATCTCATCTCATCCTCATCGATGTAGTTAAAATTATAGAAGAGAAGTAAGGATTGATGAATTTTCTCCTTCATAACACTTTGTTTATTCCGAATGGTTTGCACTTCTTGGGGTGAAAATCTTCCATAGCGAGCCACACATGAAGATATCTCACTTTGAAAGTTTGTCAACTCTCTCCTATATGACTGCAATTTATCTATTTCACTAGTAGCCATACTTATTTTTCTTTTCTTCTCCTTCTCTAAGTCCTTCTAACAAGCAAAGTCATCATTCTCGTACTGGGTTAACGGAGCTAGATTTTGCTTTCTCTTCTCTCTCTTTCCCTGGTTCTCGGCAATCCATAGTTTGGTGCTACCAATGGCTTCCTCGACGAAATCGATTACTTCAAAAAGATCCATGGAAATGAGAGGAGGAAGGTAATGAGAGCGAGGAAGGTAACTAGAGGAGGTAAGGCAAGATGAAAGGAGTATGCTTGAGGAGAGGAGGTAAGGCTGCGGACAACCAAGATGGAAGGAGTAAGCTTGAGGAGAGGAATAAGGTAAGAAGAGAAAAGTAGAAGAAGTGTTTGCTACGGGTGAGATATAGAAGACTAATGACTACTAAGGGGTTTATAGAAGTGCAGACTCATAATGTGAGATGAAAGGAGTAAGCTTGAGGAGAGGAGTAAGGTAAGAAGAGCAAAGTGGAAGAAGTGTTTACTACAGACTCATAATGTGAGATGAAAGATGTAGAATAAAGAATTGGTAGAGGCTAAGATGACTAGATTATCTGAAGTAACAGATGCAAGACCGTAATGTGAGACATGTGAGACATGTAAGACAGTGAGTACATTGAAATCTATAAAATAAAATGATGGGATGTAAGACCATAATGCAAGACATGTGAGAAATGTATGACACATGTGAGACATGTAAGACAGTGATCAGTACATTGAAATCTATAAAATAAGATTTTGAGTGTAAGACTGTAATGCGAGACATGTGAGATGATAGATTTTGAGTACATTGAAATCTATATAATAAAGTGATGGAACACAAGAATGATATAATTATTAGATTCTCATCATAAGATATTTATTGTATATAATAAAAAAAGTAAAAACGATTTAATAAATTTAGAGAGGTGAGTTGTCCATTGAGTGAAGTAAAAAATAAAAGACCTTAAATGTGAGAGACACATGAGATGATAGATTTTGAATCGGTTTAAATCTATAAAATAAAGTGATTGAAGACAAGAATAATATAATTAGACTCCCTTCTTTCATCCATCCTAGTCCTTCTACAAGCACATTCTTTGTTTATCACTCTTAATTTATCATCTCTCCACCCACCATGGATGTCCTTGGCATGGTCGGAGACGTGGAGTCTAGAATCGATAGTCTCAAACAATGGGTTGTTGACCAAGGAGCAAGGAGAGATGCAAGAATTTGACAAGGCTCTCCACTGACATGGATGGAGAGAGAGGAATTCAATGCATAGAGGCAGATAGAGAGGGAGGAGACTCAGAAAATTTTAAATTAATTCTAATTTTAATAAGGATTTTAAATGAATAAAGAAAATTAAAGAAGTTTTCATACCTCTAGATATCTTCGTGGTCTTTCTATGTAACGTTCTGAGGCAAGGTCAGTGTCATATCCATTTCCTTCAGCTTCCTTACTATCGCTGGTGTCCTCACTATCATATCCATAGCTTTTAGCATTTTCATCATCTTTCTTACTCTCATCATACATGGCCATCTCTATGTCAGCATCCTCTTCATGTGAGATTGGACCTTTCTTATCATACTTTATTGTGAGAGAAGCCATGGTATCAAGGTATTCCAAGCAAGCAGGGCTCTCAATAATATTTACATGGTGTCCTTTTCTGATAAGAGCTTCAAACAAATGTCCCATTCAACACAATGTGACTTCCCATCTGAACGGCAGCAAAAATTCCATCATACTATTCAAAAGATCAACACTTTTTGTTGGCCTTTCATAGTGATCATTTGCGTTGCAATGAAGGAGACTTGGAGCTTCATGCTCTTCCAGCAGTAGTTGCAATCTCTTTGTATTCCCTCTGATGTTGTTCTGTAAGGAGTGATCATTGTAAGGGCTCTTCATGCACAAGAAAAAGATTTCAAGACTCTATATCTTGAAACCGCATTCTCTCTTGTCCCTCTTTCTTGAGTATATACCATTGTAAATCTTAAGCTCATTGCCATATTGTTTTTCTAGGGTAGCAGACATTTTTTCCTTATTATCTTTATCAGCAAATATGACTATAAAACATAGTCCCACTCTACCAATGGTGGTATGTAATATTCTGTCAAGGAGTTGATGAATCTCATCCCGTGATATTTCATAGACAAAGAAAAGCTGAGGCCTCTCCCAAGCAGTGTCGTCAGACAAAAAATCATTCAATGAAACTCCCTTGCACTCAACAATCTTTCTAGACTCTGAAATGATTTCATGTATGAAAAAAAAGCCCTTGTTCAAAGTTTTTGCTTTTCTGAGAGTGCTATTATTGATGACTTTTTGTGCATATGCATACACATTTTCTAGAATGTCACTTGCCATAGAAGGAGTAATTTCATATCAATCATCTTCTACCTTCACCCACTTATGCATCCAAGCCTTTTGTTTAGTCGACGGTAAAGCTGATGCCATCTGCCCCACAATGCTATGATCAATTTTACATTGGCTAATTGGAATATTTTTTTCTGTCGGCAAATATTCAATTGCACTCTTTACTACATCACGTTTGACCTGTTGGATGATGCAATCTTCCATGCAATGATCTTTATCCTTTTTGCCAAAAAACCATTCTTTGGACATTAATTTCTTTGCAGCAAGACTTGCATATTTGTTTGGCAAGTTTCTTAGAGGCCTCCACATCTGAGCCGTCATCTCTTTTTTCTCAATCTTCTTTGCCTTGTCTTTAATCAATGATAGAGCCTCATATGTGACATCTCCCTTCTCACATGCAAGACACACGTCTTTGATCTAATGAAAAACTTCATCACCATAGAAAAGTATGCTTGTGTAGCCTTGATACTTGTCCCTTACTGTCTTAAAGCTTGTAATCACCTTTGTTCTTTCCCGCTTTCCCCTTGGTACAATGGCACTCAAGCATGTGTAGAAGTTAACAAGATTATCTGCTTCCACTTTAGTTGCAGTTCTTTTGAGAGTGGTCACAGGAGAATGAAAAGTTCTCCATATGGTCTTAGCTTTGAGTAACATCTTTGAAGTGGAGGTGATCTTTCGTAGTGCATGAATGTCATGATTAAGTCTTTCCGAGTTGTATGCCTCTCTAGAATGCTCATTACAAGCATAGGCATAGTGCTGACCATCTATTGCCTCAAATGTGCAATGAGCTAAGAAATTTCTCTTGGCATCCTTTATATGTCGTTCTAGATCATTCACTGAACTCTGTCCTTCTTGAAGTGAGGGAACTTGTTTTTTGAGGAACTTAGGGAATTGCATCTCAAAATCTATAGGCTGAAAGAAATTGATGGATTGACTAGAATCTCCTCTGACTGGCCAAAATGCCCTTGGACGGACTACCAAATTAGAAACAATTGGTTTTTTTCCATCAATCAAAGTCTAAAAAATCTTTTCAGCATAGACAATATCAAGGTCCTGCTATTGGTGAAGATGCTTGCTTTGACCACCGTTGAAGCATGTATAACTTGAGTCTTCTGGCCCCATATATATCCTGGATCCTCATCTATCATAGCCTCATTCAAGCAAAGATTTAGGTTCTTCATTGATAAC
The DNA here is from genome assembly GCF_047967505.1 of Dipteris shenzhenensis. Classification (NCBI taxonomy): domain Eukaryota; kingdom Viridiplantae; phylum Streptophyta; class Polypodiopsida; order Gleicheniales; family Dipteridaceae; genus Dipteris; species Dipteris shenzhenensis. The sequence goes on along the minus strand of NC_141607.1, from coordinate 52,723,720 downwards.
ATTTTTGCTTCTAAATCTGACTCCATTTCAATACCCTATGCATCCTCTTCGTGTTCTTCCTCTTCTCTTCTTTGCCCTTTCTTTGTATATGAACGACCTCTTTTTAGAGTTATAGGACTTGGAACTGTAGCTCGTGAAGTACTTGCCTTTTGCATTCAACGTCGGGATTTATTTTTTAGGGGCTCTATGTGAACTACTTTAGATTGCCCTACTTCTTCTTCTATTGTCTCAACTTCAAGTATACTTAAGGGCTGCACTTGTTCTATTATTTCATCAACTTCATGAGTTACACCATCTAAGTGAGTAATACCATGAACAAGAGATGCATGTGCATGTCCTGTCTTATCTAATGCATGTCGTGTCTCAGTCAATTCAATTCCTATCTGAGATGCATGTCCATGTCTTGTATCATCTGATGCATGTCGTGTCTCAGCCAATTCAGTTCCTGTCTCAGATGTAGATCCCTTGTAAGCATCCATGTGTACAAGACCCTCATCCAATGCTACAATGTGTTTTGTCTCATTTACTCAAGTTCCTCTCTCATTTGTATTACCATGAACCAGGTCTACATGGTGTGTCTCATCACTTCCTTTCTCATGTCTGGATTCTTGCATCTTAGGTCCCTCCAATGAAGTCAAACCTTGTTCAATGACACCCTGAAAGTATTCAAGGATAATCTTTGACTACATTTTTCTTGCTTCCTCAATGGGAAATTCCTTGCACACATGTTGGAGGATCTCCAATGCAGGAACCAATTTAGGAAATCTAGGCGCTTTTGGCGGCAGTGTCACAAAGTGCATTGCATCTTTCTTTGAAAGAAGAAACAATCTGTTGCTCATTCTTGACTTTGTGTAAATCATCATTGTACTACAATCTTTTTTAGTTTTTATTCCTAGTAAGATGCCCCCTTGAATCAAATTGCTCTTTGAGAAAGATACATCTGATGCGCACTCATCTTTCTCCAACTCTCTCTTTGTCATCACTAGAATGAGATTTTCTTTACTCAATACCAAGAACCATGCTTTCTTTGTTGTGTTGACAATGGTCCAGTTTGTGAAGTCCTTTCGGGCATAAATTCTTCCATTGTATTTCAGTGTCATACCATTGACAAATGATGTAGCCTCAAGATCCATCCTATATTAAAGCACAACAAAAATTTTAGGTACTTTGACAAACTACAATTACTTTGATAAATCAAAAGTACAATGAGTCCCATTGATACACCTCAAGTTTTCATTCTTTCCAATCATATAAGTGTCAATTTCATGCTTTGGAAATAGCATAAAAGGCTTAACAAGTCTTAGATACATGCATAAATGTGAAAAAAAATAAGGATTTACAATGAACTCGTGGATAGTGTAAAATGAAATAAAGTACAATCGAATACAAATTTGAAGTCTATCAGATATAAGTGCAAAATGCTCTGTCAACTCTCACAACTAGTACAAATATAATCTACTTTGTCCACTCCCTTAATTGATTCAACTGTAATCTATCCTGTCCACTGATACAACTTCCAATCATCTTGAAAGTTTTAAAACCTTGATCATTGCTTAAATGGTAGGGTTGTTGTGAGTGTGAAACTGAATGTGAATGAATGGACTGACTCCGATTAGGAACTAGTCGGGAAATTTTGAGCATGGCTTTGATTGTTTTTTTGGAGTTCTCTCCTCTAAGGACAAACTAATCTATGCTAATGTTGACTACACCAACCGTCAAAGCGAAGAAAGGTAAGAAATAATTTATTTTCCATTGTTCTTTTTAAATGCTTCGGTTGCGACTTAAAGGCAAGAAATAATCTATTTTCCATTGTTCTTTTTAATATACTCAGGTTGCAAGTTTAAAAAAGATAAAATTTTTATTTATAAAAACTAATTTACTTACAACTAATAAGAATTTAACATTCACATTAATAAGAAGTTAAAATCTTAATAAATTTAAATTTAAATAATAAAAACTACAAATTTAAATTGACTCAAAACCCTAAACCCTAGACCCTAAACTCCAAACCCAAAACCTAAATCCTCAAATCTTAAAACCTAACCCCAAACCCTGAACCCTAAACCCAAACCCCCAAACCCTGAATCCTAAACCCAAACCCTTAAACCCTAAACCCTAAATTCAAATCCCCAAACCCTAAACCCTAAACTCTTAAACCCTAAACCCTAACCCCCAAACCCTAAAACCCTAAAACCTAACCCCCAAACCCTAAACCTTAAACTCCCTCAAAATCCTAAACCCTAAATCCTAAACCCAAACCTCAAAACCCTAAACTCTAAACCCCAACCCCCAAACCCTAAATCTTAAATCCTAAACCCTAACCCACCAATCCTAAACCCTAACCTCCAAACTCCCTAAACCTTAAACCTTAAACGCTAACCGCCAAATACTAATGCCCTAAACACTAACCCCAAACCCAAACACTGAACTGTAAACCCCTAACCCCAAACCCTAAGCCCTAACTCCCAAACCCTAAACCCCCAGTTCCCAAACCTTAAACCCAAACCCCCAAACTCTTTTTAAAATCAAACTAATTTAACTTAACTAATAAGAATTTAAAACTCACAATGACAAAGTAAATTCTTATTAGTTTGAAATCACAAAATTTGAAAGATAAATAAATTTAATTTAACTTAAAGTTTATGAAAAAATATAAAAATTTAAACGTAAAATTAAGAAAATAAGACTCAAAATAAAAAAATTAATATTTACCTAAAAGGATATATTAATTCTCCCTAAAGAGAAATAAATTAAACTAATAATATACGAATGTAAGTTAAACTACATTTAAAATTTTCAAAAATGTGATAAAATTAAAATTATACTTTCTATATTCCAACACAAAATGCATTTTTTTACTATATTTCAAAAATTTTAATTGAGAAATTAAACTAGTAAATTGAAAATGAAAGTGAAACACATTTTAAATTAAAAAAAAAGAAAAATTTAAAATTCAAGTTTTCCTTTTTGAACACGTTTGTCTTTTGACACTTTTCAAGTTTCCATACGTTTGTCTTTTTAAACACAAGGTTGTCTTTTCACACAATTTTCAAGTTTCCACACATTTGTCTTTTCAAACACAAGGATTCATAGTTTAAAAAAAGGTGGGAAATTTGAAATTCAAGTTTCCACACATTTCTCTTCTCAAACACCAAGGTTTATAGTCTTGTTTGTTTAAGTTTTGACTAAATCACACACCAAGGTAGATAGTTTTGTTTGCAAGTTTCCACACGTTTACATTCTCCTTCACTATCTCTCCTCTAATATCCCTCATTGATCGTAGCTCCCAAATTCTTCCATCAAAATGTCTCTCCTTTATCCCTCCTTGATTGTCACCCACTTATTTCTCCTCCTCATTGGTAAGTTTTTCTATCTCTGAGAGTCACAATCTTTCATTCTTACTCTCTCTATCCCCCTCTCTCGTACTTTCTCTTGTTCCCTCCCTCCCTAAATTTTCATCTCTCGTCAATCTCTCTCATCTCCTCTCTTCGTCTTCTTCTCTCTCTCTCTCTCTCTCTCACACGCTAGTATGCTTCTCTCTCCTTTTATCTCTCATCAATCTCTCTCATCTTCTCTCTTCCTCTTCTTTTCTCTCTCTCTCTCTCTCACGCTGGTATGCTTCTCTCTCTCTCTCTCTCGTCTCTCCTCTCCCTCTCTTTTTCTCTTCTCTCTCTCTCTCTCTCTCTCTCTTTCCTCTCCTTTTTAATTCCTCTCCTCTCCCATCTCCTCTCCGTTTCCTCTCATCTTTATTTACTCTCTCCCCTCCTCTTCATTCTCTCTCTCTCTCTCTCTCTCTCTCTCTCTCCTCTCCTCTCTGTTTCCTCTCTATTGCGTCGCCTACTTTCTCGCTTCATTCCTCTCTCTCTCTCTCTCTCTCTCTTCTCTCTCTCTCTTCCACTCTCTCCTCTCTTTTTCTCTCTCTCTCGCTTGCGTGCTGTGCCTCTCTCTCTTCTCTCACGCTCTCCTACTCTCTCTTCTCTGTCGCTCTCCTAGTCTTGCGCTCCTACTCTCTCTCGCTCTCCTACTCTCCTAAACCTTAAACCCCCTTAAAACACTAAACCCTAAATCCTAAACCCAAACCTCAAAACCCTAAACCCTAAACACAAACCCCCAAACCCTAAACCCTAACCCCCAAACCCCCTAAACCCTAAACCCTAAACCCTAAACCCCAAATACTAATGCCCTAAACACTAACCCCAAACCCAAACACTAAACCGTAAACCCCTAACTGCAAACCCTAAGCCCTAACTCCCAAACCCTAAACCCCCAGTCCCCAAACCTTAAGCCCAAACCCCCAAACTCTTTTTTAATTCAAATTAATTTAACTTAAAACTAATAAGAATTTAAAATTCACAATCATAAGAAGTTTAAATTTTGACAAAGTAAATTCTAAATACTTTGAAATCATAAAATTTGAAATATAAATAAATTTAATTTAACTTAAAGTTTATGAAAAAATATAAAAATTTAAATGTGAAATTAAGAAAATAAGAATTAAAATAAAAAAATTAATATTTACCTAAAAGAATATAATTCTCCCTAAAAAGAAATAAATTAAACTAATAATATACGAATGTAATTAAACTACTTTTAAAATTTTCAAAAATGTGATAAAATTAAAATTATACTTTCTATATTCCAACACAAAATGCATTTTTCTCTACTATATTTTAAAAATTTTAATTGAGAAATTAAACTAGTAACTTGAAAATGAAAGTAAAACTCATTTTAAAATAAAAAAATTAAAATTCAAGTTTCCACAAGTTTTCCTTTTCGAACACGTTTGTCTTTTCACACTTTTCTAGTTTCCATACGTTTGTCTTTTCAAACACAAGGTTGTCTTTTCACACAATTTTCAAGTTTCCACACATTTGTCTTTTTAAACACAAGGATTCATAGTTTAAAAAAAGGTGGGAAATTTAAAATTCAAGTTTCCACACATTTCTCTTCTCAAACACCAAGGTTTATAGTTTTGTTTGTTTAAGTTTTGACTGAATCACACACCAAGGTAGATAGTTTTGTTTGCAAGTTTCCACACGTTTACATTCTTCTTCACTATCTCTCCTCTGATATCCCTCATTGATCGTAGCTCCCAAATTCTTCCATCAAGCATCTCTCCTTTATCCCTCCTTGATTGTTGCCCACTC